>NC_066238.1:7542857-8171428 GCF_024542735.1 Bombus huntii | reverse complement strand
GACATAGATATCGAACCGCAATAACGTCGATTATTACCTTGCAAGAAATTAAGTATCAATTAATGATAAGTCATCGGAGATATCGATTGTCACGGACTTTGATTTCAACCGAACGGTTGCACCGAGACCGAGATAATTGCTATACTGTTTGTCATCGTTTTCGAATCGCAAGAAGGATAGAATTTAAAGATCATACCATAAACGGTAGCCAAGGAACCACTTCAACTGACACCTACATTAAAATAGAAATTTGCTTACGTCCTAGTTTCTTTCTTTCATTCTTTCTTTTCTTCCGACGTTCAAAGAATAGTTAGTAAATCGTTCGTCTAAAAGATATTACATGATCTTTTCTCTTCTCTAACAAAGCGTTTCACATACTAGATCTGCCAACAGATGTTACACTTTCCTTCCGATTACGATGACTTTCGCACGAAACGTTGCTTACGTAATTTCGTCTGATCCTAGGCAAGTAAAGAGAGCGTTACCCGTCATCCCGACGATCGGATCACTTTCCACGCGCACGCGTCTTTGCGGAAAAGTCGCCGGGAAAGGATCGGGAGCGTTCCCCGAACCGGAACGCTCGTTGAAATTCACGTAACACGCTCTCGTCGTATCCGGTATTCATCGAGCTGCACTTGCATTATAATCCGAGTATGGGGTGTTTCGTATCCTTATTTAAAGGGACGACAAGTGAATCGTTGCGGATTAATCAATCACGCCTCGCGATTAATCGACGCGGATGCGTTGGTAAGAATTTCGCAAGCTAGGCACCCGAACAATGGATCACTTTTACTCTCGGCACGCTCGCCAAAGAGCACTTTGTGTTCCGTTCGTGGAATCACGAATAGGTTCGACAAACCTTAACGCCAATCCCATGCGCCATTGCAAATATGAGAATAAATTACATCGAATAAAAGAGAATATACTATTTATAACGAGCCGGAATCGACATTTTGTTCATGGACGTGGGCAAACGTCCCGTTCCACTGGCTTTATTAGAATTCTCTAGCGTATAATTGCGCGTCAATTACGCGCAGAAACGTAAATATCGCGGCGAAGTGTATTAAATATGGGCGTAGAAACGGGATCGGTAAAGAATTTCCATTCTATCGGCTCGTATGCTTATTTATGCCTCGTCCGTAGATGGGGGTCTCCGTTTAATCGCGATTCCGCCAATACTCGAAATTTGATCACGACGCAGTAATTACGCTTATGAATATATGTACGCAGATAATTTCTATCGAGTATTAATAGGGTAACTAGCAGCAGACCCTCCGGCCGAACATAAACGTTGCATTCTATCGAATTGCCTCGTATTTCAAGCTTATTGCCATTTCACGACCCTCTCGCTAAAGATATCGAAATAAAAAATTCCGCAGGTCACGAAAAGAATCTAAAAGTTCAAAGAGCAATTATGCGTAAGTTTATCACTCGTAATTGCTCTCGAACGTTTGCGTCTGAACTAAATACAAACAAGAAATCGTGACACGTTCGAGAAAGAACATGGAATCTAAATTTCGAGGAAATCGCGTGTTTACGAATCGTCCACTTTTTTCTCCGACCATCAACGTGTATCGCGTCCAGTTAGAAAGACACCGCCTTCTGGATAATCAGACGCGAGTTCATACGAACGAACCTCATCGAAATTCGAACGAACCTGTCTCTAAGCAGGCGCGAACTGGAAATTCAAGTATAACCTAACCTTGTAGTCGTAGGTACGTCAAGTCGCACGATCAAAGCGAACAGATGCGCAACTATTTACGTTCGAACCTTACCATGTGCGTATTTCCTGTTTCGCGATGCTCTATTTTCGTCCGTTTATTTTTGATAGCTGAGCAATAACGGAAATTTCGGGCGTGGTGCCGGATCAAACAAATGACGAAGACGCGATTGTAATATAGAACAGTATTTGTCTTGCTAGACGGTGGATCATCTTCGCTAAGATATCCTACGGCAATAAAAATGAAGATAAGAAAACCGTAAGAATTTAGGTCGATGCGTATCGTTACGTAATTCAAAAATTCTTAAAGATTGCATCGATCCTAATCTACAACGCTAACTGTCTTACTTCGCAATCGATCACACTATAAATCACACGGTGTAAACTTTTCAAACAGCCAGCGTTAGACGAATAATTACTCTTCGTCTTTCGTTCTAACTCCTTGGGTCTTTGGTTCTAACTCCTACAATGTTTTTGTAGTTGCACAACGAAACTAGTCAATCAAGTAGGTTGTCGATAAGTAGTTGAGTTGTTCGGAAAGTGCGTAACGAAATTTAAGTACGACTTTCTGAACAACTGTCTTTGCGATCTAACTTCATCAGGATCTCCTAACGTAAGCATCCAATTTTCTCGTCCTAGGAGTCAATCGAAGGCCTCTTACTTGGCGTATCGTCGAGAACGAGGAGCGCCCGACACCGAGGGCAGTTACAAAAGAACCATGTCACCGACATCTCGCCTAGAGGACTGGCCACCGCCGCGGGATCACGACGATCCGGTTCTTCTGCGCGTCACGCCTCATCATCCGTTGCAGCACCATCACCATCACAACAATCATCATCCGCAACAGCCAGAGCTTTCCAAGTCTCACAGCGTGGACGCTCTTCATCATCGGTTGGAGGAACGGTCCGCGCAACAGCAACAACAACAACAACAACAGCAGCAACACTCGGCGGAGGTGATCGGAAAGTTGTCGCACGATTTGAACAAGAAACTGCAGTCAAGTGAGGCGAGATCACGAACCAGCGAGAATAATAATAACGATAACCTGGAGGATCGACATCAGCATCATCACCATCATCATCATCATCAGGAGAAGAGGCAGCAAGAGAAAAGGCACGATTATGAGCAACGTAGGGAACGGCTGTCGCCCCAGAGCGTCGAGATCCTTAACGACAGGAACCGACAGCTGGAACGCGAACGCAGGAAGCTGGCGGCCAGTTGCGAACCCCTACCTCAGAACAGAGAGGTAATATTTCTTTTCGGACGTTTAGCGCGTATTGTACCGATACATCCTCGCTGGAGTAGGTTACCCCAGTGGAACAGCACAGCCATTATTGATATATTCTTTCTTATAGTGAGTAGTGTTTCCTCGAAGTACTCGTAGTACTTACTGTTTTCTTATGGTACGTAGTAGGGAAGTAGTAAGGAAGTAGAGAAGAAAATTTTACTGTATTTATTTTATTTTAGTAATTACCAGACTCTTTCATATTACGCTATTCGTATGTACATCTTTAAAAATTTTAATTTCCCATAAAGTCATAAACTAGACAGCTTAGTAATTACTTTTTTATTAGTTAGTTGAAAAATCCATCATCTGTGAACAAATATTTAGAATCTATATATGTTTAATTCTATGAAAATTTTCGTCTCTGTTATATTTAAACGAAAGATTAATCGAATAAATTATAATTAGAAACAGAGTCGAAGCATGGACGCGCCCTCATCGGTTGTCGAGGAAGATTTCTTCCGCGAGCGAAGCGCCACCATCGAAATGACCTCGCAGAACATCGAGCTGCTCAATCGGCGTAACGAGAAGAGAATGAACGCTACGTCGACGTCGACCAGCACGATCACTACATGCATTACGACATCGTCGGCATCCACGACAATGACGATCACGACGGACAGTTGCTGGCCACGAGGTCACGAAGTTCGAAGCTCCATCGAGGCGTCGGCCGTTACGGAAAGGCCTGCAGCCCCGACCAATTCACCTCCTAGAACACCGGATCAGATGGAAGGAGACAGCTCGAGAGGCGCCGTACCGAGACGATCTGGAAGCTGTTCCAGTTCTTCGTCCGGTAGATCGTCAGATCCTCGTGTTTCGCCGCGGATATTATCCAACAGTTTCTCTAAGAGCGACAATTCTTCACCTAACAACAGAAAAGTCTCCAGTCCTACACAAACGGACAACACTGGTTCCTCGAACAGATCTAGCTCGCCCGTCCGTTCGAGTCAAACGAACGAGATAGAGCTGAGAGTAGACAGGTCTTCCTCGTCGAGTAAGTCCAGATCCGGAGGAAGGTCCTCGACGTCCTCGATCTCGAGCGTGTCGAAGGCTTCTTCTTCATCGTCGTCGAGGAATTCTCCAGTCGAGGAAGACAGACCATCTCCTCCGGTATCACCGTGTATGTCGCCTCAACCAGGAATAGAGGGACTGACATTGTTGCAACGTACCGAAGTTGTGCTCCGAGTGAATACTGCTACCAGTGACGCTGCCTCGCAGACCGAAATCTTGGAGCCAACGGAGTGCGAAACACCAACCAAGACTCAGGAAATTCCACTGTGCCGAAAGAAACTGCCAGAAGAAATCGAATGTGAGGAACTGGGCAGGGATTTGGCGAGCCAGCTCAATCCGAACGACAAACTGGTACCTCTTCTAGGTGAGTTGTGGTCTCGTCGATATCTTATTGATAAAAAAAAAAAAAAAAAGAATAAAGGGAAAGAAAAGAAACGTTAAAGAATACCGTTAGCTTTCGGTCGAACGTAAAATCTTTAGACATGTTTTATATCTGTCACATTTTATTCTTTCATCATTGGGTCTTTGATCCCTGGTTTAGACTGATCCCGGATTACCCGCGTTCCAGACAATTACGTCGCATAAAAGTCAGCCAGACATCGATATTAGTAATTCTCCTATTCCATCGACGACTTATCGCGAGCAAATTTAGCCTGGCTAGTGTCATCGACTTCGATCGGCTTGTCGAAATTTTTACCATTCATACGACACTCGCGGACACACCGATAAGATACGCAAGCTAGTTTGTAGTTACTAGTTACATACAAATCTACCACGCGTCCGTTGATGCGCTCGTGCGTCATCTGCAACGAGGTGGAATCCACTGGCCGGGCCGTCGACCTTTTATTTTAATAAGCGTTAAACCAATCGACGGGTCAACCGTATTATTCAATTACGCGTCGTTATTGCCTTTAGCTCGGTTCCTCTTCACGTACAACGTATATGCTCGCACGTGGATTCCAAGCATGCAGAAATTCGCTGAACAGAACAATCAAGCCGTATAACGATTTGTTCTTATCAGTTCCAGCGCCGGAGCACAAAAAGCCTACCGACTATGTTACCGGTTTGTTCAGGGTGGAAGCGACCTTGCAACCGCGACCTAGGCGCCGACTCTCCCTCGAGGAACCGACGACCCCGTGCTCCGAGAACGGAGACGAGGAGAAAAAGTGAGTATTATTATTGTAATTCGAATAATTGGAGGCTCTTTGGAAACTGGTTATCAAGGAGATTCCCGCGTGTGTTGTACAAAGGAATGTTATTTGTTCCTTGTTTAGACGTTGGAAATATTACCGCGAGGATCCGTAGATTAAAGTTCGAAATGTTAAATCTACATAATATAAATTTTGTATGTTTATCGTTCCAAATTATAATGATAACTTGATAATAGTCCCGAGATAATAGTCACGAATCGTAGAAAGAAGCATACTTCACGATAGATTGAAATTCAGAAGATACTTTTAAGCCGCATTTCACTTTATAGATTATTACTTTACACTCATAGCTAGCGATGTTCGATTGAAACGACCATGCAAAATCCTATAATTTCCATAGCTTTGAAACTATCATTTGCATGTTCTCTCAGCTATCCGCGCCGTTTCCTCTCATTATCGTTACATAAATATTAACCGATCGTCCCAAACGATACGCCACGTCGATATTTCATACAGGTTGTTCCATGTGCGAACCTGCGACTGCCACTTTCACCGAACACCTCGACCATGCAGCATTATCAATCGAGTCCCCGATCGCCGGGATTAGATACAGATCTAGTTACAAAAACGCGGTCGAGTCTTATAAATTTTCACGATTGGGGCAATTCGCGCGATTCCAGAAAATTTCCCGCTTCGGTCGCGGCGGAACGGTGTCAAGGAGTTTTCCCTTTTTCACGTTGCACCGCAAACAAGATCCTCGACTAAAGAGGTCGTCGCTCATGGAAAGGACCTTTATTGGATGGCGAGTGACGTTTACGTGGGCGTGACCGCGAGATTCCCAGTCAGGCATCGTTAAACGAACTCTATTAACGTCGGGATATAATTGTCGTTTTCAAGAGGCGGTATGAATCGATGACACAGGATAAATTGTCTGGACTATTTGTATGATTTATAATTTTCTAATCGTCCGTCATATATCTGTCGTTACTTCTTTCGTGTTCCTGTTTGATTACGTTTTACGAGATCGCGAGAAGGGACGATGAATCTGTCATTATCCTCGAATTTTTACGTTTCAATTTTGTTCTTATTTTGGCAAACAAAATGATTTTTAATATTGAACGTAAAATTGAAGTCACATATCGTGCTCAGACTTTAAAAGTTCTTTAACGATAAAAAGATGATTGGTTTGGAAATGATACAAAGAACGCAGGAAGGCTATTAGGTCTTGAAATAAAATTTAATATCTTCATACATTTTGCTTCTCGTAAAAGAAAAGTGAAAAATAGTTTTCGGCGATTAAGTTAGTAAAGGTAGCCACGAACGTTCTTCGGTGCCTTTTAAAGTTGTCACTGATTAATTTCGACGGAGAAACGAGTTTTTCCCTTTCCCGCCAATCTGGAACCACCCGACCAATCGAGGACAATATTTTCGCTGGCACGCGCCGGGAGAAAGTACTAGAGGCGCAAGGCGGTTACGTAACTAACCATAAATGATATTGTTAGGCTAGCTACTTGGTGGTCTACGCATCATTTCGTTCGCCAGTCTCACACGAACTAGCAGTGACATCGTTTCGCTCGATCTTAGCTCGCGGTTGTCGTCACAATCTCCACGCCACGAGAACACGTCCACCATGGAGACCAAAGATACGGAGAAGTACATTAAAACCCATGTTCCCTTTCGCAATACCTACTCCCGTACAATCTGAACTAATCGCCGACTTGAGAACATCCGCTGATCCGTTCATAGCGAACTAACTAACTATACGCCCTAGAGTCGTTCCGCCTAACTAACGTTTCCCCGTAGGCACCGGTACAACTTTGTAACGTTTGCTTCGTTAACTATACGGAGAACCCGAGCAAAAGAGCTTCCTACCACACCCCGGTGGAGCAGAAACGCTTTCGAAAGCGGTCACGGGTGGCTTCTTGAAGCGCGGCGCGTAAGATCTGCGCGTAAACGCGGCATGGTGGTTATATTCGCTGCAGCATCCACTTCCGCTTTTCATTAATTCCCTGCAGTTCAACGAGCGAGCCGAGTCGAGCGTTACAATCGGCTAATCGGTGGGCTTACTCTTCGAACTGCCACAAACTGCGCTTTCCTTTCTTTATCACTTTCTCCTCTTTTGTAAAATCGCTCTTATAGTACGACTAACCCCTTGCCATGCGATTTTTCTAGCGGGTATAAAAAGGAACTCCGAAGATTCGCTTAATATTTTTTTCTCTATTCTATTTCTTTCACATACTTGCATATATTCTACACTTTTATGGGAATCGAAATTTAATGGGAATTATAGGAATCGAAACATGCATAACATTAAGATGAACTGTTGCTTGTTCAAAATTCAAATTAAACTTCTTTTTGTTTAATCGTAATCCTGATTCTAATCATGTGTGTCACTCGATATTGTATTATAAGGCGAGCGATTAATTACTGCTAGAGGGATTCTCCGATAGTATAGTATTGTAGTATCTCGAGAGAATGCATCTAACTTAAATACTTTAGTCGTGCTCTATCTACGTGGCCATCCATCATTTAACGAACGGAGAACCACGACAATTCGAATTCCTCAAACTCTGAGCAGAGCGTATTACGAGAAACCACGTGGTTCCGCGCGACAAGACATGCGTTTGCATGGAGACAGTAAATCATCCGTGCGACGTTCCCCGTTGTACAAAACGTGCCGATCGATTCGATCGTGAGTCATGCTGCCGCCTGATGCAATCCGTGTCGTCCACGATCACGAATTTTGCTCAAGGATTTTTGTGGCCCGTGATCGCCAGGATTACATCAAGACCAGTCGCCAACGAATGATTTAGAGATGGAAACTATGCTTGTTGCAGGCACGAGACGATACCCTCTACTCCCGTCACTCCATTATCGACGGACTTGACGAGTCCTCTGTCCCCGACATCGGCTTACTTCACCACATCCGAAGGAAAGGCGAGATTCCTCACAAGATACACGCGTGACGTGACCGTCGAGGGGTTGACGCGGCAGGAAGACTCGTCGCCGCCTGTCGTTCCCACCGACAGTCTTGATCTCAGGCAGAAAAAGGTAAGGAATTTTTTATGGAAGGGAGTTAGTTGTATTAATACGCCCAGTGGTGGGTGACGTAATATTACGGTTTTAATGATTTTTTTGGAAATATGATTAGATCAATCCTATCTAATTGGACCAAGATCACGAAATCTATCGAGAAGTTTTCTGAAAAATGAGTTACAGTTCTGTGAGAAATATGGGCAATATATCATTTATTTTCTAAACATAGCGCGGCTCTTTAAGAGCCATTATAGCTACGAATTTGAAATACTAGAACTAAAATTCCAATAATTTGGTCGATTCAAAGTTTTGTTTTATGGCTTCCTTTTTCATAAAGCTCTTCAATGATCAATAACTCTGAAAATACGTTTACTTAAATTAACAACAGTAACTAGTATAAGGCATGGGGTATTTGAAAGTACATTCTTAAAATTCTTACTCGTTCTTTAATCGCAGGAACTTTCCTTAAAATTACCAGCTGCGAATGTATTAATTTATGCGAACGATTCCCGGAACCGAGCTCTTCCTTTTTTTCTATATAATCATCCTTCAACTCTCTTAAACCGAGACATATGCTTGTACCTTGCTTTCCCTTTCGCATCAAGTCATCAGGATTCTAATCCTCTGTCGCCTAATTCATCTTCCCATTGATCAAACTGTGTTAAAAATGACGCGAACAACGGACTGCTTCCCTTGCGTTCTGACACGCGGTCGAAAAGGGCGAATCCTTGAAACGTTGTCGATTTTCTTCGCAGGAGGAGCTGATGATGAGGTTGGACAAGAAGCTGGTGGTTCTGAGAGCGGAACAGGAAGCCGTGCGAGAAGAGGGAGATGTAAACGAAGCTTTGGGAGCGCGAGTCGCCACGAGGATCACCGCGGTCGCGAGACCAGCGGAAGCTTCCAAGTATCGGCTCCACGTGGAGGAAGTAGGCAAGATCACGAGCCTTCTTCTTGGCCTGAGCGGTAGATTGGCTCGAGCTGAGAATGCTCTGTACGGAATGCCGGCTGATCACGCGGAAAGGGTAAATTTTTAATTTAAATAATGTATTTAATCTATTACGTGAATAATTTTACTGAACAAGGACCGACGGACAATGAGTAATAGTTTAATTAAATGCGCGGATATTAATATTTAATTTTTTTTCTGGAAATGTACGCGTAAATTGATAAACGGGTAGGATACAAGGTCGATCGGCCGAAGCAAACAGCGATAATTTGTCGTCGAAGCAAGATATTTTAAATAAACACGGACCGCGTTGGAGTGAATACGCGTTTATTGAAATTTTACTCGGCGTCCTTGCGTTGTCATCGACTCGCTGTGTTACGTGCTTTCGTAAGGCGATTTGTAATTGTTGAACAGGAAGGACGGAGAATGCAGGTGCAATTAATCATGTGCCAGGCAGAAAGTCGTCTTGATTTATCGACGAGATCTTATGCAATACGTTCCATTACGTGGTTAAAAATTAATTCTAGTAAAAACTTTAAAGTAAATAGAAATCCAAGAGAAATCATAGATAGAGGAGGAAATCAATAAACCTCAATTACATGAACTACTGTTTCTCAATGAATTCAGATAAATAAGCTTCTACTACATATTGCAGCAATTAGAAAACTCGAAGTAATTTTTAACAACGATCGATAATAAAGAGCATTCTATTTTTATTCGCAGAAAATTCTGGAGAGTAAACGAGACAAGTTGATGGATCAGCTGGAAGAGGCGAAAATCCTAAAAAGCAATATCGACAAGCGCAGTGTGAACGTATCGACGATTCTGTCGAAGTACCTGAACGAAGAAGAGTTCGCGGATTATCAACACTTCATCAACATGAAGGCGAAGCTGATCGTGGACGGCCGTGAGATTCAGGACAAAGTAAAGCTTGGGGAGGAGCAGCTTGCCGCATTGAGGGAAGCGATCGACTAGTCGTAAAACAAACGCGAACCCGATCGCGATCTGATCGCACCAGAGACGCCTGTTTATGCCTGGAAACGCGTGTTCCCTCGAGCATGATACGATTTTTTTACGACAGGAAGGAACACGCGATCAGATCCAGGGTATTTTGCAAACGACACGTTGAATTTTGTAAACGATCCTGCTACGCGTGTGTTCGAATCGATGAATGGAACGTGATATCTTTAGCGAATAGGCGTACTGGTAGCTTGAAATCGTTTTCTTCTTTCTTTTTTTTTTTTTTTTTTAAGAAACACACGTGTTCATTGTACATATCCTTGGAGTCCTAGATGGACCAAACATCGAGACGTCTTCTCGTTGGTGCAAAATTGCACGATTCGAGAATTTTATATCGATTCATCGTGATGTTATGCGAAAGTAAAATTAATTGTCGCACGACGATGAACGATCTTTAAGATCTAAGCGTGATCCAGAGACGGCCTCGAGTGGCTAGTCTTTACTAAACTTGCACTGATTGTATCATGTGGTTCGTGAGCAGAGACGGAGAATGAAGTATCGAAGTAGGCGCCACGAATGGGCACACTCGTTGATAAGGCAACGAAATGGAATGAAATTTCGTTTTTTTTTTTTCGTGTAAAATTATGTGATACGAAATTGATCTTTAACGATCAAATTTATTCGATCCAAGTGAACCTTCCGGTTAATGTGGGAATTTTCTTGTGATTTATGTATTAGATATATTGGGGTGGTTGGAATTTTGATATATTGCAATTACGTTATTTTCTCGGCGATGATGAATTGAAAGCGTGACGGAAGAAAAGCTCGAGGAGTGGGTCGCTCTTACGTTTCGACGTATTCCGTTCGTGGCAACGCTTGGACGAACGCCACTGAAAGTAAACACGTGTACAGCTTATGGATGTTTCCATTACCTGGTTAGCATAATGTGAGCGGCGCTCAAGCCGCGGTATGATTCTTGACCTAGAATTACTTCTGGTGCCTTCTTATATACGATATGTGATATAAAGGGTAAGGAGTCACGTGCTCGTCAGATATACTATATCCGAACAATACAGGCATGCCTAGCGACGTTGTAACATGTATATAATTATAAAAGATGAAACAAGCTAGCGTTTAAGTGATGATATATCATAGGAAACACACGACACAACACAACACACATGATTCGATGATACAGGTGCGTAAATATGCACGAGACTCGGATTCGAAACGCTTTCGAAACCATTATACATACATACATGCTCACATATACAACGATTACTATTTTTTATGTTTTTGTTCTAACCCCAGAGGCTCTCGTGAGCCTCTATGACGCTTGTGATCTTACTTACTTCTGTACGACCGTACCAAGGACTCTCGAAAGCGAACATATCAAAGATAAATAATTTCGAGCCTCCATGGTGGTCTTACGAAAAATTTTATGCCTCGGTCATTTTCCAAGCAGTTCGTCGCTCCTTTTCCCGCCTTTGAGCCCTTTTTCTTTTTTTTTTTTTTTTTACATCCCGTTCTTGCGTACATACCCTGCGTTCTTCGTTTCGACAATCGTGTCGCAACGATCAGCCTCGATCTCGACGACGAATTCGAGAACGAAGAAGACGTGGCAAAAGTTTGAAGCGTAAGATCCTCCGGTTTTTTGAGCTCGGTAATGAGATACTTACTGACAGACTCAAAGATCCCGAGATGGAATCTGTCTTCTGTTACTCGACCCAGCGAAAGGTTCGCGGCGCGATTGCATAATTCCGTGATTGAAATAAACGAGTATATTGGAATGCTTTAAATTACTTGGCGGCACTAGAGCGAAAACAGAGATGAAGGTAGAATACCAAACGATCTATTTCGATTTCGCAATGCTCGAAACTACGAGCTGCTGAATCTGTAACACTTTCGGATCGTCAAATCTACTATCTGTTGTAACTTAATTTCTAACGATCGAATATCATGAAATAGTTGAACCCACTGGAATTCCACTTAATGTAAAAACTGGTACGGATTAACCTAATATCTCGGTACAAATTGGAAAGGATCGTAAATTAGAAAGTGATCAGCCAATCGGACCGTTTCGCGCGGAACGAGAAGAACGAACAAAAAGTAAATTGTAACGCGCGTGAAAGACTGAGCACAGGGCATAAAATTTTGCGACAACATTATAGTCAGTTTCTGTTCCTCGTTTGTTTCTCGATTGTTCGCAAGATACCGCGCTGATAAGGCGCTGACACTGTAATCTCGGCGCCCGTCCGACCCGGGAATTAGCCACATTTCGTAATGTGCTTGCAAACAGCGTTACAGCGTCGCGATTCATCGCGGTGATTCGCGACAATGATGCGGAAAATTGTATATAAGAAATTCAGTTAATTCGAAGATAAAAAACAAAAAGTAGAAAATGGAAAAAAGAGAAAAACGGAAGACGTTGATGATTAATATGATGAAGAAACCATGGTGCTCTGCATAATCTATTTTTTACGAGAAGAAACGTTCCATTAATGCGTAGGCTATATTTACCTGTACGCTAAGTTCATTAAATATTTAATAGTGTCTCCCTTCCCCATTTTGTGTACATATTCTTTATATGCATAAACAATATTAATTTTTAACGTGATGCGAGAAGGAATGAAACAGTTTACACGCTGTATACACATTGATACGTGCGTCACATACACGTAAGCGGCGACGCTAGGTCGTTGTGTTAGTCTGACAATATTATCGCATATCTCGAATGTATTACGAAATCATTACGATAACTACCTTTCCCAAACTCGCTTGCAATAAATAATGCGTTGGAAATTAACGTGGAGCCGTTTATTTTATGATTCAACCTTGTGAACTGTTTTAATTGCTTACAAGCGTTCAATTGTCTTGGATTCACAAATATTTTGATCGTTCGGAATTAAGCTCGTTTAAAATAGAGTCGCGCGAAAAATATTAACGATAAATTTTGAATATCGTGTGAAAAGTTTTATCAAAGCACCGGCGGCACGCGGTATAACCAACCGAGGGTAAATATTCAGTCAGTCCACTTCCTCTATCGTTGGATTGGCCGAAGAGCTATAATTTTGCCCGTATCCCGCGCTGTTGTAAAATTTGGTAAAAATCGGTTTACAAACCTGAAAAATTAACGACATGTTTTATTTATAAATTAGAACTTATAAAATTTATAGATTAGAACAACGACAACAACTACTAATTATTAATAAACCATAATAATAGGACTTTTAAAGGAATATATTATTAGTCGGTTAGGTAGAATGCTACTATTCGTTCGTATCGTTAGTAGATAATTAAAGGACCTGCAGAAGATAATAAAGCAGAAACTTCAACAAGTTTACTAAATTCGTAACACGATTCGATTACAATAGCGCCTGTTGAATTCATTATTCAAAAAGGAAAAAAGAAGAAAAGCATGTCTCCCTCCACATTTTTATAATATAAAATATGGAATAGGAATATATTTAAAAAAAAAAAACATACTTTTTCAGCGTCTTTTAACTTATTCTCGAATTGCTCCTTAGTGGCGGAAGTATTGATATCGAGCCACTTGATGATTTCATCGCACTTGTCAGCTATGAGTTTCCGGTCTCCTTCCGCAATCTTCGCCTTGATATTCTCATCCTCGATGGAGTTCTTTACGTTAAAGCAATACGATTCGAGGTTGTTCTTCGCTGCGACTCTCTCCTTCTGCGATTGGTCCTCCGCGTGGTATCTTTCCGCTTCGTTCACCATTCGTTCTATGTCCTCCTTGCTGAGTCGACCCTTGTCGTTGGTTATCGTTATCTTGTTCTCCTTGTTCGTTGATTTCTCCACGGCGGACACGTTCAAGATACCATTCGCGTCGATGTCGAAGGTCACCTGGGAAGCAAAAGAATGGAAGAAATCTGAAAGAAGAAGAAAAGGAAGAAAAACGACACTTTCTCCGTTGTTCTGTTCGACATCGCGCGGTCCAGACGCCATCTCCATTCCTTCGAGTCCTTCCACTTCCGCGTCTGCTTTCCGTTCCGATACTTATCCGGACAGCCTGACAATTCCAATAGAGTTCCATCCGACTCGTACACTGGTGGCAACAGGCAGAAAAGAAATCTCGAGGCACGGGATCGTCTGGAAAGGATCTTTCAACCCTGTCCAGTCGTAACCCTAACCCTCGTCCTCTCGACGGATTTGTGTATATCCTTGCCAAGGATTTCCTTTCCCGACGCAATTGCTGCGTTTCGCTACGTACCAGCACCGCTGGTACTCTATTGGGATTGTTTTCTTATCTCTGGTTCTTCGAGTCTACGAAACGTTTATTAGCGATCTTGCGATTTATCGTTATAGGAGCTAGTAGCCAGCTCCTCTGCTTTAATTCTTGATACTGGTAATCATTGATTTATGTGTTAATTGATAACGCTTAATAGTCCTGAGGAAAAGATTCAATAATTAATTTGAGTTTTCTATGAAAAGACTCACTTCGATTTGCGGTATGCCTCGATGCGCCGGCGGAATCCCAGAAAGCTCGAATTTTCCCAGGAGGTTGTTGTCCTTGGTCATTGCTCTCTCCCCCTCGTAAACCTGGATCAGGACGCTCGGTTGATTGTCCGAGTAGGTAGTGAAAGTTTGCGTCTGCTTGGTCGGGATCGTGGTGTTGCGTTTGATGAGAGCGGTCATCACGCCACCGGCGGTCTCTATCCCGAGGGACAACGGAGTCACGTCCAGGAGCAGCAGATCCTGTACTGCTTCGGACTTGTCACCCTGCAATATGGCCGCCTGCACTGCCGCCCCGTACGCCACAGCCTCGTCCGCATTTATCGATTTGTTAAGGTCCTTTCCATTAAAAAAGTCCTGTCAATGGAAGGAAAAGGAATTGGGATCTCGTTTGTTCGTTTAAAAAGTGTCTTTTTCCTTAATACCAGAATCAATCTCTAAATCTAAAATATCTGTACTTAATCTATACTTAAATCTAAGATAATAAGTAAATTATTGCGATGAGATATGTATCTCAGAAGACGAAAGTGAAGACTTATTCCTAGAAACACTTGCATCAGTTTAGTAATTACAAAGATAAAGTCGTTAAAGTATTTAATGGTCTGGAAGAATAAATAACTTTAGGAATCGAAGAATAACAGACACCACAGTGCTTAGTAAGCTCAAATATGCAGAAGGAATATTTACATATTCGATCGGTTTATTTAAAGATTTTCTTATTTCTTCGCATCAAGCTCGATCGTTACATCACGTTAATCAGTCTCTATTGGAAAGGACAATAAACTGTGAACCCAGTCATATTAGAATTTATCGCAACGATCGCAATGGCCTCCAAAGTACTCTAATTCAATTACGATTATTGGTGTCCGAACGATAAAAGTCGAAGCCCTTCGTGCCGTCAAACACCATAAATATATTCCAGCAGGCTGTACGTTTAATGGTACCGGTAACGCGGTGACTACGCATAGGGTCGAAAAACGCGGGTGTTGACTTTGTCATAGAGCTCATTAATTTTGCAACGTTCGTTCTGGGGGCGTCGCCGACCACCCCCCCCCCCCTATATTGTTCGCGACCGAACCCTCGTCCTGCGTTTCGAACCCTGACTTAAAACACTGGGGTCGCTCCGCTAGGAAATGTAATCGAATTTTAATGCGTTTCATTATCGAACCTGCCCTGTATCACCCTAACTTCGTTTTAAAGAACCGACACACCGCGTCGCATCAAACGTTGGCTCGGAGGGCGTTGCTCGCCAACAGCGAATACTTGTTCCTGCCTATATGTTATCTTTTATGTATGAAAGGGTTATCCCGTAAATAAATAAAGAATGAAAGCAACCTGAAGGAACCTCTGGATTCGTGGAATTCTAGTCGAGCCACCGACGAGCACGATGTCGTGAATCTGAGATTTGTCCATCTTGGCGTCTCGCAGAGCTTCCTCAACTGGCTGTAACGTACACTTGAAGAGATCTTGGTTGAGCTCCTCGAAGCGAGCGCGCGTGATGGACGTGTAAAAGTCGATGCCATCGAGCAGGGAATCGATTTCGATGTTGGCTTGCGTCGATGAGGACAAGGTCCTCTTGGCGCGCTCGCACGCTGTTCTCAACCGACGAACCGCTCGTTTGTTCGTCGTCAGATCCTTCTTGAACTTTCTTGAGAACTCTTGTGTGAAGTGTGTCACCATGCGACTGTCGAAGTCCTCGCCACCCAGGTGGGTGTCACCGGCAGTGGCCTTCACCTGAAATTATATGCGTATTCTATTCTAGAATGCAAGTTCACTACTCTTCTGGTAATATTAATTTTATCGTCGGATATCTGTTGGAACTTTACAATCGACCTCGATATTTCCAGAAATTCCGATTTTAACGCGATACCCGATAATCTGGATATTTACTGTCAAAACCGTCGTAACTTTATAATCGCTCTTTCAAAGCATTCTCGTGCTAATGTGTCTAAAACTAGAGCGAGTAAAAATTATGTTAAGTCAAAGAAACTCACGTTTCTAAAAGAAAGTCAAAAAATTCTACGCGTCTTAACACATTGGCTGTCAGTGATCTTGAAGCACAGAGGAATTTAATATCATGCGATGAAATTCAGAAAATTCTCGTTTACTCGAGCCATGCAGGAAGATAGCAACAAATCAGCAGACGTTAAAGCGTTAAAACTCTCGACGTAAAAATTATTCTATTCCATACTCAAGGTACTGACTTAATTAAATTATTACTAGAATCGTCAAATCAACAGAAGATAAAATCGAAACATCACCTTGCAACATTACTCTCTTTTGGCAGTAAAATTGCTGAGGCAGAAGACTTAGTTACTGGCGTTTATTCGTTCTACGTAGGTTTCGCATTAAACCATAAGGAACGCTGCTTTTATTTAAAAACTTTCCTCGGACTTGTTTCTCACAGCACGGAAAAGCACGTAGCTCCGTCCCGAGAGGGTTCCGACGGCAATAGGAAAAAGGAAGTTCCTCCGCGGAGGAATGCGGTTCGCGGTCCGCGCATAGACGAAACTTACCTCGAATATGCCGTCGTTGATAGTCAGTATCGATACGTCGAAAGTACCGCCGCCGAGATCGAAGATCAGAACGTTCCTTTCACCGCGGCCCTTTTTGTCGAGGCCATAAGCAATAGCTGCGGCAGTCGGCTCGTTAATGATCCTCAGGACATTCAAGCCGGAGATAGTACCGGCGTCCTTGGTAGCCTGTCGCTGGGAATCGTTGAAGTACGCTGGTACCGTAATCACGGCGTTCGTGACGGACTTTCCCAAATAAGCTTCCGCCGTTTCCTTCATTTTCGTCAAAACCATCGACGAGATCTCTTCGGGAAAGAAGGACTTCGTCTCACCCTAGAATCGATATAGCAACTCGGAATAGAATTGATCATAGAGGAGAGCGAAAGTGTGTTATAAATTCCTCCGAAACGTTTAGTTTCTTAAGTTCCGTTTGAAAGATGGCCTACTACTCCCTAAAGCCAAGTGGAATTTTAGATTTGATGTTTACTTTTATTAAAGAACGTTCCGAATAATTGACATAATCGACGATCACATGATACCACAGAAACATCGATAAGTATCCAAGAATCGTTCCAGTGTCTTTGAAAGCTCGGAAAAGTGAAAAATTTACGATTGAACGTCGATCCTTAAGAGTAGAGGAAAATTCGCCAGCTACAAAGGATGAGTTTGCAGTTTGATAAGATACCGATTGTTCAAAATGTAGGCCAACATCCATAAAGCAACATTGATACCGTACACAGAACAAAGTCAAACGTTTCTAATTAAATTCCTTGTCTAACTGTGGATGTTCACGCGGTTGGACGTCAGGTCACGTTAAACGTTAGCCAACTCACCTTGTACCGAACTCGGATTTTCGGTTTTCCTCCGTCATTAACCACGGCGAACGGCCACTGTTTCGTGTCAGCTTGGACTGATGGATCATCGTAACGTCTGCCAATCAGCCTCTTCGCATCTGTCGGACAATTTCATTTAAGCTTCCCTTAGTCATCGATTCGGGGATCGCTGGCAGCGATCGCAAAATTGGCCGCGAATTCGGCGCATGATCGAGAGACGCAACTATCACGACCACGCTCTTATCGTGGCGAAACGAGCGAACTTATCGTGGGCGAATTCCGACCTCGTCCGCTGAACGACTATAGATCTCGAAACGGTAAGTCGATTTGGCAGCCACGAAACGAGAGCGTTCTCGACGTTGAACTGGTTTCCGGTCGCGTTTCTTTTCGCGGGCCAGCTATTGCGCCGGAAGCCAGCCCAGAAACCCGGAAATGACGGTGATTCTTGGGATCCTAGCTACGCTGCCAAGTCGACGGACCTTGCCAGCGTGATTATCAAAAATTCTGTTCGCGTAACGCTCTACGTTTTGATTTTACGTCCGACTTCAAGAAGTATCTCTTAATTTTATTTTTTATTTTTTTTTTTTTAGAAGATGGAATATTTTGCTTAGCTTCGTTTCAATCCTTAAATACAAATCAGTAATCTTTTAGAAGAAATTTGGTTTATCGTAATTTCACTATTACAATCTAGATTCCGGAGAATTTAAAAAACTTTAAAATTTGCGATTTGTGAAACGTAATTTATAGTGATTTCTCTCTGTGGCTTTTACGTATCATAATACAGTGGTTTAATGACTAAAATTTTCAAGTAATCCATCCATAGACTATCGGTAACAGTAGGCTTATGATAATGTCAAAAATAAGGAAGCCTGTGATTAAGAATTAAACTTTGACACGATCA
Source organism: Bombus huntii (assembly GCF_024542735.1). NCBI lineage: Eukaryota > Metazoa > Arthropoda > Insecta > Hymenoptera > Apidae > Bombus > Bombus huntii. The sequence goes on along the minus strand of NC_066238.1, from coordinate 8,152,599 downwards.
TCGAACTATAAGCCTACCAAAGATCGTGTTCGTGGGATTCATAGCTACTTGATTCTTGGCTGCATCACCGATTAACCTCTCCGCTTCGGTAAACGCCACGTAGCTCGGTGTAGTGCGATTTCCTTGGTCATTAGCGACGATCTCGACTTTTCCATTGAGAAATACGCCGACACACGAATAGGTTGTTCCCAAATCAATCCCAACCGCCGGTGCTGTCATTGTAAACCCAATGAAATTTGGAAGGACGAAACGAGAAGACTGGATGCAACGACAGAATAATCGCTACTCGACTGTTCTGGTCGTGCAGTCTACTGTCTTCTTACGTACGTTCAATGCTGCGTGCGATTGAGCTAAATTGGAAAATGTCCCCTATGCTTGTAGGCACTTGAGTTACACCAATGGCAGATAAAAAGTGGCGGAAAAAAGCGTACTATTTATCGAAGGTTGTAAAAGTATGCTCTAGACACCATTTTTGTCTTGTATATTTAACGTAGTGTAGTATTAAGAGGACCTTTTGCACCGGTATCTTTTCTGTTTTACGATAATGGTATTCTTGTGCTTTCAAAAACGCCTAAAATATTCAGGAAGACTGACGACGATGTTGAAAAAAGAACTGAGTTGTTCACCTTCGTTATGAACTTGGAACTAGGAAATCAAGATTGGATGTATCTTTTCCATGCAATAATTCAAGCAATTAAAGACAAGAAACGGCTTATACTTTTCAATTTCATATCTCCCATCGTTGCAGTTACTCGAGATAAAAGCACTTCAGATTTTTCTTCTTCCCCAGAGAATCGAACGTCGCGAATCTACGATTCGTAACATAGCTCGAGAAAACCTTATCACACAGAACGTTTCACGCTCTGGCGCGGCGAAGGCGTTGATCTCGATAGTATCAGGAAGCCATGGGTTTTGAAAGGGAGACTTCTTCGGTCCGATAATCAGGCAATTACCGGAGAGATCGATCGCGTCGTTCGTAAATTTCGCGCGTTCGACCGCGACGCGTCGATTCCCATCCACGACGTGGACAGACGCCGTGATTCGTGACCAGGGTTTTGGATCGACTCCGCGTCTGTGATGTGTACAAAGAGACACGCTGACGGCCTATCTCATTTATGGCTCCCTAATAAACTTCCCATTACAAGCTTCTACCGCGATGATCGATAACCGTGAATCGAAATGCAGACCACGCGTAGCTTCGGGCAACCTCCAGCGGGTTTTTTTAATTCCTCAAACAATGTCTTGGTAGTTTTAAGTTCATTCGATAATTTTAGTGTGACAGCGTGACTGTTTCTGGAAGTTGAGGCAATAAAGTTTCGTCTGGCTGCGTCACAAAGGTTTTACGATTTTACGAGAAAGGGAAATATTCGAAAACGTCGGAAGAAAATTGATGCTGAGAATTAATTAAGCGACACGGGCTCTTATCGGAACCGGAACACGAGCATACGAGGAAGTTCCGCCCCAAGCTGGTCCAGCGTCGTCGAGGTGGAGCTTCCACCAGAGCCCGATAAATTTATCCCGAAGGGGAGTCCCAAATGCAGGATGTGACGCGTTAATTTGCTTATCCTTTCCCCTACGAGGGTGAACGATGTCATAATTAATGACTATTCCTAACGACAAACCTTGGACGCTTACCAGATGAACTCACATTACCTAAAACTTTTGAGACACCACAGATCCGAGAAAATTGCAACAGAATTCAACAGGGTCCCTTGATACAAGAGTATATGAAACTGTAAGGAAAGCTGCTGATATATACTCCGCTTGCTTTACTCATCAGGCAACATGTATTGTATAACGTACAATAGTAAATAACAAGTTACAGTTAAAAGTTCGTGTAAAATCGAAGCGAATCTAAGCTGCTACGATCAATCGTATTCCTTCCATTTGCTCTCTTTCTAGCTCTGCACAATACTAGACTTCAGCCAGAAATCAAAACTCGAAGGAAGAGACAGAAACGCGACGAAAGAAGAACAGTATCGAAGAATTGAAGGCAAAACGAGATGGTTTAGAGTTTTAGAGAATGAAGATGGCGCGAATGGGAGGTAACGCGAATGTCGAGATTGGATCGGGGCGGGAGTATGTGTAAGCCTCATAAATATGTCGTCAGGCCGGTAAACAAGACACGCGAAGTCGGTACAAGCTGTACGTCCGTTCATGGTGTATTGTAGAATCGTTCGGTGGCCGCGGTCGTGGAGATGGTCGGGTACCGCGACCGGGATTTAAAGCCGGGAAATTTATCGTTTCGCGAGGAGGCGGACAGAAGCGACGAAAGGGATGAAGCCAGAACTGCGAGGAGATAGAAGGAGGGACGAGGTTGAGCGATGTACACGAATGAATGCGGCGAGAAAGCGCAGAGAGTGAAGGAGATACCGAACGATACAAGGCAGTGGAAGGAGGAAAGAGTTTCGCGTACAACGAAAACCTCTGGCAGACTACCGAAAACCGGTCGTTTCCAATCCTGCCTCTCATCCCACAATCTGGCCGTGATTCAACGATCGTTCCGTCGGCTCTTTTCACCTTGGCTACCGTTCCTCTTAGCATAGATGCGTCGTGTTCCGAAGGAAACCGCGATTTTCACCCCTGTTACAAAGTGAAACCGCCGATCATCTAAATGGAGCTTACCAAAATCTTTGTCTTCTTTTATAAATGCCTCGTGATTCTGTCTCGACTGGAAAAACTGATATGGACGCAGAAGACGATGATTTATTTCTGTGGAATCTTTGGATTTAAGGAAACGTTGGGATATTATTATATTAAGTTTGCGTGGCTAGAGTATATTTGAAATTTATGCATCATCAATCAATTATGTTATATTACCGCGTGACGTTGCGATATTAGAGGAAGCAAAGAGGGCGAAGGATGCGTTTCGCGCGGGATCTATTCATCAGTGGACTCATCGGTAAGGTTACCTAACAGGTTTGCTATAAACGTCAAAGTAGTAGGAAAACATTCTCAAACGACTATTTCTAAGAATTATGTTTTCAATATCCATGCTGTAACAAGGAGAACTTCCTTGATATAATACAGAGTAGAATATTCCAAGATGACAGTCAATTCTACTTCGATTTCTAATGTACTTCCGTTCCTTAAACCGCAATAACTCGACAAGACGTTTAAGGAACAAAACTAGTGTATCACGTGGACTCATCGGAGAGAGCATCCGTTCTGCAACGACTTCTCGGGGCCGGTAATCTACCGCGACAAGCGGCTGCGATTGTCATATTTCTCATCGGATAATACATATCGTAAATAACAAGGCTGATATTGAATGAGAGAAAAGTGGGAACCGGTTACAATATTTTCAGTGCATCGGCAGGGCCAGCGGGCTGGCTTGAGTCGATCGGCGCTGGTCAGAAGAGAGGTAGTGAGCGGATCGGGAAGGGCGGAAGGCCAGCGGTGAGCTGCAACATTTCGAATATAAGTTAGCCGGATATTGTTCGGCGCGGGGCCGAATGGTAAGGGGCTTAGCAGCTCTGAAGCAGCGGCCAATATGGTGGTTACATGAGGATGAAACGATATAAATCCCGAAACGCTTACAGTTATTGCAGATCCAGCGTAATATCCACTCGAGCGGCGGTCCGCCGGCCGGCCGGTTTACGCGGTAATTCGCCGATGACAGCGTCGCGATAAAATGAAATCGGTTCGCGGCTTTTATAACGACCGCGACGCGCTAATCCTTTCGCCGGCAAAGTTGACGCGGAACCTATTTAAAATGAGGCAAAAGTCGAACCAGAAGTATACGTCTGATTTTTTTTTATATAGAAAAATATATACAATATAAATAAATAAGATTTCATGGTACAGTAGAACAGTCACAGTAAAATAATTATCGGAAAATGTGACGACAACTCTTCGAACTTCAAGACTACAACTGTGATTCATCTTTCAGGTCTTCGTTTCTTGAGCGATCTACGAAAAATAAGAAACAGAAATTGTTGGCTTTTCGATAGAGATTATCGCATCGTAAAAATAGTTTCTGATAATCGATCGAAGACAGACCGAAACCACGAAGAAATAAAACAGGCCCTAACCTAACCCTGTCTTGACTATGTTTCTGCTCGAAGCCAGCCGTTATTTTCTCATCTCAGTCTCGTAAGTCATAAATAATATGCGACGATCAAATTTTCGTCACGGTTTCGAAGATGTCTGAGTGCAAATCCCCTCGCGAAAGACGAAACGGCTCGACGTTCCGATCTTCGTGCGAGATCGTATCGAATGTCGCGCCGTACCGAAGATACACGTCCTGACAAACCTCATATGGTATTCATGAAAACTGCGTATTCATCAATGAGATGATCGTCGGATCCTGGATAAAAATCCGGCTCGACCACCGAGCGCGCCGTTACACGCGCGTTACTTCTACTTCCTCTTACCACTCATCCTCTCCCGTCAGCCCCGTGGTTGGCCTTGTCTGCCGGAATATTCGAGCTCGCAAGAAAGAACATTTCTGTCAAGGGTGGCGGCGTGTACGTGGGTGTACGCGGAACGGCGTGTGCGTTATTTGTGTGAGTTATTTCACACATGGCGGCCGATCGATAGGCATCGCATTGCATTCGGGGACTCTCTGTCGCCTCTATGCTTCTCTCGTTTCTCCCTGGGTACACCTACCTTGGCGCAAGACTCGCGATAGATAGTATGTCCTTCTGTCTGGATAGCAACGATCGCTTATCGTTCCACGTGTCACTGGATGTAAGAGACACGGTAGGAATCACACGGTGCTTTCGAGGACATCGTCTCAACCAAACAATAGAATTTGCAGAAAGAAATCAGGAACTTTAACGACAAGGTTATACGAGTCAATCTTCACAAATATTGTAAATAATTACTTGTTGATTGCATATCAAAATTACAGGAAAAACATCAATTACGTGAGTTACATTTCGTGTTTATTATAGGGAATTATCGTTACATTTAATATATTAGTTAAATTAATTCAACAACGTTCCACAAATTTTACCAAGCAAAAGTTTAAATTGTCGGCATTTGTATATTTGAAACGGTGAGCGATTCAAATTTTACGATGACACGCTCGCACGGATCCCGATGAAATCCCGAGACCATAAAATTCGAAACTCGTTCAATTTCTTTTTAATCGATTTATTCACAGGTTCCTAATCAACCAATTGAATTTTCATTTTATCATGGGTCAGTAGCATTTTTCGTGATGTAGAATCGATGCGCGCGATCTTTGAATCTCGATGATTCGCGGGACACGCGAATGAAACCCGAACGATATTTCATATAACCGGCGCGCGATCCGTGGCGTTGCTGCGGTCGCATCGTTAGGTTCGGCGAAATGAAAATACGACGGCTGTCGTTTACAGACACGTCGGACGTCCACCTGGACGTAATACGGCCTGGTATAATTAATCCTTCGCGAGCAAAACGCGCGTTATTGTGTCCCGGTAAGTTGTGACAGTAAATTACTCGTCAAGTCTAGCGAAGAGCAAACATTTCTCTCCGCGATGATCCTGCTATTTCGGATCGAAATTACTTGCAGCCGCGTGTCCGCGAAACGAACGGTGCGGCTTAATAAAACGTCAGCCAGGAGAGCTGCGTATTAAATGGTAAATTCGTAGTATCGTGCACTGGTTAGGATATCTGTACTTTATGCCGGGCAACAAATGTCATTTTCTGTTTATCTTTTCCATTTTTGTAGTCAGTTGCTGGATATGGTTGCAAACAATACCACAGAAGAGGAGAAGAAGAGATATAAAGAATGGCATGTAATTGTGAATAAACTAGAAGTGGAGGGAGAGGAACTTTTTGTCTTTACGGGATTCGTTATTTAAACTGGATCGAGTTCTAAAGACTTGTAAATACGTGTACGTGTACGTATTTTTTTATATGTATTCTAAAATACTTTCTTCGTCAAATATAACAATGTGCCGTTATTCTTGTGAAATCTCGTTGAATATTCAACAGTTTATTCGAGCGAAACTCTAACATCCACCTGTTCTTTTTTAACCTTCATTCTCTCTCCTCCTCAGATTACCCCAATCATTTAACAATAAAACCCTCGATAACCGCAACTCTATCCACATCGACCGATCACCGGCCAATTAACCGCTTCCATCGGCGATCTCGACCTCCACGAGAAAACTCTAACACTACTTCTCTCTCTCTCTCACTTACTACTCGGAAAAGACGAATCGCGAGAGGGAATCGTTGCAGTCGATCCAATTTTCCCCTATCTTACCGCAGCAATCTACAGGTAAGCGAATCCATCAGACGTGAGCAAGCATGTCGATCCATTAATTCGTGCATCGAATGCAGGAGCCCGCGCGATTCCCGGTCGCCGCCGTGGCCGTCCCTTAATGGAGCACCGAGTTATCGGTGAAATTTCCAATAAGACTCGGTCGGTGGAATCATCCTGCCACTTCAGTCGGCACGTACCCGCGATCGCCGGAAGACGGTTTTGACGCTTGCTTACAGTGGCGAGGAGTGGCGGACGTAATGTGCCAATAAAAATGCAAAGTACGGCCCTCCTTCGCCGCGCGCGTTGCTCCTTCTTCTCTTTTCCTGTCCGTGTGCACACCCCCGAGGGGATGGGCTGCCGCTCCCTTCTCCGATTCAATGCTTCTCTCGCGAGACGAGCCGCTCGAAAGACGCTTCGCGAGAGTGGCTGCGAAACAAGCATCACGAGTGGCCCGACAATATGACTCGCAGTTTTTCCCTGGTCGGGAGTCTGGCGTTAGAGAAAGGTAAAGTCGTTGGGAAATTGTTATGGACCCTGCTGTACAGAGAAATGGGAAAATGACGTCTTGTTTGATGGAGATTGCTAGTTCAATGAGGTTGAGTTTGATATTAAAACTTTCGTTTATTTTCAGAACTTATCTGGTTGGCCAGTTATTGAGAAAGGTACACGCGTTTCTCTCTTCTTCGTCGAATGCGAGTGAGATACGAATACTTGACGTATCTACGTATTACGTCAGAGCCCCTTTCCAAGAAATTAGTTCCAAGGATTAATGGAGTTGCCGTAACAAACAGCTCCACTTTCTAATAATTTAAGTAAACAAACAAAAACCAACTAAAAATCAATCAAATTCATAAGTCTCAACTAATATTTTTGTAGTAATATATCTCTGCTCTTGCGCAAACTCTATTGTAATTTTAGTCCAGTTGAATAGTATTATATGGATTACCGAAAGCTTTGGTAATTTCGTGGTGATATTAATACTTCCTGCAAATGTGACGAATTATATTTGGAGTTGGTCGTCCTATCGCTGTATACGAATCGACATTTTCAGCACTGATTGGTTGAATCGTCATTACGTGGACAGGTATACGTCAGATTTTCGTTATTTCCACAAGTGCGATCAATGTATCTCGACGATATTATTTTTACTGTAAATAAACGGATGCTAATGAAATGTCTCTGGACGAACGCGGCACGGCGCAGCGCTGCGTAGTTTGCGTAAACGTAGAAAGGTCAAAAATGTTTTCTTCACTCGGCTAACGCTACCTCGACCCGTTGATGAAACCGATCAAATGGCAATCGGGCCGCGCAACGATTCGTCCGGAAGATAATACATCAATCAGCAGTTCAATTAGCCGCAAAACCGGAATATGGTTATCTGCAGCGATTATCCCACCGCTTCTGTTAACGATCGGGTTCAACATAGGTCAGAACGAACTGATTAGCTCGTTGGATGCAATATTGTAATTGAAAGAAAAAAATGATCAAAAACGGGGAATGAAAGATACGATCTGCTTAACCCTAACCCTAGGTAGCCTATTAAGTAGTGTTCAAACAGAGATCTCCAACTACCAGTGTAATTTTACTTTTGGTCTTAACGAATAGTCACTTATACGCAAGATATCGAACGTTTTATTCATAAAATAAAAATGTAAACGCAGGACCTTCTCAATAAAGAATAAAATTGATTCTTATTAAACTACACATGTTTAATTATTCTAATTTAAGGCACTGTAGTACGATTTCAACGTAGGTGGTCTGAGAGATTTTTACCAAGTCTGTGCATACGATCGCATCGAAGATGGCCGCATAGTTGCATATATCTTTGGAAACTGTACGAGTGTGCGCGCGAGAGGAGAAGCGAAACCAAAAAGAAGAAAGAACAGGCAGGAGGAAGAAAGGATTACTTTTTACATATTATTTTTCGTTCACATAATGAGATTTAGTATTCAGACGAGTGAATACAGTCGGTAGTAGTTCAACTGATTGCACATTGACTAAAATTTCGTTCAATTAAGTGGAGTTGAAATAAATGAAGTACTATTGTACCTTCGGTACATTACGTACGCATTTAAGTATTTTTGTAAATTTGTATAAATCCATGAAGGATTATAAAGGAGACATTTCGCGTTTCACGAAGTAAGAACGCCCACTGCTCAGCTATTTATCTTTGTTCAAGGCGCTTATGTCTTTTAAATTCTGCCCCTTCGTGCCTATAAAAATGGCCAGAGGAAACGTTCAACCGCGTCGACTTTCATATCCTTTTACGTAAACTAGTAAAAAGACATTATAATGAGGGCTTATACGGATCTCCGCCTTAAATTCATTCGTACCACGCGATTACAGGATTATCCCGAGTGGACTACGCCGCCTTCTGTAACCAACATCGGATTTATAACTCTAATGCCGGCGATAGAATAGCATTAGTCGTGACGTTGGTTAAACCGTTACTCTATTCGCCGTACGAGCATTTTGTATAAGACTAGGTCGGAGATACTAAACAAACAACGAAATCACGTTACAGTGTATAATGAATCGGAATGCCGAACTAACATGACCGGAGAAAACGGAGCAACGAACTAACATTTGGAAAATAGATCTACTTTCTGTAATTAGGCTGGTGGGATATTTAAACGCGTCATGATACTCATCCTAGTTACCCTTTGGAAAGTATAGCGGGTGAGCATGAAGTTGCCAGGACTCGCCGCTCGCTCGTAGAACAAGCTGAACAGACGCGTTTCTGTGCGGGACAAGTTACAAAACGTTCGTGTGCACGCGTGCATACACACATAGCTGACACCAACGTACGTCATACGTGTGCGTGCGTTACATGAATATAATTAATTACACGGTTCCGTGCAAGTTCTTCCGCTGAACCGCGGGCGATGTATAACATCTTACCGAATTTTCTGTTACACCAATTTAAATATTAGACGTAAAAAGAATCGAAAATTTTGTTACATTTTATATGACACGGAGCTGAAAATTTAGCAATTGCACTCAAATTATTCATTGGATCGGAATAACGGACTTTGAAAAATAAGAGAAGAGAAACGTGGAATAACTAATTCCACAGTTTCGATATGGATGATTAACTCGTTTACACGCAATCAGGTAATTCAGGTTCAGGTTTTCGAAATAAGCGCAAAACGCGAATTTTTAGCAGGTCGATAATCACACGTTCCAGTTTGCGTTCCACTGGTTACGTTGGTCATTGCTTTCGCGTACGGAGAATTCAAAAGGCCGGCCATCGAACAATGTAACGGACTTTCATCGACAAAGGGTTCGCCTGTTGAGATGTCCCATTGTACGTATTTGTACTATCTGGATGCAATCGATCCATTGTCCGGCCTTGATTGGTGAAATTAACAAAGACAGATGAGCTTTGCAGGGCTCGCGATGAAATCCGGAGTCAAATTCCGCGGTGGCGTATTCTAATTCGATTTAATCCGTTTAAAACGCTTTCAACGCGATCCACGAAGGTATTCGTCGAACGAGAATAAAGTTGCACTAGTTTCAACGAGTCCTTACACACCAATTTAACGTAATCGGTTAACGACGCTCATACAACGTTTCGAGAACATGCCATTGCAATTCGTGCAACGATCATAAAACGTAGAGCTTTTACCGTTTAAACGGCAGCAACTCGTAATTGACACCGAATGCACCAAATATGTTAAAGCTGTAGATTTTTGGTATATATATTTTTTTTGCTATTACTAAAAACATTCAAGCGTTTTTGACAAAGTTCATGTTAATTTTCACTGGAACAGGAACATGATCGAGTCTTTCAGAAGCCAAATTGACCAAGTGCGAACTTTTGTTGTACCCAAGTACGTGATTAGCACAAAGAATCGTAAATTCTCAGGCGAATTTTGACGAACGATATCTTCATATCATTGCTTCTTTGTAATTTTCATTTTGTGGAGTTGATCGGTACCTACGTGATACAGGTTAATAGTTAATAACTCTGATCTCTCACAAATATCACTCGCGTAACATGCGTGAAACTAAGATACGTACAGATAAAAAGGCAAATGGATGGTATAAAATTGACGAAAGGTGAATAGGCGGTGAACAAATATTCTGGGAGGTGTCAGAAGGAAAGGAACAATATACATATATTCGTCGATATTTATGTGGTAACCGATGCGACGAAAAAACAGGCATCCTCTACTTTCATCTCCCATGAGGAATACGAAAAAGAGCGACAGCCAACGAGTGGCCGTAAAGGACGGATAAACCCCGGTGTACGAACCGTTGAAATAAATGTCAGGAGTTAGTTACTGCCCGTAAAGTGCACCGCACTCGTTGTTCAGCGTGCCGCGAACTTAGCGTTCCACGTTATTCATCTTTTTCTCTATATCGCTAGCCGCGACTCCGTTTCATAATTTATGTCGCGTTTAATGTGGATTTTTACGTAGCCAGCCGACAACACCTGTATAATTGAATTTAAATGCAGCCACCGCCGTTTCCGGCGACGCGCGTCCGCCGTTTTATCTTAACCGACGCGTCGCGCCGCCTGCAACATCGTACCCGTTTGCAATTAGAAATCGCTGAACACAGTTACGATTATTCTCGTTATGTCGTTCTTGGCAATGCAGAATGGAAATTTTACACCATACAATATTACAGATGCAGGTGAGTAGGATTTTATTGAGAAGGTCGATACCACGATTTCTAAGTCGAAAAATTAGTGAACATCGATTGGTTATTTTACCTCGAATTTCAATTGGACTAATATCATCGACAAATGAGTAGCTTTGTTTAGAGAAAAAGAACAAAAAGATAAGAATTTCTCGTGAAATTGAAGAGTGAAAATGAAAAACGTAAAATGCCGGTAATGTTTATTCGATGGAAACGGAGGAAATAAAATAAGCCTGAAAATAAGCAACGAACAATACCGAACAAAAGAAGACTAACTACTGTACTTTGCTCGTCAAACAAAAAACGCTATATTTACAGGGAGAATCTGTAATACGCGACGTTCAATGAAATAGGATCCTCATAATAACTCTGCGACATGAACGAAACTCGTAATGATACGTTGCGCCGAGGTGACATATCCGTGAACGGAATTCCTTTGCGCGTGGCTGCTTCCGGAAGCGGTGGATGCAGGTCCGCTCCTCCTACGCTGCCTTCCGCCACTTACATTCGTGTTCTCTCTGGATACTATCGATGGCGAACTCTCGGTGCGTGCAACAATAAACGTTGCTTTTAATCGAGATTGTCCGATAAGCTAGGAGATCCACAAATTTCTCCAGTTGTTAGTTTGACTTTTTATACTTCCTGTTGGATCAAAGCGGACGCAAATTCATGGCAGGGACGATTTCGATCTTTGACTAATTGAAAACGTGGGAAACGATGCAACCGTTTTATCGTTATCGCGATATTAATTCGTTGGCGTAAATTCGATATTTTCTCATTTTCGAGTAAAATTGCTGGATTTGCAGATTACGGGAGTAAAATGCAGCTTTCAACGCGGCTAAGTTCGACGAGACCCTTTTGCTTCGCGTACGCAGTCCGGTAATTAGGAGGGAATGTAATTGCAAATTTCTAGCGTCGATTAGCATATCGTGTTGCGTAGCGGTGGTTATTAAAACGTATTAAACGGGAGGAACGAAACTGTGTTTAATGAGGGTCGGGTATTTACAAGTTATCCCTTTTTTTCTTATGCATCTCCGCTGTAGCATTATACCCGTGGTATAGCCATGGTATGCCAGTGGTGGTATCGCTAGGTGAATTATTGTTGTACACCGCATCGGCTTAATGAACCAAGCACCCCCATTAAGTATTCTTCGAATCAAAGTGGAACACACAAATGGCTCGTCTGCGCGGAAGCTAATTAATCGTAATGGACAGAATGGATGTTACGACCCGAGTATCGCGGCCGGAACGTGCTAACTTCTAAATTAATTAAAATTACGCGGCTTACGCGGTGGTCTACCGGTAATAAGACGTTCTTTGGGATATTCCGCTGGAAAATTTTTTGCCTGCGGTTACGTTTCCTTTCGAAATTACATCCTAGTAAGATATATCTGATAACTACTCTAACCAGTCGAATTATACACGGATTTCTCTTGTACGAGTATAACGTTAACGTAGACCGCTAAACGTTGCGAAAGTTTGATTAAAATTACGCCGTGTAATATTCCACAGCCATCCAAATATAATTCAATTCAATTTACGTGCTTCCGAGATGTACATACTTTAAACGCCAACGATAACACGTAACGTACAAACTAAACACGCACTCCATCGCTAATTCGCCAAAAGCGTCAGCCTCGGAATCTCCGCGAATGAAAACCGCAAACGCGTTCGCAAAACCGCCTCGACTAGTATTTTCAGATACGGAATCGGCGATAATCGTCGCAAAGTGATACGACCTTTGGATTACATAAGCCTAGCTCGCGCGAGATCAATACGAGGGTATTGGCGAGAGCCAATATTAACGATCTCCGAAATATGCCGGTAAATATTTGTCCGCCATACAGGCCAAGTCTACTCAAGGATATCGTATATGCGTTGACGGGGGTTGCACCGGCGCGCGCGCACCCTCGTTTGTGTTTGTACGAGCGACGCGATCGGCTTTCGGCGTCAGAACGGCGGATGTCGCCGGTCGATTCGAGCGGAATATGCCAGAAGCGATTTCAACGGGCTTCCACACCGTAATTGATTCGCAACGGTTATGTCACGTCGATGAGGAAACTGGTTGCTCGCTTGGCCGCTCGATCGCCTAATCGTCCGATCCTCCGCCTGATCCTTCGACTTTGCTCCTCTTGCCTACACGGTTGCGTAACGTGTCGCACGAATTTTACATCCGAGCGTTCTCATGTTCCTGACGAAAAGGTAAATTGCACAAGAGGAATCTTAATAACGCTATTTAATGAGAGAATTAAGATCAAATTATGATATAAGAAAAAGAATCCTGTGGACGCATTACGAATACACGCGTGTTGGATAAATATAGTATGGCATAATAAAGCCAGGAATATGTCAAGGTCGACTTTATTTCTTTTTTTAAGAATACTGTATGTGTTTTACGATATGTTGAAATAAAAAGCACCATGCAATGAAGAATAGCAATTTTCTTCTTTTAGCAAGAGTCTCTCGGTTTATTGCACGTGATCATCTTAAAAGCACACCTTGTATCATCCTCGATATCAACTACTTGACCCCGTAAACTTCAATTTTAATCGTGTATTTCTAGACTATATTGAGTAATAAGAATAAAAGTTATCTGGGAAATCGTAACCATAAACTTCAAACTACGCAATCAAGGATTATCGGTCAACCCACATCCCGAACCTCGTTTTAGAACCGCGCGCGTAAGCGATCGGACCGAAAAATGATATCATTTTCACCACGAAAGGAAACCGCATTTCCTGAGAAGTTGTGCAGGATAAATGGCGAGTGCGAGTCGTTGAATCGATTCTAGAAAAACAAAATGAAAATACGCCGATGGCGAAGCGTGACTGTTGTCGCGCTTTAAGGGCGGGTCCTTTGTCGGCCGAGAAACATGAATGAAACTTCGATTACGTAAATACGAGGCCATAACGTGGCATGTTATACGATTAACTATAGTAAGAAGTGTGTCGAGCCGCGCAATTAAGGGGCGCCGTAGTTGTTAGCGACGAGAGCTCAGCGCGTCGGTTAGCTTTCAAAGAAATCACCTCCGGCTGAAAATGACGGATAAGACCGCGAGGTCATGAGAATCCGTGATAAACGTGGAATAAAAACGCGACTTTCTGACGAACGCGAGCTAGAGGTACTACTCGTAGCTCGTCGGATGCGAGCGTTTACTTTACGCCAGAGTTGGCGCTTATCGACCATCTTAAAACGCGTCTCTGAAAATGTAGGTGAATTATGGTAATTCTCGCCGATAAAGGCAATATCGATGGAAACTGGGAAAGAAGACATAGTACGATGAGCGGGAGCACTTTGCTGTTTTATTCCGATCTATAGTTCGTCAGGCAACCAATAGAATCGTAAATGATATTCATTTGTAACATTGTGCGCCGTTGAATATGACGTCGAGCGAATCCAGTATCAATACTTTGAAGAACGGTATTCCGATGATGGTTAATTCTTGATTATCCGCCGTTGGAATAATAATTCCTACCTTTCTATTCATCGTCGACCACCAACCGCGTGAAAAACGCATCGAATCAACACCATCGGAGAACAATAGCCTCATCGTGGAACCGAACGTTTCGTTCATCGATCGAAACTTAAGAAGTGTACGGAACCTTCCGATAGCAGGACAGAAACAACGTGTGGAAATAATCGTCCGCAATTCCTCGAGCTTGTACTCCCTGCTGTTCGTAAAATAACCATAAAAAATCGAAACGAGATCGCGAATGTAACAAACGGTGATATCGAACACGAGTTACGGTTGCATAATCGCGCTTGAGCGTTTCCTCGAGCGATTATCGTTCGCAAGGACGCCGCGAGCGTAACTCCTGTAGATCGCGGATTACGTATAGCAATGGGAACTGCGCGTTCCAATTCGTCGTTGAAACGCTCGAGTTTCGAAACGGGTAAGGAGCTTCATCTTCCGAAATTCTCGGATCAGGAAGATCGACGTTGGCTTAATCTCTGGCAGTTCTTAACGTTCCTTGCTTGCAAGTTTTCGCGAATCGTGAATAGCAACTCACATAGTATAACTTTCAATCTGAAAGCTGTGGTTCCGTTTCAAGCATTTTCTTAATACAAATTTTCATGGTAGAATTGCGTAATTTTATTCTTACGTAAAGTCATGCGTTCTCTTGTAACGTCTCTCTGCGTGATACATTTAGAATTGTTGCTTTTGAATGAAAATTGGAGGCGAAGATGAAAGAAATTGAGAATTAACGAAGAGTAAAAGGATTCGTTGAAATCTATTATTATAATTTCGAGGCAATTCGATGGAATTCTAAAGGAACGAGGTCTCCCCTCTCTTCGTCTCGTTACCGCGAATTTCCATCGTATTACTGTCGGCGGCAATGTAAACGTTGGTACTTACCTAATATCACGACCGACTATTCGGTCTATTAGCAATTACGGATAATCTCCTAGGCGATCGCTTTAACAGGCCGGAGTATTATTGCTGGAAATCCTTGCAAAGGACGCGAGAACCAACGCCACTGAATTCGCTCCCGACCTTATTGGATTATCGTAAATGCGTCGACACAAATACACTTATTTGGAAAATGATTCTTTGTTGCGAATGTTTCGCCAGCTGTGCAACACGCGAGAGGATATTTTCATCGAGGATTTCTGATAAAAACGTCGATTCGAATCGGTGTCATCCTTCTAAAAAAAATTAATAAAGATATTACATTTGTATAAAAATTGGCAGCTATTGTTATAAAAAAAATCTGAATTATGACAAATGTAATAAACAAAATCTAGAATTTCTAGAATCTCTCTTTCGTTTTTAGAAAAATTTCGTGCAATACGATAATCATGAAATTTTACAATTCAATGTGAACACCACTATGTAAACTAAAGAACATTGCACCGAAAGGGTACCACCATCAAAGTAAGTTTAACTAACAAAGTACCGATAATATTGTTCTTTTCTTTTGTCGCAAAAATAGCCGATCCACCGATCGCTAACCAATGAAATTTCGTTTCGGGAACAAACAGAGAGCAACGCGCGTACAGGGGCTCATTATCGAGCCCTATGTCCGCGTGGAGGATGCTTAATATTTAACGAAGTATCGGTAACAGCCCTTCTAACGCGGCACCCTTTAAACTCGTGGCACAATGATCCTCTCTGCCGCTCCCAGTGGAAACTGGAAAATCCAATTTCTGGACGAAACAGTCGGTAAAATCAGATCCGAATTGGAATCAATGATCGATGCGTCATCGTAGAGGGGTGAATACTTGAGCGTGACCGCGCGAGCAGAGTAGAGAACGCGCACAGGGTCCGTCCAACGACTAATTAGTATTTTGACGTGGATATCCGCGATGGATCTCGCGTATCGTTCCTGGACCCGCGTGTCACGCGAATCCGATGCGACACTGTTCAACCCCCGCGTCAACCTACACTGTCGAACCTATTTGCAAATTGCTTTTGCCTCGACTGGTGGACGCGCGTTGGTCTGATTGGAACTACGAAATCCCAGTACTATGAAGCAGAATCGATGAGCAAGACGGGGTTAATATCGCGAGGGTTCGTCAACCCTTGTCACGTTACACGGCTTTGGAATTTTGACAAACATTCAAAATCCATTTCGTTACTAGAATACATAAATGTTTCCATCTGACAAGTTTCATTCGCAAGAAACATTTTCCAATTACCGTTGCACGTATAATGTTTCCATTAAATTATGCTTTGGAATATAAGAATACCGCCTCGTGTCTCCTATCAGGATCGAGAGAACATCGCGTGTATGTGGTTTAACATGCCTTCGATCGCTGCTCTTTTTCAATTTAAGTGCTTTATATACCTTCCATGCCTCGCGTTGCAGAAGATTGAGCGCATAAACTCGTACACGCGCCGCGTATCTTGTCGCAGTCGAGAGCGTCTATTTATTAAAACCGTGGCGCGATAGCTGGCACACGTGTTTCGAGCAACGAGGCGATATCTTGCGATGATCGTAGTCGACGAACGAGTTCGCGTTTCCTGTTGTACACTGCGTAAAAGAATTCTGACGATCTCGTTAAACATATGTATGTAGAAACTTTGATCGTTGTTTTCAAGTTCTAGAGAATCGAATTGACAAAGTTTGAAAGAACCGATGTCCTCGATTAACAAAGATGCGTTTCAGAGGCGATTAGTTCGTCATGTGATCCTTCTGTATTCGTGTCGCAAATATCAATGTCGATATTCCAGAAATCGTGAGTCACCGGACCGTGACTAATCCGTCAATTACCGGTACCGTCACGTTGACGAGAAAAAGACAATTCATTGAACAGTAGTAGCTTTTCTGATGTCGCGAGATGATTGGATTCGCTCGATCGTTGAATGTATACAGCCGACAAGACTAATGAATCAGTCAATGAAACAAGTGAGTCGTGTGTTTGAACAATGACTCTCGTTACCGATGATGTCATCGTGTGCTTCGCCATTAACACAAATTTAAAAAAAGAGAGAATCGTTTCGAGGAATGGCGTCAAGCGTTTTCCTCGTAAACATGTCAAGTCGTAATTTTTAAATTCATTCACCGAGGCAAAAACAGGATATCGAACGTCGAGAATGATTAGGTGTTCACGCGTTCTTTAAGAGGTTTTCAGTCACAGGTAGGAGAAACGAGCCATGAAATATGACATCATCGTCGGAGTTAAAAAAAAAAAAAAAAAAAAGGATGGAAGAAAGAAATGCAAAAACCAGTCACTACGACGCAAGATCCTCTGTGATATAAGATGGCCGTGTTGAACAATTCTGAATACATGTAGGTATACACGCAAGCAAATACAGGTTTCTATAGGTCATTCAGAAAATGCGTGCCTCCTTGATATGAATCATCTTTACTACACCGCGTAAAGCGTTACACAACCGGTTCCAGCGTACAACCTTTTCCTCTTTTTATCGCTTCTTGATCGCATCGGTCGTACGATTTATAAAATAACCTTTTCTCACTTAATTACCATAAACCTGTATCCATCTGATTGTCATAATATTCACGTATGCTTTAAATGTAATACATATTTACATATATACGTGCGAGAAGGATCTTTGATGGCGAAATTGACGTTCAAACGAGTTCGTCTGAATTTGGCACGGGCGCCTTCCTCATTATCGCCGGTCGCATCGCGATGAAAATTGGACGCCACCGTTGTAAACGAACACTCCGTGTAACGGTACAACGAATAAATTCTATATAATGGCGGTCATAACAGTAACACGCCGCGAGCATAGCCGTGACTGCGCTCGTCGAAGAAATCTGCGTAATATTCAAATGTCAGCCATTCATAGTCGCATAAATCGCAGCGAATGTCAACTGTTTACGATCCTCGAATTCCACGCGGCAGAAATGGTGCGCGTTCCACGACGCTCCTCTTCTTTTTCCCAGCGATTCTTTCCCTTTGTATCGTGTGTGTGCATCCGCGAAAGTTGCGTAAGCAAACTGGAACCGGACGAAAATGTAGGATGCCTGGCGTCGCCGACGAACAACCTCCGCGTCTCTCGGCCGCGTAACGTTTTCAACCGGTGCTGGTCTTAATGATAACCGTGCAGGTATTGCCATGAGAGCGTCGTTATCTTTACAACGCGCACACACAATTGCCGTAACAGTTCCGACCTCTTTTTCCATTCTCCCGGCGCGTTGCGCGCAAGTGTTTCTAGAACAAGCGCCCCTGGATTCGCAGATTCGCAAATGCCTCGCATTCTTCTCGTTCAAGCACACTGGATAAACTTGAAAAAAAATAAGTCGATTGTTTAAAAGTGGAATCCACCGTGGGTCAGTACCACAGGGTCCTTGAAAAAGCTTGTAGTAAGCCAAGTATCTAGAAACTTCGTCGCGTTTCCACGAATAGAGAAGTATTCGTTGCTGAAAAGAACAAGAGCGTCTTGGACTGCAAACCCGCTGCAATCCGACCACAGTTTTACGAGAATTTCGAATAACATGCGCCAATTGTAAAGGAAAATACGCTCATCGTGTATCCGATGAGCAAGCCTGCAATAGAACAAGTTCATCTTTGATGGAATTTCTTCGAATCAATCTCGATGAACACGGATTTTCGATTGAAGAACATTCGATTCGCGTTTAAGCGGCCGTATTTCCAGGCTACCTGCTGCGAAACCATCGCGCACCACTGTTTTCACGCGCAATATGTTCCGCCGCGTTTCGGTATCGGCCGAAACAATTGTGTATTCAATTATCGTAACGTTCCATGTCTTATCGCACGGTACTTGACACGTACCACGGCGAGATTACATTGCTCCGCTAAAAGTTGTCGCGTAGAACGTGAAAACAGTCCGGATATTACCGGTGGCTGGTCCTCTTACCGCGTAGTTCTCGTCGAACGGGTATCGACTCTAGCCTAGATTTAAAATCCAACCCGTCATCGAGTCGCTCTTCGGCGTTAACCTGTCCGCTTCTCTGAAATCAAGTTTCAGCAACCTCGTACCGATCACACGACCATCCAGGCTTTGCATATTAAATTTTCTGGAAAAATAATTCAGCATAGCGATTATTTTAATCGGACGTTTCGTTATTTTGCTCGACAAACAGTCTAGCTGGGCCAATTTATGAATATTTACATCGCGTAAAAATCCATGAATATTCACTTATACGTACAAATCGTAAAGTGAATTTGTTGGACTTACTGTATCGTGGAAACAGACGCATATACGTGGATTTAGGAGAAAAATGGTAAATGTTGCGCGGCGCTTCCCGGTTGCAGTTTCTATATAAATATTTGCTACGATTCGGTTTCGTGCGCAATTCCTTTCGCTTACGGCTATTCGCAACGTGGATTTCTGCGAGCATCTAGCATTCTAGATACGGAGTTTTCTACGTGGTTTTGATGGTCGTAGTTTTGTCGACCACTTATCGAAGCTTCGTATGCGATGGATGTGGCTCCCTGCCACGTATTACGAATTTCAATGCTGTATCGTAGCGATTAACTTTCAAAACAGACGTTGCGGTTTACTGCGCTATGCGTTTAGCCGTCATGCCATGATTCATAGGAGAGCACGACATCACTGTCATCGATTAGAATGTCTGCGATGTTTGCTTCGTATGTATGTCTTAGGAAGAAAATTTTTTCTCGGTATCGAACCACTTCCTTTAACTATCATTGAGAATATCATTAAATTCATCGATGCAGAAAGATCGGAGAAAAGAGATGATCTAACAAGGTATTTAAATAATCGAGAGATATATTTTCCTGTTGCATCTGTTACCATCTAGCGGAATTAATTCTACCATCGTACACTTGAAAGCCCTTATCATCTAATTCGTGCTTACGAAACACGCTAACGGATACACGAGCATTCCAACTTCCGTCATTTCCCACAGTCGAAGCTCGTGGTCATCGATGCAACCAGTTGCTCGCGTCACCGTAGTTCGACCATGAAAAGTGCGCGCGAACTTCTGCGTTTCTGCCACCGAAGTTGCAATCGAAAGCAGCACGCAAGAAACAGTGAATGAAATCTGAATCAAAGGGAAGTTCGAGCCATGCAGATTGTCTATCGCGTATATCAATCGTAGGGACTTTCTGTGAATCCGGTGAAGCGTGTCACCACCGTGGAGACTGTATCCTCTGTTTCTTATCGCAATACCGATAAACCACGAGCTGTCCTCTTTCACGTATGCAATATGCGGTAAAGCTCGAAAAAAATTGATTTTATAGCGGCTTTTTTCTTGCGTTTTCACGGTGCAATCGATAGCATTAATATTTTATCGTCGCTCGCGTGGGAACTAGTTTCACTTTTTCTATAGCGAAGTGGAAATTCCATCTTCCGCTCTATTGACTCGTATTCCGCGTGCTCTGTTTCTTTTTTATGCTGTTCGCTGACAATGAATGTAGTCGGCCGCTCTTACCCGCTTCCCTCCTACTCCTTTCTCGTCTCGCCTTCCTTCTTTTTTTTTCATTGCTCATTCGTTAATTGGTTTCGCTTCTGGAGTAAATATTGAAGCATCGCTGTTATCGAGTGCGGTGAAACAATTGCGCCGAAAAAGTTCCGTTACTAGGTCGACGTGAAAGAATTACTCGATTTACGGACGATCAAACAGCAGGCACGTTTCTTGTCCTGTACACGCGATATAGTTGCGATCGAGCAAACGATAGTACGTGCACGACGTTACGCCAACGATTGCTTTATCATTTTTATCCTTGTTTATTTGCGGCGCCTATCTTATTCTTTGTTTAACTTTCTCGCCAAAGAACTTTAGTAGTTGCCGATTTCTATTTTTACTACGTAAGGCTCGAAATTTTGTTCGCACTTTATGTTAACGTGGCAAATTTTTTCTCCTAACTTTTACAATTCCATAATTCACAAAACCCTTTCCAATTCCAAATTCTTTTGAGATAATAAATTTTCATGAGTGAGCGTTTCTGCATACCAAAATAGCATTTGATTCATCGTCGGCTATCATCATTTTGCATTCCTTCATTATCATCTACATTCTTCGTGTGTAGTAAAATAATCCACCATCGACAGCTTTCTAAAATTATCCAACACCAAAGCATCCTCTGCGCAATCTCCCAGAAGAATTCCATTTATCAATTATTCTCACAATCACCACAATGATGGTGCAATCAACGAGCGATCCCGGTCTCGAACGGGAAAAGCATTGTTCCCCTTTTCCTGGTGCAGCTCTCTGCAACACAGGGCGGCTCGCTGGCTGACCACGCGCGCATACCGACGCATCTAAAATTACTTACCGGATGCTACGCGCGCCACTGTCGGTTGCGCAATCGGCCCATGCGTATACGTGCGCGCGATCGCTCGCGCGCCAAGTCGCTTCTCTCGTCGTCCTGACTGTGCTCGTCATCGCGTCAGCTCCCTTTCGCGTGTTCCCCCGTACCTGCTGCGATCGTGACTCAATCGCGAAGGCACGTACGACTAATTGCTCGTTTGCATGAGAAAAAGAGGTTTCCGGTGCTGGTTATCCGATACGAATCGAATTCACCGGTTAGTCGTGGTGAACGGTAAAGATCGACAAGGTTCCGCTCGCTTATTAATATGTAATTGTTCTTTTTGTCCTTCCCTGCGCGTTTTTGCGGGGGGCTCGTTGCAGCAATATGACGATTTCTATCGACGAGGAGTTTTTTAATCACAGAATTTTACTTTGTGAAGCTCGACGAGCTAACAGAAATAATTTTTCCACATGCATACAACGTGGTTTTTCGTCTCTCTCCTTTCTTGGCTTTTGGTTTTCAAATGGACATTGCACGCGCGGTTTTAAATGGCGACGTTTGTACGAGAAAATAACGATTGAAAGAAAACTGGTATTTTTGTGGTCATGGAAAGCGGATTCTACGTCGCATTTATAACGGGAAAGATGAAAAGGAGGCAGATAAAAAGGGACACGCTTTAATACGGCATATAATGCAAGATAGGAACAAATGCCTTCAACTGTGTTATTTACTACCTCGCTGAAGAAACAATTGGATAGTTGTACAAAAAGATGCAGAAAGAAATCGATGGTTGCATAACCAAGGACATTCGAAGTCACGAACAAAGCGGAGAAAAAGACGTAGTATTCGTTTCTAAGTCTACCGTCTATGAAATTAGTATGAATAACGTTTCAAAGTAGCGACCAGAATGATCAAATAATAAAACACGGAGCGAAATGGCAACGAAAATCAAAAGAGAGCAGGGAAAATGTTGAAAAAGTTGTATCAATCGGTTCGAATCTGTTTTTCTCGATGGTTGGCTTTCAAGCAATTGCCTGATGAAACACGGGCGGAAGCGTAGCCACATCAAACGATAATCTTTGGAGCGTTTCGGTTCTGACACTGAGATTTCGCATCTCCGTGCTCACTCCGCGCTATTTCGTATTCAACATTGTTATGCGACCGGTACTCCTGGCGTTACTTTCACGCATGAAATAACCACACAGTCGAGCCGTGCTTCAATTGCATAATTCGGTACGCAAACAAGCACATCGTAATCCTTCGGATTCGCGTGTGGAACGAAGACCATGCGGAGAGGGACGTGGCGAATCAAGGGACGAGAAACGGAGGAGAGAAGGACGAAAAAGACAACAAGAAAGTCAGGAGGCAAGATAGAAAGAGGGAAATGGAAATGAGTACACGGAGAACGAGGTCGGATGATCCACGCACGATGAAGACGATCGAGTTAAGCCAGTCGAAATCGCGGATCATAAAGCTTTGCGAGGAGCACGCTGGTCGGCGAAGCGTTATTCATAAGCGAGCGTTGTGTCGTCGTCTCGCTTGCAAAACAGGAAAACACGTCACGCGGTTGACGTTAATGTGATTTGCAGGAATCGCTCGAACAGATACGTGTGCCAGGATAAAAAGCGGCCGACGGAGGGTGGACGAGGAAAGACGCGGGAAAAGAACGAAATTTCTGCTATTGTTGTCGAACAAACGACAACTGTGTAGAACAGAGGGGAAGAAAGAGACGGAAGTAGCGAGGACACGGTTGAATTTTAGCGCAACGTCGCATCTTCCACACCGCTACTCGAAGACAGACGCCACATTGTCTCGGAAGGATGTGAAGCCAAGTAGAAAGGGAGAGAAGTGTGTCTTTTTGAACTGTGGGGCCGTGAAGCGATTACAAGTTAGCTCGTACGTCGTGTGTCAGCCCCGATTTGCCCTTGAACTGCGGGAAAGAACAGAAAAAAGACCATCAAGTTGACGAGGAAGAGGGAGCGACTGTAGCAGAGAGCAAGGCACGAAGAAGGGAGGAAATGAGAGAAAGAAAATGAATTATTCCCTGTAACGGGAAGTTCGGGGAACCATGATCGACCATACGGCGCATATGCAGAACGTAGAGCGCACGTGCACCAGCCTGCGAAGGTTTTTCGTTCGCTGCATCGCGTATGCACAAAACTCGACGTTAACTGGTGCCAGCTTCGATATACTCCGCACGTACCAGCGATGTATCGTCCGATCGTGTTTCCAAAGCGGGGAGAAAACTTTTCACCGTGGGGACTTCATCCCCGGTACTAACACCCCCTTGTTCACCTTTATGGAAAGTCACAAGCCTGTTCAGTAACTGCCTGTACGTAACTGAATCTCCTGCTTTTTTCGTGGAACACCGAGTGTCCTGATTCCTCGCGTAACTTCCACCTGGGCCACATTACGGAAATTCTGATCGAAAATCCAAGCTTAGGCGACGCGGCAGGGATTTACGAACGCGACACGCTGTCAAACAATATCATATTGCTATTCTAACCATAGAGAGCTTTTTTCTTCAATCGGCTCGCATAAAAAATTTCATTCAATGTACCGTAGAATGAAATTGAAACTATTGAGGATTCTCTTGCATCATTATCTTGATAACAAATATTCTTTCTAGAAATAGAAGCAACGAAGGTTTTATCGTTTCAATTTTTATCGAAATAAAAACATCTGGTAAAAAGAGACAAAGGACAATCAAGTTCAGAAAGGAATTCCTACGAACGCGGATGATAGTAGCGGGAAACTTTGAAACATCATCCATTAATAAAACAACCGGGAAAAATGTTCCTCTCTGAGCAGGCGATAACGACCGCTCGCGTATTTTTCGCGCGATGAAAAATGGACGAAGCTGCAAACCGGTACGTCTCTCGGAGCTACCCTCGGAGGATTTACGCGAGAAGATCCAGCAGCTTCGCGGCATACGAGACGGGAGTGCGAAATCTGCCGGAACCGGAAAGCGTGTCATCGTCTGCATATCAACGAATGCCGTGCGCGACGTTGCCGGGAAGGATGCGAGGGATGCGCTTTAATAGTGGTGCATTTCCAAGCAGACGGTGTTGCGGTGCGACGATGTAGATGGCCGTACACCATAATAAACGTACGTGTTCGAGCGGCGAGGAGGTGCCGTATATCCATCGGCAATCGGCTTGCCGTCTGCTCTGTCAGAGTGCTCTTCTTTTATTTAATATCGCGGTTAGACGACCCCTTCTCGATCCTCCACGCGGAAAACCGTCTCACGACGCTTTTCCACAATACGACGCTCGTGTTTCTTTCTCTCAACACGATGCTACTTGGCTGAAATGTGAATACAGAATCGTTGATACACCCTCCGTGCGAGTCTCCACTCTCGAGAATATATATATAGGCATCACAGCGAAAGAAGACAAGTAGCTTTTATTATTTATAAATTTTGTAGTCGACAGAGATTTCCAAACAGTAGACTCGCTATAGGAATCGATAGTACCACGTTAGTTTTCAATCGCAGCCTTTCGGAGTCCAAACTAATCCAGCTTCACTTTTTGTAGATTTCTTAATCTCATTATCCAGATGCACGATTAATGTCGAACATTAAAAAAAAAAGAAGTTTTACTCCAGTTTTGGAGTTAATAAATATATGTAGCTTTTGAACGGCTCATTTCACAGATGAACTTTTCTCAAACTTCATCACCCAACTACCACCCACGCTACCATATTATCTTCAATAATCTTAGTCGGACATTCCATCATCGTCTCAGCATATAACGCCAGATAGTCATCCTCTCCTCTCTCCATTCCAACAACGGTTAATCCATCACGCAACGCGACTGCGGAGAAGCTGGTACCACAGTCAACTCGAATTACATACACGGTTTCCACAGACGTAGCAGAATCGTGTTCGCGGAACAAACACATCTAGTTAAAATGCAGGGAATCGGTATTTCGTCGATGAATGGTCGTCGATTTTTATTGGCGCTCCTCGGCGCATTCGTGGCCCCGTTTCAGGAAGTGCACTCCTGTCCATTGTTAAGTAGATTTATACGATGCAGAGATGACTATCGGAAACCGCGTTCGTCGAGCGCTCGTTGCATTCCCATCCCTCTCCCTCTCTCTCTCTCTCTTTCTCTCTCTCTTTTTCTTTATCCCTTAGAGAGATCCTTTAGTCTCCGCTCATTTCCCCCCCTCACGTTCCATCTTTCAGAGCGATGGCCTTCACGCGCGTATTTCGTCCTGTTTCCTCTCGGTTCACCACTTTTTTTTCGGTTGATCCAGAACGTCGAATTGTCCGGCGCGCGAGCCACGTTTCACCGGTATGCGGGACAGCGTGAAATTTGAATGGAAAATTCGTGTTTTTGCTTCGCTGTCCGTCGCATCGGTGGGGTGCAAGTTCAGCCACAGAAGATTTACATACGCGTTTTTAGGCGTCACTCTGTTTCGCTATGGATCAGCTTATCAAACCGCGCGTCACCCGTCGCATTCATAATATATTCATTTCGATGTTGCTTTCTCGATTACCTCGTTGCATAGCATATATACACATCGCTAATAGAATTATGCTCGATGCGATGTTTTACATAGTAAACAGTTGTTTTGCAAGAAGATTGAACATTAAAAATGTGTCTTTTATTTTTGCCTCTTTTCCGAGCGTGCGTTGCAATGGATCTGCTAATATGGTATTTGATCGAGAATGACAACGAGTTTCGATTTTCTTCTCGGAAGATTGACTAGAAATACCTGAGAATCGACAAGTGGTAAATGATGTGTCAAGAATCCTTGTGTCATTAACGACAGGCAATCAGGTGCAATCAGGTATACTAGAATAATTCCAAATTATGATGCCGTCGTGCAATACGATAATTTCGTAACCTCGTATAGTTAATTTGCTATGTGGCGTCTTGACTACGCGGAAGATGACTGAACCACGTCGATTTACTCTCTTGTGCAACTCTACCATTCGTTTTCTTAATTTTACAGCTCGCGGAAACCAACAGAGATCTCGACAAAAAAGCTAACACGCTTCGCAAACAGAGTAATACAATTGATAAAAACGACACGACGATACGAGCAATAAAAATATGATGCGATTCACGGAAAAGTACAACGAAATTATGAAAGTTGATGGGGAAACTCGCAAATTTCGCAACCGTCTTGCAAACAGTATCGTTCGGGAGCTTCGCGACTTACGAGGACAAAGGACAACGTTCCTGAAGAGCTTTATAGTACCGTAAGTTTGGCAACTAACAATTTCTCCGTCGTGCACCCGACTGCAATAAGAATGATTCGCCGTTCTCTTTCTCCCTCGTTGAGATTCCGTGTTCATCGTTTGCCGATATTTCGAAAGTAAACTTCTGCGAAGCAGCGCCCGCAGAATCTAATGAGACTCCCCGCTTTCGCGCTTGGTTTTCTTTGCAGTTTTCCTTCCCTGTCGGATCTCCTATCGAAACTCGGCTTAAAGGTTGCCAACCCTAATCTTTCATGCTTTCCTAACTTTTATTTTATTCCCGTCACCGCGTAATTTTATCCGATTGGACACGACGTGTTAGGATAATGGAATTAAATTTATCATTAAGTTTTACCGATTAAACAAGGATTGTGAAATTGTAGAACTGCGCTATCTCCGTCGCAGATTAATTCGACACAGTCGAAACTAAAATTACGTTATCTGTGCAACAGATTAATTCGGCACGGTCGAAACTGAAATAATTTCCGTGAAAATAGGAGGACACTGCTCTGTGTATATAGTACTTTGAATATATGAAACTTGTTCCAACACCATTGATAATTAAATATTCGAAGAATAAATTATTCCGGGACTCATTGTGTTTCGCTGTCTCACACAGTAAACACTGATGAATGAAACATTGATAAAGAAAAAAATTTCATCAAAGTGACTTGCGTTATTAGGAATTCAATTATAGACGTTCACTTTCTTACCTGCTCCAAGCGAAGAATATGATATCGAGAACGTTTTCTAAGTTGAAACTTCTGAAGCTGCGGTACACGTACAGACGAAACGAATCTTAAATAAATCTTAAGTAAATTTTTCTTATTGGCGGAGGCACGCGCCACGAACGAGCAATTAAGTCCGACCACGGAGAGAATACCGTTTCAATTCCTTAAAAGAGTCCATCTTTTCGGCGCGTAGACGATCTTTTAATCCAAATTAATGCTTTTAGCGAAATTGCACAAAAGTCTACAACGTGGCTGTCCTTTCTAGGTGCTCTTCTCTCTGCCTCATTCTCCTTTCTTTGTACATCTCCTTGCTTCTTCCTTTACCGTTCCGTTCTGTTTGTGTCCCACGATCGATAATTTTATTCTACACCGTATTCTCCCTCGTTCACTCGCGGTTGACTGAATTTATCCAGTTCGCGAATTGACCTACTTCCTAGGGCCCAATTTCATCAGAAAAGAAAAGGAACTCTAAATCTTTTACTTGTACTAGTATCTTTTCTCGCTTAAGATCTATCGCGAACCCTATTAATAACGTTCTCTTCAATTCCTAGATTCCTTTACACAGTTTCACCTTGTTTGAGGATCAACACGTGTTCGCGAAAAGCCATTGACTTTTCTGATATTTCTCCGCTATTTGTAACGCTGTATTCGACTATGCTTCTGTATCACGATACAGTCATAGACAGAACAGACGAAACTATCTGAACGTCAAAGCTTAGCTCAGTGCCAGCGGGTCCCGTTTCTACTATCTACGAAATGCCTGTAGGGTCGAAGTAAAATCCACAAGACAGATTTACTGATAAGTTAAATAACAGGATGAAAAGCCGTATCCGATTTCGCCTCATCCTCGAACCTTCTCCTTTTCCACTATACATTCCTTTCAGCCATCACGCAACAGCGATATCCTCGCGTGGAAAGGACAGAAATTGCGATCCTAGAATCGTTTCGTGCTCGATGCAACGCAACGGGATAGAGCGGAGATCGCTCTACAACCTTCGTCGTGTTTATCAGCGAGCCAGCAACGACTCCAAAAGGAGTGGGACGAAGAATTCATTGAACTCTAACTGGCACTAGAATGGAGCGATTTAGCGCGGCCGCGTACACGGCCAGGCCGATCCAATGCGGTTGTAGTCGAAACGGGAGTACAGAGCAAGAAAGAGAAAGAGGGAGACCAGGCTGTCATTCCCTTCGATCAAGAGACCGTGCTTTCATCCAGCTCATTCCGGAGATCGTTCGTTTGGTCGTCCCTAATGCCAGAGCAATGACCTTGCAGCATTTCACCGTGCAAACTGCAATTCGTTCAGCCGTCTCTTTTCCTTTCTCGCTATCTAGGTATTACCCGTCTCTGTCTTTCTAGCCGGCTCACGGTACCCTCGCAGCTGGAGATACACTGCCACGGTCTCTTGTGCAATCTACAACCGCTGCAACGACCACTCGAGTGTGAACGCAACGGGGATCGGACTTGATCGTTTTAAAGATCGAGAGATGGACTTAAAGAGGATATGCCGGATTTGCTTCGCGGTGCGTTCCTTTCGGACTCGTCTTTCTGCGTAATTTATAATTATAAACTGCGATTGCGCCGACTCTTATTTTCATTTGACCCCATTGGGATAGCGGTTGGGTCTCGATCTCTTTTTTTTAAATCGCGATATTCCACGGTCGAATTCTGTTCATTTGAATTTGTTGAGAGATTCATACGTGAAAGTTGTTACAGTAAGATTTCACTAATTTTTCTTATTACCCATGATTTTTCAGAAAACAGGAGTTTGCGTTCGGATAAGGAGGCCACTCAATCGCCAGGAACGACGAACACAGAAACTATGAAGCACACGATACATATACACAAATAAAGTTAAGAAGATTAAAATCTATCTTTTAGTTTGCTTCATATTTTCGAGACGAGCATATAATAAACCACTTTCTCGCGTAATCGGACACCAAAATTGTTGGTGCTGGTTCTTTCAAGAAGGTTGTTCGTCGAGCAGATTTACATGGGAGAAAACAACCGAACAGATAATACGATTTGCTGGTGATGGTATCGCGTTTAATCAGGCCACGTGACAGGGAAACGTTTCTCGCGAGAACGAGGAACGCGTTCCTTCGCTTTATGCAGGCCGCTACAAGGAGAAGCCGCGTTTACCACGTTTCGACGTTTCATTTCGCGCGAGAGGCGAAATCGGCCGGTTATTTGCAGAACCGTGCAACTTGATGAATACGAATTCCAGGGGATCGCGAGCAATTTCCGCCGCGCACGGCAAAACAGAGATTGCGATTCCAACGTGAATCATCGAGCGTGAGCCGCGGTGCCGTAACTTATCGAACCACGTGCTACCGAGGAGCCGAGGATTGCATTCCAGCGAGTCGAGAGAGCTCGGATAGTTTTTGCTTGAGTCGGCTGGTTGAATAGGGTTGAACGCGGGATACCTGGCTGAGCGACGCGTCGTCGTATTCGCCAATCAAGCTTCTTGTCGTCGACCACGTTTCCTGGACTCGTCACCCTGTGGTGGAAAGCAGTGGACCGCGTCTCTGCCACGAGCCTGATTACGATAGCGATGGAGACAAAAAAGAACCGCGCGCTGGGTATCGGTTCGAAGGAGATAAAAAGCAGGCAGGGAAAACGAGAAGGGAGAAAACGAAGGGAGAATCGGTTTGCCAACGGGGAGCTCTTGCTGGCTGGCTGGCGAGAGGATTGGCTCTGGACGTTCTCCGACCCGATCCTTAACGAACCTTTAATGCCTAGACTGGCACGGTGACGAAGGGAGCTACGATGATCCCGTGGCCGCGCCGCCCGAAAGCGACACCGAATTCCCCGGCATTTAACCCGGTGCGTTAACCTTTCTGAAACCGAAGCAATTGCACTCATTGTCCGGGACGATAGCTAACGGAGACGTAGGATAAAGTAAGGCGAAGGAAGAGGGGTGAAGAGTACGAGGATTCAACGAAGGGGCGACGAGAAGGAAAGGATAGGGAGACTTCTCGTCTCTCCGAGTTAGACGGAATGAAAAGGGGCAGCAGGATGAGTGATTCAACGTTTAATTGGACGTGTAATTTTTTACTAGGCTGTCCGTTCCGTGCGGTATGCGAGTGTGGATGTAACGACGCGCAGGGTGTCAGGAAAGAAAGGATGCGAACCAAATGAGCAAAGGTAGGGATCATGCGCGACATTTTCCCCTTTGCATGGGTGCCGTTTTGTTCTACGTGGTCGCTGGGAATCCGCACCGTAGGTATGCGTGTCACGCGACACCCGTGGAAGGTTAACAAACACGGTCACCGCTAATTGACTTTTTAACCGCTAATTAAGCCCGCGACGAGCTCGACCGCACGAAGTCGTTGCGTCATTGCATGGAGGAGAACATTGCTGGAACGACTTTCGACCGCGTACACTTTTCCACCGGGTTTCGAGTAACTGGGTCGGGCCTTCGAGTAACTGAAACTGTCCGTGTCGTTTATCCCACGAAAGACAATGATACACACGGAGCCACTTTCACTGTTGTCGCGACTCTATAGCATCGAAATTGCCGCCTCTTATTTGGGACAACGATGTTCTTTCAAACTGAATTCGAAATTACGCATACACAAAAGAGTCGATGGGCGCTGCTTCGAGCGATGCTCGAGGTGCCTCTGACTACGTCTCGTTACGGAATTAACGATGGCGTCATCGGCCCCTGGAGTCACAGTCGTCGATAAATATCGATGTCCGCCGGCAACTCGATCGTGGCCAATGACACGCAGCACTTTCGATCCGCGCGCGTACTTGAGAATGTGGGTTAATGGACGCGTCGATCCAGCCGTGCATCAAGCACTCGTTTTTCGGACGGAGAAAAAAAGTTCGCACGGTCCAGTTGCCTCAAGGCGAGCCAGCGGCCATCGCGACGCATCGCCGACGAGCGCACAGGTGCACGCCGAGAATACGCGGAGCCACGGGACTGACCCCGTTAACGGGGCCCTCGGTGCGTGTACAGGCGCTTGTAGACTGTCAGCAGCGTGGAATTAGCCGTGTTGCGAAGGGAAATCGAGCGAGCGGTCTCTCTGCTGGCCGAAACTCTCGTCATGACTGGACGAGCAGCAAATATTAAGATACGCAAAATATCTATCGTTACGCACGACATTTTACTCGAAACCAAACTGCCATGCATAATCCACTCCGCGTAAAGTAAATCTTTAAATCACCTGAACTCTTTTGGTGAATCTCCAAAGTGAAATGCTCACGTATTATAAATCTGACAGTTTCGTATTCAGAGATTTTACGACGTTCGAATGCTGACGATTGAACCCGTGCAGTCTGTCATTCGACGTAATGGAACGCAGAGAAGTGATTAATTAAGGTTCGTCGTCCCTAATTCGTCGTTGTCCGATTTACTGTGACCGCGAGGCGTTCCATACCGTGCGCTTTGCTTCAACGCGCTTAAACGGTCGATCCTGGGTGCTTCCTTCGGCCATATTACGTAATTAGCGTTTGGTTCGCTTGTGCGGGCGAGGTAAGAAATAATCTAAATGAAGTCTAGGGTGGCTCGACAAGCGGTGAGTCAGTCGATTCGTGGCGACCGTTTAACCTCGGGTCGCGTTGCCCGCAATCGTTACACCGAAAAAATAATTACGCTTACGCGTGCATGCCGCCCCCGCGTGCATAGCACGGATCTTTATCGTGGTAACGTGACACGCTCGCGACCTTTACTTTCGATGCCAGCTTCGTTCTTAATTGTTTCAATTCGGGTCGTTTTCCATCGAGAAGCCTCGAGCTGCACGTAATTCCGACAAAGCGCTACGTGATTCCCGACTGTGTTTTCACTTTACACAGCCGTTCCTTAATAATTGAACAGCTCTTAAACGCTGCCACGTTAAAGCGTTACCGATGGTCGGCACGTGGTACGGACTTCGAAATCGGCGAACACATGCCGAGCGTAGTTAACGAGGTCGAATCTAAATCATTGGGAATTCGACGATCGAAATATATCGAGGGTACGATCAAAGTAAGAGCGTGGATCTAAAATAGACGACCGTCAATTTTACTCGAAAGATCGACCCCTGCCATATGTATGAACATTTTGTACATTTGTCGCGATCTGGAATCGCGTAAATTATGGCTGGTAGCTCTATCGTATGCTGAAATCACGGAAACTGTATACACCATCAGGGCAGAAACGAGTTCCATGGTGGTAGAGGATAGAGGTTTTGGTTGAAGAGTTAGGGTAAGTGGTAAAATGAGATTCGCGTGTACATTTTTTCTTATCTGACGCGCAGGATGCGGAAGTAGACAAGAGGGTTTGGAGTAGCAGGGGTAGGACGAGCGGCCGAAGAGGCGTCGGTATATTCGCGTTCACAAAACCGTAAAATATTTCGGTCGAAGGGATATTCCGTTCATAGGTCCTCACTTTCAGTTCCGAAGAAAGGAAAAGTAAGTGGCCTGACCAAGACGGGAAAAGAAACGAGGGAGAAAAGAATAAAATGGGAGATAGATAGAAGAAAGGACAACGCAAAGGACGGCAGAAAGAGCGAAACGATGGAGAGCACGTTAGAACGAAACAAAGAAAAAGAGAACGTACAACGTGGGGGAAGAGAAAGAAAGAAAAAGAGGAAAGAGACAACGTCTGGAGAATACTGAATTGGCCGTAACATAAAGAAGCGGAAGGTACGAGAATGGCAACCCTCGTGAAGGGGAACCCATGATAACGTGCTTCGGATATAAGTACCGCGGGGAGTAGGAACGTAACTTCTTGTCCTTGCATGGCTGCGTAAGTGTACATTCTCGCAACTGCCCGCAAGAGTACGAACCACGGACAAGCCTCGCAGCACTACCAGAACGTTTCGTGTCCGCGTATTCGCGTTTCCGCGGCTGAAACTTTATCTTACTTTACGGCGAATCAAAAGCTCCGCTTTATCATCATCCTCGACCCCTATCTTTTATACAACGAGCTAACTTCGCCGACATTGTATCCAGAAAGCAGAATACGCCGCTTCTTTTTCTTTTCTGGACGATGGTAACGAGTTATAAAAAGATTTTGTTCGTCCTTACTCTCTTTTCCTTTCGTTGTAAAATGCCGCTATCGTCTCGGCGGCTAGGTCGTTCGAGCAATCTTAACAAGAGTCGTGGTCTCTACTTAGCCAAATTAGATGTTCCGTCCCTGTGGGCACCGTTCTTCGTCTTCGTAATCGTCGTGTCGCGCGGAAGAGATAGAATCTACGCGTTAGAATTAGCGCTAGCTAATCGTGTTCGCGCGCGCCACCGTGTTTTTCGAGGCAGCTCGCATAAAAACGAACTGGGTAATGTTTGGATCGGGCGAGAACTGAGAATCCCTGCAAGAGGCCATTCGACCCAACGGGACCTCGTTCCGGGGTACCGAGAGGCGCGGTCAGTCCCAATTTACGTGCGAGTGTTTACGGAGCAAGATGGCGCCAGGCTGCCACCCTTACTTGCATTAATGCCGTTCCCAGAGATAGTATGCGCACACCCCCGTCTTTCTAGACAATAGACGCGATACCGTGCCCGGCAACAATGCCCGGTATGCCACGACGACGTCTACAGGAAAAGAAGACTGTCGTTGTGCTCGTGGCCGAGAATGTCGAGATGGAAGGCGATGCGTTGAAAGGAAACAACGCGGCTGGTCGCCGACGACGAGAACGTTTTCGACGATCATCCCCCGGAATCACCTACGATTCACGCGCGTGAACGAGTCTTCCCTCCAACTTCATATCTTGCAATCACGCTGCTGGAATCTGACGTTTCCTGATACGGATAGCCACCGGGATTTTTAGAGCATTTATCTCAACCCGTGATCTAAGTCGGTGAAATATGGAAGCGGAGAGTGGTTCCCAAGAACAAGGTTCGTCGATTGATGATGCTTAGTCGCGGGATGGATTACGCGCTGCATTCGTGGTGAATAATAGACCACGATAGTAAACGACACACTCTCGAGAATTTTCGCATCCAAAAATAAAGCAAGGAAAATAATTTCTTGAAAGCTGGAATATCGTTTATGATATTACAAAACTGATCGTTAAAGAGACCGATCCGAGCGATACTTATACTTGTTTCGTAAAAGACAAGTCATCGCGTAGAGAGTCGATTTCAGCGCATAATTGCTGTAGTTGAAGTTGAAAAAAAAGTCGATTAAGCCATGGAGTGATTATACGCAGCAGGGATCTTCGTTACACATGCATGCCCGGCTGGATATAAATCGTGGCCAATAAGTCGTTGGCTGTCGCGCGTCAGTGTACATCCTCCGGTCACCATAATCCGTAGAATGGACTGCATAATTCATTCCCTCCGTCATTGGCAGACCTCGAAGTCCAATGACTCGTTATACCGCAGCGCACGAACTACGATGATCGAATGGTAATGCCGCTCACTCGCATACTTACGGTTAAGTTTGGCACGTAACTCGTCGTGGATGGCTGTTCAACGACGCCGATTGCAATTAGCTTGCCCGATTTGTCGTCCTTATTTCCATCAGTCGCGGCTACTACGGAATCTCACATTTTTCCCGTTAATTAAACCCGTCACGAGATTGACATTCGTCCGTAAGTGAAACTGATCGATGTCGCCTCGATCTTAAACTCGTTCTTAAAGCGTTTACCTTGTTGAAATCGCGAGATCTCCGCAACATCGATGCATACAAGTTTAGGAGTATTAGTCGGTGCTCGCGTGTATCGAAATTACGAGCGCGTACAGCCACTTTTCGAGTGACGTTAATTCAATTTCCTGGGAAAATTGAAGCGGCGAGATAAAATCGTTCGGTTCGAAAGCACCGTAGTCGCGCTTTTGCACCCTGCTTTCGTGTCGACGCCGCTATGACATCGCGTTTGCAGTCACGCGCTTGGAAGTTAACATAGAGGTCTAAGGGATTAGATTTATCGGTTAATCGATGTTGTAGTTTACATTGGTAATGGTAGGCATTAGGAAATAATTTTCTGCAATTAACCAAAGAATAATCGTGTAACGGTTAGCATAATATTTTCCTAATCACCTAGTTAACCGTAATTATTGAAAATTTAGGGACATCAGTCCGATCTCGTGATCAAATTTCATAAATCTATCTTATCTTATCGATATATCATACCTTTTCCAACTGTCATCTACACGTCGCGACGTCCATTTTGTGACCTAGCGTTGCCTTCATTTTTCGCCAAGATACAGGATATTCAATCCATCCTCCGTCACCTCGTCCGCGTGGTTACAATTTCTTTTAGCCTATCCGTTACGTATCTCATCCTTCTTCCTCGCGTTTATTGCCACTCTATTCTTGCCAGACGCGCTACATCCGAAGAGCAAATACAATTTTATAGTCGATAACATGGCTGCTTGTATTTTACGATCGATTCACGTCAGGGATTACGCGTCTTTCCGAGCATACATATCGATATTATCGGAGCTGGTGTTCGACGTTTCCTAGCTTCATCCGCGAAATATAATATGCATTACTTAGGTAACGTATCTCAGTGCGAGCACACATCGGACCTAGCAGACTCTTTTCAGTCGCCGAATCTCTTATTCAACCGTAGCTGCAATTTTCTCAAACAGTCAATACTGCCACTGCCAATCTTCGCGCGGTGTTTACCTTTAATCTCGCTCGAGGCATGCGAACAGGTCTCGAGACGCGGGCCGGATACGAAACGACGCGAACGAAATTCGAAATTTCGCATGTACATTCGCGACAGTGACACGCCACTTCCTGGAATAATTTCGAAACTCGCGCAAGCGACGCTGAGATTGAAAGCTCGAAACGCCCGGGAAACATTGCTCTTGTCGAGAATCGAAATCCTTTCAACGATACGTCTATTCCGGTTCCTTTTTTTTCTACTTTTTCTACGTACACTGTTCGTTGCCCGTTTCCCCTTCGTTCCTTTTCATTCGGAATCATTCTTTCATTTCGTTCAGAGAAATCGTTAGGTCGGTCTCGAAAATGCTCGCTAGATATGCGAATGGATATGATGCGCATCACATGCAGGATACGTATCCACGTGCTCGCGTACAACGTATCCGCACGAAGAAGAATTCGCGTGCTCTGGACGAGTACGAGCGTAAGTGTGTACGTGAATGCGTGTGTACATTGCGGCTTGGTACAACACACATCAGTGCGGCACGGCTTCCTCGAGGGTGCTTCCCTCGAGGATCGGAATGCTTTGCCGCTCCCCGCGACCTCCCTCCGGCTTCTGCAACCCTTCTCCGCAGCATCTCGCCAGAAAATCCAAACATTCTTTCGGGTTTATCAACTTTGCCTTTAATTCACGAGATTCCAGCCAGAGAAGAGTCAGCCAAAACCAGCTTACCGTCCTAAGAGGCCACGAGTTGTGGCCGAGAAGCAGGGACGAACAAGGCCAGACCGCTGCGTAAATATTGCTTTATAATAAACGAGGGATTGCGTACTAAGAGAATACAGAGTATGTATATACGTTCGGTGTTCTTAGAAAATTATCGCGGTCGCTCTAATAATCCTTCCCGAGTTACTATATTCGTGTCCTCTTCTTTCTCTCAGCTTCGGTAGTTCTCTAGTTCGATGGGCTTACGTGGAAATACGCGGGCGAAATCCGTTAAGTGGCCTCGCGATATTAAAAAACTGTGGCTCGTTAAAAAATACTTAACTCGGTGGAAATTGCAGTTCGCGGCAAGTTCCGCGGGAACGATCGACGGGATCGATGGAAAGGGAATCTGCCTAACGACATCAGGGCATTAATTTCATGGGTTCTACCATGGTGGTCTGTATTTTAAAAGTCGTTATTACGTAACAGCGCACCAGCGCACTCGCGGTTGTGAAATCCTTATTGATGGTCTCCTTTCCGCTTTCCCATTTTTCTTTAATATCTTTTGATTTTTGATTTTTAATTTCCTCGCTTTCACATTCTTCCTATACTTTTTCTTCACTTTCCTGTTTTAACGAAAATATTCAGCGGCGTGCAACTCGAGAAACAACGCGCCGCCGCGCCGCTCCGTCCTCCTATTATCCTTATTATCGGTTTCAAGTGAAACAAAGTTCGTGAACTTGGAAATCCAGGCTGTCGACTTCGTTCCGCTTTATCTGCACCAACCAAACGACCGCCTAACCCAACTTACCAATTCTCGACATCCTAATCTTACCGGGATACCAGTGGCTAACGTACTTTCCGACCCGATAAAGACCGCATCCTCCACGAGATAAAGAGCCTCCGCCATCCGTCAGCCTGTGTTCGTACGCGATGTTGCCTTAAAAAACGTTTCACGTTTCGATGAATATCCCTTCGAGCAGATCTCGTCACGAACCTCTCTTTTCCACCACGTCTAATACTTTCTCCTTCCATCTATCGCGCTCTGCCTTCTTCTCGTTTCGTCTCGACGCCGGAACGAATGCGGGATCCGCAACGAATGTTCATCGATCTTCAACGGTCTTTATGAGATTCCGCGCTCGGGGAATAAATGAGAGAGCGCTTTTAAGCGTCGCGAGCGACTGTCTGGGGCAATCGGTGGTCGCGAGCTGCGTTTTCTAGCTTCCAGACGAAGAACTTTCGCCGCTTATCTGCTACTCACAGCCACTTCGTTCGAATTATCTCGCGTCGAGGACTGAGGCGAATCTCGAGGATGTCCGTTTTGCCTACTGCCCTCGCGTAAATCGTCGTTATTACTTTAAATATCCTAGACGCGGTGTCCACCAGAGATTTACGCCCTCAATAAAATTTTCAATAATACTATTTACAGTATCCACTTTCGATTGTTGTTCCTTCCGAGCGATAAACGCACAAAGATTGACATTGAGATGAAATATATGGTTTGGAACGTTCAAGGGATTAATTTTACGCAGAAGAGGCTTATTATTTTTCACGACCATGATTCGGAGTTTTGCAAGACGAAGGGTTTGGACCCTCAGAAGCAGGGAGCCTGCATGTCTGTGACACGCTTGTCGCGTGTTGTATTGATTGAATTAATTAAGTGGTCTGAGTGGGAAGAGGAACCCTACATAGATTTCCCATCGAGCACTATGTAAGCTTGTACATAGGTAAGAGAGCTGGATGAACGGACGGATGGAAACGGATTGATACGAAGTAGCCGAACATTTTTTAAGAGATCATAAGAACGAACGAATCTCAAAGATGGAGGCGAAGAAGGGCAGAGAAAAGGAGATCGACCGCAGGATATGACAGGCTCGCGAAAGTAGGCTTCCTCGTTCTGTGTAGCGACAAATGTGTGCTAGCAGGATCAATTGAACGTCTTGCGGGATGTGGCTTAGGACATAATGGGAAATCGATATCATCTTGAAAATGTGTCCATTCGAACGGATACAAGTTCGCTACATTTTGAAAGGAAAAATGGAACGAAACGCTATTCAAAGGAATTCCGAATTATATTTACTAATTTTATATTTGTTGAAGATTTGAATAGCTCGAAAAGATATTTCGTTTCCTCTTTTCTCTTGTGTTAAATGCTAGAGTGAACAATTTATTGGCATCATACACCGTTTCAAACTATTAAACGTTCAGGAACACAGAAAGCGACGAGCGTTGAGTACAGCACTACTGCGAGTTACACTTATATTCCTGAAACTTTACGAGGAATGAAAGAGACATTTCTTGGCAAACCACCAAGAAAAATATCCACCGAAGAAGCGCGCGTGGAGCTTTTATGACGGCGTGGAATATAGATGAATACTCTCTTGCTGAAAGGGGCCGCTCTTCAAACAGAAAAATTATCGGCATTACGATTCTCCTGGGTTACTAATAGACTCGCGATTCAGCTTGACATCGCAACCTCGCTACCAAATAGTATCTTGCAGAGAAATTTAACGAAACTTGATATACTATTCGTTCATCTCTTCTCTTTGCTATAATTTAATACCATAATTACTACAATATATATTCAAAATTGTTTAAAAACTAAAAAAAAATATTTTCTGCGTACATATTATAAAATGATTTATTCCGTACGGAAGAAACCGATGCGGAAAATACACGAGTGGATAAAGATACGAACGTAGCAATAAGAATATTTTCAACATTGCTCGGCTCGCCACCAACTCGCAATACGAGCCAGTGAGGCTAAAGCTTGGCGAAACATTCGATGTAGAAAATATCGTGATTGCGATCTTCGTGCCTTGTTACGTATAGCACCAGGTCCGAACGGGGATGAATTTAATGCTCGCCCCATCACCGCCTTGCCCGGAGTCAAATCCCGAGCACCAGAGGTCCAACAGGATTATCGTAATGGTTCGCTAAGGTTCGGCGCTGGCTTTCGACCTTTGCTGCCGTTCAAAATCCTGAAACGGCTTGGCCCACGAGTTTCACGTAGTGAACTCTCCACGTGAACTACCAGGTACAAAAGCGGAGACAGTCCTTCGGTTATCAAAGTTATGCACATATATATAAGTTATATGTATATACATATATAGAATGCGAAGAAGCAGCTATGCGCCAGTTACGAAATTATTCTACGGCATGACGGAGCTATTTCCTACGTTTTCAGTGTGTTACGATTTCGTTTCAGAGAGCTCTACTCGTAACGGAAGGAAATTAGTTCGAGGCGACTTTCGCCTGACAAGGATAATTATAAATACCATTAGTGTACTATGTAACAGCAATTTTACGACGTCACTTTGCATTTGAGTTAGAGCGGTAATAGCGGATAATGAGGAAATAATGGCACCGTGATTAGGATTTTATTTCGCTTAGTAGAGTTCCATTATCGATGCGATTGAAGTGAAACGATCGGACGCTGTTTATGGAAATTTTTCGAAGTCTTGTATGATGGCTTGTTGAAAAATTCACCACGACGCTATTCAAATTATACACAATTAACAGAGAACAAGCTTCCATATAACGTATCGCGGAGTTTCCGCAACGAGGATAACAATTCCCACGTTTAACGTCCTCTGGTAGCTGGTGGAAACATTTATCCGTTCGCTTTCACGCTGGGCCAGGTATAGTTTTTCTCTCGTCAGCTTCATTATCTCCGCGAGACACGTTTTCCGCCCGATGCAATGAGATTGCCGGATATAGAAGACAAGAGGGAGCTAAGGAAGATGCAGGGAAGAAAAGGACTCAGCTCGTCGGCTTCTGTTTCTACCATGGAACGGGACAAACTGGAGGAACGGCAGGTCAGGTCGTAGCAAACTCGTTCTTCTGACTCCCTTTCTCCGGTTGCTTCCCTTTCAGTTGCACCACCACTGTCATTTCTTCCTCCTTTCTTTCTCGCTTTGAATTTTCTTTCTCTACTTTCGTTTCTTTATTTCTTCTCCCGCTGCAGTCTCCTGTCTCCAGTTAACGTCGCGAGTCACGTCGCGTCGTGTCGAGAAGGGTTTTGCGAGCCACCGGATGACTGCCGGCGGGTGATACGTCGCTTTCTCGCGTGACGTCACCCCCCATCGCGAAAGAAAAGAAGCTGATAGTGTTGGTGGCGTTGTAGAGGAGCAGAGACAGGAAGAACAAGCGGCGGTCGGATGAAGGGTGGTAGGGTCACCGCCGCGAAAAGCTCCCTTAGATACGCCAGAGGGGTTGAGCGTTACAAATGACCGCGGTGCTATGCATATCCAACAAGACTCGAAGTACGACGACCGGCAGAGTAAACCCACCCCCACAGTTGAGAAACATCTCTCGTTCTCTAATATGTCACTGACGAACTTCCTGTTCCTTCTTACGGCTCTGTTCCTTTTCCCGCGTCTCCACCTCTCCTTCTACTCTCCAGTGTACTTAATGGTCGCGACAAGCACCATTATTGGAAAATTTGTTTTCGTCGTCTCATGAAATTACAAGAAACTTCAACCAGGTCGCGTTTCGCTCGTCGGAAATTCTCGTTTAAGCACGTGCTACCTTAATTTCGGACGGTAGTTCTTTCTGTGCAGAAACTTTGATCGTCGTATCGACGAGAAGCGATTAAAATCACGGGCGCGTTCGTCGAGTTATTAAAATCCTAGCCGCTTTGTGAAACGTTCGTAGCTGGTGCGTTGCTCTCCGTCAACCTTTTATGCGCTTGTACATTCTTTTTGGATACTTGCGCGAAAATCGGACTTGAAAGGAATTTTTACATAAATTTGTAAACGACAGGGAAAAGCAGAAAGAAACGAAACTGTATGAAATTCGAGGCCTTATACGATGCATCTCGCAAATCCTCGTTTCAGTCTGGCAACGTCCCTTATTGTTCTTTATAGGACGCTTCTTTTGCGCCATAGACGCGACGAAATGGATTACGGCGACGGATAAAAGCTACACGCCGATAATTCCTGATCAACGCGTTCCGCTTTAAGATTTATCAGTCGACCGCCTATTTCACGTAACGTGAAAATAAATGGAGACGATTTCCCTGGTATACCGTGGACGGATCTCGTCGCACCCCAAAACCTGTTGATACGTCGCTGAATGGCATGTATAGGAGAACAAATATACGGAAAGTGGCATTGCAATTGTGACCGTGCTTTATATACGGACGGCTGTGATCGTTCGCGGCTGTTTTTTTTCATCTTCACGCGTTCCGTGCCTCTCGTATCCAGTGGCGGCTACAAAAAGCACAAAAGAGCAAAATATAGAAGGGGTGACGTGCCAACGAGGAGAAAAGAATCGCAGAATCCGGCACGGAGGCAGAGAGAACGCTTATATACGATGGAGAGAGATGAATAAGTGGCAGGCAAAGGAAGAGGGCTAATTCCTACAGAGAGATGGAAACGGGGTTGAAGAGGATGCGGAGGGATGAAGGAAACATGGAACGGAAAACGTAATGCGTTGACCTTCGTAAGAAGGAAAGTCAGGGAGGAAAACATGGAAGGCGATCACGTTTGCATGCAAATGCCCCGCGCCGCGCGGTAAATGTTTCTGCACGATAAAAGTCCTGTAGCAACGCGGCAGCCATAGCGCGAATTTACGTATTCCTCCGCTACCCCCGCCAACCCTTCTGCCTCCAGGATGTTCTGCTTATACGGTCGCTAAGTGTCTGCAGATATATGTATATGAAGGGGGCCAAGCGAGTAGGTACGAGGCACTTCGGTGCATCCGAATTATTAAGAGCCCCTAAGCCACTCTTACCACCCTCCTATACTCTCTGCCCTCGGCCCACATTCTGCATCCCGTCGGTTACATTATCAAAGACGAAACTTGTGTATACTTACCCATATCTGTACAAGTATCTATAACGAGTCTTTAAAACTACCTTTCTCGCTATGTACCTATATTACGTTGCATTTATTTTATTTTTCGTATCTATCGATACGTATCTATTGTTCAACTTCGTGAAGATTAACGAAAACCGTATACGGTACAACTTTTGGTATATACGCCACTTCGTAAATTATACCAGAGCATTATATGGGATCACTTTGTTCGAAAGGACAATTTACAAGGATGATGTATGGGAAATAGATGTTTCGTAAAGGAGGTTACCGAGACAAATCGCTATCCTAGTTCCGTGTGGTTTTAGCCGGTTCGCGTTAATTTCTCTGGCTAGGAAAATCCTAATTAATGGGGGTGCATTACAAGGTGGGGAGGTTGTTCTCATACGCTGGAACGGAGTTCAGGAGGGTTGAGAATTGGGCCAGATTGGTCGAGATTCCCTGAAGGAGAAAGGAACGAGCTGCTGGATGCGGTATAGTGGTACAAGAGGAGAATGCGGAGGTTAGGGGAGAGTACCAACTAATCGGGTAATTTTTCCGGCATCAGTCGGTGAATATCAACGCCGCCGTTGAGCCCCTGTGGCGTTAAGAACGACAAACGATCGCCGATCCATCTGGCTCAACGCGACTCCGTAGCATCAGCCACTCACTCCCCGTCCTGTCTCTCCTTCTGAACCTGTCCTTTCCCCCCGGGGGCTTCCAGCCTTCGAATCCCTTCTTCAACTTAGCGGAACGATCGCGTCCAACCCACCCCTCGAGGCGCGTTCTTCGAGTACGGAACTTGCACACGCACACACGCACACACGTGTCACAGGAAGCTGATCGGGACAGAAACGACACGTGGGATAACCGTTTCGCACCCCTCGAAGAGATCCTTCCTGAAGCGTGTCGAGATAATTGCTAGTCAGAGGGTGCACGAGCACGCGTGCTTGAACCTGCTGAAGGGAGCATTGTTGTAATCGAAAAGCAGGTAGATAGCATTGGTGGAGTTCAATTGGCCGGAAAATGTAGGTCTAGAAAATTGTCGCGGTATTTTCGTTCTGCGATTCTTTTTTTGTTTGCGCTCCCCTCCCGATGAACCGGCGACGCCT
The DNA here is from genome assembly GCF_024542735.1 of Bombus huntii. NCBI lineage: Eukaryota > Metazoa > Arthropoda > Insecta > Hymenoptera > Apidae > Bombus > Bombus huntii. Next base: position 8,109,013 of record NC_066238.1, on the reverse strand, counting down.
GTGCCGTTTCCCTTCTTTCGTTTGCGCGCTGTTAGCGTCAGCGTCCGCGAGTTTAATCTCCGGCGAAACGGATTCCACTATCGGAAGAACCACTGTCGCCCGAGTAGATCCCGAGGCGATGGGACGTGGACGTTATCAAGTGAATTGCAACATGGGAAAAGTTCGAGCACCTGCGAACAAGAGAAAATCGTGTCACCAAAGAAAAGAGTAACCGCATCTACCGTGCGGTTAACCGGAAACGGAAAAGGTCAAATCGCTTCTGCGGGCAAGCTCGGTTGGTCGACGAAGAACCGCGATAATTGGAACAAAGAGACTTAGTTCCAAGGACCAGAACGGAACCCCATCCCCGGTCTGTGCTCTCTATCCTACCTCTTTGCTATCCTCCGTTCATTTCTCTTTTTCTTTCCATCGTTTCCTCTCTCACTGCCAGCGATAAAGTTTAACTCTTTCGAACTCTGTTAGAGCGGTACACTACTTCCGGTGCGCCAGGAAAAATTCCCTTTATCTTGTGCCTCATTTTTTCTCTTTGCTTCGCACTCATTTCGACTTCCTCGTTTCTATGTCTTTTTGCCACGATCGTAAACCTACCTTGACAGTGTACGTCACGATTTTCTTCATGACACACACATGTCCATTCGAACAACAATATTCCGTTAATAAAACTAAAACTAAAATTATATATGTGAATCAATTACGTATTTACGACACGAATCTTATTACGAAATATTCAATCGTTCGAATCGTTCTTAACCCTAGTTGCTCCCAGAAGATGTCCAATCATCGTCCACGTGTACCGAACGACCGATGAATCATCTTCGAGTCGTCCGTGTCGATCGTTAAACATCGATCCTTCTGCATCAGAACGACCATAAATGAGAGTCACGCCGCAAAGATGTACCGTCATTCTATTGTTGCCAATGATGCTGCTCCTATACCGCGTACCTCGACTTAACCCCACGACCATGGTTCGCCATTTACATAATGAACATCGAAAACAGCGTAATTTCTACGATTCGAGCGTGTTGTATTAAACGGTATAAGAAAGACAAGTGCAGCCGAATGAGAACACAACTGCGGGCAATGTTTTCGAGCGTCCCCAAGGAGGAAACCTCCGGTTTCCTTGCTAAACCTGTTGTTCAGAGTTTCCTTCGGCGCCCTCTAAATGTCGTTCAATCACTGTCCGTAGAATACCTATTTCGCAACTAAATGAAGTTAGGCTCTTCCTTCTTGTGTTTTTTCCCCGTCGGATGTAGCTTGTCCCAATCGCAAGGGAGAAACCGCGAAGTAGTACAAGGAGAAGCAGCATCGGGGAAGGATAGATATAGGTGGTTCGAAACACGTCAGCCAGGGGCTGTACGGCGTGATCGGTGTTATTTCAACGTGGACCAAGGAGAATTCTCGACAAGGGGGGAGTATCGCATAAGGTAGAACAAGGAGGGAATATAAGGCGGAAGCAATATTGCTTCATGTGGTTGGGAACTCGTTTCGTCCATTAAAGCGCGGTTTCTTGCAGGCCTGTTTTTTACCCTTGAAAGGATCAACGAAGCTCTAGCCGACTCTTGGCCCCGACAGATCGTCGAAATATACATGAGAAACACAGCGTAGATATACGTCTAACGGAGCTTGTCTGTATATCGCCCTGGGATACTCACAGTGACTCAGTCGTGCAAGTCACCCTCCTCCGGACAAAAGCCTAAGTGAAATTTCGTGCCTTCGCCTTTCTCTCTCTCTCTCTTTCTCTCTCTCTCTCTCTCTCTACCCGTTTCCGTGCTTGCTGCACACACTCGCTCTTCCTTGTCTGCGCGACAAATCGAAATAAAGGATTTTCCTGGCTTCGCGAAACATCTTAAGTGTAACTGTTTCAAAATTTTCGTGCCTGTGTTCTCCGACGGGGAGAAATCTTGGCACGATGTCCTGCCGGTCGTGTCGAGGTTTCGACAAAAACGTCTAAAATACGAGCCGGAAATCTGTTTGAGAAATTAATTCTCAGGATACTTAGACGTACATATTTCTCGCGGCGTTTACGATGGAATACTTTCAAGATAATCAATGAAGTATTTCTGCGGAGTGGAGTTAAAATAAAAATCCAAGAACGATAGATTATCGGGTAAAAGTAGAACAAACTGGTTCGTAACTATGGTAGAATCTTGTGTTCGCCGAGAGGGTGAAAGAATGTTGAAAGGAAGTTAAAAGGGAATTGTAATAGTTGGGAGTTTAGGATAGTTATTCGAAAGTAACAATAGGAAAAAAGCAAGGGAAAAGTATTTTCTATTAATTAGGTGGCAAGTGACTTTTTGAGCAGCTGTTTGCTAGAGATTTAACCTTTAGCTACGGGTATAAATGGTCCTGAAATACCATGGGTGTATCGCCGGTGAAAAACCGAGCACGTCCTGCGCGACTTTTGCGGTAGGCGGAGTGTGTACCTACGCGTGCCACGACTCGAATAAAGGGGATAAGGTTCGAGGCTAGGAATATCGCTGATATATTGCATGAACTCCATATCTTCGTATTAACGCACACAAAAATGGACAGCCCTCGTTTTTCACGAGTAATAACCAAATACTGTATCTGAACTAGTCATAAAGCTACGTTTATCATACTGACGTCTATGTATCTTGCGTACTCTAACCGAGTAGAAAATTTGAATTACGCACCAAAAATTTCACTGTTTAAAAGTATTACATTTAGATATATTTTTTGAAGCTTCTTTATCGCTTCCGTTTTTATGGATACAGCGAAAGACATTTAAAGATTGTCCAAGAGTTAGATCCTTTATCTTTCGTTCGACTTTCCTGGCACTAATCTCTCCATAATGTCATAGTTCTCGAAGCTGTTCCGGAAAAGGATCACAGATCGTGTATACGTGAACCAAGGCTCTGACAAATGTTATCTGATTTTAATGGAGACAAGTTTTCGGAGGCTGAACAGTGCAGGAAGGTTGTAGCCGGGGAATAAATCCCTGATACGAGAGTGATTTTAATTCGATTCTAACGTGCACAGGTTATCAGGTGCAGGGGTTACGGAAGGGTGGTTTTTTGTTGCGTTGAAATCTCGAACCCTAAACCGAGGGGACCGATGAGATAGGAAATTTGTCGGGAGTTATGCAAAGGACAGGGTTGTTCGTTGTGCATAAAAGGAAGTTTACGACGCAAACTTAACAAGTAAGACGATTAAGTCGGATTAACTTTTTTAATTATTAAAACGACTTTTGTGGTATCTACCATAGTAGCTAATGTTTAATCGGCACTTGCTTGAAAATATTATAAACCCGTCATTTGCACGATGAAGACTAACATTTCTTCGTACGTTTACATAACTGTAAATCGAATAATTCGAGGATTTCGCATTCGTTGATCAAGAAAAACGGCACTATTAAATATTTGGAATAATTAACTTAGTTGTACTTAAAATTCAAATTACACGTGTGCACGTACTTCCAGCGTTAATATTTTCCTGGAATTTACGAAACGTACGGTCACTCCACCATCGCGACTCGTTAGTTTAAATTAATATTACAACGTATAATATTTGCTTTACGTAACCCTAATTACTCATATTCGTTTGGGGAATAAATTTCTCTTGATTATTCCATTCCGTTCACTTTTGTAACTGTGAATTTGATCAAGTTTTCTCGAGATGTGTGGAGCACAGTCGAATCCTGAAAGCATCGTCCCAGATAGCACGATTTTGCGGTTCACGACGACCAGCTTGCTTCCTCAGGCTTTAATGGACCACTGGGACGATGTCACGAGGGCAGGATGCACACCCTCGAGGAATGACATGAAATCGCGGTTAACCAGTCGATTTTGCACATACGCTAGCTGCCGAAGGCGAAAATTCGATTCTTCCTTAGGCGCCATTAGATCTTAGGCGAACGTGCAAGCACGTTAAAGTCCATCAATCGATGAAAATTGAACAAGGCGAAATAAAACGATTATATTCTTTCGGGAACCACTCTGATGGGAACCACTAATGCGTCAAAGCGGTTGTAAATTTTAACTCTTAACGAGGATCCTCTTCACTAGGAGGAAAGAAATTTAACGTATCACGATTTTCGACCATAATGTGACTCATACATCATTCCGGGGGAATGTGAATTGTAAAGTTCCTTAATTTCGTCGAAACCCTCGTCGCATTTTTACGAGTGTGCGTTGAGGAGACTTCGGCCGATCACCCTGTGTCAGAGCACCACAAGGAGAAAGAAGAATCTTAAATCGGCGTTTTTGTCCCATTTACGTCGTCTAATATGAGAACATGGGGGTCATTCTCGTTATGCTGGCTCCCTTATGCCGCCTGTGTTTTATTATATATAATTTTATCCAGTGGCGACAATAAAAATTTCTTACACTCAGTCGTGTCGTAGAACAAACGTAACTGGAAGTTACACCATTTTCGCGTTGCAATTTCAGACTCGTTTCGTTGGAATAGTTTTTACTAGTTCGCTTGCTTCAACGCAACGGGGACTCAGGTACTGACGTCTCAGTACTTCGAATCGCAATAAGTACACAAAGCAAGTATGGTTTAGGGTCAGAGCTGTAATTCCCGTGGAAAGTTCTGTCAAGTCAAATATGCTGCTAGCCGGCAACTAAATACGCGGTGACGATATCAAACAGTGGAAGCTACGTGGCTTTCGTGTGCACGCGTGCCTCCTCATTAGTAGGCGGACTTTCCCGCGTTCCACCGTATTTCGAAAGCGCTCGTGAAAATTTATTTCGATAGGAGAGGGATATTCGCGGCACGTCGTAATTTACGACGACAGACATCTCTTCTCCGCGTGCACCAACCGAAACTGATCTATCGAGCACACAGATGGGTATAGACAAAATGAACGTTCAAGATGTTTAACGACCGGACAGGTGCGTTCTTTATTGTTCAATGAACTTTCACGAACGCTACCGAAAGAGATCATTAGCGCTAGCGATACGCATGGTCATGTGTCCTCGTCCCATAAATTCCAAGCTTCAAGGATGCGAGCGGCCAAGCTGGTCGGCGAGGGTCGTTCAAAGAATAACAGTTGACACGAATAGTTGCGATGCGGTGTGCGAGTGTTGCAGCCTTTGCCGTGGAATTATGCAACACGAACATTACATCATACTTACGGTGTTCCTTGCGCTCTGCACACGATCGTGAAAATCGTGAGCAGGCAAAGAAAACGTACTGTCGAGGGCCGAATGTTGCCGCCACGACGGCCGTGTGGTTCACCTTGGACCGCTGGCGGGCAGAAACGCGAGAGGAAGCGTTACGAGCGAAATGTAACTCGGGATAATTGCATTCTGGACAAATGCAACTAACGTTATAATGTAACGTTAACGTTATTAATGTTTCGTTCGTGAAAGGAGAAAGGAAGGAATTAGAGGAATTTTTCGTTATTTCCTTATACATGTAATTGTACGATTACTTTAAGCGGGCAAATACAATACGGTATAATAAAGCAATAACAACAGTGAGCCAAGCTGAAACGTTTTGCGCGATAACGCAGAGGATACAGAAGTCCGTTGCGTTCCCGGCTATTGCACCCTGGTGACAACAGCCGGAAAGAGGGTTAACGATCAGGTCATTGTATTCGTGGATGGCCTTCTTAGTGGTGTTTGATCCGTTGATCAAAAAAGCTCGTAACAAGCAAACGCTGCTATATACGTGTTTTGACAAAACGACACTGAAGGGATTAACAGTCGTTACGAACAATTCTATGTAAATTATTATCGGAAATAGACGATTTTTCGCGAACGATACAATTCGTGATCCAGGCACTTCTCGTACCAAGCGAGAAAGAAACGACTCCCATCCGAACGTGAGAACGTTAAATTCGTCAGCGTGCACTCGCTATCTCATAATCGAGGAACGAACTCGGTATGATATACATATATTTTCTATATAGACGTAGCGAGAATAGAAGGATTAACTACGAAGAAGAATGGAATTAGCGAGGGCGAAACAGACGAAGTGGTCGTTTTGCACACCGATGTTCACCAAACAACTGTTTTCCAGACTAACAAACGTTCTGTCGGTTTGCTCCATAACTAACAGCGAAAATCGACGATCCAATGCATCTCGGTGCACAAGAAAGCTTTCGAGAGCTGGGCTTGGATCCAACAACAACCACCATATTTATGGTGCCGGGCCGTCTTAACCCACTGAGAGAACCGAATGCATCCAAGAAACCGAGTCGAAGTTGAGAGGTTACGAGAGGTCAGGCTCCAGTGCTACGTAACATTCAGAATCAATCAGGAGGATATTAACGTTATCTGAAAGTCAACGCGATCACTCTTCACAGTAGACTGATATTAATGCATTTTGTACGCACACCTTTCCTCCATTCCTTGTTGGTTTTCTTGCAAATATTTCCGGTTTGTTCTTGCTGAAAACGCATCGATGATGTTCGCGTACGCGCGTTCTTTGTAAGAGGAATAACAACGTCGTTGCATCGTCAAAAATATATACGACTACAAAAGGGTGACACATAGGGAAAAAAAAGAGTCCTTTGGATCCGGTGGTCGTCCTCCCTGCGCTCCGGGGCGATAGCTCGACGAAGATAGCTCAAACGGAAACGAGGTACAGACTTGATAAGTGGAGCCGGTCTTCTAATTCCATTCGCCATAAATGCCGCTTACGTATCTAATCTAGCATTCCCGAGCGTTATAGTAGCGTCTACAAAACAGCTTTTAACGAACGCGCAGAATCCATGAATCACGTACAGCGACATAACGCGTTCATCTCTCTCTCCACTTTCCGCTCTGAGCGCCCGTTGACTCACGACCGATTATTCATTTTCGAATAATTCTTCGCTCATAATCGATGTCTCATGTGTAAGAGTCGATCGAACAAGCCGCGAGAAATCGTGGCAAGCAAGAGATTCTAAGTGACTGTTTTCAAATACGTTTCCTCGTAAAAGAGTAATAAATTTAATATGACGACGTACGTAGATTCGAGTTCGATGTCGAAATTAAGGAAAATATAATAAAGTCAGAAGTATACACGACGTATCTGACATCGTTTCTATGATTACATTTAGTGGAAATAGCGATATTGGTCATACGCGTAAATTCCTAGATGTTAGTTGTAGATAAGATGACAATCACAGTTCGAAAATAGCTAAATGAATACAATGACATTAGGAATGATCGTTAGGCTGAACTTCAGCCAGTCTATTCGAGTTTTGGCTCAAAGAACAGAGAGTGTAATTGACGCTGTAATTTACTACCACTCAAACAGGAACTAATCGTTTCTCGTGCCAATGCTATGCTATCGGGTTCCACTAAAAAGGATCCGTAATTACAGTTCGATACAAAAAGGAACCCGAGACATAACGATCCTTTATCAAAGTTGTCTATAAATTAGCATTCATATATTTATAAACTTAACTCACTATTCTAGGTATAGAATACTTACAAGAATATAGCAATTGAAATGCGTGTATAATAGAAAGGAAAACAAAAAAAAAGGAATAACTTAATTTACGTTACCACGCACAAAGCAATTTCCTCTTAAAGATCTTTCTGCTGGAGCCGTAATACCGATCGTTTCGTTGTAGGATATTTTGTAAGAAAATGGCATGCGAGTCAAAGATAGGTGAATGCGAAAGAAAAGGCGGTGTAAAAGGCAAGGGAAACGGCGTCGCGACGCCACCGAGCGGTGCTGCCACGACGCGAAGCGGTCGCCGGCCGTGATAACGCGTCGCCGGCACCGAGCGCGCGTTCGGTACAACTCGGCCGAGTTCGGCCCTCCTCGCGTACAGTTATGGCAAGGGAACGTCAGTCACTCTTCGGCGCTCGCGCGGAAGAGTCTGTACGCATTAGCCGTTGGGGATATCGTTGCTCCTTGCGGAGTGTTAAATATCTCGTAGGTGTTTCTTCGTTGTTCATCCCCAGCGACGTGTATCTAGCTCGTGATCGTTGTGAGCGGCGCGATTGAGTACGGTGACACAACGCCACGTCCGCAAGTGTCGCGGGAAAAAAGCCGGTAGGTGACGGCCGAGCCGCGTGTGTCCTCGCCAAAGTGTATATGTACACGAGTTACCGGAGCAAAAAGAACGCGAGAGGAGGAAGACCAGTGAATATAGAACGTCGACAGTGGTTAGCTCCAATTTCGCGTCGTAGCGAGAACGAAAGAAAGAGATAGAGAGGTAAAGAACAGGAAAGGCAGAAGTAAGAGAGGAAAAGAAATCGACAGAGAGTATTGAACGATCGGAGCAAACGAGTGAACAAGAGAGAGAAAGAGAGAGAGAGAGAGAGATTTTGGGAGTATAAAGCGAGAAGCCGAATGATTCGAACACATACCGGGTCGTGACTCGTGCCGGCGCTTTGACGTTTCGTCGTTCGTGGTTACAAGGTTCCTCGTCGTCACGTTCCACGTATGATGGATGCTGTCGCGCGTGTCTCGTGTACGCGACGCTATCAAGAACAGACAGAACGTCGATCTGCACAAGCAACGGCGTTGCAGTGAGTTGTTTCCTTCGCTGCAGAGATCGTGCAGTGCGTCGCGTGCCGCTTTCTTTTCGACGACTGTACCAACGCAGCACAGCGCCGTGGTGGCAGCAACAGTAGAACGCCGGTAGTGCAATCAGATATTCCACTCGCCGAGTATACGAGCCAATAGTGTTCGTTGGTGTTTGTGCGGGCGCGATTAGCCGGTCTTTCCCTCGTCTTGATCGACCACTGAAGTCATTTGTCTGTAAATCTCGCTTCTCTCGCTCCGTATCGGTCTCTGTCGGTCATCCTACTACGGTGACGTCGTAACCGTCGGTGCTTCTTCGATGATAAGCACGTGTGCGTGCCACTACCTGCTGCGTGTACGTGCGTGCGTTAGAATCGCGAGCCGCGTATCGGCGTGCAGTTAGTGACCGGGCTCCGTTACCATCTAAGTCCTGCGTATACGAATATAGCAAATCAGAGTTTTGTTGTTTGTTTATATCTTCTTGTTGGTTTCGTTTGGTTCGAAGGAGTCGGTTTCTTTTTTTGTGCCGAAGCCAGTTACGAACGGATCACCGGCGTAACCATGGATATCCTGCCGAGTGGGAACATATTTAGGGAGTTGCAAGATATACACGACACCGGATACTTTTCGGCCCAGCCATCGCTCGAGGATCATTGGCAACAGGTAAGAATGCTTCTACATTTGAATCCATACCACCTCGTAAATTCATTGTCGTGCCTTATAGATGTTAGTTACTACTTTCTCATTAAAATAGAACGGAATAATAAGTCAAAACCTAGCGTCTAGCGTTACATCGCGCGTACGAGCAAGTTCAAACAACGGCCGTGAATTTCGAACGCGAAAAGGCGCTTGTAACCTCGACCGCCATATTTGAATTTCTAACGGTCAACGTAGTAAGTAACGCGTGTCGTTGTCCATCGAGTTCACTGACGCACGTGAATTCAATTACACGCTAGATAACTTCGTCCGTTTCTTACCCGTTTCTTGTCCGTATCTTTTAATACATTTGAAAATTTCAATAAATTCATTCGTGAACAGTTATGTCGTTATCTCTTTTCGTAAAGTTCGAAATTACGACTAATCTCCGAGAAGTTTGATTTCTCTGGCCATTTTTTGGTCGGACTCCGTTTAAATCGATTATCGATATGCAGCGGGCTATTATGACGGGACGACCTTGAGCCGTGGTATTAGATCGGTGTGTACGTTCAGTGACGCGGCCGAGCGTACTATAGACGGCGCGTCCTGTTTGTTTACGAGTGTGCAATGACCTTCCAGTGGTCGGGGAAGGCAGGAGGGACGTACTTGTTCCCCATTCAATATCTCAGCCGGAGTACAACAGTTTCCTCGCTTCGTTAAAATAGTACGCGTGACGTCACTGGTAGCGCCGTAAGTTCGCGTTGCGTGTTGCTTTAACGGTTCGCTACCATCGCGATTCTCTGGAATTTCCAGCCTTTTTTTCCATCTTATTTTAGGTCACCGTCGTCGGTCACAGCTTATTTTAAAATACACGTAAGAGAATAGAGAGAACGAAGATTCCATTAGTATTGGTTATAACTGTTTTTCTTAACGAATAAAACCAAGTTCAATATATATATTTCTCTAACGGAAGAAGTTCAAGTATTCTAATAATTAAAGAACTGTTTCATCAAACGCAAATAAACTATCGGCGATATTTCCTGATCTGTTGTCCATCCAAACGACTTTTTATTGGTGAATTAAAATTCTGAAAATTTCTATAATATACATTAACATTAACTGAGCAACATATATACATACTTTTTAGCCTTTGCTTGATATTTCACACAAACTTTACACATGTCTCTCCTTCTCTCTCTCTCTCTCTCTCTCTCTCTCTCTATCTATCTATCTATCTATCTATCTATCTTTTTAGTTAAATGTCACGCATTTTAACCACAAAAATACGTGATGTATTATTTCTTATCGAAATCGATGTGCTATTCGGGGAAGTTTAAAAAAGTTTGCGAATCCTCTTTTCCTTTTAATTACCTTTCGTAATTTCGTACTTTCGATTTTATCTCTGGTCATTTAAGTAATACATTTTAATTGTCGTTTTTTTAATTACCGATGGCGTATTCGATGATTAGGTCGCGTGGTGAAATTTATGGCGAGGAAATCTCGGTTTGTCGCTTGGTACTCGACATTTGACCTGCGCAACATTGTTGGGTCGGGTCTAGTTTGGCGCGGTGCCTAATTGAACGTCTCGAAGGGTTTCCAACTGAAAACCGACCGGCACTTTAGTCGCTTTCTTTTCTTTCTCGTTAATTACCCGTACGATCGAGTGTTTTTATTATCGGCCAAGAAATACGTCACGCTAGCTAGCTAGGAGCAAGCAATATCGTCCTGTTTCCGAGATCGGCCACAGCTCCCTCATCGGGTCCCCGTTGTCCTCCTCAATTACGATCTTTCTGATTGCATTAATTTACCTCGTGTCTCGTTCCTTTTACCGCGACTTTATTCGCCTCGCTGCTGAAATCGAATTTGTCGGAAGTGGCCACTATTTTAAATGGAATTTCTCCGGCTTTCTACACTCCGCGGTATCTCTCGTGTTTGGAGAGTAAGCGAAACGTCGGCCAAAGAAAGAAATACCATCTATTTAATCATGCTCAGTCTCTTGGTCTCTGACTCTATTTTTGCGTCCGACAATACTCGAATAACTTCGGAGTTATTTCGCGTATCTACTTTATCGAACGAACCGAGAATAGGATGCATGTAGATTAGTTCGTTGTTCCAGCAGCTGATCTCATTACTCCTGGACCGTGTGTTTGTTCTTTCTAAAACCGGATTCGCGATCCTCCGTCGTTGTGCTATACGTAACTACTATCCGGTATAAAACTTGGTCTCATCGCGATATTTGCCGAAAGTAACGCTAGTTTTGTAACCAGCATTGGCACCGTTTTTACGAGGTACGCACTGATGTACATGGACAGTGTCATTCGATAGGCGAACAGATGGTTGGGTCACATCGACAACGCGACGGCGTCGGTCGCGTGGCCGATAATGCGATTCGATAGGTGCTCTGTTGTATATTCTTGCATTCCCAACTTTACACGATCCAGTTTCGCCAGCAATTATCGTCGTTGGCGAGGAAGCGAGGCTCTGACGCGCAACGCCGTCAGAACTGATGTAACTTGGCCGATTTTCGGCGTGAACCAGACGACCGAGGAATTTCGCGAAATAGCGCGAGATAGACGATAATGCCCGTCTGTGCGAAAATTCGATCGCGTCGCACTTCGAGAAGCTCGTCTGCTCGTTACAAACTCAGTTATACATGGATATTTTTCTGATTCGTTGATTTCGAGTTTCCTCGTAATTAACGTAAATTGCTTGCAATTATTATAAATTGTTACAAGATATCCGCTGTGTCGAACAAACATCAGGAGACACAAAGACGAGAAATGTTTGGTAGTTTTCCATCGTGGAATTGGATTAAGAGATGAAACGCAACATCGATCGAGTTGTTGGTATTTGAATACCTTTTTTAAGCGATAATTCCTAGAACGCTGCCAATTAATGTAACTAATTACGATAATTGTCCAAGCCAACAATGATGAGCGGGGAAAAAAGGAATTGATGTTAAAAATAGCCAGTGTAAGGTGTCAAGCGACCTTGTTGAAGTTTCCTTTCATCTAACACCTGATGCAATTACTGAAATACATCCTACGTATCAAGTCACGATGAATTATTCATTCCCGATACGCTAAGCGGATCCTGAGGCCTCTAATATGCGTATGCTCGTTTATGAACCAACCAACCATTCTCCCTCCGCTTCTACTCGCGAAACGGAAAATATTTTTTCGTAAATAATTCAGCAGATTGAATAATTGATCGTTAGGCGGATCGCGTGCATCGCCGTGCGTACAAATATTTTCACTGCAGCAACATTGCTCTCGCTTCCTCGATTAATACGGGATACGATATTGTCATGCGTGAATCAAAATCGCGAATTAAAATTTCCTGCCGGATAGCAGTTGCGCTTGTAATATTTTCGATTGAATTTTGCCTCGTTTCGAATTGCCTTGATTCGATCTCGTTGTAAATCGCAATTGAACGTAACTTTTTCGCTCTCTCTTTCTCCCTTTTTCCTATAAATGTACCTTTTTCATTTCGCTGCCATGATACGCATCGAGTTGGTCACGTCGTCCGATATGCACCAACATCCATTGGTTTTTCCTCGTCTCGTACTCACTTGTTTACCGACGTGTACACAATATCGTCGCCTACAAAACGATGTTGTGTTGCTAGTGAGCTTCGTGTTTTACGACACACGCGTGAAAGCTCGAACGATTCACGCGAGAACCGCGGCGGACCGCGAGCCACAGAACTTTTGCTCGCATGAATTATACGCTCGTGACAGCCGCTGCGCGGCATCGGTGATATTTTTGTTTTCTCCTTATACATAGGTTGGAGCTTCCACTTCGTGTCGCGTATTACGACACACTCGACTCAACGTGATATTTTACGGCGTGTGTATCGGTACACGTACGTTTCACAATTCTGCCATGTGTCGTGTGCATTGCCGACGACAATCTCGCTCCGTTTCTCTTTTCCATTCCCTCCACCCCTTTGATTCTGTTCCTCCTCGTCCTTTGGTCGCATTCGCTTATCTATCGAGAATTTCGTGAGAGTTTCTTTTGCACGACTTTCACCCGGACGTGTATCGCTTCCCTCGCGAGCTTCGAATTTTATAGACAAGCGCATAAATAACCGAGCGCTGCGCTGGTAGCATTGCTGCACGTGCGAGATTGAAAATTTGTTGGATTTCCTCTCGAATTATTGTGAACGTTGAATAGACGGAGGAGCGTATCGAGGAAGATATTCGTGTAACTCTATGCGTCGCGTGCTTTGCTATGTGATAAACATTCCAGTGAATCATCGCGATTGTCGTTTGCGCGATATATCTCCCTTACTTCAATAATTCTCCGTTGAAATGGAAGGAATCATTCTTGCCATTTTCTTGTTTTGCCGCATTTTATAGATGTATTTTCCAAGTTGGAAGGTATGCGGATGATTCATTATCTCTCTGAAATCACGAACGCACGATGCCGGTCGTAACGAGGAATACAGGACGCGCGTCCTCGTGTGTGATGTGTTTTTTAACAAGGCACGAGGACTCGGAACGCATGAAAATCAGTGAAATATTCGACATGCTTCGCAGGTGCACATTACAGGATCACACGGTAATACTGTAATGAGCAACGCTTCAGAGATTCATTAATTGTATATCTCATCGCGGCTTCTTCTATTTTTACACAGCATTTAATACGGTTTCGATTTTTCCGAGCAGTCGGTAATTGCGAGAAACCTGAGGTGGTCGAGTCGCTTTCCCACTGGCTGTTCGCGATCCGTGTTTTCATCGTGAAAGCTCGAACGATAAGGTAGACGATGCGACCGTATCGAGACAACAAGGAAATAACTCTGCATATTTATTTCCCGCTTATCGTCCGAGCGAAATTCGAAAACTGGGTACGCGCGTATGCGGCTGCACACCCATATATATATATATATATATATATATATATATATACATATATATTTTTTTTAAATAGAAAGTACCGAGATCCCCGAACGAAATGGGACGATATGCGAGTCGGTTTCATCGGTAAACAGTAGATTTTCCAAACGCGTTCCCGTTTGGATGAGGACCGGGAGTTTCGTAATACTTCGCACTCTTTCACCGTGATTTTCTCTTGATTCTCTCGGTGACTCTCGTGCGCGCGATATATTCCCGAACGCATAGAGAAAAGAGCAAATCTCCGAGCGGCTTTAAACGGCACACGACTGAGTGACTTGACCGAGTGTCGGTGTATACCGATACTCCTCTTGCAGCGTCTCCTCTGTTCCGTTCCTCTTGTTGGCATTGAAATAAGAATATCCGAACGCACAAAGGCGTTTTGGGTGAATGGGCCTGACGTAACTCTTTTGTCTCGAACACGGGCCGTTGGTACGCGAGTCTGTCCCGTTCGTATTCCAACCCCACCGCCCCCGTTTCCACCCTCGATCTCTCTTTCCTCTCTCCCTCTCCCCTCCCTTTAGGCCGCCGATGCGCGCAATGGGACGAGAAACAATGGTTTTCCCGGTACAATGGCTCGCAATGTGAGTGATGCGAAAGATGCCATTGTAGCCGTGGCTACGGAACGTGGCATTGTTAACCTTCGATGGCGCAACCTTCTTTTCTAACCACGCTAGCTGCTGCGTTTTCTTCGAGCTCGGTGTCGCTTGCCAAACTATCGTAATTTCTACGCTCCGCGCTATCGTTGCTGTTTGATAATCGATTCGAGGAACTGCGCGAGTTACCACCAGTCGATTCAATATCTCTTCCAAGTCTACCGTATTTCCCTGGGTCGTGTAACCACACACGTTGGTTATCGAACAAACTCGATCGGCTGAAAAATTCGGTAGAAGCTTTACACCGTTTAGTCGCGAACGAACGTTCCCAGAGGGTCGGGCAAAATCTGCCTACCTACTCGCGATGCATGGGAAATATCGATGCGTCCCGTGAAAACCTCGAACGCAGGATGTTCTCGCGGTAGTTACGGTACAATCGCGCTTATCCCTCGTTCCTGTTCCGTTTCGTGGGGGACACGGTACGAGCGAGTTTCGTTTCAAACGAAGAGACTCGGGATAAAGCGAACCACGGTGGTTTATTTCTGAGTTTCTGTCGGTGCGCTCACTGCGATGGCACGCCACGCATTTCGCCGTTTCTCTCGCGTACCAGAATGGATCCTGTCGCTCGCGGTCGTGTTTGCGTCCCGCGACTTCTCGAGGGCGTCCTCGTTAAATCTCATTAACGCCGTGGCGCTAGGCGAGAACACCGAGTTAAAGCATTTATCAATTCGGTCAGCCTGTGTTCCCCTAATTTTATTGCGGGTCACCACAGAGTTAATCGAACTCCACCTACATAACTTATTACCGCGACGGTACGACGTTGGTAGATGCGTTGCACGATATCCGGAGTAAACGACGAAGAGAAAGGGAGTAAAATGTCGTCGCGAGACGAGAGGGAACAGGAGAGATTTGTTCGCGTTTAATCTTGCGATCCGGGTCGCGGAGGTCAGCTACGAAGTGCTGGAAACCGGAAACGCGGTAAGGGAATCGCGCGTATACGGGACAAGTACGAGAGTTTGTTTGTAGAGAGTAGATAGCAATGGAGGAGAAAGAGACAAGAGAAACGCTTGGGAAAGCCGACAGAAAAAGGCGACACAGCCGATCAAACCGGTCGGCATACACATGGTACACGTAGTAGACCAGACGTTGTGGAAGGACGTTGGCCGCGTCTCGGAAATCTACGCCTCGTGTTTCTGATCGAGATGCTGCGAGGCTTTGCGTAACTCGCGGTATCCTCCAAGGCGGGGTGAACGTACGGAACTCGTATCTTCGATGACCGAACTTCTATTCGGGACGAAGGAAACAAATGAAAGTTGTAACATTCGCTTTAACATTTGAATCGAATAATTTCGATAAGGTGATTCATGTTGTGGGTGAATGACAATGAACGTACAAAATTTAATGGATGGTGGAAGTACCGTGCATTGTCTGGCCATTCTGATTCATCGAGCTTATCGTTATTAGTATATCAGACGCAATGATACAAAACGGCTGACTAGGAGACAAGCGCAGTCTCGTCGCGTGTTAATAGTTGACCATTTTGTGTCGAAGGCACAATCGGTCGAGGAAAATTTGCGTAGATAGTCACGGTCGAATTAACGTGCTTTGCGTGAACCGGCGCTTGTATCGAACTGCTGCAAGCTAAATCAACGGGGACAAGGGTGGAAGAGCGGAAAGAGGGCGGCAGCAGAGGACTGGGGCTACAAAACCGAAGAGAGAAACAAAGGACCGATAAAAACAAATTGGTCTTCCTCTCCTCGCCCCTTTATCCGTCATTCGGTCCGTCGGTTTGATCGGTCAGACAAATTTTGTGGCCGTTTTGTTCGACGTGCGCGTACATTTGCGGGGAAAAGACATATAATCCTATTAAAATTTATCAAAGCCCTTGCTCGAAATGTTCGATATTAGCGCATCAGTAGGAATGTGAGAAAAACGAAGCGATAAAAAAAATATATTCTCTCGATTACCGATTACTCGCTTGTCGTCGAATGGTGCGATAAATTATCGAGTCTTAATTACGTCTCTTAGATAAAAAAAGCTGCTTCCGATAAAGCCGTGATAAAGCTGGTAAAACGTTCTCGTCTCGTTCGTGCCTTCCTTCTGTTTGGTTAATAAATTTTCGAAGCTCGCGTAATGCAGTCATCGACGCGATGAGTTAGTAAGTGCGATTTATTGTTTTGATCAATTAAGATTGGTCTTTGAAGAAGACAAAGAAGACAATTAGATAAGATAGCGTGACAACCAAGGCGATTACCTTTACTTTCCATGTTTATATATCTCCTTTCTTTAGTTGTAATATCGCTCGTCTCGTTATAAACCGATGTTTTAGTTTTTTTATAGCTTCTTAACCCGGCTCGTTAAGCCACTTGCATGGTTGCGTTGTTAGCCGCATGTAATCAATCGTAGCGGAGATTTCTGTGGAAAAGCTATCCATTCCTTCTGTAGCTGGAAAGCAGTGCATCGTGCACAGTGGTCACGATCATTGCCTCGCCGCGTTCTATTGTTATATTGTTCCAGCCTCACTGTTCTCTTACGCATCGAACGGTAGACAACAATAGCGCGTGACAATCCCGCATACAGGACTCTCATCGTTTTATAGTTATTTTTTAACGTTTGCTTCGTCGACATTTAAACCTGTTGACAGCTGTTGATCGTTATAAACGTTGGAAACGTTGGCGCGGCTGTATCGTCCGCGATAAAACGTGCCGCGATCGATGCTCAGGAATTTTCGGGATCTTACGTCAACGTGTACTCGAAGTGATAAAATTTGTAGACGAATGCCATCGGAGACGTTCTCGGACAATTACCGTGGACTGGCTTGTAAAACAAATCGAGGTTGAAGTAATTATTTTTGAAAACGTTGACGTTTTCATTCCTCGTTGAAGGTCTTCCTCGTTTGATTTGCAACGTGCAAATATCGTGATTCCACAGCGAGCGTTAAGACACGCGTTTTAAATAAAAATGGAAATATCGGGTAGCGTGTGTAAGTAAACGTTATTAGAATCACTCTGTTACTCGATTAGCTGTTGGTTGCAAATTGCCCCTGAAAACAACACCAGTTAGACGCGCTGGCTTTACGGACAATGCATTAAAACTGATATGATTTTCAGTTTCTATTCTTTCCTTTTTTTTCTTGCCTAGCCCTGAAAAGTCAACCATTTAGCTAACATCCAAACAGAAGAAACGTAAAGAGCCGCTCAATTTCTGAGGATGGTGTACAATTTCTTGTTTACCCAAGCTACCCCACGTTAAAATTCTCGATCTCGGGGAATGTAACAGATGGTGTTTTCTAAAGGGCACGTTGTCTGGGACAATGCTTGACTTTCCAAAGCCCCATAGGGAGCGAAACATTACAAGTTAAACATTTACCGTTTTGCATGTAGCCAGGATTAGGGGATCAAAAATTTCGGATACGATAACGCTAGGTGAAATATCGAGGACTTACGATCGAAACGCGACATAGTAGCTGAAATGAAATTTTCCACGAGCCAGAAAAGAAGTGAACGCGCACTCGTCACAGTGAAATTGCGCAATTGCTGCAACGCAATAGAATGCCCGGTGCAGAACATATGCGCTCGCAGTTGCAGCGTGATGATGTTCAGCTTCGGAACATGTCAGATGGTCTTTGTTTGTTTACAGGACGACACGGTAAAGTTATTCTTAGAGCTCGGAGAACAGCGACTCGTCTAACTTTAGAATGGCGCTTTCGGGCCGTGTTTCTAAACGCGTCGTTTGCGAGTCTAGGCGGAATAATTGAAATTTCCCACGGATAACGTCCCCTGAGTTATCGAGCATGAAACATGTTCGAGGGTGTTTGGTTCATTGAAAAAAGAAAGAGAAATTTAAAACAGAAAACCGTGATGAACCTTTTACTCGCTGCTATACGTTGTTATTTCGTTGGTTACTCGGTTCTTGTTAATTCAAGGGCACTTTTTCCCTCGTAATTTCCCAAGTATTAACTACCAAAACGTCGTCAAGACTAATTGGATATCTGCTCCCGGTGATAAATGGAAGACGTGGCCGTGTTTTAAATTTGACCTTAACAGAGACACCTGTATGCCGGTGAACCTTTTTTCCAATTAGACGGGAAGCTTCGACGAGGTACTCGTAGTTGTCGCTAATTTTAGTTTCGAACGTCGATTCGTTTGGATTAAATGGATCCGTTTGATAAGCTTGAAAGACACGTTTCTATATGTATTTCAGCATCATAATCATTTTTTTTCTCTTCGTTCCGCTTGCCGCGACCGGATGTTCCCTTATAATCCGCGACGACACGATTTCACGATAAATTTGCCATCGAGAATCGATTCGAGCGGACGCATCGATAACTTGGATGGCGCGTCGAGCCGAGTGAAAATATAAATAGGAAGATGCCAGGGTACGAAACGAGCGATACCATAGCGATTTGATTGATGGACCGTGCTACGCGTAACTGGTATGATTGATAGACTCGTCTACGCAACTAGTACGTTTACCCCGAATTTTTATGATTCATTGATAAGCATTCCGGTATACGGCTTGACCGATCGATAAAACTGTTTAATTCGCACTGGATGAATCAGCATCGAGTAATCATCTTCGCTCGAATACCGTTTATTGCAGCTGCGAGTGGTCTGTATTTTACGCGAAAAAAGTCGTCGTACAAACAGTTGCGCTATTTTCACGATACATAATATGTAGTCGCTCCTAATGGATGACTCAAACGCAATGACTATATCGTATAGTATCTTCTTTACTTTCGTAGCTGTTATTTTTACTTTCGTTGCGTAACCTGTCGAAACTCGATTCAATGTAATATCAAGATCATGAATATTGATGCGCCGCGACGACCGATATTTAGATTCCAGGAAATTTCGCTCGGCTGCCGGGATTAAAATCCCTCCCCCTGTTCTTTCCCTCTTCTATTCTCTTCTAGTTCTTCCCCCGATTTTCTCCGCTATCTCGTCCTCTATCTCAGTTTTATCCATCTCTGTCGCACCGGTTAAGCGGATCCACAGCGACATTTGCATCGATCTTACTCGCGAAATTTCGTCGTCGATCGGCCGGTAAGCGGATCGACGTGAAAATCCGGACGTCAAACGACAAACACGTCAGGAGAGAGGGTGAAAGAGAGAGGTAGGTGGTTGGCTTGATCGTTAGTCTCGTCTTAAGCTGTACAGAGGAACGTAACGGCGTTCTCACGGCCGGAAGCGAAACGATAAGTCGGCTGCTCGTTCAGCCAGCCAACCAGCCACGCCGTTAACAACTGGCAGACACGCGTTAATGGGTTTCAGCTCTGTAAATACATTAAGGTTGCTCGTCGCGCCGTGAATCGTCGTTACAACGCCGCGCACGCATTCCGTCCGTAGATTCGCCGGCCGTGTATCCTGTCGTCGCGAAAAAGATCGACGGTCGTCCTGGAAATTTCAAAAATTCTCGATCCGACCAGGACGTCTAAAAATTACACGCCGACCAGAGCAGCAATTTTTCTTCCGCGTCGCGACAGCTGTACCGGTAAACGCACGGCATACGTTTTATCCTCTCCTCCTCAAGATGTATTACTAGATATATTCGAGCTTTGAGTTGGCCGCGTATCTCCTTGCGGGAATAAATATAAAAGATGGAGTGTTTGCTTATTCCACAAACGGATTGTGTAAGATTCCAAGTGTTAGCTAAGAGACATTGACTCAAATTATATTAAGGAACCACTTCGAAATCGTATATTGACACTAGCTTGACAGCGCCATTGATTAATTCGATGTTTGAACGGTTGTGCCGATTTCGTTGTTTTATTCGCGGGTGTTTCTAGGAAAACCATACTTCGTTTACTCTGCATATACAACGCGGTTTGTTCTTTACGATGACTCGCTTTTGATTCGCCATCTGTTGGGTTTAACGAATATTTGTAGAACATTATTGCGTTAATTGTTACTCGGTAGTAAACGGCCATGAGTTGAATGAACTTAATTGTAGCAGTTCATTATCGCTCTACATTCACCGACTGCAACGTGGTCTCGCCCACGCGTAGATTTTTACTGAACGAAAAAGAAGTTTAGAATTTTCGGTGCAGCATCTGTTAGCAATATTCCATGGCTGGGCATGAAACCTTTTTAACTGTTGGCCGTATAAAAAATATGGTCGGCAAGAGAAAGCCTGGCGGAATACATATTTCAAAGTTGTCTAAATATCTGTGCGAGTGATCTATTATTCTCTTCCTATGATCGTTGAGTGTTCCCACAGAAGGAGTCCAGTCAGTACGACGATCCGGCTCGAAATAATTGCCAATAAATTTGTTTTTCGATCGGGTTGAATTCGAGCTACTTAATCCATTAACCTTAAATCGACTGCGAGCGATCGAACGAGCCATCGCGTCACGTAACAACACTTGTTTACATCAACATGGTGGACGCAGGGAAAACTCGATCCGGCTGATCGATTTCGTATCCAATACTTGAATTTCCGTGGCGGCCACGTAGTCGACGTTGATTGGCCGACTGATGCGGTGTATGAGCGCCACTGGCCGCTCTCGAGCCATGCCACTGCGTTGTAACGGAGCATCATTGATGTTAATGAGCTAGATTGGAAAGCTGTCCTGCGTTTGAAAGTTATTGAGCTCGGAACGATCGGCTACCTCTTCTCTTATGCGTGCATAGCGATGGCGATGGCGACGGCTATGATGCCGCCGCACCAGTGATAGTGGTGGTGGCGATGCTACGTCGAAGACTCACGATCTGTACATGTGCACGCATATTATACGAGCGTGTACACACGCCCGGAGAAGCGTAATTTCATGAATGAAATCTGAATAAATCAGCGTGCCGTGTTATTACGGGGCGTAGCGCGCTCGATAAATCTCGCTAATAAACAGTGACGGCGAGCGAGGAGCCGGACGATGGTGACGATCGCAGAAGACCCGCTCTTTCCTAGTCTTTGCGAAAAAACATGCAACTAGCTTCATCTTTCCTATTATCGCTGAAAAAACGCATTTGCCAATTACGCGGTCCGAGAGTCAATACGTGAACGTCATACACGACACCAATGATGTAGTATGACTCTTAAATGTTTGCGCCCTGACTGTTATTTCGACGCACGGTAGAACATATTGATTTTCTATTTCAATTTTAGATTTTTGATGAATTGTTTCGTATATTGTGGAAAGTGAAGAAAGAATTCGTTTCTTATAATTTGAGAGCCACTGGTTTGCGTGTACTTAGCTAACGCAAACAACACATTTGTCGAAGCATTATTGGATCGATCTTGTCGCGCCGCAATTCAGTCGAGCCTCGATGTCCTGGAACGATCCTGCGTAACCAGTTCCACTATACGATCGCGCGCACGTAGCAATGATTTCTCTTGTCACGCGAGATGATGGACAGCATTGTGGACTTACAACTACGAGACGAGTCTGGATATCGTGTTAAACCGTTCGACAACAGTCTCGTGCCCGGTTAGATATCGTGTCGGTGACTCGTCCCGGAGAATAAATTAAGTTTCACCAGAATCTATTAATATTTCATAAGCGCTGGCCAAATTGGGTGAAACTCGGATGAGTAATCGTTGGTCCGCTCGTGACGGTGAGGAAGTATCGACGTTGCGCGTTCGCGAGAGAAGCTATTGGCGCGAGTATCTTTCTCAGGTGTGCTCCGATACCATCTTTAAATTCGTAATTGTCGTGTTTCGCAGTTGGTCAGCTCCTTTTGCGTGCATCGTTGCGTAGGCTCGTCTCGTTGATACACGATACACAGCTTCGAACAGAATCGACGGACGATTATTTACGTTCGCGTTGCTTTCGCGAAAAGAAAGAGGAAATTTATTGTTCCGTGTATGCCACTTTCGCCGTCTGCTTGTGGTACAGATGGTAGGTGTTAAGCAGACTGATGGCGTTACCAATCCGAACGTTGGATTTACTCGGGATGTTATTTATAACTGGCGCGATACGCGAAACCGATCGTTAAGCGAATTCCAGTTCGCGCGTATCTCCGGGCCGATTTTCGGTCGACTTCTTTCTCCCTGGCAATTTCACCGGAGATATAGAAAATAGGATTGCCGGGAAGAAGGTTGTGCGCTTCGCGATTATCCTCGTTATTTTCAACGGTCGAGCACTTACGCGATGTTCCACCGCGTGGTTCGCGTTATCGAGGTCGAACGTCATTTCTTCGAATGGCTTCGATTTTTCCCATCAGAAGTTACGTCGTTACGAGATACGAACCGAAGCACACGGTTCGCGTGTATTGGTGAGCGCAGCAATGGCTGCAGACCGATGGATAGAGTGGCTGGAATCGAAACGAGAAGTTGGAAAACAGATATTGATCGCTTCCCGTGTGTACAATTCGCGAGTACTACGAGCCGGGCCCGTACACGTGCGCGTTTTCAATGACGTAAGGATTTTCCGGCGTGCATCGCGAGCCAGCCGCCACGCTGAATCGATTCTTTCCGTGCTTGTTACACCGGCGAATGAAACTAAAGGAGGATAGGCAAGGGCGAGCACTAGAGCTTTACGCAGCAACGATTTCTCAATGCGACTTGGAGTAGTTTCGTCGGTCGGCGTAACCATTTGGCAAACGAGGCACGTAACATGTCGGTACGAATTCAATTCCGTAGATTCATCAATGAAACGATGCCTCGTACGAAGTTTAATTTGTACAATAAAATCATTCACGATAGAAAAGGTGAATTCTACATACGAGACTCGTTTTATCCCGGAGCGCGAGTTCTCCTAAAATGGAAACAGCCAGGAAACAACCGCCGCGCTGTCGAGAGACAAAACAGCTGTAAGTGCCGTAATGCGAGAGGGAAAGCACTCGAGGTTTAGTTATCGTGCGCACGACGCGCTGTTGGGCTTGAAACACGACGAGCGTGCGTGCACCCGTTGTATCGTTATCCCTTTCGAAATTCGATACAACCGAGATATCGATATCGGCAAGCGTGGTAGAATGCTTTCGTTGTAACGCACAGCTATCTCCTCGTTACCGCGTTGCATCTTTACTACACCGAAATTATCGTGAAAAGGCCTTTACTTTACACGTTCTTATTTGGAGTATACGCGCACAAGATACGCGAATTATACGTATCGTTAGCTTATACGTATATAAGCTGACGATAAAGAGAGAAACGCGCGAGCAGTAGGACGTCAGCCATTTTACGATCCAGTGATTTAACAAGTTGCATTCCCCGCGAATATTCCGGTATACAGGTCCACGGTATTAATTAATTCGAAAAGGTCGCTATAGGCTTGTTGGGTCAGACCTATTATGAGGTAATTCGCTGTCGCGCCGACTGATCGCGTGATACGCCGCTCTTCATCGCTCTTCCTGGCTGTCCTTCTATTGACACCGTATCCTGGGACCGCTGAATGCTTCGCAGTGATATCGTAATCGACGCATCGATGGAAACTGTAAATTACGATCAGGTTGCGACGATTCGGAGTAATTATTAACTAAGTCTAAAACTGAAGTAACTTGATTTAACTTCACTTGATGTTCGAAATGTATTAAATCCAAATTTATAAAAATTTATCCTGTTAAATACATAGAATTTCAAGTTCATGATTTACATTAAACCTTACTAAAACTAAATTTTAAAAAAATGAACCTCAATACTTTTTAGCGGGTGCGTATGTCTTTCAATTATGTGACGATAAAATTTTTCGATCAACCCGATATAAGTAACATAATAATAATAATAATAATAATAATAACAATGATAATAACAATAACAATGATAAGAATGATAACGATGATAACAATTATAAGAATGATAGTAATGACAACAGTGATAAGAATGATAATGATAATGATAATAATGATAAGAGCGATAATGATAACAATGATAAGAGTGATAAGAATGATAACGATGATCATAACCGCGATAAAAATGATAACGATGGCGATAACCACGATAAGAATGATAACGATGATGATAGCAGCGATAAGAATGATAACGACAATGATAAGAAAGATAACAGCGATAAGAATGATAACAATGATAACATTGACAAGGGCGATAACACTGACAACAGGGGTAAGAATAATAACAGTGATAAGAACGACAAGAATGGTAAGAGTGATAGGAATGATAGGAATGATAGGAATGATGGGAATGATAAGAATGATAGGAATGATAGGAATGATAGGAATGATGGGAATGATAGGAATGATAGGAATGATGGGAATGATAGGAACGATAGGAGTGATAGGAATGATGGGAATGATGGGAATGATAGGAGTGATAGGAGTGATAGGAGTGATAGGAATGATGGGAATGATAGGAATGATGGAAATGATAGGAATGATAGGAATGATGGGAACGATGGGCATGATGGGAATGATAAGAATGATAGGAATGATAATAATAACTCTCAACTATGAAGATTTACAGTATGAACGCTATTTCTGTGAATGTTCATAGGCAAGTTTGCGCCGTTTTTATTCTTTCAAAGAAAATCAAATTGATCGTTTTATCTGAAATTTGTATCAATCAATCTCGAATTTATTGTTATTTTTTGTTATTATTGTTATTATATTTATTATATTATTATATTTATTGTTATTACATTTTTGATTATCTTCTGATTTTCTTCTATCTATTTGGTATATTCCTTTTCCTTCTTTTTTTCTTTTTTGTCACACTTGATTGTTCCACTGTTGTTATTAATTCTTTCAGCATCGATGATTATTTGAACTCTGTAGAAATTCCTTTTTGATCTGTTATTAACGATAGAAACATAGTTCTTCTGACTCTTTAGCGAAAAATATGTAGTGCATTAAAATCAGGATTAAAATTAAAACATTTATTACTTAATTAATTAGTAATTTGTTAAAGTACAGTGTTGCGTATGTCGAACGTGAAAGGTTAACATATTCTTCCAGTGCTTCTATATACAGTCCCGTTCGAAGGAACTAGCATCTTTATCGTCAAAGAGTGCAGCAAAAATCTATACAAATTACGTATCACGTCTTTAAGGGAAGATGCGAAACCTGTCTTCGTTAGAAACTTTACATGTAATTCATATAAAATACGTATTACTGTGGAATAACTAACCGATCAAATGTTCGATAACAGATAATTTCTCTAATAAAATTACATCATCCTTTATAGGCCACGATTTGACGATTCAAATATGCATACATAATAATAATAATAATAATGATAACAATGATAACAATGATAACAATATTTCTTCGTTATGGTCTTCGGAACGGCATTCAGTACACGTATTAATTATACAAATCTATAACAAACAACGGGAAAATCTTTAAATTACCCGTGGCATAGATTACGCATTAATCGACGTAAAGCTTTTCACATATCTTTTTTACTTTACCTACGGACGAAGCGTACTTTCCTCTATAAACAATCCTTTAAAAGGAAACACATATTTTATCCATTTCATTGACCAGACTTAAATCGGACGATCTTCTCGTCGAACATCCTCGCGAGCGTGTAACACGAAATGCCGGTAGTATTTATTCGGTGCCACGACCACGGACACGGATGCCGCTACAAATCGTCGGAACGATCGTAACATCAGGAGCCGGGGGGAGGTTCGTTGGTAATTACGCGAATGGTGTGAGTCAGAGGAGAGCAGCATTACTTCCGTCCGATATTTTTCCATTTTCCCCGACGGTGGTGGTCGCGGCGGCTGCGTTTTTCGACGGTCCTCTCGTTTTCTTTCGCGAGATCAATAAATCGCGGGACCGTGGAAGCTGCACGGTCGTTCCTCCGTGTCTGCACCACCCCTTCGCCTCCTCTCTCACCGACACTGCCTCCACCGGTCCTCGTCTCTTTCTCCTCCTCCACTTCACAGTCCCGTGGATCTCCCGAGAGCATTCGAAGCCGACCGACCGGGCGATAATAAAATAATTCTCCGCCACAATAGACAATGCTCGCCGAGATGATAGTAATTCAAACCGGATGGAGGAAAAAGAGGCCAGTCGTTTTCCGTATTTCCGCCGGCTGCGCGCGGACGCGCCGCCGTCGCGTTCCCCGTGTCTTTCCTCTTCTTCCACTTTTTCTTTCTTTTTTTCTTCCCCCCATTTGTTCGTTCCTCTCTATCGCCGTCCTCTGTATCTCATCCCCTTTCCACCCTTTCGTACCCTTTCCCCCGTTTACGCTACGGCTCTTTCACCTGCCACCTTCTCTATTCCCCCGCGACCGTCGGTTGCATTCTTTCTTCTTTCCACGTGAAATTTGTCACCAAAGTGAAATAATACGGTCCTCGTTGCTCCGCTCCATGCGCTATCCTCGTCGTAACTCACCTGAAAAGGCCAGCGCGCGAGCATGCTCACACGTGCTGTAAGAGGGTGCTCAAGTGTGTTCGAGATCGTCTGAAAATTCTGTGGTAAAAGGAATTCTCGCGGAAGATCGATCGTTGTACTTCTTGCCACCTGTCACGGTGAAGGATGATCGCTAACAAGCAGCGGATAAATCGCTTTCGGTGAGAGACTTATGGCATTCGTGGTAACGTTTCGCGTAACATATTAATGTATGCAATCGTTAAATACCTATGTTTCTGAAATTCGAATAAAGAAGGACGTTATATTAAACGATTCAGCGTTGTGTGTCTGCTGACTGATCTTCCTTGCTGGATTATGATGACCGGTGATAAAGGGCTGCTCGGTAACTGAGTGTCCCTCGTTGCCGTAATTACTTGGTCGTCGCGAAGAAGGAAGATCGTCGCTCGATTTACGGTCTTTGCTCCGAAGAGGCAGGCAACGAGTTTCTCCGCGGCAGACTTACCCTTTTCCCTTTTCTTTCCGCATCTCGTTTTCTTCCTAACTGTTCCATGCCATTTCAAGGCGTACTAGTCCGCCTTTGCTCTAAAGCTCGCCGAGCGAGTTTTAACGAGAAATTAATATCTCGAGTAAGTTGTCGACTCCTTCATAAGGAGGTCTTCGTCTTTTTCTTCGTCTACTTGTATCATTCGTTGCAGCTGCTTCTATCTTTTCATTCTTTTTTATCCTTCGTGCCTCTTTCTTTCCTATTCCTTCTATAGTTTAAAACTTCTCTGCTACGCGTCTCTACTTTTGATTTCCTCGTCTTTTGAATCTCGCCGAATTACTCGTCACTTAACAGTGAATACGATGTCGAAACACTAGCATAGAATGGTATATTATAACATGGTGAAACCGTTCTCTTTCAATCGGATCCGTTTTTCGAGTCTTTCATACCGCGAACGCTTCCTACGCATGGTTGCGCCTTCTATTATTCTCGGAGGTGTAGTCGTTCGAAGCTTAATTAACCGCGTGTCTCGGTCAATTAGCTAATTAATGCCGGTGGAAACCGTAAGAATCACGAAAGAGAAACACACGCGCCCCTATCGTAACTGGGTTACCAGCGTGCCTCGATGTTTTTGGATCTGCCGCTGAAAAATCTGCAAGCCACGCTGTTTGAATTTCCGAGAATTCAGGCTGGTTCGCATAAATCTGTTCCCTCTTTCTCTGTCGAATGTTTACATCATTTTTAAATCGATCGCTATTCAGCTTTTATCGGATTCATAACTCTGTCCCCGACATTCGTGCCAGGAATATTTCAAGCTAAGATTTTTTGGTAATGCGCGATGATGTCACAAATTCCTGACGGTTCAACGATGCGACAGGACATGATCTCTCGCGTGTATTTCCTGGAAGACGTTCCAGATACTCCACCACTGCGTTCTTTCCCAGTAGTCGCTCACCTTCCCTACCTATTTCATTCGTCGGCCAGTTAATACCAGCTGTCGCTCAGTCATCGACTTCCGAGCCGCATTGGGCCTCTGGTTAGCTCTCAGCGTACACATCCGAAACACGGCTTTGGCAGACATCTGGCAAGCATCCACGCCGGATACTCGAAAAGCCTCGTACACCTATATGCGAGACGCCACCAACCACTACGAGAAGCTGGATCTAGGTATTTCTGGGCGTAACGTGAAACTGCGCAGTTTTCCGCGCTCTTTCGCGTTACGAGGACTTTACCGTGTCTATTCTGTCAGATCTAGTTCGTAGCAAAAAATGTATAAAATATATTTCCGTATTTAAACGCGATTACTTTATGTAGAATTACAAATTCGTAGTTTTAAGGGATAATCTCGAGATTTCGAGAAGTTAATATTTTCGCGTGACAGACGACACATTGAAAGCTTATGTCGGTGGATTTTGATCGAGCTCCATCCTTCCAGTCGCTACGCTTTTCATCCACGAGGACGCGATGCCAGCTGCTAATGAATTTACACCGTCGCGTCTCCTCTAACGTCATTAGTGTCTTCGTCACGGTAAACAGAGACCCGTTCTGGCCCCTTTCATCGAGCAGATACGTATAATCGCTGAAAAAGATTCCGGACGAAAAAGACGCGACATATCACTCTTCGACCCATGGAGCTCGTAAAACTCGTCTGGCACGCTCGTCGTTCGCTGTGTTTCTCGCGAATCAAGTCGC
Source organism: Bombus huntii (assembly GCF_024542735.1). Lineage (NCBI taxonomy): Eukaryota > Metazoa > Arthropoda > Insecta > Hymenoptera > Apidae > Bombus > Bombus huntii. The sequence goes on along the minus strand of NC_066238.1, from coordinate 8,080,063 downwards.
GGCAACTTTTGAAGCATGTGTGTCCCAATACAAGGAATGATTCTACGTAATGTCGATGTCTTTGCAAATAAATCACCTTGGTAGTGAGTTGTACAATCATTCGCACGACCTACTGCTGGATCTGCATATCAGTCGCGGTGAAAATCGACGAAATCGACGACGTATATCTCTATATATGTACGATGGAAATCCAAGTTCTCTCGACGAGGCGTGGAAGATTTGTTATGCGCGCGTACAGCGATTATAATCGCGACAATGGCATCACCAGGCGTTAAGGGGAGGATCGCAGCTATTGAATGATCATCGTCGATCGATTAAGTAATTTCGTGGAAATAGTGAAATCCTGATGCCTCCATATTTAGTCTTCTGTTAAGTCGTTTGTTCTTCCGCACTTGCGAAACAGGCTTGTGACCGCGTGGCATATATGGAAAAACATGATGGCGTATTCGCTCCATTAGCGCGATATTGGAAGGTATTTAAAGCGAGTCGTGACCGCGGTTTCCGGAGATTTCTCGTTACAACTAGATAAACGGGAAAGTTACCATTGGGACATTGAGTCTCGGAATCGATCGTAATCGCGATGAATGGAATACGTTTTTGTATTTTCACGCGATGTTCCCGATAACCGCTTTCACTGTAACGACGCACTGTTCCGAGTGTAGACCATTAACTATTTTCTAGACGTTAAAATCTTGTTCGTAAAAAAGTACGTTGAAGGTTTCCGAATCGGTATTTTGAACTTTTTATTTTACATACATCTCCCATAACGGTAAATTGAAAATTCAAAATATAGAACAGTGGCCGGAGAATCTTTTTATCCGTGTATTACAATCTCGCTCGAAAATCTTCCTCGATAGTTAACATTTTTGTCGGTTGATCTTTCGTCCTTTCTACACGTTCCATCGTTTTCCCTTGTTCGTCCGTAGCCTACGTTTCTTCGAAGAAAAGCACGTGGCGGCTGTGAGTGGCGAAGAACGTTTTCGCCTAGAGGCCGTGGCCGCGGAGGGGGTGAATCCGCTTTAATTTTAGCCATGCTCTTCCAGCCGTGCCGTGGGCAGGCCATGGTATGCACGGTGGTGCTCTCGGCAGCAGCCTTGGCATCGCAGACGCATTATTCATACCTTAATGAATTCTCTGCTGCTCCCCTCTTCCCGCCGCCGATCTCCGCTGCTCGCCCTTGCCGCGTCCGCGCTTCCACCCTCGCTAAGAAGCCACGAAAGTCTCTCTATTTTTGCGATAACATCCCTGTTCCCTCGTCTCGCGGCGTTCCTTCCGCTCGTCGCGCGATTTCGCGAGCGTTCGCTCTTTATTTCGTATCTTTTTCAACGGTTCATCGTTCACCATCCCGCTTTTCCTCTCCCCTTGGCCCCATAGCACGGCAACAAGGGACGTTTACTATCGCGAGATGAAAAGTCCCGGAATGTTTGCTAGTCGTCGTTCCCGTTCCTGCACCCCCACCACAACGGAAGATAATATATTTCGAAACGGCTCGAATATTCTCCAGTATATTTACGTTTTACGCGGAACTGCGCGTCGCTTCGAATTTATTCCCCCCTCCGAAAAGTAATATCGGTTCATGCGTTAGAGTGTATCGGGTTATACGCGACACGATATTACATTCAGGGACGCTACATCACTGTTAATGCCGCGCTGTAGATCCCACGATGCTATACGTCACGCGTCCGCCGGCAACCAGAGGCACGATCATCTCCGCTTTCTGTCCCCTGTTTCTGCTAACTCAAGTTCAAGGTATCGATCATACCGAGACGAGACGTGTGATTATCGGTGTACCGAGTATTTCGCTCGAATATTCTTCTTTGCTCTGACCTACTATTCGCGATCGCGAATCAAATACACACGCTAAAAATTACTCGTTTCGTCAAGGAACGGTCTAATGCTGTAAAAATTTCATTATCGTTTGGTTAACAAGCGATCCGTCTCCCTCTTGTACTTTTTTTCGCAATTCTTCCCACGCCGCACTCGACCGTTTAATTGCAGTATCCTCGAATCCCCATTCGGTTCGAGATAAGCCCGAAACTTTTAATTGCTGCTTCCGAATATTTTCCCATGCGCGAACTTTCGACAAGGGTGGTTCCGCGCAACGTCTGGCCCGTAGGGTCACGCATCCTTGCATCCGCCGCTCCATTTTCCATGTAGCCTGTTCCACGCGTGCCGGGACGCCGAGCACGTGCTCGTAAATACACACCGCCCGCGTATCGTGTTGCGGTAATTTTCGTACGAAAACCAGTTCCGACCTGGCTAACTCCGAAGAGAACGAGGAAGCCGCCTCACAGCTCGTTCGTCGCGCTCGGTGTCCCGCTCCTGCACGATTTATGCGCTGTTCCTCGCGCTGAATTTCAAATTTTACCGTTTCCGCTCTGATCATCACATTGTTCTCAGCTTCACGTTCGCTTTTGTTGTCCGCGTCTAGAGTGAATTAACTTGGTCACGAGCACTTTAGTTCCCGGCTCTTGAGGACGATGCATAGAATATGCACTTACGTATACTTCGTTGCGTTACTCTCTGGGTCTTGAGATAGAAAGGAAAGATGAATTTTCGCTTCTAGTGCCACGAATGGTATAGCGACGTCGTATTAATTGTTCGGAATTTTGCTGCGTAAACTGGTCACCGTTTCCTCTATTAATTCCTTGAATAAACCTCCGGCGTTCTATTTGTTCTATTACAAAGTAAACAAATGTGTCAGATATTCGTACCTCGTTCGCTGTAAATTGGATCTATGACTCGCGAATAGTTGTTAACCAACAATATGACTTCATCCTTTCAAGCTTCAATTTTATCGTTAATAAAGCCAATACGACGTCTTCTCTTACGTCACGCTACTTCTCTGTAAATTAATAAATTCTCTGACACATTAATACGAAGCAGAATTTGGAAAAAAGGGAGTTGTAACGGTATCGTGTTTAAACCGACCCCCCCCCCGCCTCTCCTCAGAGTATAGGAACTGGATGCACCGCGCGATAAGCATGAAAGCGGCACGAGGGGTAGGAGAACGGTAGATTTCGTGCACAGCTAGTTAAGCAAGGCACGTAGAGATGCATATTAAAAGTGTTTAAATAGAGGCCGGCCGAAAAATTTCGGCCTCGCGAGATACCGCCAAATGATGTTTACGAAACAATGCGTCAGCCGTTTGCCGCTCTATCTTCTCCCCTTTCGCTCGGTCGCCGTCCCGCGCTATAGATACCACGTCGGACATTGTCGGAGTACGCGAAATGCATTGTATTGGTGCAGTCTACGATGCAGCCGGTTGGCGTATCCCCAGTCGGCGGGCCGGCGTTCGAACGCGCCCCGTTACGATGCATTTATGCGGCCAAGGCTGCAGATAAGGAATGACACTGCTCTTCCACCGCCAGCTCCAATCTTCTTGCCATCTCCGCGCCATTCCACAAGCTTTTACGTTCGATAAGATTTGCATGAAGGCACCCCTTCGCCCAGCCCTTCGGCGATGCCCCTGCTCCACATTTCGATCGTAATGACGATTTACATCCACGTGTTCTCGTCGTCTCTGCTTCTTGCATCGGTCTCCATTTATCTCGCAACGTTGTTTCGTTCTTTGTTAATGGCTTGGTAGAGCGTTCGGGCTTGTTGCGGTAATTTTGGGTGCAGGGTGAGAACGTTGGATGAGGTTAAGGTCGTTTGGCTGGTTGGCCGATGAAGGGTATAGGGATGAAGGTACACGTCTGTTCGTGAGTATTAAGATACTTGGTAGTCTTGTATAAAGCGTAATCATTGATCCGTTCGTGGAATCATTTATAGAACACATAGAGTCAAAGAATAAAAAACACAATGGTAAATTTAATAATACGATTCAAGTTTACCTTTCTGTTAGATATATCTGAATATTTACGGACAGAGATGTATGTAGAGAATAAGCGCTCTTTCATGTGTTTAAAGGATGGATATCCTTAAGGAAAATTTCGATTTTTAATAGAAAGGGATGCTTCCGAGCATATGGGCTCTTTCTTCACACAAGAATAGACCGATAACGAGTGTCCGAGGGGAGAGTCGAGTTCGATTCGAGAAATGAATTACTTAACCTTCGAGTATACTTACCATTCAAATGTCAGCACACGTCTGAGCATATTTTCATTTGCCACGGGCTGCTCGACGTTCCGCATTAAAAGGATGACATCATCGATGAGGAGAGAGCGGTACGGGCTGCTTGTCGAGACGACGGGACCGAGAAGTTATAGCAGGCTCCTTGACCGAGATGGAGAGAGAATCGAGTTAAATCGATCTCTAAAAGGCGATCCGTTATCGAACCTTTTACTCCGGATCGCCCGTGCACACACAATGCCCGGCGAAAAGCGTTTGAACTGTAAATGCAAATGTCGATATCTTCGCTCGCGGATGTGCGAGAGTCGAGAACAATGTCGACGCATTAACTCTCGCATTTTTTCGCTTCCTTCCCCACGTTTCTGTATTTTCTTCGGAACCATCGACAAATACGAGCCTTTTATTCGTACTATATACCTCGGACAAATGGAACGGTCGAAGAAACGTGTAGTCGGAGTGGTTGGGCACGAAAACACGAAGTAAACGGTCTGTCGTATGTAACTTTATTATTTCTTACTTCATAATATGTACCGATTACGATAGCGCAATCTCTCGAACATTCGGTGACGCTAGATCCAGTTATCGCGAAATTTACATAATCGGTCAATTTCCTGATACGTATTTTCACTGTTGCGAATATCTCTTTCGCCGTAATCCGGATCATCGATTCGTCATTGTTTGGTAATCAGATGGTTGGGCAACGTTCGAGTAGGTTCACCAGTCACGAGCGTAAACGGTCGCTCGTCTTTGCTTGGGATTTCGATCAACACCGATCTCAGCATCATTAGCGGAGAGAGCTGGATCGAGACTCGTAGGATTTGTCTCCGGTGACTCGATTGGAACGTTGGAGAACGGTGAACTCACAGAACGGGAGAAAGAGAGAGAGAGAGAGAGAGAGAGAAAGAGAGGGACTAGCTGGAAGAACGTAGAACCGCGAAACAGGGGAAGGGAAAAGAAAATCTTTTCTTGTCACGACAGAGGACTGAAAATCGGGATATTCTCGCGGCGAGGAAGCCGAAGATTTATGATCCGACTCTTTCGAGATTCTCTTTGGCGCGGATTCGTGACTCGTACAGGGGAAAGAGAGGGCGAAACCGTTTCTCGAAGAGAAGCGGAGCTGGAACGTGGCGTGTATTTAGGTCGCGCGAGCCCTTGGGCTGGTTCGTCGCGCGGAAAGACGAATGCGTGCACACACATGCTTCGCAGGTTATTTTGCACGCGCGCAATAGCTTCAGTCTGCCCCTTTCCTCTTTCGCCCTAGCTGTAAATTTCCAAGCGCCGGTGTCGTTTTGCTTTTCCGGCTGGCTCCTGCCACCATACGTTTCTTTTGTTCCCACCGCCATCTTTTCAGGAGAAGGGAGGAGGATGAACAAAATACATCCTAAATTATTCTTACCGGGACCGCGTTGAAATTATTCAACTCGGTTGCGACGAGGTCGTCGAGAATAAACGACGTAGCGAAAACGGAACGTCTCTCGTTGTTCGTCGCGATTAATCGCCAATGATGATTCAATGGGTCGCCGACGTGACTCACCGGTCATCCAAACATCGGCGCACTCATTTCCGGCGCTATACTACGACTCTAATTACGAGCATTTTTAACAACACGAGTATTATTCACGTACCAGGAAATGATTTGTACAGAGCAACGTACGGTTTAAACGTAAAAATATTAATGAATTATTAGATGTCGCAAGCCATTTGTCAGAGCCACTTTTGTATTCATTTCGAAACACTCTGTGTATTTAATGGTCTTAAAACGTATTCGATGAGTCTAAAAGAATGTCGCAACTTCCAATAAATTTCCACTTATGTATCTTCTTATTTTTCGTTTCAGGTAAGCACCAAGTTAGATTCCATAAATCGTTGCGTGCGGAAAACCAACAACGGCTCGTCCAAAACACTTGTCAAAACACTACGTTGGAAACGATCGTGACTCTGTTCCATTCTCTGATTAACCGTCCAGTCATAGCCGATCCGAAGAAAATCAGATAGGTATGTATAGAGTAAAATTGAAAAGGTGGTTTTATAACCGTGGCTCCGCGTTCCGTCGAACAATTATCCGCGCGTCTTCGATCTCTATTCGCAGCGAATCATGCACAGAGAGAACACGATGCGTTCCCTCGCGGGCAGCTTTCAAACGGCTCGTCGCGTTCGCTTATCGCGATCTTTGGACGCAGGCTCGTTGGACCGGGACGAACTTTTCACCCAAGAATATCGACGCTGGGAAGCGAGCGCGTTCTGCATGTTACTTCCCTTAAGTTATGCGGAAACGTACGCGAGCATTCGATTCGCCTTGCTCCCTCGCGCTGGCCTGAGCGTTATACTTTCTGAATAATAATCAGCCACTACGATTCTGTGCCCGGCGAACGCCGGGCCCTCGGATAATCGTGGGCGAGTTCGTGGAATTTTGTGCATAGGAATTGGCTGGCATGCAGGAATTCGTGGAAATAAATGGATATGGAAACTGGCGTGGGGTGGAAGCCGGGGACAGAGAGTCTAGAGTAAAACTTGGAAGGATAAGGGAGCTTGTGACGAAGCGACGAGTTGGTATTAACAGTAATGAATAGTGACTGGGGAAGGAGAAAAAGAAGGAAAGCTAGTTGAAGGCAGTGGAGTATAGTGGAGGGTAGGAAAAAATAACAGTGACAGGGTGAATCGAGCGAAAAGAAAAAGGATAGAGGTGGAGACTAAAGCTACTGGCTGGTTGGCAAGATTACCAGTGGTGCAGAGACTGCAAGAGGTAACGCGAGTGAAACGAGAGAAGGGAGTTGTACAGGATGGAGAATCGTGTGGCATTATCATCGCTAATGAATATTCAGTTCTGCTAGGTTCGGCTATTGGCGGGCTCAGGTCGATGTCGTGACTCTAGCTGCAGGTCCCGTGACGATTATCGCCATTACTCACGATAATCGGTCCCGTTCGTCCTACTACTACACCCTCCCCCCCCCCCTCCCGTGCACATAGTTTGAAATTTCCTCTTGGCTCGCTTCTCTTTATGTTTCTCCTGTGTTCGTTTCGAATATTCACTGAATATTCTCTCTTTTTTTCCTTCTCGTAAGAATAAGACTGCCTCTCTCACTCCTTTCTATTCGATCGTCACCCTTGCAACGTCGTCTTCATTCTGTGTGGCCCTCTCGAGTGTCCGACATGCCGTGTTAAGCGGCGCGATGCTGTGGCAAAAGTGGTCGGTCCTCGGTGTGGCAATGGCATCTCTTCTCCCTTCGTGCCTCTTACTTGTCGAGCAAATCTCCCGGCGAAAGAAAAGATTTCGCCTAGGGGGTAATGTCAGCGTAAAAATTCGAGACAGGGGCAATTACTTTTTTGGGAGGGGCGGCGAATTATGACAGCTGAAATTGTGTCTCGTAATTAAACTTAATTACCGGTTGGCTCGATCAGTCGTCACCAAGTGATGTGTGAACGAACGAGGAACCAGGGAAGAGTAGCGTGAGCGAGCGTTTCGCAAAAATTAGGCCGAGCTCGTTTTGCATAATTTTCCTTTTTCGTTTTTTCTCTGCTCCTTTCTGTTGCTGTAATTACGAGCGGCGTGCTGTTGCACTCTCGAGACCCGTTGCGCAGTCTTGATCGCTACCGAGCCGTCTGTAATTCTGCCTTTATTTCCACTATAACCGTAACTTGAATTTTAATTAATTAGTCGTTAGCGACCACGCGGGCTTCGCGTTGGATCACGCGCATGGTTCATCGCGGCCACTTTCGTTCAGTGATTTCCATCGAATTCCGGTTCTATTAGGTTGGAAACTAAGTGATTACGAATTTTGTCAATACCACCTAATGACCAAATCCGCAATCACTTATTTACCAACCCAATATTACCGAAAAATCATCCATTTGTTGGCAACGCGTTCGACGCGGGAACAATCGGCCGGTGGAACTCGACCGAAAAGATGTCGCTCGAATGGACGATAAAAGCACCGGCGAGCGACCGTCCGGGAAAACTTTATTACCGGACTGCCGAGTCGTTATTCCTGATTTGCATTTGTTATTATAATTGGGAATAATCGATGCTCCCCACAGCCCCTATAACGAGCAAACCATGCCGCCGGAAACGGATCGGGACAATTACTGTCGGAGAAACGAGCCGGCTCGATTCGACAAAGTTTTCCTCAACTTCGCAATGTCATCCTTTTACCGTACTCTATCCTCATTCGTGGCTCGTCTCTGTTCCTCTCCCGTTTCTTCTTCCTTCGTTTCCTCGATTCAATTTCTCTCCAAACGCTGCACGATTTTGGGCGCAAACTATATTCCCGCGTAACGTTTTACCAGTTATAATAAATTGAGACGGTAATTGAGGTAATAACGGAGACGCGAACACGTTAGATCGACCCGTCGCGACATTTATTTGTGTAACGCTGTGCAAATTGTTTGCGTTGATGTTCGTTTGTGATAGATTGCTTCATGCGAACACTATAGAGTTTCTTCGTATCTCGTATCTGTTTGATATATGATTAAATTTTTAACGAAAGAAGGTAGTAACAATTTCAAAAAATAATAGCAGATATAGTAAACTAAATTAACCAATTATAAGAATAGACGGTTCCTCGCATATCATGTCCAATTCATTAGATAGTTTTTCTTCGTTTTGATGAAAAGGAATGCGCAGGCACACGCTCGTCGCACCGATACAACACAACGCAACGCAACGACGCGACGCGTCTGACAAAGTGATCTCTAAAACAGTCATTGGTCACGGGTTCCACGGTACATTCGTCCCCGTCTCTCTCGTATGTGGCGTTACTTACCGTTAGTAGGCGGCGTGTGCTCGCGACGCGGTCCATATGATTCTTCATTATCCGCGACGAACGTGCAAGAGCTCCGTTTATATTTATAAATCAGCGGGTGCACGTAGTCCGTTAATCCGTTCGATCGACCGCGAAATTGATGAATCGTTGGCCAACACGCGCCGCAGGGAGAACGATAAAGCGGTCCTGTGACAAATATCGAGGCATCGACTGTTTCGTTATTTCTCTTCGATCGACGACGGCGACGACGTCGACGTTCGACACTCGGCTAGACTAATTCTACGGATCGGAATTGATCGGGCAACAGACCCCTTTAAAACGGAATTTCACCGACAGCAATAACCCGATTGCTCGCTCGTGCACGGCTTTCATCTTCTTTAGGGCTGCCAATGTGGCTCGGTTAATCACCGCGCTGGATATAGACGCGTACACGGCGGGAGTAACGAGAAGAGGAGCACTCGTGTACGTGGTGTAGGTGTTGTTAGTACGCCGATACTGTAGATCGTGGAGAGGCAAGGAGCCCGGAGGGCGGTTGCTCCAGTTAACGCGGCCGAGCACTTATCGGAAATTATCAGCGAGACGTAACCTCCATTACGTAGCGAACTACAGCTCGTTAGGGCCTATCTTCGATGCAGGTTAACCGCGTACACCGTGTCTCCGTGTCTTCGTTGCTGCTGCCGTTGCACGCGGCATGCACCGACTTTCTCGCGCGAGATCGTCTCACGATTCCATCAGTCTTTCCTTGACAATCACGCTGTCACCGATTTTCCTCTTATTTCTTCTCGGACGTGTTCTTCGTTCTTCAAAAGATCGACAAAAGCGTCGTTGATGTCGCGGTGACCAATGATGCTCAGCCAGTCACGGTGAAGGACGTTGGTCTTAACGAGAAAGTCGATCTATTTTTACCAATCGAGAGAAATCGATGGCTGCAAAAAAGCTAAAAAGTTCGGGATCCCTATTCCGTGGTGGCAATTAGTAGCGAGAGCTCTTCAACGTCTCCGCCTGTCTTGCGATGTCCGTTTCGCGATCCTTGTAACTGAAATTACGAAATTTCGCGTCTCGAGCATGTTCTTTGGTTAGACGGAAATTTTCTGGAAAGTCAGTAGACGAATAACTGGATAACTGGCAATGGGCCGGCCGAACGTTCAAACGTATTATAATTTCTGTGGACACAGCGTTAAACGAGCGAACTGGTAAATATGGAATTGTGTTTACCGTTTTCTACCAACAGGCCAGCCAGTCGGCCTAAGAATACATTCGGGCCGGTTGATATTTAACCGCCAGCACTTGGTGGCTGGTGTTATTTTCATTACCATTGCTGGCGCGAGAGCTCATCGTGGCTTTTCTCAAAGGCCGAGACCTTGAAAAATAATTACACTGGTCATTCCACGGACCATCTAGGACTGAACCAAACAGGCTTTCCCGACAAATTGGCCAATAAATCGCAATGGCTGCTCTCGTTTTTCTCTTCGTTCCTGCTCCATGTTTTCGTCTCTTTCCACTCTCGACAAACGCTTCCTCTCGTCGACGTTCGTTCCCGCAGAGGCGTGTGCACACGCATAAACAGAGAGAACTTCTTGCTCTAGTGATCCGCGCTCGGCTGATCCAAGCAGGTGCGTTAATTGGAGAGTTAAGTATCAGGAAGCCACCGAGTAGAGTGTGGGAAAACAAGTTCGCGCGCTAACTCGGTAATTGATGTCAGAGAGCACCGTCGCGGATGGATGTTCTCGTTTCGTGTGACCCGTTTTTCCGCTTACTTATGACAAGTACACGGACACAGGTGTGCACGTAGGGGAAAAAGACGACTCTCGGCCGAGCGACGAGGGTTGGATAATTTTTCTTCGTTTATGCACGCCGGTTTTTCCTCTCGCGTCCATTGAACGCGACTCGCGGTCGGCGTTTTAACGCTTTTACTCTGTTGGTAGTAGAGTGGCGTTACTTTACGACTCTACGACGAATTAGAAACAAAATTGACAGCCGCGGTGGTCCGTGAAGCGATCGAAGATTCGCTGACGGCTACCTGGCGCGTGGCCGATTACGACTCGCGATTCATTAACGTCGTTAACGCGGCGATTGAAAATGGCAGCGAGGAAGGGATCTCTTTCTATTTTCTACGCGAGCCATCGTATTCGCGCGCGTGGACTCGACACTCTGGGATCGATAAAAATAGCGTGGTGACGCGTGAAGGAAAGATACCGATGAAAGTATGTCATCGTTCGAAAGCAACGAACCAGACGATCTGTCGGTGGTTGCGTGAGCCGAGGCACGGATGGATATTACACCGTATTATTCTGCAATCAACTTGTCCTGTCGGTTAACTTCGATAACTGGATTGCGTCGTAATAAATGCTCGGTTAGGACCGACGAGGCAAGTTTTGCCCGCCTCTCTGCTCATTGTTATTCTGTTGCGTGCGTGCCCGTTCGTATTGTTCCAAGTGCCTACTCGAAAACTTGCATCCACCCGAGTCTGCGTTTCATTATTTTCTCTGTGTGACGTATATTATGTTCGAAATCAGTTGCGAGCTCAAGGACATTGCTGGTACCGTAAACGACGTTACGAGTGTTCTCGATGTTCGAAATTTCGAAACGCTTTCAAAGTTGAATCTGTAGATTCGCGTTATAGAGTCGTGTTATGGTCCAGAGTAACCAGGTAACGAGTAATATCAAATATTTTTTCTGTAATTCGGTTTATCGTACATGAAAAGAATAAAAAAAGTCGATAGTTTCACAAAGAATGGAGTGTCGTGTCATACTGTTCGCTTCTTGAATTCGTGGATCGTTAACCATGATTTTTCGTTGCGAGAGAGTAACGAGCAGAAAAATATGAAGTGTGAGAGATAAAACACCCTGTATCCAACGCTGTTTCCGTGTTTCTTTTCTCTTTGTTCTTCCAAGAACAACTAGAACCTCGTAAATCGTCGGTGAACCAGTTATAGGCTACGAGGGGAAACGAAATGTTAGTTACGCCAGTAAGGTTGAGCAACGTTCGGCAGGGTGGATCGGGTGTAACGGCGGTTGGTAGGACAGATATTCCTTCTACTTTTAGTACATCGATGGATCTCGGTCTCTAATGTCTCTGGATATACCACCGGGTCGATATGTTCCACTCGCGTCTAAATCTAGAGGAACATCGAATTATTTTCAACTCCTCGCACACATTGCACTATTAATTCTCTGATAATTGACGCTACGTTGCATCCATTATCTCTGCTCAAAAGTTCCTTCCTTATCAAAAGATTGGTGAAAAATATTTTTGTTTAACGCCGAAGTTAAAGGTTATGTAATTTACCGATAGGTTACGTTAGTGGACATTTTTTCCGATTCGACCGTTCAAAAATTGCAGCGATATTCGCAATTAAAAAGCTCGTGCTCCGAAGATGCTGCTGATATTGGCAAACGCGTCACGGCGAGATAAAACGAGTGGGGAGAACGTCGTCTCTCGAAATTGATAAAAGTTTCAACGCGACAGGGTTCTCGTCGTCGGTGGCCATAAAACCGTGGTAGCTCGCGTACAGATTTTATCCGATACGAGCGCAGCGTGCAACCGAAGACCGTTCTGGCTGGCAAGACTAAATAGAGGTCGAAGAATCTTGCAGGGAAGGTCGTGGAGAATCGCGTTGGTTTGATGGATGACCCAGGGTTTCGAACTATTTTGCCTCGTCCGAGGCTTCGGGCAAAAAGCGTTATGGATCGCGTCTAAAGGTATGGAAGTTGGCTCAGGGGTAAGTTGAGAGCCGTCGTTGGGTTAGGGGTGAGCGACGACGGTGTGGTGGTACAGTGGTGTTGGTGGTGATGGTGTGGTGGTTGGAGGTGAGAGTTCGACGAGCGATCGCAAGAAACTCTCAAAGAGAGGCTGAGGCAGACTATCGATTTTCTTCACCGTAGTCGTTGTCGTCGTCGTCTACGTCGCCGTTGTACCGCCGAGGAAGAAGGTGCACTCGTCGTGCTTCGATTCGTAAAATTCTCTTTGCCTTCCCTCCGTTGGCTTCGAGCGACGAGAGGGTAGAAAAGCGGTTGGGAGAAAGGAGGAGGAAACAGAACTGAATTTACGGTGCCACGCGTTCTGCAGGGCCCGTCCGTTTTCCCGCTTCTGACGGAATAACTCTCTCGCTTTCTCTCTTACCTTCCTTCCCTTCTTCTTTGCAGCGAGCAGTGACTAGAGAGAGATTAGAGGAATTTCGCTCTCGTCGAGCTTTGATCGAATTCCGAGAGAGACGGAGCTATCTCTCGCATAAAAGGTTGGAACAACGTTGACATACCGTTACGGAGCATGTATTTTTCATTTCGACGTCTAAACGATCCCTAAGCGATTCCCTTTTATTTAAACGAAGATAGGAGCAGGTGTGTGCGTTTCAACGTATTTCATTCGAAAGGCTGAAACGAGCGCCTACGCGCCACGAGTGGATATGACGAAAAGAAATGTACCGAAACGTTACGATGTCTCTGGGAATTTCTAAGGACAAGTATTCCCGCCATGCACAGCGTCTTAGAGCGGCGTAATGCATTCGGTCCGCGTTCCATCCCTCTTTACGAGTGTACGAATACGATAAAAATGTATTATCAATAAAATATCGAGACGTTTCCGGCGAGATAGCGTGGTTCGCGTTAGTAAATGTTATCGTCATCATTCCAGGGTATTTATCGACGCGGCGATAAGTGCGCCTTACCGACGATTACAACTGCTACTGCGATATCAGCTCGCTCGCGATTCTTTCGTCGATGAGCTGTAAATGGTCGCGTATTGCGGCAAAATATTCTTATTACAACGAGGAAAAAATAAACGCGCGCAGATCAGTCTGCGTTTTCCACGAATCGCTTTTCCTCCTTTATACGTCCGTGTTCGTTCCTTTTCTTTCTTGAATCGCCAGTTCGTCCACCAAACGATGCGCTTCTTTCCTTCCTTGAGCCGTTTCCGAGCCCTCCGGTGTCATAATACGATATTCCCCGCGAGTTCAGGGGTCTTCTAATGGAGTTTGCGTGTAAGAATGAGACAAGCTCGAACCCGGCTCGAGCGAGAGCGACGGCACCGGAGACGACGAGGGAACCGGCATAGCAGAGCAGACGAGTAGACGATGCTGCTACCAAGCAAAGGACGGAGGGAGACTCGAGCTGGCAGACAGGAACCAAGAGAGACAGTGCCAGCGGGTACCTCCGTTTCTTCCTGCTGTTGCTGCTTCTCGTCTTTTCGCGAGAGACGGGCTATATAAAACGCGGCGAAGGTTAATTTTATTTTGCTTTGCCGGGGCGAGTTTGTAACAGAAAGCTGCCGCTGTCTTCTCTTTCTTTATTCCCTTTTGTACCTTTCTCTCCCTCATGTACCGTTCATCTTGCTCTTACCTGCCTTATTCGTTTCTTATTCGTTTCTTATTCGTCGTAGGGTCGATGTAGAAAAAAAAGTTAATAAAAACAGTCTTGTCCTCCCGTTATGGACGTCTTTCTCTAGATGCGATAGGTTTCGAAGATATCGAAGAGAAGTGGAAGAAAGACAAAGAAAGACAAAGTGTCGATATTAACACCTCCGTGCGAACAAAACGAATTATTCAGTCGTAAGTCGAGGGCAGAAGGAAACGGTACGTCGCGTCGTCTTGAGAGCATAAAAGAGCACTACGTGGCATAAAGCGTAGCGTGGGTCGGGAGTCGGGGCGCAGAAAGCTTCGTCGAAAGAAGAACATCGCACCTTCGCCATCTTAACCTCTCCCTTTTTCCACGTCCTCCTTGATCCGATGCTGAAAAGCACGTCTGAGTAATCGTGCCGGCCGTCCCTATTGCGAATATCCAATTCCTTTCTTCTCGTCTGGCGCACGTGACGTTGCTTTTCGTGACTATCGGCTTGCCGCGCTCCAACGGCACATCCTTTGACGCAGTCTTCTGTTCTTTGTACAGGTACATTTTGGACGTGGAATCGTATGGAACGGCTCGACGTGGTTTCGAAATACGCTTCTCTACGTGTTTCACCGTTTCTCGCTGCGTCGACGAGCGATGTGAAAAATCGCGAAAATCACTTATCGATTTCTCCCTCCCCTTTCTTCGTCTTTCTCGTTGAGAGAAAAATGTCGTGGAAAAATCGCATCGAATGAGAAACGGAACAACGTGAAAGATGGTCGAAGTGGTTTATCGGTAATCCAAGAACGATAATGCGACTACGATGTTCAAAGCTCGAGCGAGTATGTGTGACGCGATAAGTGGCGAAAGAAATAGCGAAACGGTTTATCAAAGATCTGGCGCCGATATCGAGCGATACCGAGCCACAGCGAAAACATAACGATGTACATTTGCGATAAATAAATGATATATTTACGATAATTCATCGAGAAACATACGGAATCGCATTATCGGGAAAATTTCTCGTGACGTTCGCTAAACGAGTCGTTCGGCCAATTCGCTGAGCAATTTTGCGATCGTAAAAGGCAACAGCCAAAGGGCGTGCAGTTTCTACTCGGTCGAGGAAGCAGAGCACGATTCACGGCGGAGATCATGCGTCAAGCCACGTGCATCGAACCCCCAGCCAGAAGCTCGGCTCGATTCGCTATCCTCGCCGTGCCAAAAGTCCTTTCCTCTCGCCGTTCAGCTCTTTGCAAATGCGCTGGATGCGCATTAGAGAGAAATTTATGTGTAATTCGGGAGAGCATCGCAAAGCGTTTTTTTTTGCAGCCAGGCCAAATGGACCGTGACGACGTGCACTTGCTGCCATTATAACCGCTGTTGAATTGTCGTTGCATCGGTCAACCGGACGAAACACAATAGACACTTTGACGAACGAACGAGTTTATGTTCCGTTTGGCGGCTGCCACATTCTTAGGAAGTCGGTTAAACGAACTTGTGATTTTCAAGAGATCGATTCACGAATATGCCTATTTATAATACCGTCGTTTCGTAACTCTTTATCTTTTCCAGCGTCTCGTTATAAATTACCTTCGAAACTGAGTTCCTACAATGCGTCGAGAAATCACAAAGATATTTCTTATTTGCAATACACACAACTATAACCAATAGAATCTGTCAAGATTCTCCGATCTCAAACGCAGTCAGAAGTGCTCCAGATGCTTCGTATGAATTTCTCATTTCTCTTTCACAGGGTAAAACTAGTCCCCTTCCCATGTACACGCTCGTGTCAGGGTAAATGCATGCACGCTCGCTTCACCGTCAGCTCCCTTTCTGTCACGCCGTGCTCCCTTTCCAACGGCGCGACCGTGTCTTCCACACCTTTTTCTTCGTCGCCTCGTCGCTCGAATTTTCCCCAACCACGTGGCCCGTAAGTAAGACCTCTTCAAGTGTTATTTTTGCCAGTCTCGGTCGGTCTCTTTGCCAGCTGCACCGGTATTTTTACGAGCAAAGTGGATGGTGTCCCGAAGCGTGGCGTTGCCTGCGCGCACCTACGACACCACCGATCTTCGTGTACGTGCAAGGAAACTCCTGTGGTGTTCGTTCTGAATTATGGCAACCGTGTAACGTTCGTACGTGCGCTGCTACGTTTCGGGGAAAATCGACGCGAAAGTGGCTGTTCCACCGCGTCCACGACTGCACTGAATTTGAGGTTGCCCGTTCCGGAAGATCGAATCCTTACTGCGAGATCAGCCATTTTCGTTTCTCTATGGTTACGATTTCGCGACGATCTCCGGTAAATTCTGTGATCTGTAGACATTGCTCTATAAAATTGCATTTCGATCTCGTTCCATGCAAATTCAGTTTCGTTCTCACGGACGACTTCTACAAGGTGAAGGAAAATACCAGTTGATACATAGATTTGAAAGTTTCGGACGCGGTCAGCGCGAAATTGATTCTTCGTAATTCATTGACTACGAAAAACGATACTATGCATCCGTATGTAGAAATCTATACCGATCGAAAAAAATACACGCTACTTTCTCGAGTAATAGCCGCCATGAAAGTGTTAGTCGAAGTACAACTTTTACCGATGGAAAGTAAAATAAGAGCAAAGCTATTTTATTGCTCTTCGCAAACCGAAACCAAGAAGATTCAGATCTTATCTGGATTTCATCTCACCTTCCCAAATTATAAACCCTACGCATCAACGCAATTATCGAACTGGTATCAGAAGGGGAGCAATACAGGACGTACGGATTATGGCTCCGAAAGTCGTAATCTCCTCGTACGCTGTGAACTCGGCGTGCATAATCCAGCTCGTTAATCCATCTTAGCAGGCATCGGTGCCTTCTTGACACCGCACGTCCGTCCGAAGGGGGATAAATAAATAAAATATTCGTTTCTTGTCACGGGCGTACGGTAAATCCTCGTCGCCCACGTTCGTGCAGTCGCGCTCGAAATCGGATATTCGATACACGTGCACACGGCGTTATTCGTGCCAGGTAAAACCTGGGGGAAGCTGACTGGTGATTCGGCGTGGCTGGAGGGACGGTTCGGTTCGTGGTGATTCGCCTCAGGCCGCGCGAGTTTCGAAGCGGGACTGAGCGCTACTTATCGGTCACAGCGGGTCGTAACCGAGCGTTACACGTGCTCGTCCTCCTTTCTTTTCTACGTCGTCCCTCTGTTGCCTGTGTCTACGTTTCTAGTAAATACGAACGGTGTACACGAGGTTCCGATAGAAGGAACGAACGTGACGCAACGGCTGTTTGCGTAAGAAGATACAGGTTGCTTCAAGTGGAAGCCACGGCTCTCTCGAAGGTTCGTGCTTTTCCAGGGTAAATGGAAGAAACTTCTACGGCACAGATTGCTTAGAAAGTGTTTCTCTGAAGATGGAAGCCATTTCAGAGACTTAGCGGGAAAGAATATGGTGACGTTTCTGGGAATCGCTAGGATTATACTGGATTCGTAGCAATGTATGTTTATTATAGAACGTATTTACGTTCTTAGTGCCTACGATCATCTATTTTTAATTCGATCCTTGAACAAAATTGAAAAAAAAAAGATCGATCTTTCGATCTACTGCAGTTATGATTCACGTCAAGTTGCCGATTCTGTAATCCTACAGATTGTAATCCTAGAACGTGATTGAGTTCTACGAAACTTGTCCCTTTCGATTACAAATTGTATTCATAAGAATCAATGACGGTCTTTAAACGAAGTTGAATTTCTTTTAAGGAAAATTTCATCGGTGCTCGTTCTAACTCGTTACAAACGTACAGCTCTATCGGATTCTGCTTTCTATAAGTTGAACTCAGCACGCGGAAGGAAAATTCTGGCGAGTTGGCGTCTTCCGTGTTTTCCTCGGAACGGGTTCGCTTAAGGGTAGAGAAGCGAAAACGAAGACTTCCATGGAAGGTAGGAGGTAAAATATCTGGCGTCGATATGGTAACCGTTTCCTGTTCTCCCGTGGTCGTTCGATTCGCTCGAACGACGACGAAGCGTTCGTTTCGCGGATACAAACACGCGAGACTCGACTTCGATAAAATCGGTGAACGATGTGAACATTTATCTGCGTGATAAGCGCGATTTCGTGCGGCGTAGGGCCTAAGTGAGAACCCGAGCTTCGATTCTGCAAAACAGAAGATAGTATCTATGGAAAAGTAGAACACGGCCTTATCGGATATAGAACTGGAAGAAACTTTCAACGGAATTCGCGTGTGTTTGTCAGCGCGCGATGATTGCTCAACGTCTCTCGGTTTTTTCGAGAAAACGTCTGACCACAATTCGCAGAGCAATCTTCTAAAGTTGTTTGTGTCACAGAGAAACTACTTCCGACTTTATCCTCGGGTGTATACCACGGGACACGGACATTTTCATAAAAAAATAGCTTCAGCTTAAAATCCCTTAGCTTAGTTCCTTCCATTCTGGGTCTCCGGCACAGAATTTCAGGATATGACGCAATTTCGGTATTCCTCACCCGTGGCTGGTTAAGAGTCTTTTGTCAGAAGAAAAATTCCCGTTACGGTAACTTTTAAACGATGGCATAGTGCAGGGAGGTGCGAGACAATGCGGCAGCTCGACGCGAGCCCCATTATCGTCAAGATTTATACGCGCCGCGATGGCAGCGGTCTGATATGTCAGAATGTTTGAGTCGCGAAACGTAATCGTGAGGGCGTAGTAGTGATTCAGGGACGCTGCTAAGGAGTCGACTTCGCGATATCGTCCACGACGAATAAGAACGAACAAGAAGTTACCTAAAGAGGAAGAGACAGACGGTGGTACGGCCATCTTCTTACGAATTTTATTTACGAGGCCGTAAAGATCGGTGAGCTTTTTGATTGCGTTACATCGCGATGGAATGCACGTTCGCGTTCGCGTTCTCGGTAGTCAAATGTTTATTTCTGATAAAAGAGCGGGGCGCCGCTCGTAAAACTGTTGTTGAATACACGTCGACATCTAGCCCCAGTCGCTTATAGAAAACGAGCATCTCGTGTTCCAGCCAGTGTATATCGGGTGTTATACGCCCGACAGAAAATCGATAACTTTACGGTTGATTTTTCAATTATCTCTTCTGGCTGCACGGATAGACTAATAACCGAAAGTCGAGCATGTAGTCGCTCCGCGATTTGTTTTGTAGCTCTCCTCCACCTCTCTTCGTTCTTTTTCTCTTTCCTCTTTCCTTTCTTTCTTTTTTTTTTACGAGCCGGCTTTATCGCAACGATTTTACGTGTCATACCGTTTTGCATGCAAAAATCAACGGACAAAGCACTCTTCTCAAATCTTTTTGGAAGGATAGTCGGGTCTCGGTTTCATAAACCGACATCTTGCCTTAGTTTTATGGATTCCTTCCAAACGGAAGCCTGGCCGGCTTTCGCGAAACTTGTAACAGTTCGCACTGCAAAATCTCAACGTTCTTGTTGCCCTTTGAAGAAAGCTTTAATAAAGAAAAACTGGGCAAAGAGTTTTTCCATGCGCAATTCGTTTTCAAAAACACGCTGCTTTCTCGTGTATCGCCTCTAGCGTTTGATATCTTAGGCCACTAAACTCGCTACGATTCGTTTGTTCTTCGCTTTATTACTTGCACACGTGATAGGTATTTGTTTAGCCGTTTTTCTCCAAATAGAATTTCTATCTTCACCTGCTGTCCTCGTCTATCTGTGACTCACCCAACTTTTCTCGGCGATATCGCTTCAATTACACTCGGTCGAGGTGGTCGTATTATCGAATTAGTCGTAAAGATAGGATTGCTTTCGGAGCAGGACAAATACAGATATCGTAGAAACGTCGGTCGAAGAAACGTTCCGATTCTTCGGAAACCGCACGTCGAGTCATCCGTCAACGGCGCAGTTGACTGTCCTGGCCGACAAGAATAACCGTAAAACAGTCGGGGATCGTGACGAAAGAAGCAACAATGACGGGAAGTTTTTCCTGTACTTAAATCTTTTTACATTCGCGGCGCGACAGGCAGCGAAGGAAGAAGAGAATGTTGTTCAATCGTGGAGAAACGACGCGACGCCACGCCGCGCCGCGCCGTGTCGGTTAGAAAAGAGCGAGGCGGTCGTAAGGATTTCGATTCTCGCGCGTTTTACACAACTTCTTGCGTCCCTTGACGCGTATTCCTTGGCTGGAGACGTCATCGAGATGAAAAGAAAGCTTATGTAAATTACGATTGTCGCAAAGTACTTCGCGATGAAAACACGCGGCTCGTTCCTGTTACCGAGCCGAATCGTTCGAGTTTCCGCGAGCGTTAGGCGAGAAATAGAAAAGAGGGAAAGGAGAAAGGGGAAAAGAGGAGGAAGGGATGCGAAGAAAGGAGTTGGAAAAAGAAAATCGAGGGATGAAATTGCCTCTCTGGCTTCACAACGCGTATTGTTTTCTTTTCGCCGTTCATTTACCTTACGTGCCTGCTTCTCGCGTTCAAGTTTATGCGCGAGACTTCTTTACGAGCTCCGACCATTAGCGCGGCTGCTGTTTTCGTCTGGAATTCGCACGCTGCCCGCTTAATTAGTCACGCTGTAAGCGTTTGATGAAACTTTAACGAGCATACGCGTGGTACTTCCTTCGAGTTCCTTTTCGCGTTGATTCACGAGCAGGACGACAGTGTGGAAGTCGCGTCGTTCGGGCTGATTCCTCGGAACGCGTGATTTCCGACCGCTTTGAAGCGTTACACCCTCGAGTGGGCCGCACCCTCGAGCTCGATCAGCAAGTTTCATCGTGGGTCGATTCTCTTCTTTTCGTTCGCCGAAGAGGCGGAATCGACAATGCGTTCGCGGCACAATGATTAACGACAAGTAGACGCTGAGAGGATAGGGTAAAAAGTGAGAGGACTGTTAAGAATAGGTAGATGGAGAAGGAGCGATTCGAGGGGTTGTTTCCCGAACGTTATCCAAGCATCCAACGGTGGTACTGTGTAAACAAAGAGCGAAGAAGGCAGACCGGAACAGCGGAAAAGAGCGGAGGAAGTGGAGGTCGAGCTTCGTCAGTCTCCTTCTCTCTCTCTCCCTCCCTCTCTCTCCCTCCCTCTCTCTCTCTCTCTCTCTCTGTATACTCGGTTATATACAAAGAAACTAGCGGGCAACCCCAAGCAGTCGCATCAAAGGCGTGCTGGAAAAGCTGCAAATGCGCGAAAGAATGGGTTAAAAACCCGAGGCGGCGGCGGGCGTCGTCGTCGTCGTCGTTTTTGATGGTAGTGGTGGTGGGCGACGTGCCGGTGTGGCTGTTCGGGAGACTCTCGAGGGGGTGAGGGAGTGCATCAGAGAAAAGAAACGGGAAGGGGCTTCCAGTGGAAAGGCTCTGAAGGACGCTGGAGGACCTTAAAATGAAAACATTCCGCCCTCAAAGCGTCCCTTCTCCGACACGCGAACTTCTTTCTCTCTTGCTGTATCTTCTTCTCTTTCTGTTTTTCTTCCTCCTTCTCGTTTTGTCTATCTCTCTCGATTGCCGCACCCTTCGTAACCTGTGTCGTCGTATCACTCCTTTTGAATGAAGCGGCACCATTGGCGTCAGAAACGCGGAACCACAGCCGGCCTTGATGAGCACTGATTCGTCGCGTACGCGTAAGCTGTAAAGCTCGTTTCGCGTCCCTGTGTGATATGCATGTGGCGAGGTGTCGGGCGCGTACGCATCGAAAAAAATTGCTCCACTTCCTTTGTAGATTCTCCACGAGAACTCAATGACGCACGGCACTTTTCATCGCGCGGGGAAAGCCGTTTAGAGGATTCTTGATGCCGTTTCCCGGTTCTTCAACGAGTTTCAGCGATCATCGGGATTGCCTGGTCGTTAAACGCAATGGAATTTTGATTTCTTGAGTAATACCGTTCGACGAAAAATTACGTTGTACGACAGATAGCGCTATTATCTTTTAGAGAATGCCGTTTCTCGCATAACAAACCCGAACAACTCATATCGCGGCTCTAGGGAAACATACCTCTTATCTCTCTTATCGGTACTGACGTTCCTAAGATGTGGAGATCAGATAGGAGTAAGGCCACGTACAAGTTTTACTCGCGGTACAACGGAAATTTTTTATTCGAATTTTGATAGAAAAGAGTATGTAGATCGAATATAATTGTACGTGGATCGATAAACTAATTCGACAACTTTTATTAAATAGCTTTGCCAAGCCGGCAGACTCTAATTATCAAGAAACATACTTATAAATTACGTTTAATTCTTGAGAGGCTGCTTTTAAACGAAGAATGAAAAACGGGGTTTCTTCTCCATTAAATTTCCGTCCACGGCGTTCCGCGTAACGAAATACCTCGGTGATTATTCGTCGGTCGACGAGTCAACGATCCGCTTCACGATGGCACGACGTGATCGATCGCCCTCCCTTCTTCCTGTTTCATCGTCAAAGTCCCAAAGGAATCGACAGGGCTGTCCACCGTTCGATACTTGCCGAGCATGACGCTGGACACGATACGTCGTTAATCTTTCGCGCTGCGGTCTCCAGCGAAACCGGAAGTTGATCCAGAGACCGATGTCGCGCTGCCAGTCGTCATCGTTCGTTTCTCGATGTAATCTTTGAAATTGCACCGGGACCGATCTCCGTCGGAGTTCGGAATCGACTCGATTTTCTGTCCGACGGAATCACGCTCGATTCGTAGACCTTCTTTGACGCTTAATTTCATGGCTTTCATGTGACTTCAAAATAGTATCACGCGTGAAGGCATATCGTAAAGTTAGTTAGGAGAGGAAATTGTTCAAGTGGTATTTCTTAGAGCCAGCTCGTTTAACGTTTCAGGAAAAAACACGCGAACAACGGGACGCACCGAGGTGGAATATTTAAATTGCGGTATGTAAACCGCGTTATGCAATCAAGCCGAGAAAACGTGTCGCGAGCCGCGCGAGAGATAAGTTGCGCGATACGGCAGGTACGATTGTGTAATGCGTCGCTGAGAGCACGGGGAGACAATATCGATTGCGAAAAAAAGGGGAGAAACCTGGACATTGCTCTTCCAACGGATATTGTTTATCCACGATGGTCTTTGAACCATTTTCGAATCGTCGTTTCCTTCTAGTACGTGAGTTAACGCGTAAGATTCTTTTAATTCAGAATATAGGTATTCATTTGGTATTTTTTGGAGACCATGATTGATTCGGATTAAAGCATCATTAGATACGCTGGAACCAGACGTCGAGTCAGCTTGAACGAAGAATCGCAACGAGGTTAATCGATCAGTTGAAGAAACGCTCGGAACGACGGGGATAGACGACCGACAATATTTCCGGCGTATTCCAGAGGGATAGCTGGAAAATCGTAGCGACTATACGACGCACATATGTACGTATCCTCGTTGGTAATGTCGCGTATCTATCGCTGGTGTTTACCTATCGCATCGATAGCAGACGCGGCAGAAGTTTAAGCGAGGCAGGAAGGGAGCTGGGAGTTTCGGCGTGCGGCAGAACGACGCTGGTGGCCGATCTCTCCTCGTTTTTCATCGGTTCCAGTCAATAAAGCTCGTGGCTGTTGTTTTGCCTTCGGCTGACCACGCCAGCGCGGTTCCGTTCTTGCGCTCCGCAACTACCTCCGTCCGTTTTTCTCGTTCCATCCGATTTCCTTCTTCCTTTTCATCCTTCCGCGTCTCTTCCTACCCCACTACACGCCCGTAATCCTGCACGATCTTTCTCCCGTATACTTTTCGGAAAAAATTCCCCGCGTTATTTACCGTTCTCCAGCGAAGAAATTGGATTTCCACGCAAAAAGGAACGCGCCATCGACTCGCGTCGCTCGATCGATCTTTCGTTGTAATTTTTGTAGGCGCTTACGCGAATATGTAGCCTAGACATATCGCGTATCGACAGTTAAAGTGTGTTATAATGGTTTTAAATTGTATACGGGGTGACGCAGGACTTTCTAGGTGTATTTAATATTTCGTTTGTTAAACCTTTGGATTAAATTAGAAACGATAGTATCAGAGGAATTCACGCTACTTCAACGCACGATTGACCATTAGTTGGTCCAAATACTACGGGAGAAGGTCAACGAACTCGGCGCAATTTCCACGTAGAATTTAAATTTGGCCTATTCCGAGGATCGTCAGGAAAGCGTTCACGGGACAAAGTCGCGGACCGTGTTTTCGCGTTACGAGCAGGAAGAGCGGTGTGTACACCGACTGCTACCGGATTCACAGTCGCTGCCCTCGATACAAAGGTTGCTCGTCGGCCAAACGACGACCGCACTGTGTCCATGCTTCTCCTCTCCCCTACCTCTTTTGTCGCCAGGCTTTCCCTGCTCTAAAACTGTGCTCGAAAACGACCGAAAGACCGCGCGCTGAAGCATTCTGCGCCGAGGATATCGGGCGCCGGTTCGCTGCTAGCGTTTATAACCAATCCCTCAGGAAACGAGCGCGGAAGGAAGAAAAATAGGGGATTGGTACTGAGGAGAAGGAGTTGGCCTTTTGGTCATGGGAAACGGATACGAACAAGAGGAATTGGCTAGCCGTTATGTGGTCGTTGAATCCACGTAAAACAACGTTCGTTGCAAATTGATAAAATGACAGAATAATTCAAAAGAAAATATAACAACAGAATTGTTGCTGAAAAATGTACAGAGGTTGACTCGATCGTCGTATTTACTTTTTAAGCTGACGAATTTTTTGTGTAGGCCAAACGTTTATATTCGTTCAGAATAGCTTCTCCATTCATCGTTTGAAACACGCACAACTAGCTGGAGCACAGAAAATTGAAGGCAGAACACGAATTTACTGGGAACTTCGTGGCTGACGCGAGTAATGGGTCGCTCGACGAAGAAAAGGAAGCGACCAAGACTTTCACCCGTCTCGCTCTCTACCGATTTGTCTGGAGTCGTTGCAGGAGGGCTGTCGCAATGACTGATCGACCGACTTCTATCTCGCCGGGAACAGATGAGAGGAACACGACGGTGTGTCTTGTCACCCTCACCGGGCGCTAGATTTATTTGCGCGAGCCCGGAGTAGCTCCGGCAAGACTGGTAGGCTGCACGGGTGATCGAATGACTCCGGATCCGAGAGCAGTGATAATGAAATTGCCGTGAAAAACGAGCAAGACACCGGTAGCCGGCGTCACGGTACAAATGTACTTCCGGCTGTGACAGCTTATAATTCAATACGCACGGCGTGGAACCGTGTAGACTCGGTAAAAATCAAATTACGATCTCTTCGACGTTTAATTTCCACCGTACTGACTTCGATATATACATGCACGAAGATTAAATTGCACGTTGAAGAAAAAAAAGAAATTCTCTGTAATTTTTAAACGCAACGCGGAAAAGCATCCTTTTTAATTGCGCGCTACCCGTGATAAAGGAAAATACACCATGCTCGAAGGAACACGAATCACGTTTGTGTTCTCTCAGCCGAGAGAGCCCTTCATCAATATTAAATCCACGGACTCGGAGAGAGAGGCGGCAGGAAGAGGCATCGTCCTAAACGTCGCACGGACACGAGAACCACCGGGGAAAGATCCCCCGTGTTCCATCTGCGATAGAAGGACGAAAAAAGGATCGGGGTGAGATCTCGTGCGATCGTACGGGTACCTGCCAGGACGTAGGATAAGGGAAGATTAAACGAAACCTTAAGCGACCAGGTCGTTTTTAGCTTATACGGGGTGGCAAGGTTTTGGGGGAAAGACGCCGAGGGATGGCGGCGCGTTCGAGCGTCCTGTGGCACTGGGGAGGAAGGGCCTCAAGCGTTCGGAGAGACACTTCCAGCAGGGGGTGTTCTCCTCCTTCTGTCTGTGTATTGGTGCCTCCGGGCACGTGTACGTACGCACCACGACTCTGTGAGTGTCCTGTAAAATACGAGCGTGCCGGAGTTAAGCCGGCCATAGATCGTGGAAAGCGGAGAGTGAAAGAGAAAGAGTGTGAAAGCGACGGGACGAGTAGGAAGGGACGGGGCTTTCAACCTCACCTTTCGCGCCAGCTACAGGAGTCTGCTCTTTCGACTCTGCAATCTTCTTACGTTTTCCTGCCTCCGATTGTCTCCCTCTTCGATTTCCCCTCTTCGATCCTTTCGACTCTCCACGACGAACGCTAGACTATCCGCTGGAAAATTTGTGCGAATTAAAAAATGTACCAGTGATCGATATGCACGTATTTTTAGCTTGGCTGGTAAACCGATTTTCTAGCACTCTCGTCGTTTAACGATTCCAAATAAACGACCGAGCGACCTCGCTTCTCGAAAGTTTCCTAATTAGCCCATCAAATTTGCATACGAGTAACATAGAACGAACGTACGAACAGAACGGTCAATTAAACGGGTACACTCAGGAGGGAATATCGAAGAAATTAAGCGTCACGCCTTTATCGTCTCTCTATACGATAAAAGACGCCATAATACGACGCGATTGTAAGGAGTTCCATCGACGTGGTGGAGAATGAAAGCGCCTGAAGCTTCGATTTTATTCGAATAGTGATGTGTCACTCGCCCTTCGGTCCTCGATCGCCACCCTACGTGTGCACCTTGACGACGCAGTTAAATACATGCACAGGCAAGGGAGGGGACTGTGACAGTCCCTAGTGCATTCGTCTCTGCTAAAAGTGGATATTAATGCACTTAGCGTCGGGCTGCGACCTAACCTTAAATCCCGGCTTATGAATGCGTAATGCGTAATGACCAGCGGTGCAGACCTCGCAAACGCACCCGCCCCCGGCGTCCAGCGGGGTTGTAAAGCGCGGATGAAGCGGGAAAATGGAGTCAATGTTGCCATCGTGATTTAGGCAGCTTTGGTTGCATTGTCCGAGCAGGGGTTGCGTTTTGAAAGGTCGGCCGTCATTGAAATTTAATTAAATCCATGGTGAATTAATGAGTATTGATGATGGGCTCGGAAAGTTGCTGTCGTGATTTTTTTCATCGATATGTATTTAATTTGCAAACGAATTCGTTTCGAACGTTATTATATAGGCGGGCGCGCAGTTACAAATGTGATCGTTTATTAAATTTTACGAATCAAACCGACCATTAACGGTACATCGCGAAATTAGTTTCCCGACACCTCAAACAATTAACGAATTGTTACATGACGAGGATCGAAATTTGGAAAACTTGCGAGTCTTCCTTGCGACCGCAAATCGATGGACGCGATATTTACGCGACGCGGTGCCGCGAAACGATTATACTGGACGCAATTTTCAGAACCGCTGGAAAAATCGAGAGATATTGAATTTCGAGCGGGTAACGGCCTGCAAAAATAATGAAATATTTTTAATTGACTTCGTCCGCCACGAGGAACTCGATTATTGCACGCGTTTATGCCGAATGCGCATTGAAACCACCCCTTCCTCGTCGATTATCGTTTTCGACGTTCTTTATACCCTGAAATGGAGAAAATACAATACTGTCATCGAGTTTACGATTTTATTCCAAGAGTTTGAAAAACATCCGCAGCTCGTTCAGATCCAGACAGCATTTTGGCTGTGAGAAATCGCACATTACCGTTCCGAGCATACGTTATCCCAAACAGAAGGGACGATCCAACGTTCGAGGTAAAAAACACAGAATTATAAATTCGACGCTTCGTCAGGAAGACGAGACACGACACAACGCGCAAATACCTTTGAACCATGGAAAATTTACACGAACCTTTGTTTCTACCGAAGATGATCCCGGAGTCGATTCGAGCGTAACTTTTCAAGCCTTGACACTATGCTGCTGAAAGGAGAACCGAAGGTGGAATGGAAAGAGAAGAAGGGCGAGGAATTGCGTTCCGAGCAGCGAACAAACCCGTGGAATATCATTATCATGCTGCCACACGCGAGCATGCATACTTCGGCATTGAATTTCAGCGCGCGTGCACCGTTGCATCGGCGATACTACCGGCCAAACTCTTTGCCCGCGTGTGCATTCCGAGAACGTACCATGCACGCACGTGATAGGTACGTCCTGCACATGCACGCGGGCAGGAAAATACGCGTGAAAACTATACGTGGACCACCGACGAGTAAAAATTTCGATGACCAGATGTACTTCTTCCGCTCGTGCCTTAAACGAACGTGCCTCCTTCGTCGACTACGCTTCTTGAAAATAAAACGAGTGAAATTGAAGAAGAATTTCCAAAATGGCGGAATTTCGTCGCCGCCTCGAATAACACGACCTTTATGGTGTTTCAAGACAGAGGCGGCTCTGTTATTAGGAGAATGACGCGATGGAACGCGTGTCTGGAATGACCTTAATGGAGCTGTCCTTGCGGATTTTAATCGCGGCATTAGTCGATATTACGCAGAGATGTCTGTAGCTGATGTTTAATCCTCCACGTTTCGAGGATTCTCCCTCTTTTATTGGAATCTTTGTACGGCATCGTCGATGGCGGATGTGAGTTATTGGTCTGCTATGGGTGCGGCGAGCGGCCACATTTTTTTCCTGGTTCGTTTGGGTCGTTTAGAAATACATTAAGTGAATTAGTATCTAGATGGTGAAATATTTAAGAAACGAGTTTCCCTTATCCTACATTAGAAGGGCGTAATATACGGCACTCCTCGTCGAATAATTAATTCGACATTTCCTTGGAATTGTATCGGCGTTGAAACATCGATTTTATCGAGATACGTTCGAACACGGAATAATCAAATATTTTCTATATGTGCATAGATCTGGAATCGCGATATCAAGCAAAATTACCTAACATTCTGTGAATCATCCGACAAGTCGATAGCGACGGATTTTAACACTTGCGAGTTTCGATAAACATGTTGAAGATTTACGAATTCCTATTTGAAGTCTTTGATAATTTATCATGAAATCATTTATCATGTACATGAATTTATCATGTACATGAAAACTATTAATCGAATTTTTTTATTCGAAAAGCTTTTAACATTTTTAAACAGCTCTGTCTTTCACGATTAAGATCGCACACTATAGTCCAATTTTATGATTATTGTATTATTATGACTATTATGATTGTTATAATATTATAATAAATGATTATTATGATAGAAAATAGAGCGGTGAACGTTTATGGAAACATCGAGTTATTATTCTTATCGTGTTAACGCGATGATGCCTGTAGTACCAATCCACAATTAGCGTGATTTATCGGTAAGATTGGCTGGATGTACCACAGCTTCTGACGCGTTGGATACATACGAAAAATCGGTTTCACCGTTATGACGGAGCCTTAACGCGTCGGAGCGTTCACCGTACGAGTGGTCGATCGAACTGAGAAGAAAATTTTCCCTTGAACTTTTTCCCCTATAACTGGTTGCTTCTTCGGTTCATCGATTAGATCGGGTCGCTCCGCGTTACGCGAATTCCATCGAAATAACTAGCATGTACTATCGATCGGTGTTCAACTGATAGCTTTAAACGAAAGTCTGCTGCTTCGAATCGTGAACGATATTTTCACTAGACACGGGTAACCGATCCATCAGTGATTCTTCGCGAAAGGATTCAATGTACAAGATTTTGCTGCGCGAAGAAAGAAAACGAATGAAACGACATTCGACGCCGATGGACCGTGGTTCTGGCCAATTCTCGATTAAACGGAGATACACAATTAATTACGGTCTGGGTAAAGTTTGAATAGCGTTGCTTTCGAAGGATCGTTGTTTTCACTCTGGCTCGTTTCCTTCCTTTTTTCTCTCCCTTTTCTTCCTCTCCTTTTTTCCCTCTCGCGAAGCGCGGTTATGTGTCTTTAACAGAGCTGAAAGCGGGGGTAACTGCCTCAAACGGATAACAGGAGTGGAGTAACCAGATCTACCATCCCCCCTCGCGTAGCAATTCACTCGCTCGCCAGCCCGCTCATCCGACCGTCCGTCTTTTTGGTCTTATCGACCGCAGCCTCCTATTACGCCGTCGCTTGCGTCGAGTCGCTCGAGTCTTCCCCCGCGTTTTTACGTCTCCCTTTCATTTTTCCTTTCTTTTTATTTTCCCTTCTCTTTTTCTTTTTTCCTCGATCGGGAGTGTGATCCATCGCGAACGCGGCCGACGAAGTTGTCGAATTTGCCAGCCGATCGAAACGGCCGTCGTTGTTTCCCTCGCTTTATTGCTTTTTCATGGTCGTTCTCCGTATGAACGTGTTCCCTGTGTTAAAACACGCGCTAGTTTTTGTTTTATTCCTCTACGATATATTTATTGGCGAGAGCTTAACCTTGTTTTCTCAAAAGTCTGTCTCGAATATAAAGTTGATTTATGATTGGCATAACTCGGTTTAGTTTCTGAAGTAATCAGTTCTCAGCTTCATAGTCTCTATGTGGACGATAATTTATAAGAAGATGGAATCGAGTTTAGTATTCGAAGAAGTACAGTTTCCTCTATTCTTAAGATTGAACGCGATCAGTATGGTTGAATTGGGGGTAATCGTTTTGTTATGATCTACAACGTGATCGTGAACTCACGAAGCTGTTGGATTTTACATAGATAATGTGAAGTCAAGGTTGTGTCTTGCTCTCGAAGTTGTCTCGTATGTGATTTCATAAAAGAAATCTCCATATGAAACATAAATTGACCTATGTCCTTTTTTGGTATTTCTCAATAGAACATAAAATGATAGTAGAGAGAAAGGGAATGATTTTGTATATCATACAATCTTCAAAAAAAAAAAAAAAAAAAAAAAGGAGAACGATAAATTTTTAAGAAAACAGTTTGTTTGGCTCTTAAGTGCAGAAATATCGAAGAAAACCGATGCGTAGGAGCTCGCGAGCCGGTCAATAATCGTTGAACGAGCACGCGATTGCCTGCCGATTACAGCGCTGACAAACTAGGAAACCTCGCGAGTAAGGCTCGTGAGTCATCGATAACGAAACCGTTGATCATTGGCAGCTATGTTTGGTTCGGATCGATATCGAATCGAGTCTTCTTTTGCGCTGTTCTCGGGCAAAAGTATCCGGCAAAGTGTATTACGATCCCTAGGCGAAAGGGTTGGTTTTCATTTCAGGGATGGTCGTAGCCTCTTTTCTTTCAGTTTACCGTGCGACGAAAATAATATTATCCCGGTCGAACGGGTAGAAGATTTCAAGGGGCGCCCGGCCTCGATTCGCAGGTCAATCTATTTAGCCGGAGAGGATCGAGTATCGAAGGATCAACCATAGGCGAGGACATACTATGGTAGATACGGCTGGCCTCTCGCGGGTCTCGCTGTCTCTTGGAAATCCCTTTTACGGCGTGTCCTTCGACCCCTGGTTGCCTGTAAACCTCACAAATTACGTCCCAGAGGGCGAGGCTAGAAACTCGGTGGGGAGCAGGTGCGTGAATTCCGTCGTGTGTTGGCCGCACACGCCGCGAGCGTATATTCACGTACACGCATATTACTACCTTAGCTGGCTCCCTTCCGCCTTTCCTCTATGCCTCTGTTCTATCCCTTTCGACCTACAGCTTCGTTGTTTCACCCAGCGTTCCCCTCCTCCCCCCTCTGTTACTCCCTCCTATCTCCATCGTGGAGGCTGTTGCCGTAGAAAAGCGGCGCGCAGGGTGAGAAGACTATTATATTAACATAAATAATATCTGCAGCCGATGCTTTTGAATACATTGCCGTGGACTCGCGGCGAACTTTATGCGACCGCTCGAAACCGCTATTTACGGTAGCCAAGCGCGAGCCAAGTTTTCACCACCGTGAACTATACTACCGATCTACCGACCAACCGCGCGTACACCCTCGTTACGTGTACGCCGGATGTCTCGCCCGCGTGCGTGCACTCGCACGCCATGACCAGGTAGAACGAGGGTAGACGTTCGCGTGTTCAACAGCGATTCATCCGAACCCTCCCCTGAAACAAGATTCTACGATCTACGCTCGTTGCACAAATTTTGGGGCTGGTAGATTCGAAACATCACCCCTTTCGAGCTCGACGTTCGCTTCGCGTATTCCTGGTCTGCGTCTGATTTATTTAATCGGAATCCACAACTCGCGTTCTACTCGATCGTTAAACTTATCACGGCGAGATGTCTGATTCGTAAATGGAGAAAAACGAAGCCTCCCACTGTTCAACGATTGGCAATTTAATGGTAATTTAACGAAAACGTTTTTCGTTGACCAGGCTCGTTAGCCCAAGTAACTTCGCATAAAGGCGATTACTCGGCAAACGAAACGACGAGAAAGAAAGCAGTTGGAACGCGCAATTCCCATGTCTCTGTCTCAGTCATTCCACCACGTTTCTTTCCTGTCCGCGAGCAATTCTCCTTTTCCGCAGTTTTCCTTTGACCGCTCGTAAACCACGAGCTCACGCTTTTTGCCATGGCAACTACGACCACAACGATGACCAGGCATCTTGTGTCTCAGTGGGCACCGCCGCAGAAACCGACGATATTTTTCACGAATCAATCGACGTTAATTCGTCGTTGCATAAATCTAGCGGACCTGTTGTTTCCTGGTTTTCGCTAAATGGCCATTTGGTACCGCAGGGACGATCGTTTGCGCACGGGATAGGAAGTCGTTCGGTCCTGAATCGCTAGCGGAGGAAATTGTACGGTTCCCCGGATCCGGCGCGATGGTATTTATATATTTATTATTCAACGCTGGTCGAGGAGCGAAGCAGCGTGGCCGTGGTATGCGCGGAATGTTGCAAGATTACCGGGAACGCGGAGGTTTTGCTGATCGAACCGTTATTGTAGCTGCACCAGCGATTGTCGGCGTGTCATTCACCTTGCGCCGGCTGTTTTCTGCTTCGCGCGACGTATCGACATTTTCTCTCGTTTCTTGGTTTCGTACCGTTTGGTTTTGGACACGTACCGCCGATCGTTCTCGTCGACGATTAATTTCAATACCGTTTTATAGCCATACTCGGTCTCCTGATCGATATAAATCCTCGTTTAATTCGGTCGATACTCGCGTACACGCGCCTCCACGAGCCTAGCCGACTATGCGTTCCATAACTGGGAGTAATAAACGTGTTTATTAACTGTCGCGCGGACGAAAAACGAATCGGTCGAGCCGGGCGTGAATTTTAACGCTCCCGACCGTTCCTCGATACACACGGCCGCTTTCTACGAGCCATTGTGGTCGGCACCTATGCACCCGGGTTTACGGCTGCACTTCCGTTGTGACCCATAGCCGGAACTAGCGAGTATTTGGCCACGGCTGCGTGCACAGCTCCGTTTGTTCGCGGTATTTTCCACTATTTATAATCGCGAGCCCCGTTTTCACCGGGCCAGCCCTTCCGCTTTCGCGTTAGGCACCGACACCGCAAAGTTACGCTCTTTGCTTTACTTTTTTCAAAGTTACGTTCGCGATAGTGTACGGAATTTTTTCTTATAATTAGTCAGGAACAATGCCATGTCCAACGAATATAATTTATAGGATATAGAGTGCATTGTCGCGTGTAACGCAAAATTCTTAATTTACGTTCGCCCGATTAATCACAGGACAAATTCGACGGGGGTTGAAATGCACGCGCTGGGACGGCATGCCACACAACGCGAAGTCCACAGTCACAGCGCGAGGCGATGCCCATTTCACCATGCTCGAGCGAATCGACGTAATTTTCCTTTTCCGCGGGAGGGCCATATCGACGAAATAACACGCTTATCAATTACAACTTAATTACCTGGCCGTTTGGGTCTGTACATTACGAAACGACAAGGAGAGTCGAGAGGGTAGAAACGGGATAAAGAGCGGAAAAGAGACACGACAGGCGCGCTTGTGCTCGCTTAGCGACAAACAGCGTCGTTTCATTAGCCAAATTGGATTGCCTGAAATCGAGTAAATTTAAATCCAGCATCACGATCGTGCGATAAAACGTTTGCGATCCCACGATTCGAACAGTTTTTTTTTTCTTCCCTGCCCTCTTCTCCGAATCCAGCGTTCAATCGCTTTAAATGGATTTCCACGTGAAATTACAGCGCGTTCGTCCTCTGTGTTTGCCCATGGACTGTTCGCGTCCTCGATTCTACGAAGGCTGTGCCATTGTAGAGACTCTTCTACTCGTACACGCGATGCAGCGATCCCCTTTAACGGCGCCGTTCGCTCGAAAAAGAAGACACACGTTCAAGTTCTCGAAACAGGCAGTATCGAAATTACGTCGAATGCGTTGGCGGAAACGATGCGGTGGAAATGAGGGAAGGTGGATTCCAGCGAAGACGCGAAAACGCGTCGGTGCACGCATGGAGAAAGTTCGCCATCCAGTGGAACGGAAACGGAAAGACTCTTTAGAAAACGGGACACGGGTAACGAAAGTAGCGAAACGATGGAAAACGCGGAATAGAGGAAACAAGAATGAAGAAAGATGGAAGGTGGTAGAAGCAAACGAGCTGCGGTGGATGATAAAATTCGGGCGTTAATCAGAATCTTGTTTCCACGGTGGGGACGATCTCTCTAACGAGGGACCGTCGGCCATTGTACCATTTACACAATTACACGTTTCCATTCCCTCCGGACGTTTCCGCGTTTATATATCGGCGCCGGTGGCTAGGTGGGTGGTATACATTTCTGTACGTGTAATTTCTGCGTGCACCGTCGCGTGTTTCGTACGTGCGCGCGCGCACGAGCCAACGCGACCACGATCACCGTAAGAGAGGATAGAAGGGCGCTCGTAATGCGCGGGATTGCTTCGTGTCTGACGGCGAACGAGGAAGAGAAAGAGGAAGAGGCGGAGGAAGAGCTGGAAGAAGAGGACGAGAATGTATAGTGAACGGTGAATGGCAGAAAGAGAAAGGGGATAGTGCGAGGAAGACAGAAGACACGCAAAGCATTGGTTGGAGAAAGATGGTTAGGGAGGGCGACGGTGATCGCGGTGGTGGTGGCGACGGTGGTCGTGGCGCGGTGGTTGTGGATCGGTTGGGGTGCCACCGGCACACCGGTGTTGAATGTAAAAGTGCGTGCGGCGGTGTGTGTCGGTGCGTACACACGTGTTATTGATCGCGTCGAGCGCTCGCTCGCTCGCTCGTTCCTCGCCGCTGCCTCTGGCTGCCTACCTAGCGGCCCCCGGCACCGACGTAGCTGAAACGGCAACCGCATTTTCCCGCTAACTCTATTCTTTTAGAACCACCTTCGCGCGGACTGCACGCGGATGAGCGGAACGGTCCGCGCGGTTCCCGCGTTTTCATCGTCTGCGTAGAGCCTGCTTCATGGGGCGAGCTTCTATGTTTTTCGCCGATTTCGAGTAGAAATCGTCGCAGTAATTCCAGTGCGATAGCCACGTTGCTTTCCTCACGGAAAATTTGTTTCAAATTTCCTGGTGTATAAAGGAATCGGTTTGATATTCGATCGGAATTTCTGTGTATTTATGGGTTGTTATCGAAAAATTGATATTAACATTGATAAGAACCGAAGTCGAGGTGGAGGGTGGATCGTGTTTGCACGTGGAAGGGAACGCAATTAGGTAGCTTACGGGGCGCGCGGTTAAACATCATCGAACACACGTTACACACGTTACAGTGATATTATAGACGTCACCGTGCACACATTATGGAGAATGTTAAATATCAACGAACGCACGTCACGCGCAGAACACGAACAATGTCGAGGGAACGCGGCTAAATACGTGAAAATTTACACACTGAAAAATTGTAGCAATTTATCTGGAAAGGTGGCCTTTCTACCGATGTAAATTCGCGCCTAGTTCCCTAATTACAATTAACGTGTTTTTCGATGTTTCATTGCTAAAATAGCGTCGAAAAACAGAAAGGAAAAAGCTGAATTTAAGGGTCGAAAGGACAGAGTTGTATTCGCGTCGGGTGGTAAATGCGTAGATTGTCTGCGAACCGGTCGAATATGGGGGAATTATACGAAATAGGCGGATTTGCGGGGACACTGTAACCGGAACAATTATTCGTATTACTGTTCGATTCGCGAATTTTCAGGCGTTGCGTCGCTGTCCCGTCTCTGTTTGTAATATTTCCATATTTGTAATGTTCGGGCTGCAGGTAAATCCGTGGAATCCGAATAATACGAATATCCGCAACCAGTCGGCAATATCCGTGTTAGTCGAATAATGCGAATATTCGTATAAGCCGGATCATGCGGATGTCCGTCGATTTATAAATTCGCATTGTCGTGCGGCCGTATGCAAATTCTATTCTGCGAAAATAAGCGCTGCCGGATTTCCACGCTTTTTAGTTAATGTTCCTGGAGTACCTTTTATCAGTTCGAATGGTTTAACCGCTGTCGCGTTAAATTCACGCCTAGACAAGAGGGTGCGACGGTCGTAAACAGAGATCACCGTTTGTCAGTCATTTGAAAAAAGGTGTTGGGGTTTCCAGGTATCGTTATCCACGGTGTCAATGTATTACAATTACACCGTGTGCAGGAAAAATAGAAGTTTATTTTAACGCGTACGTTAAAAGCGTTCGTTCGTTAAAACATTCTGTTTACGACTACGACTTCTATTTAATTCTTAACTCTACTGTTCTCCTCTATACGACTCAAAATCGATGTTAAATTTCAGTAGATTTTATGAAAACATAGATAGTTTGTAATCTTTGATCGTGCATATTCCATTCTTTTTATAAACGAGGTATTCCAAAGGAAAGAAGATGTCTGAAGGGATTCGAACGAGATAGAAAAAGCAAAGAGAGGAGTATGGTTAAATATTTATTTTTCCAACAAGGCAAACAGCGATTCTACAAAAGACGTTCGTGATGCAGTTTCGAATACTCAGCCGAATATTTACCATTTTTCGTTCAGTAGCAGCGCGAACGAACGTTGGAAGAAACAAAACGTCGCCTTATCGAAGGCTCCATCCATCTGTAGTTAATCCGGCTTTAACTTGCATGGAATTCGATGGGAACCGGGCGTCAGGATTCCCCGTCACCACGCATCTGTCTTTCCCGCAATCGCATTTTCGCCGCCGATAAAGGGTGCAACCGCGTCGCGCGTCAGGCTTTCCACTTGGAAGCCGTTGCGATTCAGTCAGAACGATACCGAGTTCAAAATCGCGCTTTTCCTTTGTCCCTCCGCATTTTTTTCAGGGTCCGAACCGTTTCTGTAGTTCGATCGCGACACGATTAACCGGTGTATCCCTTTTAAATCCCCGACTGAATTTTATTGGCCCCTGCCGCGCGTTCTCGTTTCACAAAACGCGATTTACAAAGTACTTTGTAGCGGAACCGCAACCCCCCGTGTCCCTCCCACGTTGCATTTTCATCCCTGGAACGAGTTGGTACCGTGCAAAAGTCCGTAGGGAGTGAAGCTGACGGACGAACGAAAAGAGAGAAACGGAGACGGAAGCTGTTGCCGTCAGATGCACGATGTCGCGATACCGTGACGCACACTGTAGGACAATAAGGGCCTTTGACCCTCTGCAGTCGACCTCAGCTTCGTACCTACCTTATCGCCCTTGGGGAATGTAACGGCGGTATCCGATCGAAAGGAAATGGAGCCTTTTGCATGATACATGGGTTTCAGCGTTGCACGCGATATATAATACGTTCGAGAAGCCGGAGGAGAAGTTTTCGTGCGACTCGCTATGACCATGCGAAAAACCACTCCGCTCTTTCGCCTGAAATCTTTTCTCGCCTTCTGAACCACGGAAAATTTAACTCGGACCGACAACGATTCGATGCTATTTACAACTACGTTCGTCTACAGTAGATTTGCCATTTTATTCAAGTCGTTGTATTATCTATATGCTATTGCAATTTCAATTTCTCTTATTTAACTTGATCGAAGATCGCTCGTACAAGTGTGGGACGAACAACCTGACCCTTGTACGATTATACGAGGGTGTTACGGGAAAGTTGCGAGCTGTCGTACCTGCGGCAAGAGGGGTGGCACGTTTCCCTGGAAGTCGCGTGATTCGGTCTCGAGCGTCCCTGTTTCGATGCACGCACAAAACGTGGCAGTCATTAAGGGCAGTAGCGGGGTCTGTCTTTTCTGTTGGCCGGTCTATCTGTTTCCCTCGCTCTCGCGTTCGCCAGGAAGTCGGACTCGGTAATTACAGGGGCTTCAAAGGGTCTGCTTTTGGCTTCGACGGACAGCTTCGTGGGAATTCAAAGCGACTCGAGCACTCGCGCGAGAGGGGATCGCCCCTCCTACATGTCTAAATTCGCAAGAAATGTGATTTAAAAGAGCGGTTTCGCCGGGGCGAGCATGGCTCGACAATTGCGCCGAGAACGTGGTTCGCGTCGACAGTGGCTAAACCGCACGAACACCAGATTTCACGAGAGCATATCTTTTCTCGCGCAGCACGGGTAATTACGTGAGTTTTTCTTTCACGCAGGTTCCATTTCTGTTGTATTGCCCCGGCGACTAGAGATTCCTCGTTCGATTCTAATGGAACGTGAATATCGAATCGCCGTGGAACAGGCTCGAATTGCTCTATCACGGAGAAATCTGTTCCAGAGAAATTGGTTGATAACCACGGTAATTTTCCGAACCCTCCTTTCGGCATAATCCAATCGAAAATCCCGGGCACAATAGTCGCGGTTGAATAAGAAGAAACGAGAATATCGATTCGGAAAGATCGAGTCAGTGGCGTGCACCTCGTTCGACCAGATCGCCGCTTTCCTCCCCTTTTCCTGTCATTCTCGCGGGGTTTTCACGCCCCAGAAACCAGTCATCGGTATAAAGGGCAGCCACCGTTTCGTCTATACAAATACGTTCTCGTCACATTTGCGATTTCGCCTTTTCTGCGTTGTGTTGCACGCAAACGAACAGACGTTCCGTCTACATTTTGCGATGACGCGACACGACGATATTCTTTCTTCGACTTCTTTAATTAGCTCTTAAAGAGAGGATCGCGAGAACGGCTCGTTCGTTCGTTTAATTATCTCGATTCTTTCTATGAAATTTGTCCTTTTAGTGTTCTTTTATAACCTTGGAGTAGTAATTGTTCAATTTCGTTACAGAATTTAAAGCAAAAACCTTTTACTACGATACTCAGACACCACGGCGCTTATTCAACAGTGATTATTTATTTATAACTCGATTCGTTTCCTGCGTTTCCTCTCACCAATCGAGAAATGGCTAGAGGATGTTTCGAATAAATTTTCCTACGGGCATCTGACTGATTAGCAAACAAGACTTTTCCACTCCCTATACGACTTTTCGTCAGAGATGAGACTGCGAATAAACACGAGGGGAAACGTAATATATAACAGGATCAAGGAAAGATATCCAAGAGCTCCATTCGATTAGGCTTTCTTTCTAGTTTCCCCTCGTGAGTTTTTTCGCATCCTACGAAACAACCGATGGCACGAAGCTGTATCACTCGTTCCCATGCAAATACGTATGCCATTTCGCGTCTCGTCCGAGCTTGTTTTCCAGGGAAACACGACGAACGTCGTTACCAGGCCCAATAACGTCGCGTGCAATAAATGTACGTGCTGTTAACACCTATCGTCGGCAGAGATGCGTGCACGAACGTGGATTAGCTCGGGCCTGCGCACATTCTTTACGTACCTCTTTTATCACGAATAGGATTATAGTTCGACGCGCAGATAATGTTAAATACGCTTAATGGTACAAGGAATTGACGAACTCGAATTTTGAATTTTGAAATTGGTGACGTTACGTATTTGATGACGTCAGTGACTGAACTCTGTTATTTCTACGAACTTTTAGCGACCTTTACTTCGATAAATTTCAATCTTCTGCAAGCATTCTT
Organism: Bombus huntii; assembly: GCF_024542735.1. Taxonomy (NCBI): domain Eukaryota; kingdom Metazoa; phylum Arthropoda; class Insecta; order Hymenoptera; family Apidae; genus Bombus; species Bombus huntii. The sequence continues at coordinate 8,040,451 of NC_066238.1, read as the reverse complement.
CGTGTTCGTTCCGCTTTAAGAAAGGCTCTCTCCGCGTGGTAATAAAAATCAGCGGCCAATAGGAGATAAGCGTGGAACGCAGAGCTGGAACGCGTGGACGCAATAACATCGCGATGAAATTGTCGTGGTTTACCGAGGACGAATCGTATATTCGATAAACGACCGACTGTCCCGGCGTATACACGAGCGATTTATTAATGAGATTTCGGGCTATTTGTCGTTTAGATATTACCGACGGCTTTATATTTGTTCGTGCTTGACACCCACGAATTGGTAATGAGATTTGCAGGCGCGATCGACCACGGTTTTATCGCGTAGCGGGCAAAAATCACGACGCAATCACACGGAACGCGGTAGCTATATGAAGGTATTTTTGACGAACCGTAACCGTGCATTTAAAAGTCCCACTCGAAGCATTATTAGGGCGATATTGACACTTACGATGCTGTGGCGTGGTTTCTCTCTCGTGGCTTTCGTCGACCAACTGATCGTAATTTTAGCCTCGTTTACATCGGGCGCGTGTATGAACGTTGACCGAGTTCCGGGTCGATCCCACCGACGATATAGAACGACGATGAAGTTGCTTGGAAGTTCGCTCCTAATTTTAATAACGCGAAACAGAATCGGCGAAGTAGGTTGAACAATAAACGTTGTCAGCCAAGAGAAAACAAACCCGTAACTCTTCCGCCGAAGGTGGTGTTATCGATTATTTGCGTCAAGGTTACTGGCTGCTATTTCACCGCTCTTGGAAAACATCTTCAAATTCAAACTCTTTTATCTCACCCCTTCGAATGAAACGTTCAAATTCGAGTCCCTTGGCAGACTTTTGCCCCAGAGATACGACATTTACTGGGAATATTTTTCCAGGACCGGCAGCCAGATACGAGGATCGCGTAATCCGGTTCCCGTTCTAGGGACGTAGCCACGCAGAGGCAGAGGTGCGTTCGTTCACGCACACGCGCGGACATGTTTATACGCGCGTCGCGTATAAAGCAGCCCGCTCGAGTCGCCTCGCAGTCCGTTCTCGCGCGTTAAATTAATTACGGGCGTCGCTATCATTTATTTTCATTTCCCCCGCGGCGAATCGTCCCCTACCCTCTTTCCTACGTTCACGGTCGCCGCCGCGCCGGCTCGCTCTTCACCCCTCCTCAATCCCTCCCCCCTGTGTGCCCTGGCCTACACCACCCCCCGTAGCACGCCGTTGTCCATAGCCAGCCTGTTAGTCGAACGCAGCCTGCAGACTGCTTATACGAGTAGCGACTATTACCGACCGAATTATCGCCATCTGACCCCTAGCCGGCTTCTACCTTAAATGAAAATAGACACCTCGCTAATGCCCCCGGATGCATTCTCGCTTTTAGCCGCAATTCGAGCCCGACTACGCCCGCTTCTCTCGCCACCCTTTGCACGCCTACCATTCCGACCGTGATTTCGGGGGATGCTGCTGCCCTTTGCCTCGAAATTTCCAGGGAATCGAGCCTTCGTGCGTCGACCATGTAGGTAACTCACGGAATAGCGTCGACGTTTCTGATGAATGGACGACCCGTGTGAAACACAGGGTGGTTCTTAGAATTTAGTACTGGATTTTCCGTATAGAGATCGAGGATAGAGCTATAGGCTGTTGATATATTTGGAATTTTTACGTGGTTTAGATTAGTCGAACGACTCGTTACATTCTTCTTTTCATTTTCAAGGATGTTCGGTTACGCGCAGTTGCATTTGACTCATACCGATATCTTTCGAGGTTAAGCTGTTTAGAAATTGTTTTCGCTAAGTCGAACGAAGCTTTCACACTTATCTGCGACTATTACCGACTGAATTCGCGTTTCCATACGGATGTCTATCGTAGAACCACTTAACTCGATACACGGAAGCAATCAATTCGTCAGAAGGGTTTCTTTCTTATCCAATGAACAGAGCGATGATGTACGAAACTAATTATGTACTTAGGATTAGTTCCGATCAAATGTCCACCATCTGATCCCAATCGGTAATTCCAAGCAGTATCAAAATCCGTAATGGCGCTTCTCGGTTCTCACCAAATTCATCATTTGCTTACAGGAATTTGGCGTCTATACGTATTATTGACAATCACAAAAATTTATAAAATCGAGATCTTTAATGCACTATTCGTTAATAGCGCTATTCATCTTTGAACTATATAAAGTTCTTTAAATATTTTAGAATAATAATATTTTCTGTTACAATTTTCTTTGTCTATTAACTCCATCGTGATGGCTATTTTCTGTTGAATTTCATAGGCTTAAAAGAGTAATAAACCTTGTCGTTAAATTTTATAGATTCTACTCAATTACTTGCAAAAACATCCATCACTGAATCCTCTTTCAGATACGATGCAACACAATTTCCTTCGACCAGCTTCTTCACCTCTAGTTCAGACTGCGCGACAACGTTGCACGCGTTGGCGCGCGTGTGCGTCGCTCGTAACACGACGCATTTACTTCTGCCTTGACGACGAAGCTCGAATGCTCCGAGAATCGTAAGGCGTTTCCACTGAACTCCACTGTCGGCTGACAATGGTCGTTACATAAAAGTTGACATTACTTCTAGGAGCTACTTTACTCCGCTATCTGCTCCGGCTCACGGTACGTTGGTGCGCCGTTTCGAACCGCGTTCCGTCCTTTTGTAACGCGGCCTCGATGGTGCCCAAGCTGCGTCGATTTCCTTGAATTTCAACTCTGAATATTTTCCTCCACTATCCACATCAACGCGCGAACGTGACAATGGCTGCAAATCGTTCGTTAAAATCGTTCGAAAGAATGAACGATTATGAGGGCCAAATTTAGAAAATTAAAGAAATTAAACCAGTGATTATGATTATGAGGGAAGGAATTTTTAAGCATGAAGTATGAAGAGTTCTATTGCGAGTATTCTATTGAACAATCGAGAATTGACGTTAATGTACCGAATCATTACGAAGTTATAGAAACGAAGTTAAGAAAATAAAATGAACGATTAAGATACTGTTCGTGTGTTATCACGGAATGGATGGTTCTTCATCGCGATTTGTTTCAGAATTTAGGATCCTAGCATTAGTGATGATGCTGAACGTATATGTGAACGTATATGCGTGTATCTACATGTATAGATGAAATACATGGAAGACGAGTGACCGTAAGGGCGGTCAGTTGTTGCGAGCGAAACAACTGTCCAGTGAGTTTAGAGAGGGCCAGTTTTAGAATTACAATGTACCAGCGGACTGTTGCGTTTGTATTTATTTTGCTGTTGGCGTTTTACCCTGAAAATATGAACGCGTGCAAGTTGCTAGCGGTTTGCAACATGTCATCGCGATTACTTTCTAAACTGAATCATTCTCTTCTCTGGATTATTATTACCATCAGCTCAGAAATTATTTATAACAATCTTTAATATAAAACGACTAATTAAAGCGATCAAGGCAGTTTTTATCGATTACTAAATTTAACTCGGTAACTCCGTATCAAGTTCAAACTTTTCCCGATAATCGTTTCTCAACACGTTGTCCTCCTTTAACCCCTCTGCAACCGAGATCAAAATGTAAAGAAACGATCTTGACGAATATATATCATCGAGAAATATACATTGCATGGATGCAACGTTCCATTTGTAATATTTTTTTCAATCAATTTATATCATCGATCTTTATCTTCTGTCATTGTACATTATCCGTAAAAGGGCGAAAGGATTAAATATTCTTCTTCCATTCATACCCAGACATCAGATAATTAACAATTCACACGATACAGATCAAAAGTACTCTTATCCAGCAAATATCTAGCATCTTCGAGTAAGAAACTTCTGGAATCCCTCCTCATGACGATTTATTCCTGGAGTAATGGTCCAGGACGGGGTTTTTGCCTGGAGAAGATGAAGCCGTCGCGTAATTACGGGCCTCGTTAGGCGGACGCGGTGTCAGTGCGACTCGTATTTAATTAGCGTTATCGTTCCGCCGCGGCCGGCGGCAGCTATGACGATGGTGGTGGCGGTAGTGGCGGTGGGTGCACGCGTCGCGACGCGAGAAATGTCGACGCGACCGGTCGAAACTTTCGCCGTTCTCGCGATGGAAAGTTGAGCGACGGCGTGACGCGCGTTCCTGAATGCATATTTTATCGCACGCCAGGCACACTTTGCCGCGATTTCGCGAACTCGGCCAAGACAGCCGACCAATTACCAACCAGCTATAATTCCCCGTTCGCACCGTTTCCTTAATTGCGTTCCGCCGCCACGTGTTCTCCAAACCGAGGGGAAATTTTGCAATTGAAGTCGTCATGGGAAAAGTATAATAAGTACATTTCTGTTGATTTCCTGACTTTTGTATCACTTGGTCATGGATAAATCTCTGATGTTTTATAAGAAACTAACAATATCAATTTATCTACTTGTTGTGTTAATTTATCGTGATTAATACTATACCGCATGACTTGCGTTTTGAGTGTTCAAGAGGTAGAGATAACAACACATATTTAATACCAAAAGTTAATGCAGAAATAATTTCGATAGGATTGGTTAACGATATATTGGATTTTAAGATTGTTATTTTATTAAAAAAAAAAAAAAAAAAAAAACGGGAAATGTGACTCGTTATGTCCTCCTCTTGTGATTTTTAATCTGGTAAATGTAGTCTCAAGGCGGTAATTATACAGAAAAGGGCACACCTCGCTGATTTCTATGAGCTTGAAATATGTTGTCAAGGTTAACATTCTGAACAACTTTTTCCTACACATGTAATAACCACCCCTCGACCTTCGTTTACGAGATATTCGTAAAAAGTTTCAGTTAAATTTAATTTCCATTAGATACACTTCATTCTGGTATATAGGTGGTCGCGTTTTTATATAGCTCCTAAACTTAACTCATTTGTATTAATCATCCTTAATATGAGTAAAAAAGAATAAATCAATGGATTATAGGTTGGGTTAGGTTGGCATCCGGCCAATTAAGTAACGTATATTAAGTAACGACTTAGATCTTATTTCATGCAATTTTCTAAGTGTATCGTAAATTTGATTACTACCATTTATTATTATTTATATATACAACAAAACATACTCAAAAACTAATACCGCGTCTGGTTATCATTAAGTGCGGAAAACATGTGTACGCATCTTCTGATTCCAATTATCGTGTACATGACGAACAGACAAATAAATTAACATATTGCGACATTTTATATCTTCATCCATAGATTCATTGAAAATTATGCCACGCTTAACACCGCTGGCCGCCTGATGGCTATCACTATTCTATTCCAACCCATAATTCATCCATTTATCTTTTTCCTTTATACAGTATGAAAATTTATAAAAATGCGCCTGTCTACTCCGGAGTGAATAAAAAGCTGCATTATGATGGCTGCACAACTGCCTTTTTTTGTTATTATGGCTGAAATGTTCCCAGTTAATGAATGATAGTATACAACTATACAGTTTCGTATAAGCGTTGCTTTTTACGTAGTATGTAGTAGGTTGAAACCTAATCGCAAAAAATACCAAACCTGAATATATCAAGTCTATTTTTACAAATTATCTCGAAATATAAAGGCGAACGGCGATAACACGCATGAGGAAAAGTTACTCAGAGCGTTGTCCTCTATAACGTACCTATTTGAGGGTACTGAAATCCGTGACGTGTGCCCTTTTCTACATAATCGTCATCGAAGTTTTTCGAGACAGGGTCTCGATTGTAAGAATCTTTTGACGAATCGTGAATTTCCTTGATAGCAATTCCACTGTGTTCTTTCTCGATAAGATATCTACGATTACGTGACTCGAGTAACTGGAACCGTTATCTGCTACAATTGGCGGTTCTAGCAAACGAACACCATTTTTATAATTGTCACGGTTTCTGCGTTTCTTCCGCTTACTAGTGTCCACGATATAGTTCTAGTAGCTACTACTGCGACTAATCGTAGGAAATGTCACGATTAACGAGTAACGTGACCGGTGGTCACTTTTTTTACGATTAAACGATAGTGTAGTAATAATAATTCTTGATTCTATGACTAATCTTTGACTTATCTACGTCTGTAGTTGGCGCCACGATATATAACTCGAAGTGGATTTACGAGTACACATACCAAAACCATATACGTACTAATCCTCTATAGTGTATCCACCCTAGGATTCATTTAAGCACAAACGTTGTGCCCACCATTAAATGAATTCATTTTGTAACAAACTAAAGTTATTAGTAGATAGGCCAGAATTTATTCAGAATTTTTGAAAAACTGGAATATTAAAAAAAGTTTGAGATTTGAATGAAAAGGTGTTGCAGCCCCTTAATGCCAGAATCACACCACTTGGACATTCCTCGTCAACTTTTCACGCTTTTCGTCCTTTTATCCTCGCTCTTAGTCTTGTTGATGCAATTATTTGGTCCACGCAATCGCGTTACGTAACGGGTGCGTTCGATCCGAAACCGCTCCGTCGGCGGACGCGTAATTAATCGCGCGACTGTGTCGCAATATCGCGAGAGAGCCGTGCGGTTACATGCCACCACTTCGCAGCCATATGCAGCGCTCGAAAGAGCTGGTCCTTTTGATGTCGACCCTCTGATGTCATTAACATTGCTCCCTGCCTCTCTTTCCCTCCCTCACAGCTCCCTCTATTCCTCTTCCTATCCTTGTTTCTTCTCCCTTCCTTCGTTTATTTATTTATGCACCTGTCCCCCGCCTCCATCCTCCAACTACCCATTTTATTCTCCGCCGAGTTTACTTACCTTCGAAACTGATATTCCCATCGATAGTACGCGTTACGTTCAACTAATCCTCGAAATACTGGCTTGTTCAGCCTTCTAGTCTCTCATAACTATTAGGTAGATTGCGGATTTTGTCATTATCACCTAATGACAAAATCCTCAATCACTTAGTTGCCTACCTAATAGATATACCTACACGTATTCTCTCTCTACGACCCTCGTGTCCAGTTGTACTGTTCGTACCCGGAATCGAGATATCCGGAAGATCGAATCCATCCTCGTAGCTTTCGTCTTCGTCTTCGTACTCCGAATAATTTTCGAATTAAGTAAAGTGGATTCGATCAAGGAAGGAGAGTAAAGGAAGCTTTACGTTTCTTCCACGTTAGAGGTCCGTTCGTCTTGTTTCGACTGAAATCGGACGAGAGAATCGGCGTCGAATTGAACCTCGTATTTATCGGTTACGGCGCACTGAAACGTCGTCCACGATCGTGAAATACTGCGGCTACGGTGGGATCGCAAGACGAAAGGACGAGTCAGATCGTATATATCGACGGATCGGAGGGTTCTATCGTATATCGATTGTGGTGGAAAACGGCGCTGAGAAAGATCCGTAGAACACGGAAGGAACACGCAGAGGAGACGCAGGAAGCATGGAGTCTAGTTTTTTCACAGGGGCCGCTTCCGAGGAGGGAAGTTACGTTTCCTGGTCGTCGCATTGCGGCGAAAAGTTTGCGGGCTTCGAGGGCCTTTCTCGACGAGCACTCGTGCTCTGGCTCGAGTGCATTCGAGTTCTACGACCACCTCCCGTCGGGGCATCGATCTCTCGTCTCTATTGCACCGCTCCACGCCGCAGCCGTCGAATGTTTGGAGTCGTTTGTTCGCCGCGTCGCGCCACGCGGCCCCAGCCTCTCGATCGCGAACAATGTCGTGACGGAGGTGCAAAGGTGAAGCAGTTTATAGGTCAAGCATTAAGCACTACTCAAGTGTAATCAAGCAGTTAGTCCGCTAATAGGTCGTACGATTCGAGAAGAAAAGCACGGCGGAGAGCGCGTGGTTAACTGGCCCGTTGCTTCATTGCCACGCTACAAAGTTCGTATCATCGATTTCAACCAAGCTGGATCTCTTTTTTACTTCAACGATCTCTCTCCTGGATCACGCGAGGATTACGCGAAGAACGGAAAATTCGAGACGCTAAATAATCGTATATCGGTATATCGTATATCGATCCCTGGAATCGAACGCGAAGCGAGATACGCGTGTACTCGATACGTTCGTTGCGAAACATCGATCACCTCACCGGTAGTGTCGAGGTGAGCCATCGACGACGTTTCCCAAGAAACGTAATCGTCTTCCCTGTTTCAACAAGAGGTTCCACGAATATCTGGAGATATCCTGGGTTTATCGTAGCCCGATTGGGACGCGCCAGGAAACGGGCAACGCTTTCATTCGACGTTGTGTGTACCGTTGGTCGACGAGGGAGAGAACCGATAGCGGCAGAAACCGAGGGGGAATTAAATAATTATCCGTACGGCTGCTCGTTGCCAGCGCTTGTAAAGCTGCCGGCTAAACGAACGCCTGGAATCCAGGTTCATCGCGAAACTTTGATGAGATCAAACACGAACAAGACGATCCCGAAGGATCCTTCGTGTCTTCGAGAGACGTCTTCTTCTTGCTCCGCTCGTTCCTGCTACGCGTCGATTGCGAAACGCTAAACTCTTGGAGATAACCGTGTGTACGCCGCGAGGAAACTTTTTCCACTTTGTATCTCCGCGCGATAAGAGCACGGAATACACGACCTGGTATACGCGCACGACCGACACGTATATACGCGCGCGTGAACAATCGCGTTTTTCCACACCGCACGCTCGACGGCCACGTAACGACGTTACCGTGATCCTATCGTGACGACTTATCTGCAGGCACCTAATCGCGTAACGGGACCATTGCTATCGGTTAGCCGAGATATCGATTAAATTAGCGAAACGTACGCTCGCGGGCTGGATAAGAAGAGGGACGAGCCGAGTTACGGGCTATTTACGACGTTACGGGTCTCGTGGCTGAAAAAAGTCTCGAAATTCACGAGGGCGTCGTTTTGTTCCTGGCGTTAACAAGAAGGACTCGGAGCCGAAGTAATCCGAGAACGATTCTCCGCAAGCAAGAATCCTATCCCGTGTGCAGTTACACGGGCTACTTTTCATGTCCCCTTGACGTCGTCGTTTCACCGCACGTGTTACCCGTTCATTTTCGAGGCTTTTTATTCTCTGATGGCGTCTATAACCCATGACTATATCCATAAATTTCACGGATACCTTCCAGCCGTGTTTTAGATCCGCTAAACCACCTAATCTCCCACGTACTCGAATTACGATTTTTTTACCGAATTACTCTATTTCCTGCTACTTATGTCCCCGCGAAATTGTCCATTTCCTCGAGCTCGCTTCCAGCGAACTTTCGTCGTAGTCAGGAATCCCAGTGGACAGGTAGGAAGGCTGGAACGATCGTTAATCCGATGACTGAGTCGGTTAAAAAATAATACGTTGGAATATTCGTGCAGACTGGGATCTTGGGCTTGCTGTGACTGTCGATGGGGATCGTTCGATGTAGAGAATCGTAAAGAATACATACACCGAGCGATGCTCGCGATCGGCCGATGACGTTCTATTAATGTCGTCGTTACGGGGTCGACCTGTGCTCTCACAAATGCTTAATTAATCCCACGGTAAGCGAGTCTCTTCGCGATCGTTCTCGGCACTCCTATAAATTAACCTCGTTTCAATTTCGCTTCGATGTTCGTCGGAGCTTCGAACCGCGTTTCTCGCTCGATATCCTTCGCGTTATCGCGCGTTCGTCGTTTCTACGGATGATATGCGATTAATTCCGTCTCTTTTGGGTTTTGTTGCAGGTGAGAAACTGATCAGTAGATAAGCGAATCGATCCTTTGCGGCCAGAACCGGTTCGTTGAAAAATGAATACAAAATGGTAACGTATAAGGAAGCAGAGATTTGTATTTGAATAATTGCTCGATACGAACGGCTAGACGCTATCTTCGTGGAGCATCGAAGTAAGATTCTTCGAGTGTAGATACCGATACAGATTGGAAATTGGAAATTTGTCTAGAAGAAAATGGCGAATTATAACGATTGTCCAAACTTTGCTATTAGGAGAACGGAGATATAACGCACGATTTCAGTTTCGTCTAACCAATTCGAAACTCATTCGAATCTGAAAGGCGATATTTCATCAGTATAGTTCCGGCAAGCGTCAATTTCTCATCGGAATTAAAATCCGAGAGTCCGCTTAGTATTACCGAGTCTCGCGTTTACCCGACATCGTCGTCGTTGTCATTGTCGTCACTGATCGCTGACAGCCTTTTCGTTCGTGTTTTCGAAAGTGCGCGCGCCGGAAGAGATATATCGGCTGTTAGTCGATAGAAACTCGTTTTCCTCTCGGCGATGTATCGTGACGCGTTCCGCGAGCTCGTGTCGGCCGAACTGACGGGCCAAAAATGACGAGTCGAGCGGAAAGGAAAGGCGAACGGCGAAAAGCGCGCAACCGAGAGGCCGATGATCGATGCTCGGCCGATAGCTCGGCGTAGAACGCTCGTTTAATCGAGAGAAACCGTACGGTTGGCTCCGCGGAGGCTGAACTTCACTATCCGCTTCTAAATCAACGCGTCGCCCTGTCCAGATCGCGTATCTCCTGAGTTTCGCGTGGATTGCTGGAATCGTATCGATGTTAGCCCGAACGGGTGGCTGTTTTCCGCGTAATTACCCGCTTGAGTATCATTGAGTTGGAAATTTCAGCGACCGCGAGTTTCGCGTGCTACGAGGCGAGTATCCAGTCTACGAAGTCGTGGCACGATTCGACATTTTTATCATGCCGGTATGCAAATCGCGCGGAGCAGAAGTTAATACGGAGGCTACATGAAGCAGCAGCGGGGTCGGATAATTTGAATTTTTCCCGAGACCCGTATCTCTTTCGGTTCCGTTGAAACGCGCAGGCAGCCAAAGAGAGCCGTGTAGGGAAGGGTGTAAGTCGTGCGGGGGGTTATTAATCACCGTTCCTCAATAAAACTGCGCGCTCTCGCGAAAAATTAATAGTCCCGACAAAGGGTTAAACGTTACTTTGTTGGAACGTCTCCTTAATGCCTTCCGCATCTTTTTAATACCCCTCTCTCTCTGTAGCGTATAATAATAAATTACCCCGGTCGGTCGTAACGAAAGGTATTTATTTTACGAGATTCGCCGCTTTCAAAGCGGCAAACTGCTTTCATCGAGCTACTTTATCTGCCAATATTCTCGGTCACGCTAAATCCTCCAAGAAATTTGCTCGTTCTTCCTCTTGTACGTATTCTTTCTCTCTCACCCTCTCTCTTTATTTTTGTATGTTACCACAAAGAAGACAAAGACGAACAAGGAGAAATATATCCGTAATTTTCATGCAACGCGAGTGCAAACAATAGAATTGAAACGGGGCATTGTGCTTACTGATCGCGCGACAGCGAGCGACGGAGATATGATTTTCACTCTTCGTTCTCCGGGCATAAACATACCCTGTGACCCGCTGCTTTCCTGATTTATTACACATATCGCGCCTTTGGAGGCGTGGCGTCGAGGCGGAACGAACCCCACGGCTAATTTATCGTTAAGTGTATGCGGATTTTCCTTTCGAGGCTCTTAACGTTGATGAACGATATCAACTTACCTATTACCGAACAAACGTCTTCGTCTATTCAAAGAACATCTAGTCCTTTACGTAATACGAGATATTCGAGCTATTATATTAAAAATTAATAAATTCTTCTAAATTCAAGAACTTTGAATTGTCGCTTCATATTGGGAGACGATGCATACTCGTTAACCGTGACAATTGGACTGTGGATTTTTACCTTTAAATTTCCCATAAATGTTAAAAACGCGCGCACGCGAAGCATCGTTGTTTAGGACGAATCGAATGGCAAGCGTTCAGCGCATACGAAGTAGAAATCTTCGGTGATTAGAAATCAATAAAGGTCCCATGGACGTTAAAATAGGAGCTACGGGAGATTTCGCGGGACATAGCCATCCGATTCACGAAGCCAGGGGACTTATCGCGTATTATCCGACGGATTACCGTGTCGTTCTCCAACTTTTAGTTGGCCCCCCATTCCTAACCGCGGTAAAACTCGGTAAATGATGTCTGGAGAAAATTTAAGTGACTTCTCAGACCGCAGAAGAACGTGCCCGAATAACGAGGGTCACTTGGGATCGATGTGCTTGTACACGGTCCAGACTATACGGTTTTATCGCTTGGATTTAGGGAAATCCTGCTTTTAAGTATTTCGTTCAGTATTTATTTGAAGAAGTTGTGCGGCTTTGTCGATGTTGTGGTAGACCGCAAGAGTTTACGGGTCGAGATCATAAAATCGATCAAGTGACAAAGTTTACGTGATCGTGGTATTGGGATGATCTGATTGACAGAAGCTTAAGGATCCGATACCTCCGTCAGATCCGCATGAAGCGATTTTACGGGTGGTTCAGGCAGTAGATCTTTTTAGTATCTTTTCTGGTTTGCTTGTGCCGTTAGTTAGAATCTTATAGAAAGCAAAACTTTAACTTTGTAAAAATGTTTTGTGTTATTCATTTTAACGTTTGTGCACTGTCTCTGGAATTATTTTCGTTATACATAAGATACTAATTCTAGCTTTTTTCTTTGATAGAATTCCTTCTTTAATACCTTTCTGCTACTTTCTGCCGCTGAAATCCTTTTTTGATGCCTCGCAATACTTTTATCTTTTGCTTTATTGTCTTGGTGGAATTCTTTTTCTGATGCCTTCGTATCGTTTCTTATTGCTAAAATACCTTGGAATCTACCTTCTTTCCCAGAATCGCCCTATCTTATCAGAATTGCTTCTCCGAATATAAAAACTTTCCTAAGTCGCAATTTCGCTACAGTAACATATACCTGAGGAAAATATCGTCGAAAAAGAGTTCTTGGGGTGACAGATTATTTCCTATCGCTGATCTATGTTTCACGTTACCCATGAGAACAGTTGAAACTTTAAGGTAACCCTCGGATATACAAACCGTAGGAATGATTTTGAAGAAAATAAATCGTCATTGATGTGCACGTAATACCAGATTCCTCTTACCGATATCAAACGGCGATCAGGTACGAGTCGCCAAGTATTAAGACGATTTATAGGCGGATTATGAAGCAACGTTTCGTATCACGAACACGACTATATTCGACTCGGTCAAGTGAGCTTGGACCGAGTACTTACTTCTACCGCGAAGTAAATGTACCGATAAATTCTCTGAGAAAAATGGACATTTAAAGGTTTACGCGGTGGCGTTGCCTTATGAAAAATGGCGCAGCAGCCAGTTTCAATGGAACGACTCGATTGCTCGATCCGTATAGACGAACGCAGCAGATTCGTTTTTAGTCGATTGCTCTTCGAATTCGGAATTCGCTCGATTTGTCATACTGCACTCCTTTTCACGATAATTAATTGTTACCCTTTCATTCGTGGAACACGTGATAGCGATAAGATAATCGTGAGCTCTACGAATCCCAATGGCAATTGTTGAACGATCCAAAAGCGATTAAAGAAAAGTACAGAAAACAAAATATCGAACTCCCCTTCTTCACTAGCAACTTTAAAACACCCACTGACTTCGGACTTCTGTCTAAGCTCTAACTCGGGTAAAACCCTATGAAAATGTCTGTAAAACTTTAGTCTCAAAGATATCCACCGTTAGAGCAACGTTTCGAGGGAATCGATACTTGAATGAAATTTTGCTGTAATAAACTTTGATAGAAAATTCCTTAATAAGAAACGTGAAAGGTGCCAGCATATCGATCACTCGACCAAACTCTGCTGTAAATCGAATGGATGTTTACCTGATTAAAAGTGGTTGGTGAAAAGTCGTGACGGTAATTCTTCGTTGCATCGGTGTATTTTCGCATCTGGAGGATCTTCAACGAGGCAGAACCGAAGGCGAACTAATTAATCGCTTCTTCGTTCGGATCGTTGTGATATATTCGCGAAAAACGATTCGCCTATAGATCGAGCGAAGCCACTGCATATTCAACGGGGGGTTTGTTCTCGATGCGAGTCGGGGCCAGAGGCGATATTTTTTTAACCCGAACCGGTGACCTTGATACATGTAATTGCCCCGGAAGTCACCGTGACGACGCCGGGGCTGATTAACGCGACCATTATCGGACTCCGTTACCGGCGAAATCGATTTAGATGCGAATCTCTCTGGACACGGGCGCCGTTTCGAGTTCTCGACCTGATATCGGGAAGTGAACGAGTTCCACGGCCTCGTTAATTACCCAAGTTACCGCGAAACTTTTCTACGATTCCGATGGAAAGAGCTTCGGGGCTCTCTAATGGGTCTCGTAATGGTTTTACAGCGCGGCTAAAAGTGGAACGGGGCATCCGTGAGCGAGGTCGAGACAGCTTCGATTTTTGCACCTCGATAAATAACCTGCGGTCCTGCACGCGCTACACACGAACAGTCTGGAGACGTTAATCGAAAACTTCCAGCTGATACTACATACCGATTCGACCCGTGATCCCTTCCGATCGTTATTTGCAATTAACTGCTAGGAAAATCGCTCCTGGTCCGTAGTCCGAAACTACGATATCGATCGGGGGAAACTCGTAACACGGGAATTGCCTACCCCATATATGAATTTCTACGATCTTCTAGATCTTCTCGTAACAGGTCTGAGAATTCTTATTCTTGTTCCTATGCCATTACAAACCTTTATCGAATAACGAGAGTCACGAATAAAGAGTTGATACGAGAGTGGTGAGAATTTCGTCTCGATATATTACTTCTCTTTGTTATGCGATTTTATGATCGTGCGTGTAAAAGAAGATTTTATTTAGAGAGAAGAAACGAGTCTATCAAAATATTACTTCCACTACTACGACGTTACTAAAGGTTCTAGCAAAAGCTTTTCAGAAAATTCTACATTCCACGATATGTCTAAGCGAGTCGCGTGATAAGGTGGTCAAACAGTTAGATACGAGTAATTCCGCGTAAAGGCTATGGCGGTAAAGCGGCCGGAATATCAGATAGCTTTCGGTTGAAACACGCACGCGTTCCCGCTCGTAAAGGTGGTCATAAAGCTCGCACGATGGTATCGGCCTCAAGCTCCATAAAACGGGGCAATCGAATAAGACGGAATAAATTGAATCTTCCAGCCGGTGAAATTTTACAATTCTCTGATCGCCGCTGCGACGCGATATTTCCCTCGCAAGTTCAAGGTAAACTCTCCTGACGCTCTGCATGGCTTCTGGCACCAAGGTCACGGTCCGTTTGACCCATTTGCGAGCGACGACGCGACCGATCGTAATTCCTCTCGACCGCACGGTGCACGTTGGTCAGATTTACGGAAGGGTGGAAGCCACCCCCGTAGGAGGCTGCCTCCGTGGAAGCCGAACTGCCGTCCGTCTTCCTCTTAAGATACCACGGGATCGTAAAGTCGCTTAATCGGATGAGTCCCCGTAGGGGCGGAACGTAAGCCGAGAAATTGAAACGCTCGTAAAGTCGTAATTCCGAAGGCGAGCTCGGCCCGCTAAAGCAAGCCTTGTTTGCGCGCCTCCTCTTACCTCATGCCTTCGTGGTTTGTTTCGACGCCGAAGTGTATTAGAATTCGTACGGAGACCGCATAATCTCTTCAGAGAAGCATTTGCTGGATTTTACATGTCGATGGTATCTTGCATTTAACCATTACCGATACTTTTTTCAGCGTATATTATTTGGGATAAGTGCAGTAGTGCAGCGTATTTTCTTCTGTAATCTTTTAAATACGGGTACATTTTCATAATTTATTCTCTCCAAACGCGATCAATTAATTCTGATCGTGTTAAAACTGATCGTCTCTGTTCTCGCCAATTTTTGCAACTGACCTCACAAAATGATCTGTTTCGATTGCTTTGTACATACGTAAGATAGACAAACGTGATAAGCAATAAATATAGGTGTTCCTCGATAACGAATTTACAGGTAAAGTCTTGACTCACGACCGGATAACGCAACGTTATCGTACGTTCTTTGTCCGATTCTCAAACTTGTTCGCAAACGCACGAGGAACGAAGTGCTAAACCGCGCGGGACAGTTTGCATCAAAGTTTAATAAAGTTTACGGAACACGTCGTATGCAGGTCGTGTATACGGAAAGCATCGTCATTACCGCGAAAGAAGGCGCATAATCGATCGCGTTGATCGACAGAGTCGAGAAGAGCTTTCAACCGAGCTATCTTCGCTACTCCGTGGAAGAGGTTCGCTCGTACGGCAACGCGCTCTCGCTATCTTCCGATAAACAATGTCAAGCATCTTATTCCACGTCGAGATGCCGCTTTTACATCGCACTCGTTAAGAGGGACTTTTTAACAAGGTAGCTCGGAACCGTGGCTCGTTGCTTTTTTGTCGCGCCACACCGTTGTAAGTTTCTTCAGCCCGTGCCTCCACCCCTACGCCTTCTCTCTGTCTGTGGACGTCGCGTATTTTACCCGGGTTTCGTTTTGATAACCTTATCCGCTCGACGGATGCCCTTTGTAATAAACCGATTAAAAACTCCGCGAGCGCGGTACAAGGTAGAGTATTACGATACGCTCGATGTTCGTTATAGTGCTTAAATTTTATGCAAAAGAGTTGCGCTGCACTAGTCGATGTCGGGTCGTGTGTCTGTATTTCGCGCCAACTTCAAAAGTTTCGGAAGCATGATCTCGTCGGGCATGAGCGCGCGAAGCCAGCTCGGTGCGTTTATCTCGTAATTAATTCGTAAGTATTACGAGCGTTATCGTTACGGCAGTTTAATTACGCGCTTCCGCCTCACCGGTGCGGCAGCTCCTAATTATGACGAACGATGCAATAAACAATATCAGATTTGCCGTCAACGCGTGACGTTTTATTGCAGTCTGTCCCGTGTTACGATGCAATTAATGGTCCGTCCTCGTTGCAATGTAAACGCTACGAATCGTTACGCCTCGCCTTTGCCCGGGATTAAATAGCATCCGCGACGACGCTTCTCGAGCTTCGGTGCTCCGATCGACCAGGTGTGCTGCGTACCTATAGCATCAGGTGCGTTTGACAGGTGCGTCATTAAGATATGGGGTAGGGTACAGGGAAGCGGCTGGAATGGGTGCCGGTTCGAACAAAAGAACGCACCGGTCGAACCGGGGTGAGTTAAAACGGGACTCAATTGCGTCGTCAATCTTTGACTTGATTGACGTCTTTCGTTATATTGTAACGGTATACTTGTTTAAGGACGTAAAAGCAGGCGTACGAAAGATTAACAGAGAGAATTTTAACAGAAAGGATCGTAAAAGCTAGATTCAAAGCTAGTAGATATATCTCGATAGATTTAAGAGCAATTCGAACAGGAGACGCATTTAATTTTACGTCACGAGTAATGTCACTCACCGAGCACCCTTTAATATCTGATGCAGAACGAAAATGCATGTCCATCGTTGATGATGCACTACAGCCTCGTAGATATCGCGTCGGATAGACGAGAGGAGTGTAGAATGAAGCCAGAGCTCAGAGGATACAGGGCGAGAAAAGCGTAGAGATAGTAGGGGAACGGTCCAGTCAGTCACTCGGACATTCACAATATGGATTTCCCTTTGGTGTAATCGCAACGTGGAAGCCCCTTGTTTCTGTGCCCCCAGCGAGAGTTCCGTCGTGCTCCCCTCCTCCTTTGACAGCCACCCCCGCACGATCCGACAGACTCTCGCCCCATATTCTCTGTCTAATTTGCCAACCTAAGCCGTCGGGACTGGTCGGACGGTAGCTCAACTTCATTATTCTCCCATTGTATCAGCACCCCCGCGGACATAAATCATGGAGGGTCCGGCGTCCCTCGACCCGTCGCCAACCAGGGATTTAGTTTGATTCTCGTCCCTGAAATTCCGTTGTAACCACCCCCTCCGCGACGATACCGCCACCAACGACCGATTTCTACTCCAATTTCCGCTTTTTCGGCCACTTATGGCCACTGACGGATAACTTGTCCTCGGGCGGTTTAACTTGCATCCGTTCGCCCGTTAACCTTCAATATGTACCCTCTCTCCTTTTCTCTCTCTCTCTCTCTCTCTCTCTCTGTCATCCTTTCGTACAAATCGGTATAGCTTTGTGATATTTTCTAGATTGTACATCCTGTCTTCGATGTTTCTAAACTGTGCATCGCGTTTGCATCATGCACTTCAAACTAGAGTCTATAGTAGAACATTGACTTCGATGACCCATTCCCCTTTCGAAGAAAAACTATATTTCGCCCCACTTCCCACATTCGCTTTCTACGCATTAATCCACATCAACACATGAACCATAACTTACAAAATAGTTCTATGCTGTAATTCTGTAAAAAAATCTACGCTTTTTCTGTCTGTCCTCTATCGTACGAAGAATCAAAATAACGAAACAAGCATCATTGTTTGCAAGAATTTTCGAACATAATCGAGCATTACTATTAAAAGCAGACAGCGTGCGATCAACTAGCCGATACCAGACGCATCGCATTATTTATTTATCAAACAGCCGCGTCTACATCGTTGGAAACGCGGAGCTCTAACTGGAGGCCGTTTAACCGCAGATTGAACGGGGTTATAAGCGTATAGGCTAGTCGGTAAGAGGGTGAAAATCGATATTGATTCCATGCAAAGACGTAGAACCATCGGAAGAGAGAAGGGGGTGTTGTGTGGCGAGCATTGTTAAGACACGACTCGAGGCGCGCGAAACTTATAGCCGGCGATCAAATTTAACACGTGTAATAACATTGTACCGTTAATGCCGGCGGATTATATTACACACTTAAGCGTAACTTGCGCCGCTACGCGTAATTATGTCCAGGCCCCTGGCATCGCGGGCGAACGCTCACCGCGTGTACTAAGATTCACTGTTATTGACCGTTCGTGCGTTATAATCATGACCCTTGTAGGAGAACCTTCGTAACGTAGCTCGATGGAGGTATTATACAGCTGCACGGAAAAAAAACTGTACGAAAGACGCACGCGATAGATGAAAAGCGATAAAATATTAGCGAGCCTCTCATCTCGATTGAATTTTAATGTCTTATCGGTCATTATTCATTGCTTCTCTAGATACTCGAAACGACAGCACTAAAACAGTCATTTAATAAGAAATATGACTGGAACTATTTTGTTTGTTGCGGATCTAGCGAAAGAGGATTTTCTTCTATCCGAGAAACTCGATGATATCTTGTAAAAATGGAAATTTCGCTGGGGAGGCGATGCACGAAATCAAATGACTCGTAAACGTCCACGATCATCGTAGCACTCTCGAGTTTTTGCGAAACGTAATGGCCAGCGTAGAGAAAATCCTATTGCGACAAATGGTGGACGAATCGCAGGATCTCAGATTTGATAGTGACAGCGAAATAAAATATAGACGGTGGTTGGAGAATTGATAGGGGATGGACGAAGCTGCATTAGGGCGTAGACCAAGCGAAGAGCTGTCTTGGAGGGATAAAAATGGGCGATTCGTTCAAGTATGTTGCCTCGAAATGCACGCAATCTCCTATGGAGATTTCGAGTCTCGAATAAGATTTATACTCGACAAAATACAACTCGTCGAGAAGAAACAGTTTTGGTATTTGATGCATGAAAAATCGCGTTCCTCTGTATTGAATTCGTGTGCGCTTGAAAGCGACAGCGAGGGGCCTTTTAATCGGCACAGTCGGTTGTCCACTTAATAAACTCTTCGTTTTCATCGCGGACGCATAATTTAGTCGGCGCGAATCTGCGTTGATGACACATTAATATCGAAAATTACGCGTCGACGCAACAGGCGCGCGAGCGAGGGGTGAATTCCAACCGAGAACGGGATGAAAAGATTCATTTACGCAGCTTATTACACCGGTTGCACCTGGTGTTGTTTGTCCATGGCATTTTTTCCTCATTCAGCCAGCGAACGCGCGGCTGTTTAATGAACTTAAGTTGGATTATCCACGTGCGAACGGTAAACTCGTGACGCGACGAACGAACGACCCCCGCGTTTTTCGCGTTTGCGGTTTTCCTCGGCGTTTTAACTTTTCGTTGAGAGCACTTTTTGTTCTGTTCGTTCATTCCCGACCATTTACACAAAACTCGATCCTTCCAGAAGATTCTACTTCGTTTAATCTCGCGTTTCGCGGCTTCTCTTCTTTTTCCTTCCTTTCTTTCTTTTTTTTTTTCTCTCTCGTCGATACGGTAAATAACAGCGTTAAGACCGGCCATTTAGCGGGATCCCGATGATGTAGAGGTCGTCGGGAGACGTACGAATTTGTCGCTGTGGAAAATGGACGACGCGGTGGAAACAATTTATTATAGAGAACCGATAGATCCCGGTCCGATAGCGAAGTTTGCTTCTATAAAGTTGGCCGTGCCACGAGTATCGATGGTAAGTTGAGAGAAAGCTATTGCACGGACCGAACTCTCGATCATCTTCCCGTTAAAATACTGAAACAGATCCGAACTTGGAGCGGTGCTACCGCCACGTTCTCGATAAACTACCCTCTCCCGTGTACGTCACCGCTTTGACTCTTTCTCCCAATCTACCTGTTCGATCGCTGCATGTATTTATTCACAATGCATTGCTCCAGGCATTACACGAACCGTAATCGCATTACGTCGCGCGATTTAGAATTTCTACAACTGATATAAATTTTCGAACAATACGACATTACTGAACGATGAAGAGCGAAAAGCTATAGCGAGATATAGAAAATGAAACTCGCGAAAACAAGCATTGCTGAAACAATCGCAGAAAGTGGATTGGAAGTATATCTGAATCTAGTGAAAGTTTCATTGGATTGTTTTATTCGATTCATTCATCTAAATTATTCCTCTTTCGAAATTACAAATTAGATATTTATCGAAGATAGAAATTACATATACGGAAAATAAATCTCAGCTCGACGTCTTTCAAAAATATACGAACGATCCTCTAATTCGAACATTGAATTCAGATGCAGAATCGAAATCTCACGATCGAGAATTAACGATCCCGGAGCTCTAATTCCAGCAAGCGTTTCCATCGTATCGTTGGAAATAATCTCGGAGCCTGGAACGATCGGTCTCGAGCCCTTTATTGGAGTCAATAGTGACCGACCGTACCATATATCAGGCAACGTCAGTAATAGGTTGGCTATTGGTATCGGCACCCGGCTACGAATATGTACCTTAAATCGCATCTCCCCGTACGACAGTTTATTATCGGTAAATCCGTCCGAATCTAATGCTCTTCTGACACCGTTACACGCGCGGCACGAGCAAATATCGTTTCCACATACATGAACATCGAATACAAGGATACACACAAGGATGACCAATCTCCGCAGTTCGTTGTCAGATCACGCGCGATGCCGTGGAGCTCGGCTATATGCAACACGCTTGGACACTAGTCGTATGAACGAGAAGCTGCATACAGAAGGACGAGGCCACGCGTCGCGTGGATATTCAGTCGGTTTTACGGCCGAGCTCCTAGATCCAAGCGGAACCCGTGTCGTGGATTTACACCATGTTTACATGATTTAGCAGTCTCCCCGGCGCGCGCTGGGTTACCGTCTCCGGGTACTTGGTCGAAGGTTTCGCTCGCGCGCATGCTGAGACCAGTGGTTCACTCGCACCGCGAGGTTACGTCGTCCTCGTCGACAGGAAACGTCGTGTCTACAAAGTTTCCCTGCCTCCGTGTTAGCCGTCTCTGTCTTCTCTCTATTCTCTGTCTGCGTCGTCGTCGACGTCAACGACATCGGTGTCCTTCGTGCAGCGTCTCCTTTCGAGGCTTCCTAACCCTTACTCCTCATCGGCTGTTTCTTCTTCTCTGTTCTTCGTGTACTTACGCCGTATGTTGGGTTGCGTCTCGATCGGTTCGCCGGTGTAGCTCTCCGGGACGGAGCTTTTGGTCCTCGTTTCCATGGAGACGCCGTGACGAGCGAGCAACACGGACAGAGGAAGAAAAGGTGGCTAGTGAAGAAGAGGAAGGGCGGTAAGGAAGATGGTGTGAAAGGGAAAAAGACGGGAACAACGGTTACACCGGCGTGTTCCAAGTTCGTCCTTACCGGGAGAGAAAGGAGAGCTTCTCTGGCTCGAATTCTATTGCGCGAACAATACGCTCACGGTAATGCTCGTTCGGCTTTGATTCATTGCGCCCCGCGAGAACGGGGATGAACACGAAGCTCCGGATAGAACAGTGATGCGCTCCGTAGACCTGGTAAGTTTGCCAGGATTCTATGAATGACCGTACGTCTCGCGTCTTCGAACGTCGTTTTTCTCCTTTCCTTTTTTATTTCACCTAACGGAAATGAAAGCTTCCTGAAAACCTGCTCTTTGATTGACCTGGCAGCTTCTGTTCTTATTTTTCCCTGGTTGGTCCCAGCAAGATAGATGGACGACAAATTTTGTTGCTCGAGGAAGTCAAACTCACCTTTAATCTTTTTTTATCAGCTATGTTCAGTTGAATTTGTTAATCACATCATTGATAAGATTTTGAAATGTTTCGAGTTATCTCTTTTTGAAATATCAATTAAACGTTCAGGAAGTTGTTGTTGGATATTCACCCTCGTAAATGAATTGTTGTTGTAACTTGTTATAGAATTCCTCCATCAAATGCAGCCGAGACAAGTTTCCCTATATATATTAAAGGTCGGAGGTTATAAATCCGAAAGGTCAACACTATACACTGTTCAACATAATTTCTTAGAATGTTATTTCATTGCATCTACAGACTATTTACCGATCTAAATGAAACTTCATAAGTCGTATTTTTATTGCAATATGTTCTCGCTGACAGTTGCGCGACCTTAAAATTTCTAATCGACTAATTTACGCTACGCATCTTGAATTTTGATCTACTTTCAACTTGCGGCCTAAAATTTTCTCAAATTTCTATACTTTCGTTCAATTAGACTCGCCATGCTTCTTTTATGCACTCGAAACGTTTACCCTGAGAAGATTGCGTCTTACGTTCCCTCCCGCGCCCCTTCTTTCGTGGATTACGCTTGCCAAAGTGGGATTGCATTAAAGCCGCGACGCGGCGGGTTCCCGCGGGAATTTGAAAGTATGGATTACGCTTGCACGCGTGCGCGCGCATATTTTAGCGGACCGCGCGCGCACCGGGATGAACGTGCGACGAAAGAACTAGTGATCAGCCGAAGGCCGAAATAACCGGGGCCGAGACAATTGATAATATCTATGGTTGGATCATAGCTGTTGAATTTCATAGAACTTAATTCAAAGGGGATGCTTTCCGTTCCCTGATCATATTCGTAGGAATCGATGAAATTCGCCCCTCGCTTCGTGCCTCGATCGATTCTTCGAATGTTGGTTTAATTTTAAAAAATGATGCCTTTACAAGAGGAATAACCACTTAGAAAAACGAAACGTACTCTGCCAGAGAAATAGCTTTGTAATACGTACTGGAATATGAGTGGCAGATTCCGACTCATACGAGATATACCGTTATGTCCATGGCACAATTCGTATCGCTTGGTCCGCGTATCTTTTCATCTGAGAACGCGGATCTCGACAAGAACCTTGATTGCGAAGGTCTATTCCTAAGCATGACGGTATCACCGGTCCTCGTAAAGCATATAACTACGATTTTCATCTTTACTTCGCTTCCCTACAATTTCCATCCATAATCGGATGAATACCTAACGAGTCTATTACCGACATGTGGCTCCGTAACCGTGCTCGAGCTTGGGAAATCTCACTGATGCAAGGCATCTTACCAATTTTTCCTGCTCGAGGTAACCCATCAACCAAACGCGAAGCTTAATCCAAGATAACTCACGCTCTGCACGTTCGAAGCTTTGAAAACTCTAGAACGACTAACGCCACTCCAGGACTGATAAATCTTCCGCTAGATACCCATTCTCGACGGGAACAAAAGGATTCTCCAGGACTCGCGACTAAATCGTTTCCTTTCCACGACGATTGCTCTATCAACCGACCTACTTAGAGGCATCGGCGGATTCCGACTCCCCGTTCGTAATATTCAAAGAACGCCACCCTTCTCCGCCGCTAATCCGAAGATTCCGAAACGATCGAGCGCGCAGAATGTTCGATCGGAGCATTCGGAGAAACTGCTATTCGTCGAAGATTTCTCCACGGCGGCCGGCACGCGAGCAAGGTCGAAAAGAGGCCAGACTGGTGAATGGATGGACTGTGGAAGTATTTCCTAATGACTGGCCGGGGGTTGGTGCGGCGGTCGGTCTCTCTCGACTGATGGTAGAAGGGGCCGTCAGAAACGGCGGTCGATATGCCGACGTACTAATGACCCGTACGGAGTCGGGCCAACAGACTGCTGGCTAGACGCGATGGCACCACTAGCGGCGGTTTTCGCTCAATTATAAATTGAATTACTTGCCGGCTCTGTGAAAATAGCCACGGTTATGTGCCATAAAAGGGGAAACCGACTGGGCGAACTGGATGATGGCACGGGAGAAACGGGGCTCATTCCGAACCAAAAGCATTCTCCCTCTCTCTTTCTCTCTCACTCTCACTCTCTTTATCTCGGTCCCTGTCGTCCCCTTCTCTGTATCGTCTTTCCTCCTTTTCTTTCTGTATTATTCGACTAACGACCGTGAAAATGTATCTGATCACTTGACCGCGTCGACTTCCGGAATTTTCCAAGGATCACGTTGACGTCGAAACGAGAACACGGAAAGAGGACGACGAATGGAACGCCGGGCTTGAAGGAACTCTGATTGGCCAGCAATGATTAAGGGTCATCGTCTGTCCGCGCTGTCATTAAGGTAATTGGAGGCTAATCGCCGCAGGAATTAACAGCGACAACAGTGCGTGTCGTGTGATGTCGCATTTTCGCTGAAACTTTGTGGTGAACGTGTATTGCACGTTTCACAGTGTATGTCGCGTTCTTTCATGGAGGATCACGTCGGAGACACGTCAACGTTCGTTTAACCACGTTTCACGCAAGCCTCCGGAGACACGAACTTTTCCACCGACAATCGTTATTTTTATCACCGAAACTGTACCGCGAACCGACGACACGCGACGTTAAATAATAGCAGTTAGCCGACTAACGCGGTCACAGCGAACAAAGTTGTCACTGGAAACAGTATCCCGCATCGAGAAGCGACTATGCTTGCTTTATTAACTTAGCAGACCTCGTTACGTGGCGACGCTATTAGCCAGGCTAATCCGCAGGGTGTGATTTATTTGCCGGAAGTCTAACCTCTTGCTCTCTATTGCTTCCTTCGTCTTTATCTACCTCGTGCACTGTCATAGTGCGTGCATATAACGAACAATGAATCGACGATCGATCGTAGACGATCTTCGTTAGCTACTTTAACGACTGGTACTTATCGAGTCACGTCGAACACTCGGTCGATATTTCTCTTGGCTATTTACCAACCACTACAGACCATTCCAACGATTAGCTCGAGGCAAATTCCATTCGCATACACGACTGACAAAGAAAGTATACAACGCAAAGACTTGGTCGATCGTAGTCGACCAAGCTTACGCAGTCGACGTAACACGATTGAAAATTCGGTCCCTCGTCGAGCGTGTCGATTTGCATTCGACCAATCAATCTCTGTAAAGAAAAACACTGCAGGACAAACGCGCTAACACGGCCTGTGTTTACGAGTTCGTTGGACTGGCGTAGAAAGCACGCGCCGCACGGAAAGTTCGACGATCTGGGATATCAAAAAGCAACGCCGGTCCCGATACAAATAACCAGGGTGCAGGATCGTTCATTACGCGACCATGCAAATAGCCCGGAATTCCGTGACGAGTTTCCGCGCTCACGAGAGTTCCCTACGCTTCTCCTTCCACTAACTTTTCTTAATTTGTATCGTCAAATATTTTCACGAGAAATTCCGGGGTGCATCTGCTGGAGGAGCGTAGCGAAAGATGCGAGAACTTGGGAAACCTCGCGGCGTTTCCGGCACCGTTCGAACGAAATAAAGTGTTTTGAGTATGCACCAGGACGCGGAGAGCAATTTCCCCGAGTTGTCTTCCTCTTTTCCCTCTAACCGTTCCAACGTGAATCTCGAGGCAGTAATTCCTGCGCGAATCGTACTCTGATCGCCGCTTTAATCCCAGCAGCGTGAGCTTCGATCCGTTCCAACGACGTATGAAGTGGTATTTGGCTCGGCCGTACCGAGAGAGAGCATCATCATCCCCCTTTTCTCGATCCGCCAGCCCCTCCGTCGATACCGTACGTACGGCCCCTCGTCTCCACGTAATCCACGGAAATGGGCACGGTGTCGATGGGATTCGTATTTGCGTTACGCCGACGGAAACGCGGAAAGTAACGCCATTTCGTAATTTCCGGTAAGCGAGAAAAGCCAGCCGTCTGCGAGTCGGTGGTGCGCTGCTACCGATCGGATACGACCACGCTCGATGCCCGGCACTCCGGTGTACGGGGTGTCAAAATTCTCTACACCTTGGGACCTCTGACATTTCGGTACCAGCTTCTCATAAAATGTCGCGGAGAACTGAATTTGCGATTTTCGGTGGAACTGTTCGTGATAGGTAAAACTTGAATTTTTATAAAATTTGTAACTTCTGAATACGACGTGTCCGCATCTCTTTCAGAGAACAAATTACTCAGTTTCTTGAATATTAGCGTTTGTGCGTTTTTACTGTCAATGGCTGTGTTTGTGGAAGTTCATTGAGAAGATATTATGTATACGTGTTATTTTTATTTCGAACATCTTATCCATACATTTGTCAGCGATTGAAATCTTGAAGACAGGCGATCACTCTAAAACTCCCACAGCCCAGACCTTTCCTAACGCCTGCAGTCGACAAATCCTTTCTCAACATCTTCGTATCTACGCGCTCCCCATCTTCTTCCCTCAAACAGGAGATACAAGACCGATAAGATTCACGCAAAATTCGCCGAGCACTCGGTATATACGCGAGCACGCAGGCTAATCCATGTGTTTGATCCATCTGGCTACCTACCAACCTACCGACCTAGCTTCCTCCTCACAGTCGGTGCTGGATATTCCGGAAATGACGTCACGCTCATTGTAACATCCCGTATAACGTGAGCACAGCCGTAGCGAGACGCTCTCTTTCGTGTCCCACGGATCGAGACCGTGTTTGCAACCACGTCGAGTGAAAGAGAGAGAAAGAGAGAGAGAGAAGGAGGGACGAGCTGTTGCGTGCTCCGTGCGTGGGTGTGCGAACACGTCAAGTCGGTACGCGGCGTACCGTGTAAATACCTAGCTGGCAGCGGCCGAGTCTGAGTCTGAGTCTGTCTGCGTGCATGGATGCACCGAGAAAAGTGGTTGCAACGGCGTATATGCATGTATACGATCAAGACGATTTCCATCGCACCGTTTCAACGATCCGCCTGCGCTTCCTGGCGGACACCAACGCGAAGCTACGTAATCTAATCGTAACGGTGGAGTGTCTTTAATTTCGACCTCGTGCCGTGCATCCTGTGTCCCCTTTCACGCGGAATCGATATGTTTGCTCTTTCAACGAGAAGCTTCGATACGATAGAAGCGAATAAAGTTCTCAGTTGACGTTTTCTACATCGATATTCGTACGCGTGTGAAATGTTCGTTTTAAGGTACCTACCTACATAACAGCGATAGACCTGAGTACCGTAATATTGATGTTAGAGAGGAATTCCAAAGATAGCTTGTGTTCGATCACTAAAAAAAATACACATTTCCGATTAAGGAGTAGGAAGACAAGCACTGAAACACGCTTGTGTATACGCTTTAAAAGCGGTTCAGTAGGATTATTTGTGCCCATCTGCTGCGCAGACCGTTTCGAGCATCTCTTCGACAAAGCAATGGCTTTTCATTAAGGCCGCCCGCATTTCCGACGATTCGCGAACTCATCGAAAAATCCGTGCGACACCGAACGCTCGTAGATTTTACTGTCGATTCGTAAAAACAACGTGTAACACGCCTAGCGTCGTTTATTACAGTGACGAAAAAGAGTGCGACGAAACGTCGAACAGGGTGTCGTTATCGGTTTGAACGGGCCACAGTCGGCTCGAAAACAAAGCCGTAACGAGGGAGTGAATTTAGCGAGCGAAAGTCGAGTCGCAACGCGGCCTCGACTGTTCGCATCCCGCAATTAGAGACACGTGGGCGTGAGGACGCATCACGTTCACGCATCGCGCGGCTTGCACGCTTAAGCTGTATCGAGGTTGCTCGCACGTTTCACGGGGGTTACGTAAACGATCGTAAAGGCTGTCGACGATGATCGCTTTCAACGTTCGCCACGTTTGCAAACCTGACATCGAACAGATGTTCTCGATTCGTGAACGCTGTGTGTCGTGATCGAGCTAAGGAGATACTGGGAAGGGAAGTTTGCTCGCTTGTCAGAGGCGACGTAACACGTATCCTCGCTTGATACGCTAATTATAATTAACAAAGGAATAGCCACGAATAGTTGTGAGTAATCGTGACCCCGTAACTAAGTCAGAATCTTTCGTTAATTCAACTCTTTGTACAGTACTTTCCTCTCTGACTTCGGTCTATGATTGTTAGTAAGCGTTTATTAATAAGCGTTTCGATAACCAGGTTCATTGTTGTTCTTAGATAATTTCGTCTATCATACGAATGATTGAATTGTACCATCTGTGTTTATGCTAAGACCCACATATACGTTATACGTATTTAGATCAACCAGAAATGTACTTTAACAAAGTTTCAAATTGACGATTCATTTTTCATTCTGTCATTCTCTCTTTATCATTCTCCTTACATCAACAAATTACAGCTGAAGGACATTCGCCGATTCAAATATTTCAAAGCTTCAATGTCACGACTGTAACCTTGAAGCAAGAACAACAAGAAGATGTCGTTGCTGCGAAGTACGTCACAGCACGTCGGGAAGTCGCGCACAAGTTAGTGAAATATACGTGAGATTTTGTTGGCGGAGCGCGTGATTCATCGCGCAAGCACGCGTCGGCATTAGCATTCATCACAGTCGGAAACAAAAATATAGATTATTGGCTATCGGTGGCTCGCGAGGACTTTGTAACCACGGTCATAAATATTTCCCGGTTGCCACGCCATTGATTGGCCATGCTCGCGCCGCGCATCCGTTGACCGATAACTCACATTATGTCACGTCGTAGCCAGTAATCGACGAACAAACAGCGATCGTTACCTTTCGACAGCGTCGCGGCTGTTATGAATGGTGCGTTCTCGTCGAAAGGAGCCGCCATCATTCGCGATCACGATCTCGAGAAAATTCCTGTGTGGATGAGGAGCGTGAAGGCACGATGGTCGTCGTTTCTTTTACAGAGTGATTCTAAAGTAAGAAACCATTGTGAAATATCTGAACATAGGTTAAGATCGTAACTAAGGATCAGAGAAAGACACAAGAAATCCATTTTTGTTAGTTTCCCAATTTTCATTCCGTTATTTTGATATAAAATAATAAAAGGAGAAAATAGCCTGGTAGATTCGAAGATATAAGCCTGCAAACATGCGTTGCAATTTTCAATAAGAATTGAAAAATATGACGTTGGTTTTTATATATTGTTATTATATGTAATAATACAATAGCTAATGACAGAAAGAAAACACATAAGGAAGTTTGAAAACTTGTTACCCGACTTTAGGAACGACCAGTACGCTGTGCGATCTAGTCGCAGCAGCTCCCGGTCGCCGTGCTGAGATATTCCGTCGACGTACGGGTGATTGATTAATAAATATTAAACGGTGGTATTGAGGTAGCTCATATTCTGGCTCGTCCATCAGCCGGTTTATGGCTCAGAAGCCGTTAGAGCGACGATCAAGTTTCGAGTCGTAAAAGTCGCTGACGTGATGTCTAAAGCTTTCCTAATCGGAGAACGGATTCTCACGTGACTCTCCTATAGTCAATTGAGTCTCTCAGACTATCGATCCATTTTGCTTCCTAATAAATTTCATAAAAAGAGCTGTATACATCGACGTGAAATCATAAAACGCATATATAGCATGAAACAAAGAAATTGTAAGATCTCCAAGCCTGAAACGCTTCAGTTCATGTCTATGAAATGCCGAATAATAAATATACCTCTTTCCTCTCCTAATTGCAACCCTAACTATCAGATCCATACTTATTCTATAGAAAAATTTTTACCTTTTCCTCTCCACAAAATTAACAAATCGATTCGAAGAACGTAGCATAATTAGAATCCATCTGTAACTACACTCTGACTACTCACACTAGAACAGAACTGTAGATGTATATCCGACCTAATGTTCATCTCCAAAATTATAAATGATTACATCGACTATCCTGACATTCCCTTATGAAGTCTTATACTCCATTCTACTCTTTTCTCGTGTACATATCCTGCTTTGTGTTTGCATTTCACTATAGCAAAGAGTGTGGCATCTATAATAAATATTATTATCACTATTAGAATTTCTTCAACGACGAAGCAACGATGCGCATTCAGCGAGAACACACGAGTTAGCCATTTACAAGCATCTCGAACTGCAATCTCCGGCATATTCAGTCTCCTCGAATCGGCAGTAGATAGATTTCGAAGCGAATGCCACGAGTATTCGATGCTTTCCTCCTTCGCTAGACGACATAGCGGAGACACTCGAGAAAAAGTCGAAAGAACGCGTATCGATTTCGTTGCGGTAAGGAACTGCGTGTACGACGACGACGATGACGATGACTGCGACGTACACCGCGTACACGTCTGCATGCGACCTGATCGGGCACTCGCGCGTAAGTACGCGAAGCGTGCATATGGAAAAGCGCCGGGAGGTCGGCACAGCTACTTAGGTGCACGCGAGAGCCGGCTTCGCCTGGATTAAGATCGTCAAGTGCCGGAAAGAAAACGGGCTGAGAAACCGCGTCACGGATCTGGGTTACGGAATACGCGGCGCCGGTGATCACGAGCAAAAAATTGCGCGACGCGTTGCGGAACCATCCAATTCTGCCGGTAATTGGACCTCTTTTTTTGCTCCCTTTCTTCTTTCTTAATTCGATCCTAAAGAAATCCTTCGCGCATCGTTGGAATTAAATCGACGCTCGCGAGGTTGTCGAGGGTGAAACAATTTTTAGCGGTCGAATTGGGACGTTGGTAGATTGATTAGGATTACGTTTTGCTCGATTCTTGGCTCTTTTAAATGTCGAGAGTGTCAATTGCTGTTCTTATATTTAGTAGAAATTGGAAAATCGTAGAAAAATTGTGATTCTACCCTTGTAACATAAATCTAATTTTATGTAGTAAACTCGTAGCTAATAGCACGTATATGTAATTATTAAAATTAAACAGTTAGTATTTAATTTAATAATTAAATAAAATTATAAAAGAAAGTTAGAAGTTAAAATAAGAAAAATCGCTAGATTTCAAACAACTTCAAACGTTGAGACATAAGTTCCGACGTAACAAGATCGCATGTTTGATCGAGAGAGGCGAAAATATAGAGCGTCAGGTTGCACGAGATCTCCGATGTTCTTGTCTTCTTTCTTTGCAATTTCCTCGGGTCATTGGTATTCTTGGACAAGCCCTGACGGTCGAACGGCGTAAACGATCGACGTTCTTTCCTTGTTGCAGGATCGAGACAAGGGTACAGAACGACGGGTCTGCCGAAAAAATTCACTGTACCGTCGAGTAGGTTCCGAATTCTCTTTTCTCTCTTCGACCCTTCTCACTCGTCCCTTCCTTAAGGGCGGAATTAAATCGAGTTTCTGAGCGAGTTCAGATAGCGGCCGGATGAAATATGTAGAACGTAAAGGGCACTTCCTGTATAAGGAGGCAAGAAACCGCGAAAGCCAGACAGCTAAATGGCGCTCGGAACTTGTGGAAAATTTCAGAATCGAAGAACGATATTTCAGCAACTACTCTGGAACTACGTCGGTAGAACTCCAACTACTATTCCGTCGAGAAAATCCTTTTTTCTCTCGTTTAGCCCAAACGAACGATTTTCCTACGACTATTTCGTCGTCATAAAAGTACGACAGAGACGATCAGTGTGTTCGTCCGCTTGTAAGAATTGATTGCGACTTCACGTTGGCAGTATACGTAATGAATCTGGTGTTTTCATCGGCGCGCATAACCTACGCGAACAGATTCCGTTAGCAAGCGCGCGCTGCATGCGACGATATAAATAACGACGGCGTGCGTTTACGAGACGAGTAAATCACTTTGTAGGCCAATTATAGGATTAATATTTATAGCGTCGACGCAACCGGCCCGTCATTGGCCGGAGGTACGCGTAACTGATGAAAAAACATCATGCATCGTGCCTTGCATACGTTCTTCGGATTCGCGCGATACTCCGTAACAAGGTGTTCTTTCATTAGAATTTGCTGATTAAATTCAGTATTGATGATCAACATTAAGTTGATTAATTTGTTCGTGCGTTCTTGCGAATATGTATTTATAAGAGTGAGAAAGATCGGAAAAGTACGGATGACTTTACAGAGTACAATAGAAGACGTAAATTCAGTTCGAAATATCTAGGTCATGTTAAACTCAAAGAAATTCTTTTTCCATTTTAAACTTAAATCCTTTAAACCACTGCTTGCCCGATGCCTAGCAAAATAGCGGGCTTCGCCGTACAGGGGAATCGCGTTTCAGCCGAATTACCATCGTAATCAAAGCGAACGGTAAAAGCTGAGTATCATCAACGAGGTTTTCGTTCCTTCATTTGGGATCAAACGCGATCCTTCGCCTCTCGCGACGTCTCGCAATATGAAAGACGGCAAAAATATATACATGTCACTCACACGTATTCGGCTGAGTGTGTTACATCTGGTCCCTAAATAAATTCCAACCCTGAAAGCGTTTAATGAAGCCCTCGGTCGGTAATAAAACGGAGACGCGAGTCGCGATGCGAACGAAAGACGAAACGACAGAAGAAAAAGGGCTTTGTGCAGTCGCGAATCCTATTATTCCGCGGGGCTTTCCCCAGAAATTACGGCGTTCTCTCGTCTTCCTTTTTCTCGTGACGATGGAACGCGAAGCAGCACGTCGATTCACTCGAAGAACCGTGTGCCTTTCACTGACCTACGCGAGCCTTTACGGCCGACGCGTTCCCAAGAAACGACGTCTGCGTCCATTGCGTAATGTCTTAAATCGTTAGGACGCCGACTAATTGGAGCGTTGGAATTGGAATTGGACTTGAGTACAACATGCCTGCTTTTTGTATCCGAGTATCGAGGAATTTGACACGTTCTTGTATTCCTTCTAGGAATTCCTCAACCATGGAATTGCTCGATAATTGATTTATTCGTCGATCGCCAGGAATACCGGCTTCTTCTTTTCTTACCGTATCTTACCATATTGGTATTTCATATAACGAGTTTGTGTAGTAACGCATTGACTAAAGATATTGAGAAATTTGTTGCAATTGTTTATTAACAGGTACTGCGTTATTATTTTTTGCTAATCGATGGAAACGAACTAGTGGTTCGGGTTATTTAACAAAGCTATCGAGCAAATATTCCACATTCAGGTGGTATTGCGAATCTGTAATTTTACTCTTTCTTCTTTCTTCAATCTTTTTAACAAAATTTCGATAATAAACGAACAACGTGTCTCGAGACTAGTCAAGAAATGTCAAAGCGTTTGCGTTAAAAGGCGCGCGATTATTACCTCCTCGGTCGTCGTTACTGTTTACCATTTTCCTTGTTCCCTTTAACACGATTAATCGTGCTTGTTTCAATGCGATCCGAACAATAAGCCTTTATTAAGCAGACTGGGAGTTAATTAAATCACGTATGCATCGATATTCAGTTTGCTGCAGGGCTGTTCGTTCTATATATAGCGGAAACGATTGGTTTTTACTCTCTGTCGAGTATCAACGTGCGGCATTATGCGTCGTCACGAAAAAATCGTCGAACGCGTAAAGAGTTAACGCGTGCGCGTTACACGAAACATTAATAAACAATAATTAACGAATCGCGCAGTGGAATTCGTGGAAGCGATTTTGTAATTCGCGACGCAATGACATAACAATGTCGATGTTTTCCGCGCGCCGTTTTGAGCGCTCGTAAATTAAAGAGGCAGGAAAGACAGCAAAGCGTCTCGACAAATTGCAAATCATGTTTTCAGGTTGCGCCGCGACTCGTTGCACGGCTTCACGCGCAAGAAAACCTCAATAACACGTTTGAAATTTACAAAAGAAACAAATTTACGTTTTCTGGAACAACGTTGTCAGACCTGTCATAACTTCCTTTGGTTTATCGTTGTGTTTTCCATGCGCTGGATACAGCGTAACAGTATTTATTGTCGTAATTTTTCAACTGTCTAATTTATTTCTTTCCTTTCATCAGACACTGTCAGGAATCTGACACTAATTATTAGATCGCGAATTTTTACTGCATTCGACTAACTTTGTTCTTTTTCTGATTTCAGGTAAGAACGCGCCTCTATATCCATTCGAGATTTCTTTGCACGCGTCGTGGAACCAACAGAAGTCACCTGTCACCTTAAGAAGCCTGTTTTCCACAAAAAAGCCGAACACTAAAGAGGTGGAAGATGAACAAGCCAAGGTAAAATTTCCTCGGTGCAATTTTGCATCCGCACAGCTGCAAGTGAAGTCTTAAATCAATTGCTAGCCGAGCTCGCAGGATGAGACGGGGGTGAGATGGGCCTGCAACGGGCGGGAAATGGGCAGGGGTGGGTGTAAGGTTGTAGCAGCGAACTCCATAATTAGTTGGGAACCCGAAGCCGGCGAAGCTCTCGGATTTAATATCTTAACACCCTCCTTAACGCAGCCCGAAATTTCGTGCCACGTCGCTATTGGCAAGCCATGCCAACTAGGCTCGAGTTCTTCGTGGAAACTTCGTCCACCCTCGACGCACCCTGTCCTCCTCACCGCGTCTGGTCTGTCTGTCTGTCTGTCTGTTTTCAGTCCGTGTCTCCATTCGTGTATCCGCGTTCGTTTCGCGTTGCGGCAGGCGGTTTTCGATTTCGTCGCGGATACCGATGACGAATGAAGAGGGTGAGAGGTCGCCTCAACGAAGTTTCTTGCTTTTCGCGCGAGTCATTTTCGTCGCGACTCTACGCTGGCTGCACGCTAGCGGCGAATTGCTTTTCAGTGAAGCGTCGACCGGTGAAAATGATTAGTCGTGTGAGAGTGGAATTGCAAATGGAGACATGTTTATTATGATTATTGTTGGTTCGGAGAAGAGGAACTTGAAGAAAGTTTGCGTTGGCATGTCGTGATACGGATTGGATATCAGCCAGTGAAATGCAAACGCGTGAATTGGTTCGTTTCTAATAACGTTGAGAAACGAAAGCGAAAAGCGCGAATCGGTAAACTTTGATCTGCTAGGTAAAGGGTTGAGCTTTAAAACGCTTGTTTCCCGTTTCTATAACAAATATAAAAGGGTGCTAATGAGTATTTTTGATCGTTGATAAAATAATATTTTCGCGTTGAACGAGCTCCGTTATACTTCTGTACGTCCTCTCTTTACTTTAATAGTTCCTTTTTTGTTTCGAGTCTGTTGGGTAGCTTGTTAATTTTGAAGGTTTTTTTTCTTCCCTCATAATTGGAATAATTCCGCTATTATCAAGTTTTCGTTCGATTCACTTTTTAGCTTAATTACGGAGAGATTTATTGCTTCAGTGATAATTAGTGGTATGTGTACCTATTCCATCAAATAGAGTTTTGTTCCTATTTGAGTAATTAACGAGTAGAAGTAAGTTTCGAACTGTCGACTCTCGTTGCGAATTTAAAATAACAGCGACCAAGCTACCAAGCTGCGAATATCACAGAACAACTAGAAATATGACCAATAGCCTTAGTTGTAGATACAATAATGAAAACAAGGTAACACGTGCGCGTGGTAGATGCCACCTTGAAATTGCAATTATAAACGCGAAGTATTGCTTAGCGGGTGCAATTGTTGCGGTAGCTGAAACACTAGATTACACAACTTCGTTCTGATAAAACGTTTACCGGTTCACCGGCGCAAGTGATATCCCTTTCTGGAAAATCCCTGTGTGAGCTTTATGCTCAGTGGCGGTGATATTACTGCAGCTAATTGAATATTATAATGCTATCGAATCGCTTCTACCTCTGTAATAAAATCTTTAGCGTTTTCATTTCAGTGAGATAAAAGCATTATGGGTCATATTATTAACTCTGAAAGCTAAGGTCGAGTCATTGATGCTTATGGTCATTCTTTGAAACTAAGGTTTAAAAGTTGTGTTAGCGATAAACAGAGTCATTTTAGGAAGCTGTAGATATCGTGTCGTCAATGATCGCGTTAATAGTAGTAGCGTCATTGGTATTAAATGTTGATCGAAAGTCACATGACGGAGAAGGTTATGAAGGTTTCCCCCTGGAATTTTCAGAATAATCTGACGGATCGAGTACTCGGTCATTACACGACAAATGACCAGACGTATAAAATAAGCCGAATTCAGCTACAGATCAATACGGTAATTTCCGCGTAAAATTATTGTCATGCCGAATATCGTGCTCTTAGGGGACGATGACGTGAGTTATTAGATAACGTCGCCCTTTATCTCAGTAATGGCGCCGTACGGTGTTCGAAGTGTAGTATGAAATATTTTTTTGTCGAAAGTATGACGAAGAAATTGTAAAAGCCTGAAATGTCTGGCGTTATGATATGGTAATTTTCTGTATATTCTCTTTAAATTGGACAATTAGGTTTGGGTGGCCAATTTCGTTGAACAAGACCACGGAGACTAAAAAAGTAGGATCTATTTCCATAAATTTCTAGGTACATATATAAGAAGGATCGTTTCCTCGACACTTGCCAAGAGAAAGGTTGAACTTTTTGGGTCGCAATGGAGTCCGCGAATGAGATTTATTTAGGTAGTACTATTTATTGTTTTACCCAGAGCCGGAGTTCCCCAAAAATAGACCGACGGAGAGATCCTTCGTAGGATAAGGTCACAAAACCAAACATTTTTCTCGGAGGTTAGGGGGCGTCAAGTAGATGAAACATCTGCAAAAGCAGATGGAGGCCACGTTTTCGTTGGCTCGAAAGATAGAAGATCGAAAAAGAGAAGGAACTTGGTAGCAGATGGCACGTGCTCCCTTCTGTTATCTTATTTTCCCATGCAATTCCAAATCTTCCTTAAATTGCTAAAATCGACCAGACTCCTAACTTATCTGATGTTTAGCCACCCGATGCTAGGTGCTTTCAGAGATGTCTATCGGTCGATACTTTATTTCGCGGCTGCCATTTCCATTCTACGTTCCTCGTTTTTAGAATCAACCATTCTCCACCGAAACTTCTACCAGAGTCATTTCTAAAATTACAAAGGAGTTTATATATGCAGTCGATCGAATTCGCAAGGGATGGCATGACGAATTTTATTTAAAAATATCGTCGGACACGAGCCACATGCCGCGGCATACCATACCCTTCTAATCACCGAGCAACGAGGTCGAATCCGAGGTCGATATCGCACGGAATTATTTGATGATCGCCGGGATAGATTGGCGAAATTTTTCAATTACGCTCTCTTTTAATTGGCACGGCAAGAATTCGATCTCGTCGAGTTGATACAAGAGAACTGGCGCGCGAGCTCCATGGCACGTAGGAATATCGAATATCACGAAATTTTCGAAGAAAAAAAAAGAAACTTTGCTTCCCCTGTAGCTACACGAATTTCACCCGGTAACGTACTACGCCTCGCACAATCGATTATTCCCGTAGACTTCGACATTTACTTTTTCGCCGTGCAATCACTTCATCTTTACCCTGTTTCTACCTACGTACATGCGAAAATCTTTCAACATTCCGCTTCGACGTTCCTCGATAAATTTGTATATTTCCCATACACGAACAGTCAGAAACATTCTCGTTCTTTTAGTTCAAAATTTTCTCAGTCCTCTCTAGGTATGAAACTTGCACGAACGTAAAGCAATGCTCGAGTACGTTCTGTTCGATTTTTAACCTGCGGCATACTCACCCCTGGATAGAAAACTGTTGTCAGGGAGGATGGATCTCGCTCGACCCTTGGTAGACCGCGAAGAGCCACTCTTCCCATCGCGATTGATACTCGGATGGTCCGATGGTCGGCCGACAGTTGTATTTATAGGATTTAATCGATGACACGGTTATCCAGTGGCATCGGCGCGTGACCTGCATATTCCTGTTACAATCCGATTCGACGTTACGATGTTGCCACTTACCGTGGATGACGTGTATTGCAGTCGTCATCCTCGATTACAAAGATAGCCCCTCTGCAAGTAATCCGAGGGAGGATGATGTGGAGACGGAGAAGCACGAGAGGACAGACGCTTGTTAATTCACTCTTGAACGGCTGGGTCTATTTCCGCGATTCGACGAATCAATTATATAAACAAGCTCGTGTGAAAGATCCCGGGAGAAAGCAGATCAACCGTGTCCAGAACAAGAGAAACAAACAACTTTGAGTTTTAATTGAAACTTAAAGGCATCAGGTGCGTGACTGCTTATTTTTAATTGCGGTTATATCTCGTCGCTAGTCAAAGTCATACGTCGAAGTAAATTACGAGTAAACATGCCTGGTATGAAATTGTCATAGGAATAATGCATCAAAGAATAATCTAGTTTTCTTAAAGGTATCTATGTTCCCTTTTTAACAAATTCATTCACTCTCGAAGCCTTAACTATCGATCTGTGTCAATCACAGTTTGCAAATTATTATCACGTTTCGCGAAACAGCTTACATTCCTCTTCACGCTTTAGACACATACAAGGCCAAACACGTACGATTTGCATTAGAAGGCGATCGAACGCAACGGTGTAAAAGATTTCCAAAGAACCGGTGCAAAAACAAAGCGTCCATAGAATCATTATCCATGATCATCGTCTATTATTACCCTTATTATCATGATAATGAGCAAAATAGCCTCTTAAACGGTTCGCGTATTTTAATTACCATAAATCTTGTTACGCTCTCCGTAGTCGCGAGTGCCGCAGCACCTAACACGTACGCGTGTCTCGCTGTTTAGAGTGGCGCTTACTTATTATGCTACGTTCCGCTATAAACATCGTAATCAACGTTAAACCCGACAAAGCGCCGCGATGCAGCACCCCCGTGGCTCGAGTTTCACAGTGGAAAAATTCCTCCGCACGGCGGAAACGATACGTTAACTAAACACTGTAAAATAGTAAAAATAGTCGAAAGATCAAGCCAACTGCTGTCGACAGCCGACTTGCTCGTATTTACCGAACGTTGCACAATGTTGCACAAGTTTGTGTAAAACTTTCACTCTGTCGAATGAAAACTTTATTAATTTACTAATATTAATTAAATAACGATTAATAATAATAGCTTCTTTCAATAAGTGTTCAATTGTCCACAAACGCTCTCGAAACTCATATTTATTTCCAGATACATGACGTGCATAATCCATCCATTTTTCAGAGGAATTATTCCAGTTTGCTGAATTTTGCCTAAATTTATCCTGCAGCTTTTTCTCTCTCGCGAGAAATTCAAAACATTTCTATGATAGCAACGTATTTTAAGCTGGTCGACTAGTCTGTGTCGTTAGTACTGTACGTTATAGGCATACTACACCGATATTACCCGACGACGGAGACAAGACAGCCGAGATATTGTTGCCTATCGATTTTCCGTCTGGCGTCGTTTGACTCAACGTCTTCCTCCGCTTAATTGTGTATAATGCTCGCAACGCGGATGAAACGGGAAAGTAACAGCAGGGGTGGAAGTCGAAAGGGACAAAGATAGCGTGACTGTTCAGAGAAGAATCGAACAGCGAATGTTCTACGGTCGCCTCAATCGGTGAATTATTATCGGGGAGAATGCTGCATACTGTTGACAAAACTAGGACACGGTGGTTTTTAATCCCGAGTTCTTAATCCTAAGATTACAGGTCGGAAAAGAAGATAAGTATTGAATCCTTGTAAGACACGTGGTTTCGACGTGTTTCTCCGATAAGGTTAGGGGTTGATCCAAAAGAGCAGGACAAGAGACAAAAGAATTCGAACCTTGATCTTTTATTCGCGGTGACTTCTATCGATTAACCTTTTCCAATGGATTTAAAAGAGAAATGTGTTTATAGCACGTAAGTCAGCCTGCACCAAATTTATTTACAGCAGCCGCCGATGAATTTACCACGGCACGATCGATTAATCACATCGATAAATTCTTTTTCTTTTGTCGTCGTTGTTTTTATTATAAAAAGAAGAAAGTTGATTAGAAGATTGTCATTTTTGTCTGCTTCTGTTCGTTAGAAAAAAAATGTGGTAGAGTCAGGTTGCTTGTGTCGTGTCACGCAAAGGTTCAGACGTGCAGAACTCTTCCAAAGAAGGTTCTGGAAAAAGCTCAAAGGTTTGTTTGCAGCGGTGGCTGCGATACGAAAGTTGCAAGAGCGCCATTGGCGAGAACGTGACCCCGCGTTTCCACGAAATTTTTTCACGGTGTAGACGGGGATAGCGGTAGCTCGCATTCCAGATACGTGGATGGGTAGTTCAAGAGAGGAGAGATGCGTGGAACCTGCTACGTGCTTCTCGGGAAGAATATTTTAAACGCTGCATGGAAAGTCGAATCTTGCGCCACGTTGCCTAGTGAGAATAATAGCTGATACTCGACGAGTATTCCTATCATGTTTCCTATATCGTTACGCTACATAGTTGTCTCATAATTGTAGCTTCAAATGAAATTCGACAGAAGTTGTCCTAAGCAAATGCCGACTGTCGAAATGTATGTAGGTTGTGATTCTTTCTTTTTCAGAAAGATAAACTCTGTGAACAATCTACCAACGAGAGTAGTTGCTAAACATAATATACGGCGATAAATCTCAATGAGGTGGAACTCCGTTTGGCTGTACTTTGTTTATACGAATAAGTGAACGTTCAAATACTGTTCGGATATACGAATCCATACGTATGTTTCTATCATCCAAACTATAATTGAGCGTAGTTGTAAGAACTTATTTTCTTATCGTTCTATATACTTATTTACATAATGATTCATTTGTATTCCGAATAAATTACATAATGTATCAGGAAAGGGTCGACTACACGTAACACAAAACGTAATACAATAAAATAATATAGCAGAACGTAGACAAAACGCGCAACCGTAGAACGTTCAAACTCGTTTTTCCAGTGATTAGATCCTATCGTTCAGAAACTAATAAGAATAGATGAAGGATATAACTAGCGAGCCTCTATTATCAGAACCATTCGATCATCGAAATTATCATCTCCCTCTACAAGTTCAGATAAACGAAGTTCTACGGAGTACCATTAAAATTTCCATTCAAACAACAACCCCATCTAATAATCACCCTTCACCATCAACATCAAACAATCTTTCTCACTAACCACACATACACACACATTGCGCCATCGCCTGTATCCCTCTTCACCCTGTACCGTCCAACTGACCCTCGCTCTTCCACTTCCGTCAAAGTCAACGAAGCGCATTGAACTCCCAACAATGTGGGTATCGCGCGCATTTGTTGACGTCCGCGTCGGCGGTTCTCTCGTGCAGCAGTGGGCTTTACGAATGCAACAGCGCGCACGCCGGCGTAGTTGCACGCAGCGTATGCTTTTCGCATGAGAACGCAATCTACTCGCTTATATTTGTCGAAGCGCGCGCGCAAATACGCACACATATATGGATCGTCGTCTAGTTCGCGATCGAGCGGATCGATCATTCGATCGTCGGCAAACACAGCGGCACGGCGCGACGCGGCCGCCGGTTTGCCAGCGAAACTATGCTCCTTTGTCGCGCTTACACGAGGAATCTGGCGATGTTGAAACGATCCGTCGCGTAGGTTCTCCGTGTTTTGTATGATCGCGCGTTGGATCGGGGGTGCCGTGTAAGCCACCGTTGAACGACACGCAGGAACGTTTACGAGCAAGAGGAGAATAGAAAAGAGGACTTATAAGGAATTTTTCATAGGAAAAGATCTAAACATGACTAGAAAAAGATATTATTCAACACAGAAGCCAGAAGTTTTCTTAAATTAAGGAGTTGAATACTGAAACACTCCTTTTTGTCTCTTATAATAGGCACGACGTCGATTCCATTGTTTCATTATTTCGAACGCTTCGATCGACAATCTGTCCATAGGACTAATTCAATTTCAATATGATATTATATCCAGGTTAATGACAATAGATATCGAATTTTCAGACCGAATTTTTAGATCGGATGACGTTGAACGGAGCTGCTTCCTTTATGAGCAATTTTTTCGGTAAAAACGCCGATTTTCATTTCCGACATGGGAACATATGTTTTATTTTTGATATTTACGCGCATGGGCTAGCGTTATCAATCGTACGCTGTATCATTTCCATTTGCATCAGCGCGCTTGAATTCTTTAAACGTTTTACTGCACCTCCGTGCTCGTAACCTCACCCTTTTTGACTTTACCGAAAATTATATGGACGGAGATTCCCTGAAAAACGTGCAACCGCCCTATTTTAAGAAATCATTTACCGTAGCATGGTTTGTAGCAGCTGTCGAGGGTCAGGCAGGGTCCGAGGAAAAAAAACCGCTTAAAAATTCAAGCCGCCTGCGAACACGAAGCGCAAACTAGTCGCGCCCTCGCGAAAAACTTGCAACTGTCCGCCCTTCGACTCGCTAAATCGAAAACTAAGCGTGCCGACAGCTGCCCCGGAAGGCAAGCTCTCCAACCTGGTTTCCAGGTATCCACTGTTGGCTGGAACGACGTTGGCGAGAGGAAACTCGATAGCGATCGCGAGACTCGTAAAACAGAGGGTTTGAGAGCCGACGAGCAGAGACGCGTGGCGCGTGTACGCAGCCACGATCATCCCGCAGACTCTCGTACAGAGTGTAACCGGCCGATTACCTCGATAAATTTCATGAATGGGCCCGCGGCAGTCATTGACTCCACTTGTG
Source organism: Bombus huntii (assembly GCF_024542735.1). NCBI lineage: Eukaryota > Metazoa > Arthropoda > Insecta > Hymenoptera > Apidae > Bombus > Bombus huntii. Next base: position 7,997,985 of record NC_066238.1, on the reverse strand, counting down.
TTGCTGACATGAAAGAAACGAAAAAAAGAGCCTCAATAGAAGTGGCCCCCCTGGCTTACCCCTCCAAGCCCTGCTGCAACCCTACCTCCCTTAACGACCGCCTCATTCTTCTCACTGATGTGTACCGCTCCAGTGTCTCTCAAACTCCTTCGGGTTGTAGTTGTTCCAACCCTCGCTAGTTAGATTTAAGTTACCTTTTGTTTTGCGGTATTTTTCCTCATTTTAAATTTTTCACTTCATGCGATAAATTATACGAATGGTCCCTCAGAAATTTTATAGTGCTTTCATTGCATTATACAATCGTTGGTTAAATTAAATATTGAAACATTTTTTGAATTTAGGGTGCAAAAATTGAAGGGAGAAATTTTGTGAACGATCTATGGAAATTTGAGTATAAGGAATAAAAATGAGGTACTCTAGATTTATGTAACTTTACCTGAACTGTTGTTAATCACCTACGATCCAGTGATAGCATTCGGAGCTCTAGACTCTTTAGAGTCTAGATTCTTCAAAATCTCCAGCATAGTCTAGAATCTTCAATATTTTTTTGCATTCTTCCTGAACGAAAATAGGAGCAAAAGTCGCGCTGAGAAACTCTGTTGTTCGGTGCGCGTTCATCAAAGAACGACGACGCACTTAGCTGCCATCGCGTACCGTTTCGCGTTACGCCATTGTGAAGGGCCCTTGTCCAACGGCACACTTGCCATTGTCACGAAGAAAAGTCGTCCCGCTCGCTTCGCGTTCGTAAACTGCGTTGTGCAACCTGTACGAGTCGTTCATTTATTTTACCGTCATATGGTCCATTTCGTTTCTTTCAAGGATTTACAAAATTTCGACTTTTGACGAGCGACCTGTTTGGAGGACGAACGTCAACCAGTCGGATGGAGTTACGTCGCTACCGCCTCCGGAGAAACGAAGCAGGAGCCAGCGAGTCGGCGTAGAAATACGGCCGCGCGCGTTCTAGGTTTACGGAAGACCGGTTTCTCTGGTGCTTGAACGTAATCGAGTCGCTCGTCTCGCTTTGCTCACCTTTTATTGCGTCGCACGGTACGCTGTCGCCGTGACGCAGAATTCTAATTCCAGGCAGTGTTTGTTGTCTAGCAAGAATGTTCGCGGTTGAAATAGAGTGCCGCGAGACGCGTGTTCCAGACCCGGGGAATTTAATATTCGTTCGCGGACACCGGTAATTGGGCATTCCAATTAATGGCTTGCCACCAGCGTAATCCTCTTTTTTCCATTCCGTGTCTTTCTCGTCGCGCCTCTTTAGACGCGTGACGCCGATGGGTGCGCGACTCGAATTCCTCGCCTCGTTCATGGCGGTACTTATTAAATTTCGCGAATTTCTTTTTTGTGGAAATTAGATGTGAATCTGACAAACCAGTTTATCTGCAAGCACGATCGATAGTTATATAAAATTGGACACACCTCACCGAATTTAATAATCTTACGGTATATATATTTGTATATGTATATCTCTGAAACTATATAATTACCGCACGGTCGAACGATCAAATCTTTTTCAGACTTGCAAGGACGAGAAGTATTATATATCCACGGATCAAAAAAACGGACCGCAGAAACGTTTGTTCTCTCTATTGTTGCCGCGTGGAGACGCTTTCTCTCGCTCTCTATTCTTCTTGTAACGAATATTTTTGGCCGCGATTTCATCGCGCTGCGTTTCACCCGGGCATTGAGACCCACCCACTGGCTTTGGCCGCGCAAAGCGTGCCAAGTAGCCACTCGCTTGAATTTTTAATAAATGTCATATTCACGTGTTTTTCTTTCGGTGCCGGAGAAACTGGGTCAGCCGCTGTGCGCTTCGCTTAGAAGTAAATTCGGTGAAATAATAGCGGAAAAGCGCGAGCATGTTTCTGCTCTATCCCTGTTCATCAGCGACTTGACAGAAACTACAGTATACAAGAAACAACGGCCATTCTTGCCCGAAACGATCATCGCGCAAGTATTGTTCGTTTGTATATAAATTGCGATGAAAGGAAACCGATGTATTACAATGAAAATTCTTAATCAGAGTTTCTCAAAACGGCTATATTAATGTCCGTGATGAATGCTGAATTTTCCTGTATCCGGTTATCGTTACTGACTTTTCCGTAGAAATCTTCTCAGAATTTTCTACAGACTTTCTTTCACGTAATCATATCTATGGTTAAGGATATCTGTACTACGCAAACGCTTTTAATGAACAAAAAAGGAACCTTTTTTTTCGAGAGGAGCGAACTTGACCCTTTTCATCTACGACTTAGGTTTTTATCTATAGCCCCGAAAAAAAACTTGGTTTGCGTGACTACTCTGCTATTTAAACTTAACTCTCACGAGTCTCGCCGATGCAAAATTCAATTAACCAACCACACACGGCCTACGCTACAATAACGTTCCATAAATTTCGCAATTCGCGAACGGATCCGGTCACATCCACGTGGGATGGTTTTTCAACGCTCGCCATCGGTCCGCCGGCAGTTAATTGAAACCTTTCGACGCGGAATCGCGCGATGTTTCACGCTGGTTCGCGACGCCAGGATAAGCGAACCCGGGCATCAGTAATTCATGCCGTAGAAGTTGCGTTATAAGATTAATGAACAAATAGCCCTCCCTGTGGCGAGAAAGCCTCGGATGAGACGCAGCCAAATACGGCGCCCTCGCCCTCCGCTCGCATGAATGATGCAACGCACGCCAGCCCGACGATTTACAATCGAGTCACTATGCAACGCGCGCAACGGGACATCGCTCTGTTTAACATCCTCCTTTTTCTCCTTTCGTTTTGGAGTACAGTGATTTTTTGCGGAGGACCATGCCGATGAAATTCAAAGCGTGATTGCGCGCGAGTAACTTTAATATGCTGGATAATTGGTTTGCCAACTGTTAAGTTTCGTCTTAGTTTCTTCTTTTTCTCCTTCGTTGTTATGTATCTTAGATCTTTGCCAAATACTCCGCCGGTAAAACATAAAATAAAATTGTGCGTAGATAATTTCAATTCATTGGGTAACTGAAGAAGAATCTTTCATTTTAGAGTATTGTTAGCTTCTGTGAAGAATCTTAGCGATTAAATTTAGAACATAACTGCACGTGGATCACTTCTGTACTTTGCATAATTAGAAATTAATGGATTTCATGGAGTAAGTAAGCGGTTAACTGCTTGATTAAAATATCGTGCATTCTAAATAATTATATCGCTCCACGTCTCAATTTTATTTTATACGCTAGCGGAGTTAAAGTTTCGATCCTCCCTTGCTCTCATGACTATCGTTCATTTCCGCTAGTCAGTCGTTAAACGTAAGCCTAAGAACGTTTCTCATTGCATACGACCGTGAACAAGCATAACAACTTCGAAAGCACGCTAGTAATGCGACGCTAATAACACTTGTTTGCGACAAATTGCTTCGCTGTACACACCCGATAGTCCCATTCCTTGGCAGCGACACTCGCGAGATAACTTTTATCAGGCGTTACATTACAACCCGTGTTTACTTATTCCTTTGCATAGAAACACAAACAATATAACATATACGAGTATCATATTTTTAATGCGTTTATCTGATAGGTACATATCGCGTTATACGTATATATACAGACATGATGTCATTAACTGTAAAATCGGAAAAATCAAATTCGATTTATTTTCTCTCTACTCATTGTCGCCAACTTTCGATCATTCTTATCAATTAATGGTTTGTGGCTGTCGTGGTCATTGTCATTGACGCTTATCCTTTTATCGTCATTGTTACGATGTTTCATTGCGGAGACGCGCATCGATTCATCGTTAATTATCTCGACAATCGCCACTAGAACAGACGTATGTGCTTATATACGAAACCGACGCTAACAGCGAAAAAATGGATCGCAAGAATCGTCGCGGAATCTGTTCGCGGTTGTCTATGTATAATCGTTCGCAAACTGTTATCGTTCGTTTTAACTCATTCATAAAAAGTGTGGATTTCGTTCTCACGAATATCCCTCCGTTAGGTAAATACTCTATGTTCTGTGGTTATACAGGAATGCTTCTTTGTATCGCGGAATTTACAGTTGAAAGCAATATTGTTCGGGAAAAAATTCGAGGAAACACGAAATTTATCGAACTACGTTAAATACAGATATCACGAATAAATACCAAAGATTATATCAATAATATAAGATCCATTATTATGTCTCTGTTAATACAAATAATTATTAAATTGCGCTTTAATGTAGGAGAACGAGAGATCGGAACGGTAGCGTTTGTAAATTTTATTCACGGGTCGGAGCTGTCGAGTTCCGGGGATTTGCTCGTCAACCACAGCGTTACAATGAATTCGGGTAATTTGCCGCGTTACAAATTTCCTCGCGCGTGTCAGAGATACGCGCACACGAGTATACGACCGAGAGAGAAGTGGCAGCAGTCCAATTCTCATTGATATTTTCATACGACGGGGAATACGTGCCATAAATAATCGTCCGCTTTCTCGCGAAGCGCCATCGGATTACAACGCGATAATCAGTTTTATCATAATCAGTGTAATGCAATTTTTTTAAACTGCTGCGCAAACGTATTTATTTGTGTCTCCTCGTTATTTTCGTTTCGCTCGCGTAAATTACGTACGTGTAAGCGATTATGTTACGAAATTCTTATTTGTACCGAGATTTAATTTTTATTGCTATCAGTTAAGTTTTTGTTGTTGGCCTTCTACGACATACCCTTCCACAGTTTCACGATTCTCGATCGTCGCCATGGAGCTTCTTGTACGACAAATTTCGCAAACTCCCCTTCCCTCACCTTGAGGAGACATCGAAGCTTTCCTTTTGCTCGGCGTTCGCCTCCATGCGAGAATGACTTCATTCATTTCCCATACAGGCGCACGCATTCATTACACATCCGTCCAGCTCACATGCGTTTACCATACAAATAAGGTTAGTTCCAGGAGTTTCTGGTCTTCGTTAGCAGAGTCGCTTGAGTGAAAGAGGGTTCAGTGAAGGGTCGAACGGGGAAGGAGAAGTGGGAATCGTGAAACTTTCGCATTGAACACTACTGGTATTGTTTGCCTGCTGCACTCGAGAACTGAGAACAAGGCGACGTTGTAGGCTTTTGCTCCCGGATCTTTTCTCGGTCGCGAGATAACCCGCGAGGAGTTATACTTCTGGAAAATATCGAAGCACTCCATCTCCACTCTTTTCTATGACACATCTTTGGGAAACCTTTTGTATCGACTCATTTCGTTTCTCGCTCGTTAATATTTTCCTCGTCATAGAGCCCCATTTTTTATTGACGATTAGTAGGGAATTATAGTTATCGAACGAAACAGAAGATCGATGGAGGAAAGAACAGGTGCTTTTTAGTTTAGAGTTTAGAGACTCGCCTCTGTAATTCTCTTCTCAAGAGCTCGACCCAAAATGAGTTAGTGCCTTGAACTCTAGGGTGTTGTGTTTGTAGAGGTATCAAGCTACTTCTTGATATCCACTTAACCCTACTACGGTTCTTGGATTTGTACGTTCTATCATGCTCTTGTTTCAGAAAGACGAAGCTGTAACATCTAGCCAGAAACTGCTCTTACTTAACGTGAACATCTAAAGGTCATTTAATTTCTTACAATCAAATTTTCTCTAAGCTTAAAAAACTTTTCAGCGATAGAAAAACAAAATTGAATAAGAAATTTTACGTAAAGAACACGATAGGCCTGAACCAACTATTAATTGCGATTTTATCTCTCCAATCCATTCATTCTACAACTTTCTACATTAACGAAGCGTTTAATCGTGAACGCTGTTGTTCACCAGTTATATAAACATCGACGTTTGGGATACGCTCGTTATACGTTCCCAGTCGCGATTTCCGTATTATGGTTCAGTCACTCCGATAATTGCCTTTAATTCGCTATGACGATCGACAGCGTGGCACGGAATTGTTTTAACGAAAACCGTTTCGCAGTACGTTATCCCGTCTATCGGTCCGGTAAACGGTCGTTCGACGGAAAGAATGAAATTTCACCATTCCCCTTTGCGTTCGTAATTCGGATTAATTTCACGTCGCTCGGAAAATGTCCGAGAGACCGAGCGCTTTTTAAAGTGAAAAGCCCCGACTTCGACGCGGTTACGTCTCTGTCATTCTGTCTTCGAACATCGGTGCTTCCTCGGTGGTACGAACGTATTTTTTAACATGCCATTTGACTTTTCGACTTTTCGAGAGGGATCTTCCACTTTCGAGCATCGCACGAGTGTTTCGCGGTGAAGCAGTGCAGAAGCAGTTGACTATTGACGCGGGGCAGATCTCGTGGTCCTGGTCGACAGAACGATCCTCGAGCCTGGATAGAAGACAGATGAATTTCCGGGGAATTTGACGTGTTCGTTCCTTGACTCGCTTTTTTGATGTTGAAGGTCTATTTAGTTAAAAACTTTCTCAACCACGCTGAAACGGATTAAAAATTGAGTCGTTCAGAAGTCACACCGATCAACTCTATGCATCGAAAAATACAAAAAAGTAATAGTTATAAGCATTGTGTTTCTATAATTCATTTCGGAGTTCAGGATTATTCACGTTCGCAAATCGGAAATTTAGAATATTCGAAAGAAAAATTTTCCTATTCTTTTTAGTTGTGTATTTATAGCGATGTCACCGCGACAAGATTTTCTCTTCGCATTACCATCCGCAACCGCTTGGCATTCAATTTCCTTCGTCCAATTTCCACTGGCAATCATAATTCGTCGCGCGACACTGCCATTGATCATTGAATTCCCGACTTGCCGAGACTAACCGACAAGAACGAGGTGAACACGATGAGAAGAGAATTACGAAGGCAGTCAGGATGTCGCGTGGCCCACTTGCCGTGAAGTGTATCATCCGCAAAACACATTTTTCACGAGAACTTCATAGAGCGGCGGGAGCGGGAAACAAAGCGGAGAGCAGCAACCCTCTTGGTGCATGCACACGTGGACAGGGGCGCGTGCACAAGGGGACGCTTAGACCCGGTCGATTACACGCTTGAGCGAGCCAAGAGACGTTGTCTGACTGTACCAGACGATGTTGCAAATCTCTCGTCGCGTGTCTCCTGTGTTCGTGTGTGCACGTGCATCGGAAAGTGCAGCAGGAGGCACAGATGCGTCGAGATGCACGCCTACGATGCCTGTTGCGTCCTCGTCGCTTCGAGACGGCCCGTTTTACGTTCTCAGAATTTACAATGGAAATTTCGCTCTGGAAAAAGACACTCGTCACATCGGACGCATAATCTATGTATTAGGGCTTCGTTCGCCAGGATACGGACGTTGCTCGATGAAGTTTTCTACTATAAAATTTCAACGGAAACTGGTTGAACCAACGTTGGTTCGAGCGCGGCCTTTTAGGAGATTTCTACCGAATAATTAAGCCTTTGATAGCCGGTTCCAGGCCTCGAAATTAGGCTGTCGCTACGGGGAAATGAAAAAAGTTGGCGGCGACAGAGCGTGACCTAGTGCGACGTTTGCTTGACATCCCGTATATTGGTCTCGTTTCGGAACGTGATTTCGAAGTCCTTTTGAGAGGGTAGTTTCGCGAGCTGGAACAAACATGGAGTGTCAGTATGTCAGGGAAAATGTAAACGGTCTTTTATTGCTTGAAATATCTATTTTCCTGTACAATGTACACCGTTCGTCCTGTAAAGTTAATAGATTTCCCTTTAAATTAAAACCACGATTTCGCGTTTAACGTTCTCGTTTCGAAGTCTGCCGCGGATTGATTTTCCTTTCTTTTCCATTTCTTTGTCACTTCACCTACGCTATCGCAAGGTCGAGCTGAAAATATCGATCGGTATCGGATCAATTAAAGCACTCTGTTCTCTCTGATAGTCGTATCGGTGAGATGCCCCTTGGTTGGAAAGCGACAGACGTTCCTGGTACGTTTTCAAGGATAATGCCCGCTCGCGACAGGATAAAAACGGAGTGAACGGACTCCTCGAAAGAGACTCTAACGACGCTCGATCCACTTAGACGAGAATCGACAGGCAACACCACTTTGTCATGTAAATTCCGCGTTATACTCGACCCGTCTCGTATAAATCTGAAACCGCGAATTTTTGGTACATTGACGAGAAATGTATTCCGATCGATCGAAGAAGAGAAAGGAACGAGTCGAAAGGGAAAGGGAGCGATAAAAATTTCAATCACTAGCCGGCTATTACCGTCGTCCTGGAGAAGCATCGCCCTTTTATCGCCGTTACGTTTAAGGCGGGTTTCCATCAAATCAAACGAGATACTCGGCTGGGCTGTTGGAAGGGCGAGGCCCTGTTACTTACTGCGGCGAGCATGGATCTTTTAGAACGACGCCGCGTAACCTATTTAAGTGCGGTTTCCGTTCTAGCAGCTCTTTAAGAACACCACTTTTCACGAGATTCTTTAGTCACAATCGAGAAAGGAGAAAGAAAATATTTCGGGCCCTTTTTCGAATTTCTTCCTTAACTTTTCTCTCCTACGTTTCGCACGAAAGTTCCATCGGCCAGCTAAATAGTTGGCGTAACTTCCGCGATTTCATATTTTCTTCGGAATTTCTTGCCGCTTTTCATACTTTAAATTGGATCGATGCGGTTCCGCTGTTGCTTCCAGCGAAAGTATGCGACGAGCTTTTTAATTCCTTCTACCTTCTTCCTTTCAATTTTCAATAAACTCGCGCAGCTACGATTGCTGATGAAACGCTATGGAACTTCTCGTTTCCACGAAGAGGCACAGTTTACGCTAGTTGATATTAAACAGATTCGACCGCCGACGGGCATTTTTCAAATATTATACATATCTCTGATTTAAGTATGTAGCGACTCGACATACATGAAATATACATGGGCTGATTCATTCAGCGTACGGCTCTCGTCGAAAGGAAGACTATAGACGCGATCGTGTCGATCCCCAGACGTGATTAACATTCTTGGAAGATGACGAGTACATACGAGCTTGCCGAGGCTACGCTGAACCGCGGCCAATTGAAACTGGCCGTGTTTCCACGCTTTGTTGCGTACGTTTCAGCTAATTATCAGTCGGGAACGAGCGTTAATGAGCTTAATTGTAGATGAAAGGTCGCGAACGCTAGTAGACGCTGCGTCGCGTCTATAATAATCGATTCTCCGACGATCTAGATCAGTGCTGTTTATGAATAGATGCTCCCACGCGATTTGCTGTCTAACGCGGCGCTATGTTTCATTCATTTCTCCGACACTTCGTCAATTAACGTCCACGTTGGAATAATTAAAACAGTGACCCCAACCTACATTCTTAAGCTCGGTGTTCGTAATAATGGACTAAATTGTCCGGGAATCGTGAACAATGACGAAGGGGGCAACGATCGACGACCGCGGGACCGGCTGCAGAGAAACATTCCGATTCTACCACCGAGTATCTCTTGAAGCGTCGGAAAAATAGAGAGGACAGAGGGGTGAAAGAACACCAGACGGGGAATCCGACGATTTTTCATTTCAAAGGTACACTCGTGGCTTCGGTCAAACGTAAACTGGCCTCTTTGTAAATGCCGCAGAATTCTTATTTCCGAACAAACTGGCAGGAAGAGAGGTCCTTTTAATTCTCTTTTACAAGCGTTCAGGCAAAGAAGCTGCAGTTTATGAGTGTTCTTATGCCGTCGGGGTTGGCCAACACCGTTAGTCTGTAAGGATAAAGAACATTGCCGAGCAATTTAGAGTTTCGGTGGGGTTGAATCCGGCCACCGTGCGCAGGGTGGAATCGTTGCCGCGAATTCTCAACTTTGATTCGTTCGTAATCGCTGCTGATGCTCCTTGAAATTGCAACCGACTCTCCAGTTGTTTGTTTGAACGCGGACGAGGACACCTTTGTTACGGGGAAATGACGTAACGAGCCGTGTTTCCCGGTGATTGGATCTTTTTTTCAAACGAGTACGACTTCTCATTATGCAGCGTGTACAGGTATGAAGCGAGCTCGTGAAAGAATGAATGAAAGAGGTAAAAATCCTTTAATTTCATTCGTTCTACAAATATGTACACTTTCTCGAAATTACGGTTGGAATTTCCGCCTGTGTCCTAGTTTATGCGCTGATTATTTTCATCGCGTTATACAACAGAAAGACTCAGTGGAAAAGTGCTACAAGTATATTTTCCATTTTTATCTACGCAATTTTGTTACGAATTTACACATAATAACGTGCTTTAAAGTTTCAAAGCATACAGACTTTTCTATTAAAATTTCACTTTATGTTACGCAACATTTTCCAATTATCGTCGATTAAAGCGACGTTTGATCAAAAGACTACACGGTCCACGCGCATGATCGATGCCGAAAAATAAAGAATTCGCGCGAGAGATATTTCAGAAATAGTTTAGGGAGAGGCGATTTAAAGTCTACGTGGATCGATCATTCATGAACGCTGGCGTAAGGTCTGCTTGGCACGCGGACAAAGAACGGCAAAAGATCTTTCAAAATGAAGCGCCCGCGGTCCTCAGGGCCGCGTTGATCTCCTTTCAGCGTCGCCGCGCTTAATTGAATTTCGCTGGTCCAATCAGACATTCAAATTTGAAACCGGCTCTGGCCGAAGTTCCTACGCGCGCTGCTGCCATCGACTCTTTCCATTTCCCGCCGGTTTGATTTTAATTGAATGCCGGCAGTTGCACGAAATATCGGTCCGTGCGTCCACCGCGAAATCGGTCATCGATTTTTTCGATTCATTTCAAAAAGTGGCGTAGTCGGAACGTGCGGCCGCGCGCGATCCAAACGTCGAAAGAGCCTCTCGCCCACAGAGACAGACGACTGGGACGTGTCGGTATGTCCAGCGAACGTGTCCAGCGCATAATGGACGAGAAAATAGTTGTCCCATTATCGCTAATTCACTTTTCAGTTAAAAGACTCGAGTTAAATGAGTATGAGACGCGGCTACGGCGAAGTCCGCCGAGTTGGCTGGACGTTTAATTAAAATCCTGTTCATTAGAAATTACCATATCCCACAGCGTGATTATTGGAAAAGTAACTTTTGCTCTGGAACTTTCCGGCCTGCCGCGATAAATGCGACCTGGGGACCACGCTGTGTTTCGTCTCGCGTGATTTATCGTCGAATTCGCAACTACTTTCAAGAAAGGAAAAAAGGAAAGAAAGATGGAAATGTTCAGAGAGAAACGCGTTCGATTCGCAAAGGCGAAATAAAGAAGAAGACAAGAAGCAAAGTGTGCCGTGGCTCGTGGCGAATTCGAGGGAAGTGAAACTTCGCAAAGCTTCCCCTGGCTGTCCCTTCCCCCATAATCCAGCGATCTCGCTTGACGTGAACCATGGGAATCTTCCGATGAGGCTAATTTCCCTAAGGAAATTCCCGAGGATTGGGAAAATCAGTGGCCCAATCGATTTGGTGCGCCTCGCCCGAGGAGAAATTATTCATTCTCGATAAAGAGCGTAGTCGTTTGAGTGCGACCGGCACCTGTGGAATCGTTCAAACTGTTGGGTGTTCGGTTTTACCTTCGCGTTTTCATAAATTGAACATTCTCCATTTTTTAATGAAATTTGTAACCTGCTCATCCAATGCATGCGATAACTTTATAAAAAATAAAATCAACCGAATTTTATTCAGGAATGATGAACATTACATTCGATAAGAGAGAATATTCCAAAATTTATCTCCGATAACGAAACACAGTTTTTAATGATCGAATATTACTCCGATTTTCGTTAGAATATTTAAATATTCCACATACTGAACGAAGGCTACGATCTCGCCTCCGGCAATTTCAGTTTAACTCAAGCATTTTGTAATCGATCGACCGATCGAGATATAATCATTAATTAAATCGACGCGGCGGATGTGCGTGAGCGTGTGAGTCACGATCGCGAGTAATCTCGAGAACTTTGGCGGACTTCGTCGTTTAACAAATGGAACTGTGACGTGTCCGCGCACAGCTCCGGACGGAAATTCGCGTGGTTGTAAATCAGTCGAGTCCTGGCGGGTCACGACCAGCGGAAAATCGATGCACGTCGCGTGGGCATTAATTGGTGATTTTTGTTGGGAAGAAACGCGCCAAAAAGGGACGTTCTGCGGTTTAATTGTACGTAAATAACGACGTGGATTTATGAAATATAAAGAATATTATATTCTCGTTAAATAGTCGTTAAAACGTATAAAAAGAAAATAATATTATGTCATCTGTATAAACAGTAATATTCGAATATTTTTTATACACTTCAATTCTCCGAAAGATACCGATGAGTTATATAGATACAGATTGAGCAAAATCCAATAAAATGACATCAGAGGTAACCAAAATTATGGAAGATGGCCATGCTCCGTCAACTTATTTGAATTTAACACCGTTCGACAAACGTTCGACGCAACACTCGAGAAAATAAATGGAATGCGTCTCCTCTTAGCTGCGGTAGATCCGCGCAGCAATAAGGCTATTTTGGAGAAACGGCGACACGCGATACCGAACGGCCTCAAAAATAGAATACCAGCGGAGGATTGCGGGAGGCTAGAACTTGTTTGGGGTCCTTGGGTGTCCTCAACGGTTCTTAGCTGTTCTCAACGGTGCTCGGCGTTCTTCGTTGGCCCAAGGCCGTGCCACAAACGGCCGCATTCACCGGACTGCATTCAGCTCCGTACGTGTCGTCTTTTATGAACAGGCCTTGAAGAAGATCTGATAGCAACTGACTACCTTCGAGCCGTCGTTACCGCTTGCTCGGCTCGTTAACGGGAAATTTATGTTAATTTCGTTACGTACGATTGCCACGTACTCGCGCATATGCCCCTCCTCCTCTCCCTGGTTTCTACGTTTGGGATTCGAGACTGACAAATCGAACGGTTCCCCAACGAAGATTTTCTGATTCTACGATTTCCACGGAGGACTGCCAATAATTCCACTCGCCCCAGCCTTGTCGATTCTCGTTCGAACGGGTTACAGAGTGAAAAAAAGAGCGAACCGAGAATTCGATGGGCGAGATCACGAGTGTGCACACAGATACCCGTACGTCTTTCCGTGGGACGTAAGGTTCCAATAAAAATGCAAATTCCATGCCATCGTGCGGACCAGCTGGCACGACAGCACAGCTGAACCGTCCTGTTTACTCGTCAAGAGAGAAAGTTGAAAAGAGGTGGGCATACGCGCTCTCGGGACGAGGTAGACGCAGATTTACGTGGCTGTGCACGACATAGAGAGACTGGTCGGAGTTACATCATCAACACCGGTAGCCTGTACTCGTTTGACCATGGACGCGCTCGCCTCTGGAAACCGCCGGGCTCGTTTTTGACACCACTTAATTCATTTATTACCCTTTTTTCCTTAATCACGAGGATTCTCGTGATATCTCCAAAGATGATTAAAAAATTCGACCAAATAGAAACTTCAATTTGCACGACCGACTTATACGATCTTCGAATTCGCACTTTCGCACCTAGAAATCAACCGGATTACCATTTTAGCACCTGCAAGTCGACTCCGACGTGTTAAAAACCACAACAGCTTGATCTGGACGCTCAAATTATGTAAGTAACCGCTTTCAACACAAGTATATAAAATCGCGATACCAGTATCGCTCTGAGAAGTGACGCGAGCTGACAGCACGTTTCGTGATTGTCCGAACTTTCTATCGTAACATTCCGTTCTCCCCTCGATCGTACCGATACTTCGCCAATCTAAAGTCGATCTTTCGAGGTGATTCGTTTCTGCGAAGTTTTATGAAGTCGCTATGCAGAGGAAACGTATTTTATATTTTAGGACCTTCTTCCAAACAGACACCAACGTCGTATCATATTACGAGTATTTCCATCTATATGCAAAGAGAGTACGGGATAAAATCCACCGATGCTTCGATATCTTATCTGCGGCTTAATCAGTTTGCAGACTCGCAACGGTGCAACTCTCATTTTGTAACACACTTCCAGCCACGTGATTTTTCCCCAGAGATTTTGGTACCTGCCTCTGCTATTTATTTTTCTCAGTTTGATAACCGAAAGTAAGATTTTCTGCTGACAATCCAAAATAAGGTGAATTGCAATTCAGAAAATTGCCAGTTTTTGTCTCTTCTGACCAACGAAGTAGAATATTAAGGTAACATTCCACCAGCAGTTAATCTATTCCAATTTAATCTTTGCAAATATTTCGCACTAATTACAGCTCTCAGACACGTCATTTTCCTTATTTCGAGCAACTCTATTTTACATGACTTCCTCATTCCAGTACCCCCGAGCGCATTTGATATTTTTGGACATCTAGTCATTGCACACGAGCAGCCAATTTTATTGCGGTTTTACGATCGCCTATGATGTCAGCGGCGAAAAACTGCACGTTCGAGCGAAAGATATCTCGAAACTGCATGAACGCAATGACTTCTAGGACGAGCCAGGTCTAATGGAAGGAACCTCGCAGACGTTGCGTAATTTTACGACCATTTTTGCCGAGGGACCTTGTCGCAGCAGCTTCTTTACCTATTTTAGGAGCAACGGAGCGCGAACGAGCTCGGCTGTTGCGCGTCGTTACTCGCAGATAATGAGACCGTCCATAAAAAGCGAGCGTATCAACGCGATAAACGTTAACCGGAGCAATTAGATACGGGAGACTTTTAAAGCCTCCTTCAACTGATAACTTCGCCTTTGAAGCCCTCATCGTCGAGAAACTTAGGAAAATCTTGGCCGGTAAGCGCGCTCTTGAAATTTCCGAAAGTTTCCGTGGCTCTTAACGTTGGCTACAAAGAGTTCTCGTCTTCAAAGGGCTACTTTTCGACATCGGCTGGATCCTGTTACCGATTGTCATTGCACTGTTGCTCTTTCTGTCGAGTTTTGCAATCGATCTCCATTTTCGTTGCCTTCGTGTGTAGGATCGACCTAGTTGAAAAATAAGTCACCTAGGAACTTGCGTTTAATCCTGGAATACCACACGCTCGTTGCTATATCAGAAATTGGAATCACAAAAGGATAAAATTCAATGAAATTTAAATGGCTGAAAAATATATTTTAATAGCATAGAGTTTACTTACACGTCAAAATATTACCAGGACCCTCTTACAGAATAATTAGCCAATTAATAGTACTTGTAGCTTGTGACTCGTAAAGTTTCACTAATGATATTGGTTCAATTACGCAAGAGGACTCAAAAAGTATAAATAACAAAGAGCTACCATGCTTTGGGTGTAGTCAAAATGAAAATGAATAGAGAATGCAGTGTACCACTGCAGTATACTTGAGTTAGGAGAGAAACTCGCGTTTACCTCGATGTACTCGTGTTTCTCTTTCTGTGGGACAATTCGATTTCCTTTTTAGTCGTTCGCGAGAATGGCAACGTGCTTTCCCGATGGTGCGTGCGCGTTACGCCGTTTAAAGGGCAGAAACTGCATTAATTTAACAGTGGCGCGCAGCGCAACTCGGCGTTTCCCTGAACATTCCTCCACTGGGCGGCCTCTTTGCATAGAGTAACAGCCGTTCATAAATTTTCCGGCCGAGATGTCGGGGTTCCGCGTCCCATTAGACGGTTTAGTCCGTGGTGGAACGATTGGATTATGATCAAACGGCAGAAAGCAATTTCGCGGTGGGCCTGTTCTCTTATTAGCTTCGCTAGTATTCTGCCACGAGAATGCGGCATAATAATAATAATACATCTCTTGCATGCACACTCACACACACATACACTGATAAACGCTCATTCGCGTGGCAGATCATCTTCGTCCATTAAAATCAAAGTGTTAGAAATGGGAAGGAACGGAGGAATTTCAATTAATGAGATTAAACGAAGGCGTTGATAAAAATTACACGAAATGGAGGAAGATTATCGGTCCATTAGTATCAAAAGTATCGCGATTGAATATCAAATAGCGTGGTACTCTGATAGAGCAGGATACAGATTTTCGTATCGAGTTACAGATCTAAATTCGTTAATGCGATTGTGGTTAATTTCAGACTATTTCGACTATCTTAATTTAACTTTGATATCCTCAATCGAAAGAACTTCGATGGTTTCGATTAGCTATCAGCTAGCTTGTAGCTACTCTTGTAACTATAAGTCTATTTCTTTCATTCGTCTTGGTATTAGAACGAACCACGAAATTAAAAGTAGAAAGTCACCGCGCGGTTCACGTATTTTCATTCGTTTAACTCATCCGGATTAAGCAACACGAATTGAAATATGCAATCGGCAGCTAATATTTATTCGCTAGAAATGGAGATACTTTCGGCGGTACCAATCTTCTGTCTCTCTCTTTTACTCGCGAATAATCCAATTGAAATTCACATCTCGTATTATGTACCGACTCTAAAAAGATAGGATACACAGACATCTACCTCTGTCCAAGACACTCCAGCCGAGTACTTATGTCGTTATCCATCGAGGCAAACATTTGCCAACGAAAACGAGCGCCGCAAACGAGGTTCGCTCGGTTCCATCAATCCTCCTCGCAACAATGTTTCGTTTTTTCTCCACCCACGTCCCCTTTCGAGCTGGTAGAGGTCTCTTTTTAGGGACAAAGTTTACTACTAAAGGCCAGCCTTTCATTAGCGCGTAGGTGGCCAGTCGACGAGTGTCCGGTATAATCGCGCAAACACCGCCTGGAACCGGGTCGATATTCCTCAGGTCGTTCTTCCGGTAATTTATAGCCTCGTGTTACGACTATAGAGCGCCACGAACAGAGTACGCGGTCGAATTAGCTCGAACAAGGAAGTTCGAAAATTATGTCGACCCGATCTACGTTCCTCCGCGCAACCACCGGTTACAAGGGCTAATTGCTCGCGGGGAATTTTATTATCCCGGAAAGGAAAACGGAGAAAGGGGAAACGAGGAGGAGAAGAACGAGAATGTCGGACTTTTATTACGCAACGTTGCGCGACCGGGAAAATTCCTTGGGATCGTTTGACAGATTTTTGTCATCGAAGGTATTGTAACCGTTCCTCATAGAACTTTCTTGCTTAAGCGATCGAATTTCAATACTGGTATGAGGATTACTTCACTTTTATAGTGGCGTTGCGTAATTCTTGCTGTTTTATGGAGCAATTTAATTGCAAGATGGATGACGAAAGACACGTGAACAAGGCTCTTTCCTGTGCGCGAAATTAGGCTGGTTAAATATTTTCTGTCCAATTTCCGAGATAATATCAGCGTGTTTTTCAACTTATCTTTACAGCCTTGTTACGTTCTCGCAAGTCATTTCGTTTGTGCTCGTTCTTCCTGTTCCCGCTTATCTATCTCTTCCACAGATTTTCTTAAAATCCATTTACCATTACGGTCTCCTCTTCCTTCGATTTCTTTTTTACTCGACGTTTACTTCTGCTCTTTGATAATAGATTCCCCAGGTAATAACCGTATCGGTAAATCATACGAGAAAAAGCAACAATATGAAAAAGATGCCATTAAATGGCGCGACGAAAAATAATAGTCGGAGGCGGCTATCGTATTCGCATCTCTCGAGGTCGGCAAACACTTTCGTGCACCGCCATATTGCTTGTGGCAACTCCTCATGGTGGAACGAGACCGATGGTCGACCTTAATGAAAGAGATTAACTCAGTCCCGACGACGTTTACCCGGGATCAAAATTGACCGTACATCGTCGACGCAGTCGGTTTAATTCCAGCGCGAATCGGTCGCGAGCACCAGCCGGAAACTCGTTAGCGAATCGTCCTTCCGTGGTAGGTGTAATTAGTCCTTCTACTGGCTGCACGATTTGTCGAAGCTCGTTCCGCCGCCGGACGGGGAAGAGGAAACCGGGTCTGGAGCACTGGAAAACGACTAGCCAGATAACAGATTTCTAGATCGACGAGGCTCCGTTTCCCAGAGGAAACGGTGCATTAATCAAACGTACTTGACTCCATGGAAAAACTTGCGTTTCTTATTCGGTCGCGGCACCGGCTCCTCGTGGACCTCCGCGTTATCCCTTCCGATGTAACGTTCTATGATGTTCGATTAATGATGTTGCAGAATGGTTTATTGAAAAACGAATAGCGTGCAGGTGAACGCGTTATCAGATGGTGATTGATTTGTAGAAAGAGCAATTTATAGAAGTGTTTTACTAGTTCAGTGTCGACGTAATATTTCATTCTCACGCTCATTATTCTTTGGAAACACGAAGCATCAATTTCACAGAAGTACAGAGTGCAAGATCAGAACAGCACAACTGCTTGTCTCCTGATAATCATTAGGAATCTCATGTTTCGCTCTTATCATGATCGTAGCACGGGCAACACAGCTGACTCGTCCGAAAAACAGCGAAGAGACGCGGTATTTTAGTCGTTATACAACGTTGTATAGAGTTTCGGTTGCCGTGCGCATTTCTTTGGACGAGACTGGTTGCTCGAAAATGCGCATTCACGTGATCATGGAACAAACTTAACCGTGAATCAAGAGACCAGAGCGAAACCACTAATTACCGAATCCCAAAGGTTCCTTCGGCACCGAGTCACTCGAACAAAACTGGTCCGCTGCTTGAAACACTCCGGTATCCCACTCCATCTTGATCGAGAGACAACAAGTTCGAAATTCGCAAGAAGCACGGATCGGTCGAGCGATTCCGAGTTCGACAGGATCTCGATCGGTGGCCAATCTAAATATTTGGAGCGGTACTTGCCCGTAATTGGACCAATTTCCCTGGGAATTATTTCGAATACACGTTTATATCGTGGTATTCGATGCTTCGTACGTGACTTAATACGACACGTCCAATAAAATAATATCGTGGAACCATGGAGACGGTGGAGGCGGTAGGCGGAGAACGGTCGACGACTGGTATTTCTAGCATCTGCAGCGGAGCTTCTCGGCTCCCTGGAGATCCTTGGCGAGCGAGACAGTGTTTCCATAGTTGCGGCGCGAGCTCGTGAATCCAGGCTTTCGAGGGGACGAACGACGACGATGATGACAACGAGAAGAGCATAAGAGAGGAGCGGAAATACAGCGCGGCGACGAACAGCCGGCCGGCTGGAAGCCCGGCCGAGTTTCGTTCCAGTGGAACTTTCATGAACTCCGGGGCTGTATGTAACGAGGACTTAAGCCAGTGGCGTAATACGCTCTTTCGAGCCGAATCTTCCTCGTTCTCGTCATCTCGTGACTCATCGAACCGGATGAATGACGCGTTGATTTCCCCTTTCACATTGACTACGTGCTGCTAGCAGGAAGTATACTTTTTCTTTGCCGTGCTTTTTCCGAAGTAGATTTATGAACGATGGGAAACTTTATCGACTCAGACTTTAAAGACAGGTCCGTCTATTTTCTGAGCGTAAGTATATGAAGTATAAAGTATGAAGTTACCAACGAGGTCGTACAAGTGCTTCGTAGTTGAGTTATTGATTCAATGTCGCTAAAGTTACACATCGTGTTAGTTTAGCGAAGAATTAATTTTGAAATATACTTCAAGCAATAGACGATAATAGTTCTTCACGCGACAAGAGTCTTCGTTAAGATACGTATCAAATACGATATTCTTAAAGTAGCAATACCGATAGTATACCCTCACAACTGATCTCTTTGTATTCTAATTATATTCACACAACGTTACTTCCTTTTGAAATCTATTGAAACATTTATTCTAAAGAAAGACGGTAAAAAACATTGGAATCGAGAGGAAATCCTGCTCGTATCGCGAAGTGCCATTATTATTTCCACAGCAGGAGTTTGTTTCGTATCGCGGAAAGGGAATCGATTCCAATATGAAGGAAGCCGGCTGAAATTGAATCGAAATGAAAAATACAGAAACGATATAGTCGCTGTGTTTCCAATCCGGTGTCCCTCAATGTTCACGCCTTTGTGCGACGCGGCTGGCTCGCCTAGCCTTTATGCAGAACGCGTTCTCGTCAGTTTTCTAGGTTCCTCCTCAGGCTTCTCTATGGAACTTTAAAACTTTAATCTCGACGTGGTCAGTGCCCGAAGATAATGCAACAATAGAGCTGTCGGCCAGGGGAGAAGGCGGATGTGGGCAGAAAAGCAGCGAAATCATGATTTCTCGACGCTGGCGCTGGCCATACGTTGATGCACCGTAACGAGATTCATCAACCGTAGCCGCTGCAGCTCTTCGCTTCTACGAATGATAATTGTTCCTTCTCTGCACCAAGCAATCGCATCAGCCTGGCGTCATGTTTCCTACGGAACATTAAATTTCCTTTCATCGACTTTCCTCTCTTTCTTCCGTTTTCTTTGTTCTCGATTACTTGGAATTATAAAAGAAACGAGACAGTGCTTTTATTGTAGTATATAGGGTAAGATACATTTATTTGATTCAAGTTAAATAATTAGCTTTGCAATTCGCCACATTCAATTATGAACTTTCTCGTTTTGTCTCTCACAAGAAATTTGATCATTTAGTGCGTGAAGTTCAAGATTGGATTTTCAAATACCGAACCTTAGGCAATTCAAAAATAACCCTGTCTTTCTGTGAGTATTCCTTACCTTCTTCCTGTGGAATTTTCGAAATTCCGATACTAACGAACAAGGTAGAATGCATATTATGGCACACGTGGTATCTCAATTATAAATCGATCTCGTAATGACGATTCCCAAATGAAACACGATCGCTCATCTCCATGGCAAATTTCGTAACGACCAAATGCATTTACATCGGAAACGTTTCCGGTTGCAGCGCAATCATACGGCCAAGTTACGCGTATCGAATTTATAAAATACACGCGAGTGCAGGCTGGTCGCGCGATCGTCTGCATTTTCATGTGCTCGTTAAAACCCTGAATTCCATGGCTCGTCCATATGTCAGTGGCCTCTGGCCAAACGCCGGGGAAATCTCGTCAAACTTTCCAAAACTTTCACGGATAGTTCGACTCGCGACAGTAGACGGTACGCGACATAAGTTCGAAAAATTCGTGTGCAAATAAAAGTGTGACGAACTCGTTTCCTGTTGCTTGCCTTCCCTCGGAACGCAGTTAATCGTAAAATCATCGACATGAATTAAGCTTCCTGATTTCCAAATGTCAGAGAAGAAGAAAGCGAACACGAATTTCGTGAAACTTCGACTCAAAACGAATACCAAACGCATTAATGACGCGTGAATTATTACTACCGCATCTACCTAAGGGGAGAAAACAGCGAACAATAGATTTCTTTCGTTTCCTTCGTATTCAGATCGCCAGATATGTGTCACAAATATAAAAAAGTTCACGTAGAAGTCTTAGGTCGAACAGGTGAAAGTTCAGAAAAGAACGACGACGAACTTCTAACACACTTAACACAAGAATGAACATACATAAAAGAAAGTCGCAGAAATATTCCGAAACTTTAGTAATACTACTCTAGTAAGACTATTATCTTTATACAGTCTCAAAAAGTAAATTGCTGATGGATATGTGGGGAAAATATAATAAATTCATTTCCCTTGAGTTTCTACGTTGAATATCATTAGCAAAAGATGGAAACATCTATATAGATATATGTGATTTTCAAATACAAACCCGAAGATCACAAAGGAATAAAGCGCGATATTAAACATCTTCGTTTAAACAACGTGAGTTGATTCTTTCATTTAGAATCAACCATGAGCAATAGTCTTCAACGAGACCAATAATCAACCTCGAGATTTCAATTATCCGCCGATCAATCTTTCATCGGTTGACAGAAGTGGTCTCTTTCGATCAACGTCTAACTGATGTTACGTAACGAATTATCCGAATTGTTGGACGACGCGACGCGTCGCGCGTTTTGTCTCGTGGACACGAGTCGCATAGCTGGTTCGATATAACGCGCGATCGTGCCAAGTGTTACGCAACCGACCGCTTATTCGAAAGGGGTCAAAAGCCTCGAACCTGCGCTTTTCTCTGGCAACGATCTTAGGCGCGGGGTTCGCGTGCGCTTAATGGACCGGCCGAACAGAGAACGGCCGTCGCGAAGACTATTCATAGAACGACACCGGTTCACGCAGTCAATGAGACGTTACTATCGGCGATATGAACTTTGCATATATCCGTTTCTTCTCGCTGTTTAACTTCGGTGACATCGCTTTAGTCGACGTCGGTGATATCAGTAAAAAAGTAACGCACGCTTTGTTTTCTTTCGTTGCATGAGGCTATTCGGACAAGGTTGTGTCATGTCAACAATGAGGAAATTTTTAAATGTTGGTTTGAGTAAAATAAGGATGATGATATAAGATAATAATTCGAGTTGAATTTTAAATCCAAATTAGTAATATTAATCACATTGGGTTTTCGCGAATGTAGCTGTGATTTTTCTTGTTTCGGGATGTAGAAAATGAAATATTTCAAAGAACTACTCGGATTTTTGATATGGTGCACTTTGCTTTATTTCGCTACTCTCACCAGAAGGAAAAGGGGGAGCTTTTTTCTCTGAATAAATTGTAAAAGACAGTAACGGGTGATCGGATTCGTGAGCGCGTTTCGACTTCCAAAATAATAGCATCGATGCAACGCGACGTTCACGTTGCCGATTACGAGCGACCTTGCGTGAGAGGCATTTCGTATGTTTCACCTATCGATTAATTTCTAGAAAAGGGCTCTAAGTACTGCGCAACGGAAGGCTCGAACGCTGCGCGTATCGATCCCGTCTTGCCAGCAGCTCCTCTCCTTTCTCGGAACGACGCGTTTTTTCTCTTTCTCCTTCTCTCTCCCCTCTAACTTTCTCCCCTGTTCGTTTATCTCTCTCTCTCTCTCTCTCTCTCTCTCCGCCCCTCTCGTCTCCACGATCTTTCTCTTCCTTCTCCACTTCCTTCCTCTCTCCCTTTTACTCCTCCTGCCATCCCCGTGGCTCTCTCACTCTCCGCTTTTTTTCGTTACGCATGGCGGGCACGAAATCGTGTCGAGACCTACCGTGAAAGTGGACCAATGGGGTAGGGTGGGTCGAAAGCCCTGGGTCACGTGAGCTTTGACTAGCGAGCGTTACGAGGGTGGATTCGTGTACTCATAATTATTTTCTCTCTTTTGATTTTTTTAACGAGCCGCCCGCTGGAGTACGCGAGAATATGGGATGAATGGTAGGGGAGAGAACGGAACGACAGGGGTGGGTGGTGGTGGTGAGCGAACTAGACGAAAGAACCCGCGGCCACACCGAGAAGGGAAGTATCGCGAAGTTCCGAGAGACGTTTGGAGGAAAGAAAAACGACGCCGGTTTTGCGAGACAGAGGAGGCAAACGAGACGAGGAGCGCTGCAAAACGAAGAAAGCCTTTAACGTTCTCCTCCCTTTCTCTTTTTCGTTTTCCACGAACCGAGGACCCTTTCTTCAGGTCGTACTCGTCGTAGAGATCATGCCATGAAAAACCATGGAATGTAATTTAACAGTTAGAACAATTTGTTTCCCGTTTGTCAGAATAGTTCTCTTTGTTGGCGTTTGCTTTTGATAATCGTAAGTGTTCAGGCACTGCTGTGGAATAATATTCAAAATGGATTAGTTTGCGTTTAATTAGCGAACTATATATTCCGTCTTGCTATTTTAGTAACGAAAATGAGCATTTGGTTAATTAACTTCGGTGGAACGATACACGAACCAATCAGAAAGAATTGTTAATTCTCATTGTGATAAATCTATCATAGCATTAACAATTCATTACCCCTATCGACCCAGCTGCCATACATTATCGAAGATACAATCTTCTCACTTGGACATCTGTTATGACCAATCAAACGCGGCTGCATTTTAAACTCACCCCACCGGTTAAGGGTTGAGCTGTCACTGGTAACGCATGTAACGCAAGTAACGAGCAGGCGAAGAGTGACAACGGGGCTGTTAAAGAGAGCTGGGAGACTGCAAGCGTGAAGGGTGCGTGCAACAGCTGCTTGGGTAGGTCAGTTTCGTGAATCGTGGATTGCCGGCAGCAATTACCGCGAATTTTACGAGAAAATGGTCGTGAAAGGATTGTAACTATATTTGGTGTTAATTGAAACCGTGAACTCGTAAAAGACATTATTTACAAATTAATCGGAAAGTCGATTTGTTGTGATACAAAAACTTGTCATATGACGAAAGAGAGTATTAAGATTAAATTGCGAATGCTGTTTCTTTCTAGATATTTTAAAACGTAAATAATTCTAAACATACATCAAACACTTTTCATTCTTTCTTTTTTAATATCTAACCCTAGTAAATAGTTAACGAACAAAAACAACGCGCAAAGATATAGTAGTCGTCGGATTGTACTTTAAACGTGTTCTAAACGTGGTCGCCCCTTGTA
This sequence comes from Bombus huntii, assembly GCF_024542735.1. Classification (NCBI taxonomy): domain Eukaryota; kingdom Metazoa; phylum Arthropoda; class Insecta; order Hymenoptera; family Apidae; genus Bombus; species Bombus huntii. The sequence goes on along the minus strand of NC_066238.1, from coordinate 7,973,947 downwards.
GTGAACACGAATTTCAAGTCAGCAATAGCTGCGGTGGCATCGTAAATCCTGACGGCTGTATAGCATCGTTACTTCGTTTCCGGTGGATCGTTTCTCTCTTGATACCTTTGCGCCACGATCTGTGGAAACGAACGAGGACATGAAAAACAAGAAAGACAGAGGGAGAAAAAAAAGTGCAGTGTTATAAAAATGTCGATTTCGTGGACGCGCATCGTCGATGCGGTTTTTAGACATCGCGTATCGACATTAATGGCTCGTTCGTTCCAAGAGTTGTTGCTTTATTTTTAAAAGTACACACCCACCAAGGGGGGAAAAGTACACAGCGAAATACGTACGTTTTTATCATTTCACACTCATGCATATTCATCGGTCAACGACGTGGCTCTTTTGTACACAGCCACGTGTCGTGGTGTTTCTCCGCGTAACCAGCGGATGTACGGACATCGTAGGTTTGCAACGTTGCAACTGGTGGTGGCATTAACGTCCCCTCTTCTTTTTTTCTCTTGTTTTTTGTACCCTTCCACCATGCCTTTCTCGCTTTCTCGTTTTTCTGTTTGCATCGTCCCGAGTCATCCAATCTCGCTAGTCGCGGCCTGGAACGCGCGATATTTTTTGAAAAATATTCGGCTTCGCTTGACTTCATTACGTTTTTACATCTTTCTTTTATCTTGCTCCATTTCACCGCGTCGAACGAGCATCGCGAAAGAGAGTTGCATCATGTGCTCGTTATTTCACGTGGACGCTAATTTTCTCCCCGACCTAACCCTCTTGTACCGCGCTCCGTCCTTTTCATTTGTTTTTGTCAATGAAAGCGTCAGGTTCGTAGCACGTATCCTTTGACATAACTTATTCGCGAGTCTAGTCCAAGGGGAAAAGTACGTGTGGCTAAGGTAATTTTGTTTTTTTAGCTGTAATTAAAAATTTTCGAGACGAAATCCCTATTATTGGAACGAAATTCGGTAAAAGCATTGTGCAAAATTTGGTACAAAATTTAAGTGAAATTTTCTGTGAAATTTTATATGAAACTTTATGCAAAAATTTGCACGAAATTTCGTGCGAAATTAATTGTCAGCGGATAGTTGCACGTACGCTTCGGAAAAACCGTAAACGCGCGGCGAGGTCTGTATTCGTCGGAATACTTAGGTTCAGCAACATTCATTTTACGAGGCCGTGTTTACAGCGGGATCCGTAGTATCCAGTGAAATCGTCTCTGGGCCAATTACGAATTCGCATCTCGCCGGCTGGCCGTTTCAGGAAGCGACAGATTCTCAGCACGTTGTCCGCCGGACTGTTATTTCAGGACTGCCGAAAGTGACTTCCAGCCGGAGTGGTGCTCGTGCATTTCAATTGGCGTTTCTCGGTCTGGCGAAAGTTCATGGGCCGCTGCTCTGCGAAACGTGTCCAACGTTATAGGGTATCCTTCTCGTCCAGGGTGGAAAGAACGGACGCGTATTTTAGATCTTTACTGGTGTTAAGTCTTTGATGGATGTCTTCCCGTGGCTTTAGAATTCTGAGCAGGCATGGAAATTTAACGAGGATGTGTTTAGAAGCGGTTTATTAACAGGAAGTTAGAAAAAAGAAAGGTATTCATTTCAAAATGAAAATGAAATTTATTTATGAACAACTTTACTGAGAATTCAAAAGCTCTTAGCAAGTTTTCGAAATATTCAAACTCTTAATCACTTCAATAATATTATTTCAAAGCGATCAAACTTTAAATCATCCTTGAAGGAAACGATAATTGAAGGCTAGTAACGAATAATAATGCGAAATAACGTGCAGAAAATCCATTAGAGGTAATACTAAACGTCGGCAACGTGACGGATTGTTGGTTCGTCGCGTCGTTCTTCTCAATATTATCTCGTTAACGCTGGCTTGCAACGGGAACAATAGAATTTTCGATGGCGCAACCGCGCAGCTGACGTTAGTCCGCGTGTTCCTCTTGCAGTCTCTTCTTCGAAAGCGCAAAAGTGCATTCAACTACCACGGTGCAACGTTCTCCAAGAATGGAATACAGAGCCTAATTACTCTAATTTCTAATCTTGAAATTCCTTTCCCTACTTTCTGCAGTTTCACAGCACTTGATCGTAGCAAGCGTGCCTTAGTCAGTATTGGTGAACTTAATTCATTTTCGAAATAGATGCACGCTAAATAGCTCGAACTTGAAACAATTGAATTATATACTTGAACTTTGATTAATCGAGCTTTCGAGTGGAAACTGTGCCGCTGTTTCACAAAATTTTTTTCTTGGCCGTACAAATGTAATTTTCAAATTTTGAACAATTATCCCTTTATAGAGTAGAAAAGAGTCTACTTCCAGCTCGACGCGATTTATTCTCCTTACTCTCGCTATTCTCTTCTCGCTCTTCTGAGTCAAACTTCCGACACTCGTAATTTCCGTGATTGCAAAGTTCCTCGAATCCCACGTTACAGCAGAGAGTAAGGAGCTGGAAACATCGGCAATACGAAGAACAGCGGACAACGCTAGGTATACTTGCATACAGATGCTCGGTCGTTTCATGGCGTAAAGGTGGAATGTATCGAGCGCGGCCCGTTCCCAGGTCTCATTCACTCGAAGCACCGACGGGCACGCGTGTACACACGTACTCTCGTCGACATCTAACCTTGGACGGGAAGCTTTCCATCGCGCAGTAGGACACGCATTCCTTCGTATGCTCGGCTGGTATGCCGAGGTGAGCAGCGGCATGCAACGGCATCCAATATTCGCCGATAGGTCGCGGTTACGACCCCGTGAATTCCGGTTGCCGCATACCGCGTCTCGAGCCGCGCCAGCTGGTTTTAAGAGTGCCACGCAAGCTCCAAATCGGCTACGTAATCCACGTCGATGGCATTCCATCCCTGAAAAAATGTTTGCTCGATCGTACCGGCTCCGCCATCCTGCGAATCCAATTACGACCGATGCAACTTTTTTATTTCAATATTATACTTGAAAGAATCGTGTACACAGTGACGTAAATTAACAACTCTCTAGAGGAGTGTAAGCATTATGTTTAGCATTCTGTAATCATCTCGTTTTGAGAATAGCGGTTACAGTTTTTTTTTTTTATTACAATTACACAGTATCAAAATCACATTGCTTCTTTCTCGATAACACTCGCAATATTAACAAAAGTTAATCTAGTGATTCAAACAGAATTAAAAGAGGTTGAAAAAAGACAAAAAGAGGTTGACGGGATGCACTTGTAAACGAAGCTCGATTTTCTTACATTCGTAAAAATATCGCCAATCATATGTTTGAATCTTTAACTGTGTAAACTTTAGTTCCTGACAGATCGTACGATCCATCAGTCCATTTCGCCGTGATCGTCTCCATCTAGAACGAGTCGAATGATCTTTGGTGGATAAACGGATCGGATAGATTCGATTCGATTCGCGTTTCTAATTTAATTTAAAAGCCCTCCTCGTTTTTGCGACGGAGGAATATCACGGAAGGATCTTGTGCAAATGATCCGGAGAGGAGGGCGATTACGTTGCTTTGGAAACGCCCTTTCGGTGTTCTAAGACCCCCGCTTGCATACACATTTATGCGCATATTCATATCTAAGGCTTTTACCGGCGCTGCAGCCTTAAGACCCGGTCTCGATGCACGTGCGGCTGCCCGGTTATTGCGACGCTAAAAACGCCGCGCACGCGAACTTAACGTCACCACGATATGGCTCCATTAGGCTGCCAAGGATAAAGTCGCTCTCTCGACAAGCCCTGCAACGCGTTCGTAAGTATTAGCCCTTTCCTTTCAACGCCTCGGATCGGATTCTCTTGGTTTCATCGTTTTCCTCCTATTATTACTTAAATTTATAAAATCATTTCTTGTTCCGTATCCTGTTAGCCAATTACAGAGTATTAAAAATAACAATATTGCTCCTAAAACAATTTTATCTCGGAGAGAAGTAGCTGCTGCGGGAAAACGATCGACGAAACGAGTCAGTAACGTTCCGTAGAGGCGATGATCGTCAGTTAGGCCAGGCTGGTACAAGACAGGAGGCTACGGGAGGGGGCAGTGATCCGAGGCAAAATCGAGCAGCCGAGTACGAGAGCGTCGGTGCTTGGCCGGTAACAAAGTGGTTGCTGCTCGTAATTCGTTGGCCGCCACTTACGGCGGTATTGGCCGAACCGGTAGCACGCTTGTACAGGCCGAGAGCGAAACGAGAGAACGAGAGAGCGAGGTAGGAAAGGGCAAATCCCGCACTCGTTGTAGCTATCAATTACGAAACGATAACTGTTTGCCCCGACTACGAGATAGAGAGGCGCGTTATCAGCCATCCTGCCGCATAATGGATTCATCCCGACCATCTGGATTCGTTTCTCTGTCCCTTGTTCCCTTCGACTCTCTGTGTTTTGTCCTCCCTTCGCCACCTCCGCCTGCCGCCCGCAACTCGTACCTCTTCTTTCCTCTCTGCCGTCACTGCGTTCCCTCTCTGACTCTCTGGTCTCTCTGTAGTCTACAGTCTACGCCACAAAAGCGAGCCCGACCGTGCTTGATAATGAAACGGTTTCGCGTTTCGTGCCGTTGTTCCCTGGGAACGGGGGCGGGAGAGCGAGAAAGGGAGAGAAAAAGGTGAGAAAGAGAGAGTGATACCGAGTGAGAGAACGTTGCACCGGGTGGGAGGGAGGAATACAGGCACAGAGAGAGAGAAAGTACGAATTGAGCCTTGGCACACACAGAATACTCCGAGTACTCGACGTAGAATGGCCGCCGACCACGAAGCACGGACAATTAAACCGTTCTGTCGTAAAACTCCCGTTATAACGCCCCCTACCCTGCACCAACCCCCTCCTCCTTCCACCAACCGCTTACTACTCCGTCGTTTCTCTTTTCGCGCGCGATTCTTCTCGTCGCTTGTCTTCCATTCACGGCTTTCCCGTTGCCCTCCTTCCGCCCTTTCCACCCCTTCGTTGATTTCCACTCGCTTTCCCCCCGCCACTCTCGTGCTCGATCTCTTTCTTCTTTTTCCTTTCCTCTTTCTCTTTCTTTTCCCCTCGCTCGTTCTTTCTCTCATCTCTCTTGTCTCCCTGTACGAGGTCTTTGTATCGCGGTTTATGGTAGTCGTTGAACGACACTCTCGATCGAGAGGCAATGCGACGTTACGCAAGCGTCGATAGTATAGAACAGGACGCAACGAGCATCGTTCGCGTGTGTGCACACGCAAGACCGATTCGAATCGGCGTTTAAAGCAATCGAGCAGGCACTGTGAGAACGAAATCGCAACAGAGACTTCATTATCTCTGGGAAAACACGGACGAGTCACAATCTCGCTTGACGCAACCCACGCGAACGGACGCCTTACGTAACAACTAATTATTTATCTGCGTATCGCGTAACGACCATTTGACTTCTGATTATTTTCGCTAATTGCCCGATCTCAACCAAAGTTCGCAGTCTTCAACACCTACGGTGCGTAGCATTCATTGAAGGCGATGGAAATTTTAAAGTGATTTCGTTCTACTTTATTATCCTTTCAAGTAAGAATTACTTTTGCCGTGTTTTTTCGTTGAAAAGAAAACAGTTGATGACCCAAAATAGCGTTGTTTTTCTTTTATCGAACCTTCGCGCTAACAAAGTGTTTTTGAGAAGCGCCACGAGATTGGATTAAACATTTTTACGCAATCACCCAACGATCCTCGTTTTTTAAACGAATCACATCCGAACGATGTCTCGGCGTCGTTACCGCTTTAACGTTACAAAACGAAAAAGGAGAAAAGGAAACAAACTACCAACTCCGTAACGAAATCGGCGTTTTTCGTGGAACTTTTAACGATACGACGTCCCGTTCTGTAAACCTTTCCGATTTTTCATTTTCGCCAGCGCAGACACAACTTTCTCGTCCCGTATCTTTCTACCCCGAGATTGCGTTACACTGTACAACATCATACCGTGGCGTTGTTACGTTAGTCGGCCCATGTTAACGTAATGGGCGGATATCCTACAGAGATTTAGCATCAACGTTTAATTACGTGGGCTACGCTTTCGTTTAACCGTTTAACATATTTTGACGTCCTCGTCGTTCGATTAAATTACAAAAGAGTGAAACGAAAGAAGACGAATAAAACGAGTGGGGTCCCGTATAGTAGGAACAATTTATGACACTGTCTGTTGCCTCTATAATCTTCATCTATACATCAACCACAAACACAACCACACAGATGGTATCTACACCGGAAAGCAGTGCCCTTTAAAAGAAAGAGAAGGAAATGTACCGCCATAGGGCAAGAGTTAGTACAGTCCATTAACGAGCAGCGTAAACATTTTTCTCCCCGGGATCCTTTGATCCAGCCCGTTCATAAAAGGCCGGAAAAAGAACTCGCGACTCCCGCGTGGATTCTCCGGCCGATCATGTTTAATCGAGCCCTATAAATAGCCGCTAGTCCAGTCTAGATGCTTCGTGATGGTAACGCGAGCCCGTGGGACGTGCTCGTCTCTTCGTTCCACCCACGAGCCGCTTGAAACGTTCATCTTCTTCCTATCTTAGTGCACGATCCGTCGTCGTCGTAAAGGATCGTTCACACTGAGAACTTTGAGTGAGTAACGCGTGGGCGGATGGCGGGCTGCTCGTTTCCGCGGGCCACTTGAACGGTCGTTAAGTTAATTAACGGACGACGTAACGTTCAACTGGCTCGTTACAGCTCGTCACTGAGCTGGAGGAGCGGGCCTCGTTCTTATGTGTCGCTGCCTCGACCTTGGGCGATTTTTAATTCGCGACAATAAGCCGGCGCTTTTGTATCGGCGTGTCTGATCAATCATTCCGTTAATTAATCTTCGGAAATTGTCGAGCAGTTTAACGCTCTTGTCTATCGTTCTTCTTTTTCTTTTTTCTTTTTTTTTTAGTTGTAAACGAAGTTTCTTTGATTTTTATGAGATTCGAGGATTAGACTGTTTCTACTTACGAAAGTTTGGTTTGTTTCTTTTTCTTTCGGCGATTGGTGGCATGTTTAGACAGAGGTACGTGGTAGCGTATATTTTCACGGTTGATCGATTGGATGGAGCTAAGTAGAAATGAAAAATGAGGATTATATAGTAGATCTTCAATTAGACATCACTTGCTAATATTTCAGATCATTGTTCAAGAATCTATGTCTTACGGTGGATACGTCCTTGATCTCTGCGAAATATTCTGAGCACATTCTCATTTTTTTCAAACTTAGCCGACGTAATCGTGACAGTCGAGTCTCGCTATAACGCTAATCGAATTTCAAAATATTTCGTACACACAATACACTCGTAAAAGGATTTTTCCAAGGAAAAGTCCTGGATATTTTCGTCCTCTGGACCGTCTCCGACACATACCTTTTCCAGGCACGAAACGTCAATAGACACCGCAGCAGACTAGCGATCGGATCGCGTCTTAAAATTCGTCGCGCGTTCCTTCGACGGGATCCGCGTGGATCAGCGTCAGCCCACGCCGCGAACAGCCTCGGCATTCGAAGTAACGTGCTGCAATATTTCACGAACACGTGCTTCCGCCACCGGGGGTGGTCGGTATTTCGCTGGAAGATCGAGCCGACCGAGTGCGGCAGACAAATCGACCTCGAAATGAAACGGCTGTCGTCGATTTGATTTACGCGGCCGACGGACCAGCGTTCATTATTTATGCGTCGACGGATCGAGAATTATTGAACCGCAGGTTCAAAAAAATGGCAACGACCTTTGCCGATTCGAACCAGCCGTGATATCGATCCTTCATGCTGGATTTTTCGCGCTGAATTTAGCAAATGGAGTAGGTTTTCTGGAGATCTGAGATTAGAAAATTGATTTGATTAACTTATCGAATTTACCGAGAACATGACATGTTGAATGTGTCAACGGTTAACTTTATGGAGGGAAAAGTTATTTTCATGTATCGAGTAACTGGCTTATGGAGCATAACTATACCTATATATTACTTTCTACCTATGGTGACGCAACGCATCGTGATGGATGACATAGATGTATTGCAAATACCACTGCTGCCTAAATAAGACTATATTGGACAAGTCTCTTGGACAATCTCGGGAGAATCTTTATATGTCTATTTGCATATTTAACTGTTTATATCAATTGTCTAATTCTTGATAGAAAATGATACAATCTTTCTCTTTAACTTGCCAATCGATACGTATTTAAATATAGTATCAAGTAGTCTTGGCCGATTTAGTTGATACACGTGAATCCATCGGAACTAGCACTAGATTGGGTCTCGAGAATATGCGGAGAACTGGAAGAACAAGTCGCGAGATCGCCGCGATGTTTCGCTATTCGCGGTCACGATTTCGTCGAGTCGGTTGTTCAGGAAATAACCGGGGCTTTAGCATAGAGGGGGGGGCATAAAGGAAAGCACGGAAACGTCGATGATAAACCGTGGCTGGTGCACGCGAAAAGGCTCGCTCCTTTGAGAGAAGAAAGGGAGCAGAAAGCCAGAGAGAAAAAGTGATTCCAATGTCTGGAGTCATACTCGAATGGAAGATGCGGCTCCCCATCGATAATCGATACTCGTTATCAAAGGCAAAACCGGAACCGGAATGTCCGTCGAAAGGTAGCGTGATACGCGCGCGTGCGGCTCTTGTATATACGTATATTCAAAGGCGCAGGAAACTCTCCTTGTTCCCCATAGGCGCACAGTGGGGCTTACGATGTTCCATCTACGGCTCTGTGTATCGTGCACGCTTGCTATTTTCCTTCTTTGTTGCACCACCACGTGATATACGTCTTTTTCTTTTGCTTCTTCTTCTCCTTCTTCTGCTCCTACTCCTCCTCCGGCATCGGTCGAGACACGAAGAGCCACTTTCTAAGAGTTACGCAACGCGCGCCGTTCGTCCGTTGATTATTTTTCAAAGAGTCGTGGTTTCAGAATTTTTAAATGGCGGTTGAATGAAACCGGTTTCTCTTTGCCTCTTTATTTCTCTTTGTACTCTGTCCGTGTCCCTCGTGGGAGGCTCTCTACCATCGTAGCGGATCTCAACGCGGTACTCCAATCGTAGGTTGCATGTTTCTCCCTTTCTGTATACCTGTCCTTCTTCTTGGCTACCATTCTTCCTATTTCTCTCGCTCTCCTTCTGTTCTTGCGTTCTGTAGTCCCCTTCCATGTTTTCCATATTCATCTTTATCGCTCGCCGTTTTCGTGCTGTGGGGAGCATTCGCGAGGGCAGAAATCAACCCCTGTCGCCTTCTCGAGACGATGTCCTCCGGTATGTGTCATAATATCCATTCGTACTTGATTCTTCGAACAATAAATACCGATACTTTTATTGGGACTATGTAATTTCGAAATCTTAGGCATGAAGAATATTTTTTTCTTATTGTCTACAATACTATTAAGGAACCGAAACGGAACTATTTCTCAGCCGCACGATCTGCATTTATTGTCTGCCTTTTCCATCTTTCTTGTACTCGTCAAGAAGAGCTTACAACGTGGAAAATCGATAGAAAGCGGCAGAAGTTTAGAAACGTACCACCTAGAAATACCTGAAAATGCTGCCGCGGTATAGTCGGAAGGGTAGCACCGCGATTCTCACGGAGCCCTAATAACACGTGGAACAGAAGCACGGCGTACAAACGCGCTGACACAGGGGGAAACTTGATGGAAGGGAAGAAATAACAGTCACGAGGTGCGAATTTCCTTACTGCATTGCGGAGCATTGTCGACCGTGCTGAATCTACCTGTTGGAGCCTAAACACGCCGTACCACGCCAGAATCGTTGCGATTCTGGCACTTCTCCTGCTTCAGATTTTCTTCTGCTAGCTCCCGTTTAATTCTCTTTAGAATCGTGATTCGAATTTCTTCCGCTTTCGTGTTCCTTCTCATGCAACGGGATTTTAGTCAATCGTAGGTTTGTCTTAAAGGAATTTTGCAAATAGAAATTAACGATAAGATTTTGACTTTGAATTCGAATGTAACAAATTGAAAGAGTCGAGAAGGAGACTTCGGACGACGATATTAATCAATCCGCACGAGCAGAAACTTGGAATAACACTGCTGTCTCTTGACTGCCGCTTCCGTCGAAGCTTACTTAATTTGGAAAATGACCAGAGGGCGGATAATTAGCGCAGCAATTGCTAAAGTTTAATTGGAACTCCGAACGAGGCTTTCCGTGAATTTGCCCATCGGTTGTTTAGGTTCGCGATCGGTATAATAGTTGGTAAAAAGTATATAGCTATAGTTGTAAAAAGCAACGGAGGTTGACAGAACTCGAACTTTCGCCGTTTAGTGAATTACATTTTGCAGAATTGATTCAGTAATTCGCCCAACCGGAACCAACAGAGTTAGTTATGCAGAAACTAATTTAAGTTAACAAAGTTCCTGATTAAAGAATTAAAGTATTTTACAATTTTCTAATTTAAATATCCAGTAGTTCAATACTGTAACGATCAATTATTCAGAGTTAGAAAATGCAATAGTCAAACGTTCTGCAACGTACTTCCAGAAAATTTGGAAATTAAATCAGGTTAATAACATTACGAATTCAAAAATTCGAAAGATACAAATATTTGAAATTAAAACATTTTAACGGTGAAATATTTGAAATCCAATAATTCCAACAGTCAAATATCCCGTAACGAATCCCCAAAAATTTTCACTGGCCACCCCACAAAAAACCGCGATCATTTTACTCATCGAAGAAAAATGAGAAAAGATATCGGCTCTACAACTCGGTTCTCGTATTCAAACGTAGAGACCACTGTCGATCTCGCGGTTGTGTAAGCACAATCGAGGAGGAGGAAGTGCCGTTTGTTATTCTCCCCAACGAGTCGATGAAAAGAGAGAAAAAGGAAATTGCAAGCGAACGGCTGTCCATGGAAGGGGTTAAAAGTGCAAGGAAGAAAGCGGTAGAGGATGAAGAAGGAGAAAAAGAGGGGAACGTGAAGCACTTTTGTCGGTGAAAGTGCACGGGATCCATCGCGGAAGAATTAAGATCGATCCACTTAACTGCTCGTCGAGAATTCGGGGTGCGTTCGTGGGATTTCGTGTGGTCGAAGGGAGGTTGTATTTAGGGTGGCAGCCGCATCGGAATAAAGTTATTACAGACCGGGAGAGGATTGGAGCGGGGCTGATGGTCCCCATCGACGTTACGCGTACGAATGAGTTATTCCTTCACCTTAATTCCGCGCCATTAAGCACGGTGCTTAAGTGGCCAAGCACGAGCCACGAGGGAGGGTGTGTCATTAAAGGCGGTATAAACATGGCGGTGGCTCGCGATAATTTCATGGGATGAAACGATCGCAATCTATTCGACTAAAGCTAGATGAACGGGAAAATAACGTCCCGCAAACTGTCGCGTATTTTTCTTTTTTCGACGCATACGAAATGAAAGCGGATGAATTGCGTACGAACGGGGTTCTGCGCGAAGCATTGTAAGCGTGGACTTAAAAGCCGTTCAAGTTTTCGCGAGACCGGTAGTTTCGCGATAGCAATTAAAAGTTGCGTTAACCACGCGCGACGACTTTGGCCATTAATTAATACGTCGTTGACACGCCACGCCGAACAGAGGGGGCAACGAAGAGGTGACTTTTTAATTTCGAAAATGCATCGCATCGTTCGAGTCTCTGTACCATCTTTTCCTAATAAACCTTGCGATACTTAAGCTGCTTAAATATATCATGAAGTAGGAGGAGGTTACGAGCTACAGCTTGTCGTGCTTTTACTAGGAGAATTAACGACTTGGAAATATCGTACAATATCCTGTTCTTTGAACAACTTCGCACAACAGCTCTCGATACTATGAAAATCGCCACGGCAGTTTAATTAAATCCAGTTGTGTAATTGATATCGATTTTTCAAATCTGTGAAAGTTCTTCTTGATATTTTGATCTGATAGACTGTGATCTGAGAAAACCGGCTGACGATCATAATCGGTGCAAAACAGTAATCTTTAGCGAAATATCAATTCGCAAATCCGATTGTCCATTTTTACCGGTAACGTAACAATTTCCGCGAGTTTGAAGAGTGGTTAGAATCGGAGTATAGCTTCAGCAGAGGTGGCTGAGAGGGTCGCGTACCGGGCTGAAGGGAATTAATTCGTGGAATTACCGCAACCATAATTGCTTTAACGCCCAGACCGTGCAAAAAGGTCGAAGGTACGGGAGGCTGCAAATTAGCGATGCTTTTTAACGCGGCTCTGCCGTTTAATCGCATTGGTTGGAGCTATTCCTTCTTTTCCTGGCTACTTTTAAAAGCGGCAGACACGTGCCGACATCGATCCGTGCCATCGATCTTCCCGCTCTCTCTCTCTCTCTCTCTCTCTCTCTCTCTGAACGTTCTTTGATACCGACGACGTTTGCTACGAAATATGTCGCGAATGCGAGAGAAATGTGGTCGATCTTTACGAAACGATCGATGCATAGCTCGAGTAGACTGTATATAGCTGCAATATATAGCTTGGCTTAACGTCAGCTCTACATAGAAGAAACTTGGTATTAACATATTGGTATTGCGTGCTCTTCGCACGTGCATGGCAAAGCAGCAATTGAAACGAATCCAGCCACACGCTCTCTTAAACATTTCACAATCGAGCGAACCAAATGTTGCTCGAGAGCGTGCTGCAAACCGAGGAACGACGAGTTCTGAAATTCGTTGGACGTCGTGCATGGTAATCTGTTCAACACGGCTGGGCAAACGGTGATATTAGGGGAGCACGGTATGTAGCGGTGTTAAACGATCGCGATATTAGGTTATCGAGCGAAACACGGGCTCACCCCTGGTCGAAGTTAAAGAGGGCATCGGCCAAGAAATAAGGGGACGCGCGAAACCACGCGAGAACCGGAGAAACATCGTGCAGCGTTTCGAAACACAGCCATGTGTCTCGTTCGTGTGAACTTTCGAGGGGAAACGAAAGAATTGGAGCGCGAACGAAGGTCACCCTCGACCAGCGAGTAGTATGCACCAACATAGGAATGAATAAATCAATGGAGAAATAAATATGGAAGGAGACGAGACGCGTCGAACGATGGAAACGTATAAGCGGATTTCGAGAATCCGGGGATTTTTGTCAGGAAGAATCCGACGCAATTTCTGTAAAATTTCATTCTTTCTCGCCAGCTCCTTTAATCTCTGTAATGGATGAACGTCTGAAACGTAGAGAAACCGGGCCAGAATAGTTCTAAAAAACTCCTATTAACTTTCCGACATCGTCGAGGGTATACGCGACATTTAATTTACAGCCGATCACCCAACCTTCACCCGTGTTCGAATCCGTATCAAAATTCCGAGGCAGAAACGGTGGAAAATCGCTGCGAGAATTTGAATATGAACTCTCGAAAGAACGATCCGCGAGTCTGGAATTCCCAGGCTTGATAAATCCTCGAATCACTGGATCGTGAGCACACACAGGCGACATCGACTGATTTTTCGAAAACAGCCGGAAAATCAGGGATTCGCGCGATACCGCCGGGAGAAGCCCGACCGGATGAAGACGGAAGGATTTACTCGCAGCCCGAGAGGAATAGGATTCCCGCTCTTTCCACGCACCACCTCCTCCCTTTCTCAGTTCCTGTGTGTGCTTCAGACTCGAGACAGCGAGCCGGTAATCGATATACGCGTCTAGCGTGCCTCACCGCGCCGCCTCTCGCTCGTATTCGCCCGTTCTTCTTTGCTTCCAACTTCGCGGCGTCCCGTCACATTTCCTTCTTTGTTTCCGCAGTCCTGTTCCACGATGGAATCCCCTTTACGAGGAAATAGCCATGACCCTTTCGAACCTGTCGACCGGTTTGCTCTCTCTTTCCTTTTCTTAGTCTCTTAGTCGACTCTACCCTTCCGGCGAGGCCGACCACACGATTGCGATCTCTCGACGTCTGCGACTGAAAGGACAGTTTTTCCGCGGCAATCCGTTATCGTGCGTATGTCGGCTCTTTCTTCGAGGCCCGGTCTTCGTCTGCCTCTTTGTTCGGCCAACTTGAACTTCGGTCCGATGTCCCTGATTGCGTTCACGTGCGGAGGAATCCAGACGATTCTTTGATTAGAAGAAAGCACTATGAAAGATTGCGCACAAAAGTCGTATAAATAGAGGATGTGCATGGAATAGAAGATCCGCAATGGGAGATGAAATCTCTGTATGGAAAGAAATAAGCAATTGGGAGTAGAAGAACGTATCGATGTGAAACCTCAGCTTAGTCATCGTTCACGAATGCTAATCGTACGATATTCAATTAAGCATTTCTTAATAAATATAGTGATCCCCCATTTCATGCCAGAAAAGTTTCCCTAAATCCGATGGATCCCTCGGAAATGCTATTCTTGTGCGCAAATCAATTGGAAAACACGTTGTCGACTGGACAATGCTTATTACCATAATTCGTGACAGATGTGACCGTATGAATTACGCAGGGAAACAGCTTCTGGTCGTTGTCGTTCGATCGGTCATACGACTCGCAACTCGAGCGAATTCCGGACAAGTTGACGGATCGACGGTTCGACCCGAGCGTGGTCGAGGCGTCTGTTACGATTGCCACCCCTGGTCGCCGTATAAATAGCCGCGGGGATGCCTCGTGTTTGCTCGCTACACGCTCGCGTAAAAACGATCGCTTTATAGCGACATATGCTGGGATCACGATAGAAATTTAATAAGAAGGCTGTGGCTTGCCTTCATCTCCTCCAGCCAGGCCCTCGTAACATCAATGAATGTTTCAGCGCAAACCGAACAACAACTGAAACCGAAACGCGACCGGCCAAATGGAATTTGAAGAATTAAGCATATGGAATGAATGAGTGAAGCTGGCGTTTTGTTGTTTTCTATCGCCCCGATATTTTGTTCACCTAGAAACGAACAAAGCGAAACTAGAGAACTAAAACGCTGCAGCTGAAATATAAAAGTTTTAGAATTTATTGAGTTATTAATTCGACTATTTCTTTGCAACAAAATTGTGAATATTACTGAATTATACGTGAAATTTCTTAGCAAAAAAATGCTAGAGATGATCTAAAACGTGACTTGTAGTAAAATATCACTTTAAGAAATTCGAAGCAGCAATTCACAACCGCTACAATGTAAAATTGGTATCTTTGTTGTCAGTTTTTGAGTTCTATGCATCGTATGTGTTAAGTTTCCAAGAATAAAGCTCTCGAGGGATTGGTTGATTCGATGTATAGCATGCAGTTTCAATCGTTCAAAAGACGCTGCGAATTGCGGAGTCGCCGTTACTTTGAAAAAGAAGAGCGGTCTTGCAGGAAGTTGTAACACGGTTCGCTTGTAGAAGACATCGCAAGCCACGGTTCCGCGACGACGTGGCTCGCGGCAAAGACTGCAACTGCAGCTTCGTGGGAAACTCGCGCCAAAGTTTCAGCTATAGGCGAGCGTACAAACGTCCCTCGAGGAGAGCTTCGAGGGACAAAGCATATGTCCTTGCCCGTTTCTGGGTAAGAAAACGAGGAAAACTTTAAATATCTTCTCACGATGCCCTCTATGTTTCTATGTATATCTCCACTGCGGAAACCATCTTGGGTTAAAACTTGTTTCTTTCTTTTAACAAATAACACCCGCTCCTCTGCGTCGCTTTTTCATAAATGCTGGAATGTGCATATTTAATTCTAAACTACTTTTCTTTTTATTTAAAACGTATGCTGCGACAGTTATTTGTAAGAGGTATAGAAAGTTACTTAATTAATAATTATATTATTGATACGAAATCGTTTCATTTAAACTTCATTTAGAATGTCTTGAATAAATTAGGTAGGAAATTCAGGAAAGTCGGTGTCGCTCGTGGAATGCATGCGTGAAATGTTATGTAGATATAAAATTGGCATCGTGTGGGCGTTATTTGTGCAATGTCAAACGCGATGGAAATAGGTAAAAACTATCGGTACAGAGAACTTATTGGAAAATGATGTGATTGACATATCAGACTTTTCATGACGTAATCCTTGTCAAAAAATGGTCATACCTTTTTCGATTGTGTATAACCATCGTCCGAATTTTTCAATTTTTACTCAACGAAATATATGTCTCGAATTAGAAGTTAATTCATTTTCTCTTTTTCTTCCAGGTATGTACATAATCTTTTACTAGAGAGAGCGGAATCGACGCTGAAGCAAGCCAAGAGAAAGAAACGTCTCGATGGTAACGTATCCAGGAGCGCTTTGATGAAAGTTTTACTAGAGCGGCGGTAGCTCTCCCTCGGCTCGTCCAACTCGTATCTCAGCCCATTTAATCTTTCACGCCCGTCCTCTTGACTCAGTTTCCCGGAGGTCGAGTGCACGAGGAAATCGAATCCACCTGCGAGAGCTCACCGTATGTCCACCGCTACTATTCACGTTCTAATCTGGGCCAATGAAGCGCTCGTTGCCGGCATGAATGAAGAGAGCTACCTCGCAGCTCTCGTTTCCTCTCTCTCTCTCTCTCTCTCTCTCTCTAGCCGCAGCTCTCTCGGCTCTCTTCCTCCGTTCGTCGAGAATCGCTCGTGAACGACACGACACGTCCCCGCTACGCCGCACGGAAACGATGACGATGACACGCTTACTCGAAATAGAAGCTCGCGTAAGGCCCATAACGGTGCACACAGTATGCGTTTGTTCCCGACGATTCGCATAATCACGCCCTCGTTCAGAAATAGACCTCGGAAATAGCGAACGATCAGCGTGTCTCATCCGTGACGTTTTCACCCGATTTGTCACCGGTCTTGATTCGGTTAAATCACTCGAGAAGCAAACGTTGACTCATGGGTATTGTGCGGTCGCGTAACTTTCTTGAATCTTGGTCGCTCGCGTTGACGAAGCACGACAACCGACTCCCTGAGATACCGGTTGTAAGTGCAAGTAGGTTAAATAAGAGCGGAGTTTCTGAATACGAGTTAGGCTGGTTTCGGAGCGAAGTTTCCCCCGAATTTGAATGAGACTTCACGGGGGCTTGAAATAACACCTCTCGAGTTCTCGGATGAAATTAATTCTACTTTCAAAAAGATCTCGAGTGTCTTTTATGCTAAATTCTATGCAACGATCGGTATGAGATCTAATAAACCTTTCTCTATGCCATACTGGAAAAACGGAGGGACAGAGAGAAAGAGAGAGAGAGAGGGGAGAAGAAAGAAAAAAATATCTATTCGCAGCTCTCGTGAAAAAGAATAATTCCACGGTTTCACAGGGGTCGGGAGAAAGCGAGGGAAAAGGAATAACCGAATACGGTCGTCCCCTCTTCTCTCTTTCTTTTTTCCTTCTTTCATTCGAAGCGCGAATTAGTATGCTCGAGGAAAGCAGCGCGCGTGATGATGCGATATATTCGCCGTGGAAAATGAGAGCGCATTAAAGCCCTTGGCTCCGCTATGCTGCGCGTCGGTGCGCGTATATATCTGTCCGTGTTTATTGCGTGGATGAAATACCCCAAGGCGAGCAGGAGCCGGTATATGCGCACCACAGCCAGACAATGTCCGTGTAGAGGCCGTAATCTTGCCAAAGTTCGAGCTAGTAACGGGAAACTCCTCGGGATTGCTTTGCAGAGCGTCCTCTCAGCTATTCACCATACACGGGGACTCGCGCGCACTAGTGCACACCCGCTTGATTAAGAAATTACAATTCGTCTCGTCGTCGTGCCACTGGCAATCAGTGACTGTGCGTGCCACGAGTCATAGCTATGCCCGTAACGATCGACCACGGAAGGGGCCAAAGCTGGTTACAATTTACTGCAGGGGAACCATGAATTTTTCTCCTACGGAATATTCGATGGATTTTTCCAAGTTTAGAAGCACGAGAATTGCTTACTCCCGATTGTATTTTCGGCCTTACTCCGGTTTCGTAATGCGGAAGTCTGCTGGTATAAACTGATTTTCGAAGCATTCCCCTTCTAAACGGAATAACTTAAGCAGTCCGTGCAAAGCGTCGGTTATATACGACTACGAAATCATGCAAATGCTGTACTCGCGACCATATATCCGGCTGAAAGCGCGTCGCAATCCAGGAACGGACTCTTGTATCGCGGTGGATTCGTATCAAGGGAACGGAAACGCATTTCGTCGAGGAGGGCCGAAAATGCGGTGGGTTGGTCGATCTTTGCGATTACCCCGGGAACTGGGTCGATTTTAAATACAACTCCGCCGCATTGCGACGTCGTGAATAGCGGCGCGTTTGTCGCGACGACTTCTGTCATCTTCCGGTGTCGTCGACCTTTCTTGTTTCCCAATCTTCTACCGCAATACGCAGAGTAGTTCGTAGAAGTATTCGAATGCTTATAGCATATAACGCTTTTACGTACATTTTACGTGTGTTCCATAAAACATTTTGAAATTTAATTAGCGCTGGGACGAGACACGGTTACCATCTACAAATCTGAAATCGATCTAACAATGTACCATATTGAAGCTACAACGTATTAAAGTACAAACTACAAATATTTTCGTGAGCTACCTTATATTCCGAGCGTCTTCTTTTAATTTAAGTTAAGAATACTATTTGTATATTATTTATATGGTTTAACGGAGTGTTATATCGTAAACCGAAAAATCGATTCGTAGTCGGTGGGAAAGGAGGTTGTTCACTGGTGCGGTATGAATCTTCAAACGACTGTAGTAAACGATTCCCTGACTGTCTCCCTGGCGACTGCATTTGCGACGCGTCAGACGAACATATATTGGAGCCGTATGGTGGAAGGCAATCGACAGGGAGGGAGCTCGCGAGATCCGTTTATCGTCCGTTTCTGTTTCCGCGTCGCTCGTTCCGTAATCCCGTGGCCCGTGTCGCGACCGAGTGTCACCGATTCGTACGATGCATCGCTTCCACCCTTATTCGAGCGATGAAGTATGCGTGGAATGCTATTGGCCCGACCACTTGATCGTTCCACGGAATGTGTTTGCAAACTTGTACGAATGCAGCAATACGGATTTCTCGATAAAAGAAAAAAAGAAACGGGGGAGAAGTAAGAAATAAAAAGAAAGACGAATCACAGAATTTTTATGATCGTGGTCTTCACAGAGTTAGGTGATGTTACTCTTCAATAACTGGATCGAAGGTATAAATATCTGCAAATAGGGTTTATGAGGATTTTATAGAATGTAATATATTTTATGCTACATGCGACATGATAGGATTTCAAGGATTGCGAAGCGATTACTTCCACTACGTGGTTAAAACTGACCTCGCTTTCCCACAGAAAAACGCCGATAATACAAATATAACAAGATATTCGACCCTAATCCCTGTACAGCGAGCTTTCATCGATGGTTTTCAGTCACCCAAGCTAACACATACGAGATTTTTATTCCTTGTTTTTCGATGTATAATTGAATTCACGCTTGTGCTCGATATTACAATTATACAGAAAATACATTCTTTTCTTTGAATCTTATGCCACTTTCGA
Organism: Bombus huntii; assembly: GCF_024542735.1. Lineage (NCBI taxonomy): Eukaryota > Metazoa > Arthropoda > Insecta > Hymenoptera > Apidae > Bombus > Bombus huntii. Next base: position 7,954,681 of record NC_066238.1, on the reverse strand, counting down.
TTAATTCTAAATCGAAACGATTCATACCCTAAATCGAACTATCGCGGACGACGTCACAGAATCCGTTGGCGACCAAGTCACCCCTTATTCCCCCTAATTAGCGTAGCTTGGAGCGAATCCAAGAACACCGTAGGTGAACTAGACCCAGGGCAGACGGTCGAACCGCAAACGTTTCGCATTCCAGGCAGCCGCACAAATCTCGGGGACGCGCGTGTGACGTTCTGATCGAGGAGAACATTCGGCGCGGACAACGATGGTCGCATCACTGACGAGGGATGTTCGAAGCCAGGATGGCGGTTTCGGACCTCGATTCCCTCCGCTGGCCCTTTACGGATCGACAAACGCGTCTCCGACACTCACATTGCACGATCTTGCTTCTTGCATGCTTGTCTGCGTATAATATCCCTGGACCGGGCAAATTTTCATGGAAATTAATGGTCGACGATAGGGCTGCTCGAGGTTTTTTTGCAGTTGGAACGTTATTGCTACGGTCGGTAAAAATATCGTACGAGTATTTGCAAAATTGGTGAACTCCAATTTCATTTTTTAAGTAACTGTTATTTAAAATTTTATTTATTGGTGAATATAAAACTGAAAACAAAAATAAAACACACGTCGAACGTGGTAGTAAAGCTCTGTTCAATTTTTTAATGTACACAGAGGGATTGTACCAATATGATTTAGGTATATGCACAATAATAGTTATACCCTCCATCAAATAGAAACGTAACTCGTTTATTGTAAATAACAGGAGTGAACCCGAATTTCCAGTCAGCAGAACGGCTGACGCGTATAGTTGATGGTTTTATGTATCGAAATTGAACGCGCTCTATTGGCAAAAATTTACGAAACTGTTATCAACAGCTATTTCCGTTTCGAAAGAGAAAATAGAAATTGCGCCTACCAATAAATCCGATCCCATTGCGCGAAACAATTTTTTGTTACAAATCGCTATAAAACTCTTTAGTGAAGGAAGAAAAAAGATAATACAGCATCCCGCTTCTCCTTCCTCCATCGCTCTGACATCCGTTCGTTCGTTCGATCGAGAGAGAGAGAGAGAGAGAGAGAAAGAGAAAGAGAGAGAGAAAGAGAGAGAGCGAGAGAGAGAGAGAGAACTCGTACATGCGTAACAGGAATAATTTAGTTTTCCGGGAAGTTAGAAGCAAACTGGCACCCTTTCTTCTTCCATTTTGCTCTCGAGGCGAGCCCTCTTGAGAGAGAAGTGGGAGGACGGTTACCAAAGGGCCGCCTACGGGGTTTACGACCCTCGAAAGGCCCTTGGCTAACGACGTTACGCGTCCACCGACGCGCCCGGTATACTTTAGGAGCTCTCCAATTAATTATTCCGCGGGATTTTGCTCCGATTTAATTACGGTTCTTACCATTTCGGTCCCCTTTTCTCTCTCGCTGTCTACTCTTCTCGTTCGCTCATTCTAGACCTGTCTCACTTTCTTCGTTCCTCTCATTTCGCTCCTCTCTTGTCGCAGCCAAGTCTTATCTTCGTCGTTTTCAGTTGCGGCGCTGCTGCTTCGATCTTGAAAGGCGAAGATGTGGATGGATTTCTTAATTAGGCGAGGCGACTCCTCAGCTCACACTTTAATTTTCTCAAGAACCGCCGAGTCGAGACCGTTCTTCTCGCGTTCTCGTAATTACTTCCCTCAAAATTATAACGTGTCCCACTCTCTGAATAACCGCGCGCTGCCCACCAAACGCGTTTCCTCCCCTTCTCTAATTTCATCTCTGATAGTAGTCAGCGCTATCCTGACAGGAACGTCGATAAAAGTTGGAAGAACGGCATTAAATCGGACGTGCTTCTCGATGGCAGAATGGAAATTAGGGTGACTCGACGCACGAGTTATTGGCGTGTAATAGAATCGGGACAAGAGGGCGTACAGTTCTCCTTTTTATCGATCGTCCACCGTCGATTTTTGCCCTCTGATGTTCGACCATCGTATCGTCTGAATTCGAGCGGTAGTCGTATAAATAATTCGCGAGGGAAAACGTTTCCTACCCCTCGGTTCGTCCCGCTGGACGCGACACCGAGACGTCTCTCGATTATTACCGTCGTGCCTGGAACCAGCGGCCACAGTTAATTCACCGTGAATTCTGCAGCTGCTGACGATCGAGCAAGAAGTATCGCGTCGCGTACCCTTTTGTCCTGGATCGTTGATTCGTCGCGAAACACGAGGAAGAGAAACGGAGATAGAAATGCGACCGTCGAACGTCGATTTCTCGGTCTTTGACAAGGTCGTCGTTTTATTAATAGTTATGTGTGAAATATTTATAGAGGTAAGGACTGGATGGAAAGCCGATACGTGCACGTCGATTCGTGACACCCGAGCTCGTTATCTGACCAGTATCGAACGGTTGTGGGTGTCGCAGGAAATCGAAGGCTCGTGGAACTCTTAGAAGGACGTTGAATTCTGCTGTGTCGATTCTATCCTGTCTTCGAGAAACGGGCTTTCGTATCAAGGTTACCATAACTGTCGAGAACGTGAAAAATTAGAAAATCGAATAGGACTTTGAAAGTTTGGATCTTTTTATCGAGTCAATTTTCGTCTAGATGATAGAAGTTATCTTGTCCCTGGGGATAGAACCGCAGGCGAGCGTGTGTTACGAAGAAAAACGGGAAACTAAATAGCCGAGCGCGTCGGCGGTCGCTCGTACGGAAACGCTGGTAGAAAATCACGCGTCAGCTCCAACAATTTTGCGGTCGCGGCCGACTACGCGGTAGGCAGGCAGAGAGGCAGACAGGGCCGTATTACTTGGCGATAGAGGGTCCGTTTGCTGGGGAACGGGCTTTCCCACTGACGCGGCATAAAATTCCAACGATCTCCGCCCTCCCCGGGGTAATTTCTCCCTCCCTCTTTCTCTCTCTCTCTCTCTCTTTCTCTCTGCCTACCTCTCTTTGTCCTTCTCCAAATGTCTTCTTCCGTGGCCTCTATAAGCGCGTGCCCCTAAAATGAATTCAGAGACTTGGTGGCCCGGTAGTTCGTCCCTTTTTGAAATTTTTCGCCCGTAACATCCCATTCTGACGCGCGAAATTTAATCTGCCGCTTGCAGTTCGTTGAATTAAAATATATGTGCAGAATGTACATGTGGGTATACAAACCATAGAGAGAGTGAGATGGTGCGAGAGGGGGGTGAGAGCAGGGCAGGTTGGTTGCGTAATGAGAACGGAGGATTGTTCCGTCCTGTACACGCCTCAAACGGTGTTTCAATTTAATAATGGCGTTTCATTACGCGGCCAGAGCAACGCTGGCCACCGTCGAGGACGATGTATCGCTTTTGACCGAACAACCGTAACGAGACGCCGTACAAGAACGCGTTTTTATGTATATTTCCCCTTTGCGCTTCCTTCTGAAAGTTCGCAATTACGTCGCCGGACAACGTTTCCGTCTGGCGAATCTGCACCGCCTGCAAACTTTCGCGGCATCGTTATTGCGTTCTACAACCCCTACCTCTTTCCCCTCCCGCGAACCGGGAAATTATTTACAGCGGCGAACGAACGGAAAGAGGAAGAGACTTCGGAATGATCGAGACGAGGCAGTCGTTGCTCTCTGTTCGATGGAACGAATGGAGTCTGTCGAAGCTCGTTACCACGAGAATTAGTCAAGCAACCGGTTTACATTGATAGCCGCAGGCCATCCGGATAACGTGCACAGGAAGATTCAGATATCTCTGTGTGCACCAAATTAATGTTCTCGGAAAGTAAAAATAAATCTTCTGATATAACACAAACATATTCGCAGCAAAATTTCTTTTAATTTTTCAAAATAAAAGAACGGTGTATATTTAAATCGAAAACTCAATTATGTGAATAAAATAGCAATTTAACAAATAATACATTCAACTCTCTCTGTACAATGAAGTTGTTCTGAAATAACTCGAGCGAATCAGAGTATTTGCAACTACAACGAGCCACCTAAGCGTCCTTCCGTCGAATCCCCGGGGTAGAAAATGTATCCACCTGAATTTGCGGCCTCGCGAGATGTTTAGTATGCCGAGACACGCGGCGTGTTCGAGGTACATTAGCGACCTCCCCCAGGAACCGATGACTTCGGTGGCGAGAGGTTGGTGGTTGCAGAGGGATAGACAAATCTGAGGAAACTCTCTCTCCCTCTGTTGACAGGATGGGAAGACGTCGTTCGATAATCGACGCAAAAAAAGGACCAAGAGCTAATGGTGGGCGCGATGCTGGTGATTCGGAAAATTGTGGATCGAACGTCGTATAATCGAGCTAATATCATCGACCCTATTCTCGCTTACCCACGACACCACCTACCTACTTGCCTTTCCCTCATTCTACCCTGTCTCCGTCTTCATCACATCCCTAACGTTCCTCTCGCGCCCCCTTCCAACCTCCGACGATTCGTTCGTTCCTCTTTCTCAGATACAGAGAGCGAAGATCTGAAGGAAATTTCACTAGGAAGCTTCATTTTCCAGAATGATGCCTCCGCTTAAAGCCCGCATCCCTCCTGTCACGCTTGTCCTCCAGGAATCCGCAAAAGAACTTCTCTTTCGACCTGATCGTCGAATTTGCACGTGCAATTTTGACGTTTCGGAGTCCAGAAGGAAACTGGCCGCTTTGAAGCGTACTCCGTTTCGAGATTGCTTATGCGTCGTTGATTTTATCCGATATCTTCCACAAGCTTTATGGTATCGAAGACAAACGTTAACTTTACGATGAAATATAAATAAAGGATCATGAAATAAAAATTAACATATTAAATACCAGATCTTAGCAAATATAGAGGTATATTAACGACAATGACGACACGGTTTAATTCGATTCACGCGTGTGCTAGTAGCGGCACGATCGAAAAGCTCGGACACGACACACCGGTTGAGTCATCGCTCTTCCCGTTCTCGGAACGTCTACGTTTCAGGAAGCACTCGAACGTAGAGCGTAGGCGTTATCTACGAGCCTCGTAGGGCCTGTACTAGCCGTGGTGTAGTCGGTCGATCTTCCGCCATGGCTCAGCTCTTTCCAGATCGAAAGTCAAGTCATGGAAATTAATCCCAGCCGAAGCTGTCCCGCTATTCGTCCTCGTTCCCCTTACGTCCACTTTCTCAAAATTTTTCCTGCCGTTTGACACCATCTAATGAGAAAGCGCTACGAATATGATATCGTATTCTCTTTCTCTCATTCCCCATCCGCCCCTCCCTTTATCCGTCCCATTCTCCTTCGTTGGAGCCATTTCGAATTCGCCGGACGACGCTCGGCGTCAGCGTTTCTTGCACCCCGGTGATTTCTCGCAACCATCGCCTTCCCTCGTTTCCGAACGACAACGTCTGCAACGACGTGAAGGAAGACGACTACAACGACGACGACGGAAGCAACGACAATGAGAACGAGAACGTTTGACATTCTCGAGGCACGGAGGGTACACTTGTTCGTTCGACTGTTTTCACGAGTAGAGCGAAGGATAGTGTACGTATCTACTCTTACCTGGCAAGCGATCTCGATTCTGTCAACGATCGAGCAATCTTCCACTCTCAAACTCTTCTTCGTATCTCTTCGTTATCTGTGAACTTTTGCTCGATCAATATCCGTGTGCGGTCGGTCAGCTCTTTCAGGTTCGATGACGAGAACGAAACGATTCGTCGGATCGAGAGTACGGCAAGAATCGTTTGAAAAGAAGATAGATGCTGGAGATAGAAGGAAGATGCAGCCTCTTACTCCTTGCGCTTGCGGAAGGCGTCCGCGTTCGTAAGGAGTTATATGTCGGGATACACGATGCATCTGGACGATGTTCGTACCATTTGGTAGCCGAGTCTTACCACCCTCTTGGGCGCCATCTATCTACTCTCGCTCTTCTGCCGCCCATCCCACAGGAGTAATTTTCTTGACTCCCTCCCTCGTTTCTTTCCCGCCGGGTACTTTCCTCTTTTCATTTTTCCTACCCACCACCGCCTCTTCTCGTCGTCCGTTTCACTCGCTCGTGAGTACTTACGTCTTCTTCCGCTTGGCTCGCTCGTAGCTCGCTCTCGGTGTTCTCATCCGCGCTCACCCCGGGTATCCCTGGTGCATATACGATCGCCACAGCCGCGAGAATTGCGAGGAACGTTCGTTGCGCTGCGGGCGAACCACCACCGCATCGAATGTCCCGCGGGAACCTCAATCTACTCCATCCTCTTACTCGCGAAGTTTATCTTTCATCCTCGTGGTTCTCGTCACCGGTTCTCTGGCTGCTCTCCACGCTGCTCTACCGCTGCGTCGAGTTAATTGTCTCTTTATGTACCTTTCGACGATGCCTCTAATGCTTTCGAGGATCCCTCGCGTGCGTTTACTCGACTCAGCAGGGTTATCATCGTCCCATGGTTACACGCTCGCGCATCGTTGTCATCGTCATCGACTCTCGTAGCCTTAACGAAGGATACACCTCTATTTACAAACTCTTGGTCCCTTTCAACCGAATAATCGTGTTAATGATCGATTCGTTGTCGCGTTCGTGTTTTCCAAAAACTCACCAATTACCGCGTTGATTGCCGAAAGCCTCCAGTGAATCATAACGCGTGATTCATGGGCGTACGTGTTACGGCGATGGACATGAAATACGTCGGGAAGGCGGACGCTCACGTGCGAGCCACGGTCATTCACGGGGGTTCGAACGTAAGTAAAAGGGACCCCCACGACTTCGACGACCCCCCAAGATCAAGATAACGAGCTTACGCCCCTAAAGCCGGCTTAATTAAAGGCCATTCGACTGAAATCGTGAGCACCGGAATGGTAACTCCGAAAGCACCGATGCTATCGTATGGACCCGTGTGCGCACCTGTTCCACAAAGCGGTGCTCCCACGCTTCGAACTCGTTTCTGGCGTTCATTCTCCGGTCCTGTTATTTCTCCATAGCTTAGCCTAATAACCGTATCCTCGAAAAATTGCGCAACTTCCTGATATAGTTAGACGCGTACAAGAAGATTCTTTTATAAACGTAGTAAAGGGAAGGTTACTGTTAGAGTCTGTTTGGAATCAATCGACCATTCAAGTTCAACGAGTAGCGCTTTCCCACCACTGAACGATCTTCTTTCTTCAGAGACTATTCGATATCTCATCTTTTTTAAATCACAAGGTTCGTCTTGAATTTTTCTCGCTAAATATCGCGTGCTAGCTACTCGGAAGCGATAATGGCGAATTAATTTGTGATTAATAGTTATTCCTCCGGTCAAGGCAGCTGCTTATATACGCGCACGAAGCGTAAATGGATATGAGCCACGGTAGCGTGCACGCTCGTGTAGGAACGTGTTTGTAGGCCATTGTGGAAGGGCTCGATGGCTCTCGGTTTAATTGAGGAAACACGTGACCGACTCGTTAAAAAAAGAGACGGAAAACAGAGGCAGTCGGTGTCTTTCTCGTGGCTCTTCTAATACTTCATCGTGCAGTGTCCATCGAGCACGCCAGCCCTTTCCCTCTTGGCATTCGGACGGGTCCGAGTACTCGAGCCTGTTTCACCCCCTGAACGCTTGTCTGTTCGCTCGTTCCGCGTGCGCGCAGCACGCGTTCGTGTAAACAACGCGATCCAGGGGAAGATGAAAGAGAAAGATGGGAGAGGAACAGAGATAGGTACAGGAAGGGGAACAAGAGAAGTGATAAATGGAGTTAAGGTATGTTGACCGTGGACCGTGGTGGGGAGAGAATAAAAGAACGAACGAGATAGGTGTGCAGCTAAGAGTGGAAGGAGATGGACGAAGCAAATGGAGAAAGACGAGAGCAAAAATGGTCGGGATCGACGAGCGGAAAAATTTCATTATCCTCGCATTGAATCGGGATCGAGCGATAGGTCGGGCCGCGTCCCTGAAAAATCTGTCGTCCCCGTCGATTCAGCCCGGTCGCCTGCTGGAGTGGCGCCGCCGATGCTCGTTGAACTTCCGTGAGGGACTCATTTAACTTCTTTCGTTTCAGGAGCAATTATTTCGCTCGGGGATCGTTGAACGGTGAAATCATTTCTCTTAGATCGAACGTTTCGAACAAGTCGTTCACTCGGAACTAGAAATTTCTATAAATTACCGTTAAAAAGCCAGAGAACTTTAATTTCAAAATTGTACACATGCCATCGTCGGTAAAATTCTCGCAGCTATGAAAGTGCAAGAATTTGCAGTAAACGAAAGGGAACGAAACCTGAACTATCTATTAGAAATAAGTGAGTTATCTATTAGAAATAATAAAATAAGAGAAGTGGAAGACGAAGTGAAACTCACTATTATGGGTAATAATTATTCTTGGTAGACAAACTGTAAGAAGATTCACGTGCACATAAACAGAATTACTTGGAGTTAATTAAACCTAAGCTTCTTAAACGCCATTCTTACGTCATCTTAATCAGGGAACCGTATTTTTTCACATGGCTGGCATTAACGTCGCTTACTTGCGTCTCTTACGCGCCGTTGGGAAACGCTTATTAGTATTCCCGGCACGCGCGTGGATAACGAAAGGGTGCTCGCGCGTTAATAAAACTTTCAAAACGGAGCCAGTCAGACATCGAATCGGTTACGGGATTAACCCCTTTAACGAATGCTCACTTGACTTTTAATAACGGTTCGCGTTGTCACCGCGTTACGTTCCGACGGTTGCGGGGGCGCAAAATGAAATTTATGACGCGTCCTCCTCGCGTCGCTTCTCCGCAACACCAGCTTCCGCTTCACGAAGCGACGACCATTCTTTTTCATATTACGAACTAATATTGTCACGCCGGAGAGATGAGTAAAACGCTCGCGTATAAACACGCGACTTAACCGTGGGAGGAGCGAAGGAACGAGCAACACGGAACATGCGGTTCTTTATTAAAAGTGCAACTTTCCCCTTCGCTCGTCTCATGTACTTCTATATGGCTGGTAACCACGACCCTCGCGCGTCTCGTCGCGTCGCCATGTAAGGATTCACCGATCCCTGGTCCGATTGCTCGATACCAACTTAATCGTGGCCCTTCTCCGCTCGTGCTGAGTCATGCCTTTTACCGTTGTTGGGAGTGATTCATCTTTGAGATTGATGCTCAGTGGAGACTCATGGAAAGTGTAATTATAATCCTTTTACTGGAGTCTCATTATGAATTTCGTAACATTAATAAGATTATATCGTAGGTGTAACTAATGTCTGGATCGTCAATATTCACGAACTTGTCTATCTGAATATTTAATTTGAATTTTATATTTAATTTATTGACAGTCGATAATGTCAGATTTTTCAGATACCTTGAATGGAAATATACTGCCATGAACTCAATTAGTATCGTCGAGTCGATACAGAACAAATCGGGGACCAGATACTGCTTACTTAATCATGTGTCTTAGCTTTAAAATTGTCTCCTCCGTTCTCTTCCATACTTTCTTACATTCGAGAATGAGAATGAGAAAAGATTTTAAATAACGGAAATAGGGTAAAAGTAGTTCAGAAGTTTAAGAAATCAACGATCCTATATCGAATGTACTTAAATAGTATCACCATTTTCGATCTAAGCAGAAAAGTTAGAAGCATCCCGATTTCTTCGAATGAACATGGATCACCATGTCACCAGAATGTACAATGAATTGCCAACCGCAGCAACTCAAGTTTTCGAGGAACTTCCGCAGAGCATGGCGAAACATTTCGGACTCACGAGGCGCGTGTTGCGCTTAATTGTCGCTGTTGTCTGCAAGGTTTCCCTTTACCATCGAATCACGAGAATAAACGTTCAAATTAGTTAATTCGATGCATCAATTTGCAGGAAAATTTAATCTTGAACTTCCAAAACATATATTTAGTATCTTTTCGTATTATACGAGTATGCTTATTATTTATATGGAATAGTAAATGAATTTATTTACGAAACTTTAATAATCACCGCTCATTGTCATCGATTCTGCGAGATTCGCCTTAAAACGCGTCAAGGTTTCCATCGCCGAGCTCCAACAATTTTTCGGGTGGCGCGTTCTCGCAGACACGCTCAAGAGGGTGGCAATCCCATGACGACGAGAGGATGAGGGACAGGCGAGTTTACGAAGGAGAAGGAAGGTTGTCTCTGAAAGAGACTAATTCGCGAATTTCGAGCGGGAATGACGGCGAGAAACGAAGGTGAAAGACCGAAGAAAACGGGCGGCGAAGGCGAAGACGGAAGCGGAGCGCGGAGCCGGAAGGGGCGAAGGAAGGGAGGCGGGCTTTCAAGTCGAGGGTGCAAGAGTCGGGGAGATAGCGTCGCCTTTGAGAGGGTTGCGAGTTTCCGGGCGGCAAGGACCATGGAGAGAAGGATCCTTATATTTCAAATTAAAGGGAAATTCGAAATACCGACCACTTTCACAAAGCCCCCGTGCTTCTCGCTCTTTCTCGCAATTCCCTGTCCTCCATTCTCTGTCGGCCGCTTTCGTTCCGTTCTATCTCTTTCCAGCCTCACAAGCGTACACGCTGTCCTCCTCCACCACTAACCCCCTCCCCCACCTCCTGGTCGGGGTATTTAAACTTTTCAAATTGAAATTGTTTTCGATATCCAAGCGAGTGCTCTCGAAAGAGAGAAAGGGAGAGAACTAGAAAAGGAGGAAGAAGAAGAGCAGAGTTCGAAGGACAGCAAGTGCGCACGCCTCCGTTCGATGAATTTTCCGGTGGCTTTAGACGGCTGAGCGATTCTTCAGCATGCTCTTTACGTTTTTCAACCCCATTGCAAACCTCTTCTATCCTACGGTCCTTCACTTCAACTGTAGTTTGAACGTTTTGAACACTTTACTCAATCCATGACCCACGGTATATTATGTCCCGCACTAATTACGACGTAATTCGGAAAGTTACCGCGAACGGGATTTTTGCCACTCGGGCCGCGCGTATCTACGTGTTGTTAGCCACTTCGAAATTCCAGCAATTTGCTGCATCCACGGACCGGTTATCTCCCACCGAGAAAGTCGACGCTTCGCGGCTGGCTTTCGTCGCCGAACAAGTCGAGTGCCGCTCGTTTCGCGGTCGAGTGTCTCCGTTCGAATTAAAATCCCTGTAAAACTGCCTGTCTCCGTCTCCCTCTCCCCCTCTCACTGATTCCCCATGGCCGACCTCTTCCTAATTGACGTCATAAAGACTGACTTCTGTCCGTTCGTCGAGTACCCTCGCGATTTCATTGTCGCCGTTAACGCGATTACTTTACGCAACTGCTTGACGCCCTATTCTACCACTAATTTCTCTATTTGGACCGTCTGTAACCATCTCCACGAATTTTTGAAATTGCACAAATTTACAAGATATTACCCTGGTTCTCTCTTTTACTCGGGTCTTAATCATTGCAATGCGCATTTATCATACAGATAAGAAACGTGAAAGGCTCCATTTCGATTTGACTATAGAAAGAAAAACAACGAAAAATGAAAAAAGGGAGAAGATTGGGTAGCAAACTCAGTTAGCCTGACAGCCACGTAGCACGCGCTCTTTTCGCCCAGCGATAAATTCCAAGTCTGTTGAATCCTAATTAGAATCTGGCGCTTATCTCCGGCGCCAGCGTAAAATGCATAGGAATGCCTGATCCTAAAAACAACGAACCGGTCACGTTCGCGCGATAAACTCGATCCACGTGGTTGTCCTTTTGTAGCCGTGTGTTCCCGTGCCGCTCGTCCATCTTGCCACCGCGAAACGTTTTTGCCACGCGACGACTTATTTTCCAATTGCACGGATATACCGAGCGCGGACGGCGTCATTGTGCCCGATGTAGGTTGTCAGGTTGGCGACGTTCCCTCGGTGCACGGTCGACCGGCAGTCGCATAACAAAGTAGCGTAAAACAATAGTGCGTGTTTTCTCTCCCCTCCAATGTCTCTGTTCCGCAGGCATTCCTGTGTTCTCGCTTTTCTCCGCGACGTATCTCCTAGATATTCCCGTCCCTATTTTTTCCCTCCTTTATCCTATCAACGTGTTTTCATCTTTCTCTTTCAGTTGTTTCTTTTACCTTTGCCCCGATGCGAGACAACACACAGTCGACACAATGGTATCACACGATAATGGCGTACACCGCTTCTCTCGCAATAATACCCGCGCTGTCTGACCGCGTTAGGCTGAAACTACTGACATTCCAATCTCTGCAGCAAGCTGACTAATAGGGATTATATGGGTACTTTCCTGCAACGGAGATCTCACTATATTGTATCTATTATAATGTTTAATTTACTAATCGAAAGCAGAACGCACTGACAGCTGCGCGGTTTCTGTATCTGAAAATCGGTATTCATCGCGTTTCGGATTTTCAAAGAAAAGGTTACGGGTGGGAATATTGTGGGGTACGTCAGAATGAGCGTAGTTGCTTCTGCAATATTGATTCATTATAACATAGTGAAATATGTATACATACAAACAAGCGAAATACATTTCAAAGCTACAGACTGAAACAAAATTTCAATATGAATAATATACAATTGAATGTGAAATTGAATAAAAATTGCATCAAATTAATTTGTATTATTCCAATTTCCTTTTATTTTTATTATTTGTTTCTATTAATTTCCAATCTTTCGCTCAGAATTACGACAATAACCATTGACACATCACGAAGCAAAAATGAGTATTCCATCCTCATTCAACCACCCCATTCCAGTCACCATCCTATAGACCAAAGCATCGTCGTCATTTTCTTTCTTTCGATGCGGCGTATAAATAACTAATTTGAAATCCTGTCGTATCGAGAAAACTTTGATCAGTTTCTGGTTGCGCACAGCATCTGTATGATGGAAAGTCGAATGCGGCTCAGACGCGGTGCCCAGCCGCGTTCGATCGCGCAAACCATGCATACTTCATGACTCGTGTTTACAAAGTTTCCTTAAACGTAAGCCGCGAGATCACGTTTGAAATTGGTACTTTGTGCCTTCCCGTTTCACGCCGTTCCCTAACGTAGAGTGTGTTCCAGCCCGTGCGTTGAATATTTCCACCGACTGAATATTCCGTGCGAAAAATGGCGCGCTCGCCTTCTTCCTCGAGCGCAAACCCTAAGTTTTCCCACTGATCATCGAACAAAGTTGCAGCGATACGGAACTCTATCGCGATGGCGGCTGTAAACGACGATTAAGAAACGGAGCGGAGAAGCAGAGTCGTGGCCAGGACGCATTTAAATTCCGTGGACGTCCAAAGTTGGCGCGGAAACGATCCGACTGGACTTCAGCCCCATATCTTTGCGCGTTAACGCGACCCAGCTCGCCGCTTACGTACGAACGTGCACGCCAAGAAGTTACTCAACTTTTGATACGCGACGTTTCGGGGACTTCCTTAATTTCCGGCTACGCGGACTCTTCCGGATGGCGTTTTACTCGACAGCAGACAAGAGTTCATTAAGGTTTTAAGGGCCGACGTATATTCTGCGAAGAGACGGGACACGGCGGGTCGTCTCCCAGCATTGCTGAAACCGACGTTGGATCTTCTGGATAACGTCGCCCGGGCGTGGAAAATATTCCAGTTGCGACAAGAGGGATAGTCTAAGTTTAATCTTCCTGAGTTAAAAATCTGTGTTTTATCTTCGTCCCAACTGAGGTTCAAAAATAGCTTGTAATTTTCCTTTGTCTGGTGGACGCTTTTGATAGATCGCTGATTGTCTAAAGACAGTAAGTTCTCTATGCATTACTCAATTCTCTTATTTTTTTGAAATAAAAAACGTGGAAACCGGTCGATCAAATTAGATCGAAAGCGACGTTTCAGCGACGATATCGCAAAACAGTGAATACCGTGACACTTCAAAGACGAAAATTAGCTCTTTGATCGGGTTTGGAAACGCCGGACCGAGGTTCGTCGTTGGTTTGTTCGTTCGCTCGCGACACGATTTTCGAGCGTCTCGCCGTCGACTGGTAAAAGAGGTCGAGGCGAGAGAGTATCGAAGAGAGGCAGCGTGTGGCTCGAAAAACCGCAGCCTGTGAAATTCGACGCTGAGGTAATTTGAGAGCCGTGAGAGGGTTGTCGGGCCAAGGGATAAGCAGGGGACCAGGTTTGACGGTGGTTGGTGGCAACGGCAGCGGCAGCGACGGCGGTTGGGGGTGGAATTTCGGATAGACTGGTGGGTTTGCCGCTCGGGTTTCTAAGTTTATTAAGTCCTACCGCGACTCGCCTTATCTAGCTCTCGGAGACTTCGTCGTCATCCACGCTGCTTCCTCTCCCTAACCTTCCACCGGTGTTCGTAACCCTGTCCCTTTTTCCCCTCTTTCTGGTTCGTGCTTCTTTCGTTCTATAGCCCAGCACCAACCGTAAATTCATATCTCGAATAATTTTCACCCGGACGCAGAGCGGGCGACCTGGCTAACGGCCAGGATTTCTCGTAAACTCTACTGGCTACCCCGTAGCTCTCTCGCTTCTCCCGTTTTTTCACGACGCTTCACCTCTACAAACCCTCGAGTTTTCCACGTTTCTCTCCTTTGTTCTTCTCCGCTGATCTTACCTCACGCGGAGAAAAAGCGCTCTTATTCTTTACCTCGCCTCCCACCGATTCCAACCGGATATCGGTTCGCTCGGTTCAATCGTATTTCACCCGCAGACACCACTGGAACACCCGGCCGAGAGAGCCAAACGTAATGCCTCCCTTTGAGACTTTTCTTTCGGCTAACTCTCGCGCGTCCTTCGCGATAATTTTCCCCCATCGTTCGTCGTGCGAGTTATCGTTCCTAGCCACCTGGTTTTCTCCTAGAAAAAGCCAAATTGTTTTCTTTCGTTTCTCTCTCTTTTCGTAGTTCCGGGCAATATATCGATATATACGATAATTCCCAAAACTAAAGTGTATCATCATGAAACGGTTGCGAATTAAAGAGGGCTGCTGCACTCGGGAGAGCCGTGGTCGGATAACAGCGGCAGTTAGGCGAATTAAAACCGCGCGACCGGCTAAGCTCCTTATCGTCCGGTATTAATTCCGTATACACGCGCATATTTCAAGTTGATCGTGGTAACGAGCTTCGGAGGTAGATCGAACGAACGAATCGAACCGCGCGCGTGGCTCTGGAAACGCGTTGGTTCTGCGCCGGAATAATCGCGATACTTCCGCTTGTCGCACGGCCGAAGGGGGAAGCTGCGTTCTGCCTCTCCTCTCCGCTGCAATCTCTGCTAACGATGTTAGTCGAAGGACGCGCTCGTTAGCGTGACACGATTGTACATGCCGCCTCGATTGTCCTCGCCCTGTTCGGGGAAAGCATTACGTCAACCTGGACATCTTCGAAGACGGAGGCGGAAACGCCTCACAGCCCACCCCGTAATGCGTCCCTCGAGCAGTTTCCTTACGCTCGACCGAGAGGAAACGGACGATAAGGCGACGATTCGCGTCGATCTGAAGACCCATTCGTGTTCCCTTTGGTTTACAAGGATACCATTCTTTGAAAGTTCTTTGCAACCTTGACTTCTCGATGTCTGAAGTTATTTACTCCAATTTATATTTTACTTAGTTTTGTCTTGTAAGAAGAGGATGTTTCGGATACTAAAGTTCTTTTGTTTTTACAAGGGTAGGTTTAAAGGAACACAAGGACGACAGGCTGTTGCCTAGGATACTATACCCTAGAATTTTATGCCTTCGCAGAATTCCCTGTACGGTGTTACACTGCGGAAGACTATTTCCTAAAACGTTACCCTCTGGAATACCGTTCCGTAGAATACTTAAGCCCTCAGGGTATCATCCCTCGAGTACTGTTCTCTGGGATACTGCTTCCTAACGTTGCTCTTCCTAGATGAGTATCCTCTGGAATAATAACCCCTAGAATGTCCCTAGAATATTATGTAAATCCTGCTTTTCCTTACAAATCGACGTATCGTTTAACTTCCAAGGTGCATTGTATCTTTCGACGTTTCCTCAGCTCGGCATCGTCATGCAACATGCGCCATGGAAAAGGATCACGCATACGTCATCATTAGTGATTCCAGAGCTGAAAGAGCGCTTCTCGAAAGAAGTAGTAGCTTCCGTGGGTCTCATCCGATCGGCAATATGCCACAGGAATAGCACCCTCGGGATTGACAAGCATTAGTATTCCGTGAACACCATGGTCTACCGTACCTCCTGCTGTTTTCCGGTTCGAATTTGCGCGTGCGTGTTCCGTTCATGTAATGGCAAAGACCCGATCTCTGGTGCGGTGGTAAAATATAAAACATTTTACCTCTGGCCTTTGCGACCTGGCTTGGCCTCCCAAAAGCAAATACAGGCTCAAAGGGAGATTGTATAACAACCGGGCTTGAAAAAGAAAAAATTGGGAAATATTTATGGCCGCCGGCCGTTCGTCGCAACGCGAGAAATCTTTCTCTGCCCCCGCTGTCTTATCGATGTCTCTTGAATGGCAGCGAGACGTTGATAGATGGAATTTTAAATACTCTTAGTGGAAACAATAAAGTTCACTCGCGTGTACTATGTTCCTCTTTATATCGTGCTGAAGGTTCGATAATAGTTGTTGAAGTATACATTGTATTTAGTAGTTGCTTAGAAGTAGGTTAAGGGGCCTCGATCTCTAAGTTCCAACAGGGTTGAATTTCGAATTAATTTATCTTCATTACGATCCCTATTATATTTCGATAATCTGTTGTACTGGGAAGTTCTTAAATATACTCTGTTTAGGCTTAACCTAAACATTAACTAAAACAAAATGAATGGAACAAACTATAAAACTATAAAACGAAGAAGATATTATAGACAAAATATTCTAACTATGTTTCCAACAACAACAATAAAATTTCAATGACTCCAAGAAGACAAATTTCAAGAATTCAAATAGCTCAACCAGAAAGTATAGTCGTCTTTCAATTTCGAAGTCGCCATAGGTCGAAGAGGATCGTGGCAGAGGGTGTATCAAGCATACGCATCTCCTAATCCTACTCTGCATATTAAGCGATCCTCGGTGCCACCCCGTAGTCCCGATATCAAGTATTCCGTCCCGGATAGACAGCGTCGGCACGTCACTCATGAACTCCATGCCGTGGCATATGCCGATGATTGGCCGCCGACCGTCAAACTCATCCCTCGCGTTTCGATCCTCGACCATGTGTGCGCACCCTTCCGTGTTCCAGACGTGTGTAGGTGGCACGCGAGCGCGCACACGTCACCAAGACGAACGAGCGTCGTCAAACATTTTGATTTCTCGCAGCTCGATGATTTCTCGCCCCGTTGAGCATAACGATCCGTCGACGTATAACAAGTTTGCATCAAGAGCGTCCAGCAAAAACCGGTAATGTCTCCCCGGAAGTCACGGTACGGCTGGTACGACGTGGTCGAGTTTCTTCTAACCGTTTTTCCGCTAGCTTGTTTCCAAGTCCAAATTTGTCGGTTCTTGTCGGGTGTTTTAGAAGCAAGTAGGGCAGATGCATTTTGGAAATTTACTATAGCAACGGCAAATTGTGTGTAACTTGGGGAACGTTGGAGTATTTTAGAGCGAAGCCTCGTTCTGATTAGTTAAGAATTTACTTCGAGCAAGTTGAATCAGAGTAACTGGGCTATTGATTAATCAGGAGAAAATTCTAAAAAGAATATTGCGTTAATACGTTGCCGAGTTTTAAGATCACATAGATATATTCTTATAATCAGTCGAATCGGAATCTTAAAGGATTTTGAATGAAAATCGATAGTACGTTAATCCGAGTTATTAAATCGTTCGAAATTGCGTCGTTCCTGAAATCTCACGCAAAGACAGATTCTCGACTTTATCGGGAAATCTCCGCACGATCGTTACACGGCTTCGTCAATCGCGCGTGACTCTCGCAAAATATTACCAGTTACTTGGCCGACTTCAAAGGACTGCGCTTTAATGAAAATCCCGAAGCTCGCCGGTGCGGCAATTGCGCGTTCCCCTTTTTATCCGTGTACCAGCGCTAACATTGACATCCCTTCCACCGGTTTTCGATATCAGAATTCTCACCGTTAAGTAGCTCGCCTCATTACGCAACGTCTTTACCTTCGACTTAATAAGCTTGCCGGGGGTAGTCTGACGCGCAATTACGTTCTTCCGCGTAGTTTGCTCGCGTCCTGCTCGTAACTCACGCTACAGCCTCAGCTCGCCGGGCGTCCCGCGGAAATTTCGCGTTTTCTCGTTTCGCTCGTCCCCGATCGATTATAGCCCCGTCGAGTCCCCATCCTCACGTTCTCCTCCCCCACCCCGTCCCAGCCGCGAGGGGAGAGCCGGGTCCCGTGTGCCAACCAACGACGACGATTATTTATTTATTTTGTCCTCCATCGACCCTCTGTTTTCCCTTTTCCCCCCATTCGGGCCACTCTTGAAGCGCACTTCGTGCAGCAGAATGGGACACGGTCCGTGTTCGCAATTTGATGGCACACGGTCACCCACGCGGTCGTGACACGTCCAGCCTAATGAACCTCGCATGATAGAGTGTGACCACGAAGCAGCTAGCTAACCAACCTGACTGAATAAAAAAAAATAGAGGAAGGTAAAAAGAGAAGAAAAATGTACGCGAAGAGGGGTGGGATAGAAAGGTGGAAGAAGGGAGGACGGCGGTGAAAAAGAGAGAAAGATAGTCGATCCGAGCGAATCAAAGAGAACGAGAGCGATAAGGAGGGAATGACACGATGAAGAGAGAATAGAGGGACAGATGGGGACAAGAAAAATGAAAAGCCGTCGACAGTGATTAATTGCATCGCGCCGCGCGACGTAACGAGCAATTAATTATTATCGGGTAATCAAATTGGCTGCTCTACTCTCTTCGCGTACCCCACCTCTGATTTACCGTCTCCTTCTCTTCTCCTCTCTCTCTCTCTCTCTCTCTCTCTCTCCTACTATCTCTGTGAAAGCGGCACGCTTTTTCACGCTGATCTCGTACGCGTCTCGTATTCGTGATTTTTAATTAGTCGCGTGCATCGAGCCGATATCTCGCTTCGAGCGCGAGGATACCGGGCGCGTTTTCACACGCGAGCTGATCCTTTCATCTACCCCAGCGGGGTAGATAAAGTTGGTCACGCTGAACTTTTCCACCCTGCTCTGTCGCTTATCGCCGATCTCTCGATTCGAGCCTTCTCGAGCCTTCCATCTCTATCTACTCCCTCGTTACGTCGACGAACCGTGATCTTCTTATCGGCGAAGAAATCGCCGATAAATATTATGCAAACGAACGATCGACTCTTCCCTCTTCTCGATTCTAACTACTCGGTTCTCTCTTATATCGGTTCGCGAACAATCCACCGCGGCTCCTTTGATTCCGATCTTTCCTCGCTTTCTCGCGATTAGATCTTTTAAAACGATATTGACTAATTTTTGTACTTGCTCTCCTTTCTCCCTCGCGTCGATGCGATCGACGAGGCACGTTGTTTCAACGTGTGTACGTGCACGGGTGCACGGTGCTCCCAGTTTTCTGCATGACGCGTGCCCCTTAGGGTGGACTTGCGACACGCAAGCATGCAAACGAACCTTATGAGTCAGCAGATCGCAGGGGTGCAGCGCGCGCGCGCGCTCGCATAAATTATCCACAAAAATTGCAAAGACCCGGTGAAGAAACGACTGTTTGCCGAATCGAATCGATCGCGTGTATGAAGCGACTCGACGAAACCAGGTTCGACCAGTGTCGAAATTATGCTTGTAATTCCGCGCGGATTTTCGTGCCGCACGAATGCCTCGTAATTCTGCCGCGTTAAGTGTAATTGCGCCGGTATGCGGGGAACAGTAGTGGTTGTGCAGGTGCAGCTCTTTGTACGAGATCGTCGAACGCTGTGTGCACGAACAAGCCTCGGATCGTTTGACGAGATTTTCCTGTTCCTCTGCCGCGTTTACACAGTGGAACTCTGCGCATTATAAAATGATGGCCTGTTAATCGAGACCTGCTCGTCCTATATTCGTTAAAAATTCCTCCCTTAAAATTGGAATTTCATTTGTCTAACCAAATCGCTAAAAAAAAAAAAGAAAAAAATGTGAAATGGCTTTTTGGCAAAATTTTATAGCAGTGAGCTTTCTAGGGAAATTCTCTAAAAATTCTTTCGTGTGGAATTATCGCATGAGAATGTATAATATAACCGTTAAAGGAAACCCTCGTTTCCGAAGCTTTGACTTCGCGATAGCACCATTTCAAATTTTACGCTCCCCGTCCTTTCTCCGCTTCCTTGTTTGGTCCGAGGTAGAAGCCGCGGTCGAATGCGCTCGGTGGTTGCCCGGCCGGCCTGAAATCGGGGAGGAGAAGGAGGCGACGAATTCAAAACGAGCTTGCCGGAAATGGAGAACGAGCTTGCCGGAGAATGAATCACGTTTGCACACAGTCACAGGAACGCGTGGTCGCGCGCGCGAATTGTCGGCGTCTCTCGGTCCCGTTCCAGACAAATCCAATTATTCGAAACGAGACCGCAAGCTTTTACGGTCTCGTTCAAGCCTATCTATTTATACGGTACGCTCGGACCCATGGGTTGGGGTGGAAATGTACGGAGGGCTAGCGGTTCCCTCCCTCTTCTTATCCTTCCCGTCGGCGCTCAGGGGGTGGTGGAACACACGCTCGAAACACACGTCCGTTTCCCTTTCTTCTCGTCCCCCACCGATTCCTCGTTTTCAGCTGTTCCACCAACGCGTGCTGTCTCTTCTTCTCTCTTTCCCTTCCGTGAAATTTGGACAGTGTTCGCGTGTACGAGAGAATGATTCGTTTTGTAGATCGGAAGACACGAGGATGAAACGTGAAATATTGCCTTTGGAAACATTGATGGATGAGCTGTTTTCTTTTTTTTTTTAATCTAATAAATAAAATAATATGAAGTACGTCAAAATTATTTGGACATTTAAATGGAAGAGACATTTACGATTTGAATCGTTTCCTATTGTTTTCTATAATGTCAATATAAGTTTGACATGTCCTATATTTTTTGAAACACGTTCGAGGTGTATGTATAAAACTTTCTTGTTTTATCTTCCCCGATTCCCCTTATCGAACGTGACGCTTTCACCTCGAAGAGCAAACGAACGAGTCGTAGTTCCATGGCCAGTCTATCTAGTATTCGCTGGCTGATCCAGCGTGCTCTTGGTGCACGTGTAACGCTAGCCGGTGTAGTGGTCGACGGAGAAGGGGCTCGTGGCAGCGGAGCGAATGCACTTAGCTGTAATCGCGACTGCGGGCGAACTGCAAGCGGCGCGTTAAGCCGACGACGGCCTCAATAGCTCGCTTCCGTGCAGGCCAGCCGGCGTTATTGCCGCCTAATGGCGGCTGCCTACCGGCTGCTAGCTCGCGGACCCCAGGACGCCTTTAAATGGCCAGGTTCTCCGGCTAAACGAGGATAAATGTCGCCAGTCGCTGGAACCTTAATCATCCAGGGAAACAGCGTTCGCGTAGTACCTGCGCTCTTCATCCTATCGGTCTTGTATCGGGTCGAAAGAAGCGACAGGAAGTCGTTACATGTTGCGATTCTCGTTCGCGCTCACTAAGGATAAATACGATAACGTACTCGTAAACTATGAGCACTTAGTGGTATCAGTTTTTGCAGTTTGGTGATTATTTCTGTATTAGCAATTCCTGTCATGTCAGCAGAGTTGTATCTTTTGCGTTTTGTAATATATTAGAAGTAGAAGTGATGAGTGATCGAAGACAGATAAGACCGTGTAGGTTATATCATTGATTATAAGTGAATAGAGATTCAAAAAACACACGTGAAGATTTTCGAAACATGATATCGTATGAAGATTTAGCTGCGCGTGATAAAAATACGTATTGCGCGCGTGAGATCTTCAGAAATGAACAGTTTTTAATCGTAATCAAATGCTCGCCATTTCGACACCCACTTTTTACAGCGCTATCGATTTTTTCTTTACGATTCTCGTCCCTGGAAATTTCGTGGCACGATCCATTTAGGCTAGTACACTGCTGGTTCCAGGATCGATAACTAGTCGGCGAAAGTTTCCCGAAGGGTCGAACGTTTCCCGCTGCTATCGCGTTAATATTTCAGCCGTGTGTTTGCGATCGCCAAACAGTCGTGCGGGTTTGGCAAGCAACGTGCCGGCGCGCGTTCGATCGAGCAAGCTCCGACGCCCGTTTGTCGTGCCTCGCGTCATTTAATGAGCCAGGAATTCCGAGGATTTTATCGCCGCTACAGCCAACGTCCCTCCGCTCGCGACGCCCTCGTACACAAACACGTGCTCGCATTTTAATGCAAGCGTGCCTACCGCGTTTTGCATCGACTCGATCAATTGTTCATTTCACCGAGACTTACTTTCTTTTCAACATGAATCTTGACAGTCGCGTTCCTTGGATTGTTGACCTATTTTTATTATTAATTCTAATTCTAATTAAATCAATTTTCTGTTCCATGGCTTCTCTAAATATCTATTCCCATCCACAAATTATGTATACGCAAAATGCTCAGACGTTTGTACTATTTGCAATAAAGCAAATAGAATATACTGAAACGACAATCGTAATCGATAGAAAACAAAGCGAGGATCCAATGTTCCTTTTTCTATCTATATTCGTTCATCCTAACAGGACTACGCTATCGTAACAGTACTACCGTATCCACACAAAAGTACATTCAGTTCTCTCAACCCACCTCCTTTCACCCTACAAACCCATGCCTCTTCCCAGCTACCTCCATTTTCTCTACTCTGGAATCCCCAGGCTCCATAAAAAAGGGAGAAGGAAACATCTCTAACCAACTCGCTCTATGAATGCAATCTTCGTGGAACAGGTAAGACGCAACCAAATAGCATAACGCGTGGCTCTGTATACACGCGTCCCGCTGTTTTAACGGAGCGGATGCAATATGGTCCCGATGGGATTGCTCATGGGGGTTGCATCAGCCTCCACCAAGTATGTGTGCACCCTGGTGTTCGTGGGTGGAAAAAGAAGGATCAAAGGTAAGGCCAGCGGCCTCTCGTAATCCTGACGTATATACGAGGTTATGTACACGAAGAATAAGGGACCACCAAGCGAGTTCGCCTCCATTTGGCCGGCTGGCCGATTGTCCAGCCTGCCGTTATTACGGATACACCGGATAATGTATCTGGATTTCTACCTCCCACAGACCCTCTCGCGCTCGTACGCACGTGCCTCTATATCAGTAGTCGTAATAACGCGGCTCGACCCGGTACATCGATCTTGATTTGCCCTGCTCCCGGACGTCGTGATATTTGCTTTTAATTCTACCGTACAGCAGGACACGCTTGTTTCTCAGCATGTTTCGCGAATGACGATTGCCAAACGAGATTTGGAATGGATGATTATGTTTGAAAATGTATGTTTGGTTTGATGATGTTGAAGGTGGAGGAAATGTGTGAAGAATTTTGTTAGATGAGGTTAGATGGTGTGACGCGTGATTGGAATGATAGATTATTAGAATGGAAATGTAATTTCTAAGGCTATTAGATAATGAATTGTATTGCTTGAAGTTGCACAATTCCTAGCAATCTATATTCGGTACAGAATCGTGTCAAACGAAAAATATGCAAGTGGAAAAGGTTGCGAATATTTTGTTCGTGAAATTAGCAAAAGTCGTCTCTAATCGAGGAATTAGATTTTGTATTCAGTGTAAATACATGTTTCTAATGGTCGAGTCTGATTTGATCTATCTTCTTGCAATTGTCGTGAACTCGGAACAGTTTCATTCTGGGACGTAAAGCGCAAAGTGGAACCGCAAGCGTCCGTTGTGTTGTTTAATTAAAAAAGAAACGTTTGAACTGAGCCCTTGACCGAACCAACCGCTATTGGTTTATCTCTTCCATTCCTCGGTTTCGCACCGGTGTACACAGAACGGAAGGAGAGAAGGCGCCACGGAGTCGAAGAGTTAACTAAACATGGGAAAAGTTGGCTCTCGCCTCGATTTCGAACGTGAGCTGGTGTAAATACCAGCCACTGGTGGTATTCATTAAGAATTTCCAGGCTTGTCCTTCTTTCGAACGGAACTTGCGAATTAAAGCCCTCCTTCTGATGGAAATCCTGCAAAAGAAAACGAACAATTTATAACAACTTCTTGTCTCTTACTAGAACGGGTATTCTCTCACTATGATCAGAAATTGGAGCAACGAGAAAAAGGAAACAATATGCAGAAGCTAATTTACAAAATTGCTAGAATTAGTAAAAGATAATTTATAAAATATCCAATAAATTAAAAGAACTCTCAATTTCTGAAAAGGAAGAGAAGAATTTATAAAATATCCAATAAATTAAAAGAACTCTCAATTTCTGAAAAGGAAGAGAAGATAATGTAAGTACAAAAGCGTATGACGAGAACGTGGTTGAGCGCTGATCCACGAGGATTTTCTTGTACGCGTAGAATCGCGCGTTATAAATTTTCCCTCCGTCTAAGAAGAGAGCCACGCGAGACGGTCTCTGGTCGCGTTCCATTCGGCTCAAACTTTCTTTTCGCGCTCGAGAAAGGGCATGAAACGGCAGTCTCTCATTCTCCCGGGCTACCAGCGAGCACTCGGTCAGACACCCCCGGGATTTCAGAATATGTGTACAGAAAACGCGCCACCCCCTCGTTCGCCCTGCTTCAACCCCCGAGGCCGGAGGTCTCTGGGCTTCTCTCCGTTCTGGCTGAAATGGCCGGCGTGACAAGGCGCGGCACAAAGGAAAACTTTCATCTACCACCCGCTACGGAAACAGGGTCGCCGGTCGTGGCGACGCAACGCGCGCGCCAAGAAAGGAACGAAAGGTTTATTTTTCAGAAGGGAGCAAGAGCCTAAGATTTATGTATACTCTCACCTGCTGACGCTGCCACGGTTTTTCTTCGGATTTCATAGCAGGCCAGAACTTGGCCCGATCACGCAGACACCATTCTTAGCCCGGGATCGATGGACGACCGGTTTGGGAAATAAATTTTTCGAATAACGGACGTTGGTTTAATGTGATCCGTGTTTAGGAGAGATAGATGTGTGGGATGGTTTTAGTGTCGTGTAATATTGGCTGGATTGTGACGGTTGGATATGTGAGAGTAGGATGCTAAATGGGAGTGATAATAAAGATGGATTGCTATGCAGGAATCTTGCGGACGAAGCATGATGGAATTTTTGTGTTGGAAGAAATAAAGGGATATTGCAATTATATAGAAATATAGGGGACGTATTTAGGTTTGTTGGCGCTTGTTTCACTTTGCTCGTTATTTTCGTTTGTTTATCCTATTGCTTATATTTGATGGAAATTGCGGTGAAGAAATATTTTGTGTAACATCAGCGTTTTTATCGCTGATGTCTGTAATGAAAATTATCGTGAAAATATTTTCTAAAACTTCAACCATCGTCGTACGTGCTTCCTTGCCATCTGCAAATAACACAGCAACGTTGAAGTTAATCCGTTCCAAAAAAGCAATCTTCCACTCACTTACGAAGAAACGGGAAACAACTTGAAAGTCGAGAAACTTCGTGAGGTTTTTCGATGGTTCGCATCGAATCTCTCGGCGGGAAACGGCGATTTAAAGAGACGACGTGGACCGATTTCCGCGTGGAAAGTCCGTACACGGACACGTAAGAACGGTTTGCGGTCTTCGACTAGTCCTCACTGCTTGTATGTTTCGTTTGATGCCCGCTCACGGGTAAACTACGCCGAACAAATCGCGAAACGGCTTCTCGACGACTTTTCCTGCTATCGACAACGCTAAAAATGGAGCTAGCCGACTGAGAAGTTTCCTTTAAGGTCGCGCCGCTGTGTCGCCCTTCCGGATGCCATTCGACGTGACTGCTTAATATCTCTCCGATCGCATTTTGATCGGATACGTGTGCGTTTTACCGATCGAGAGCCTGACTCGTTGCCGAACAGATGTATAAATAAAAATGGACGTTGTTCGAATTGTTGGTTAAACCGCGCTGGGTTTCTTTTCGCTGAAAATTCGGATAGAGAGACTGAAAGTCTTTTAAAAATTGTTCCTTTTACGTTCGTACAAACGTATTTACACGAGTGAAAACCGGTTAGGTGAGCCATGGATTTCGTCAGAAAAATTCTGTAATTTTGCTTTGCGCCGGAATCAAAGGATGGCAAAATGTGAAACCAGACAGAAGAATCTTTTAAATTCCATTTCCAGGAAAGCTATAGTTGATGTACATTGTGATCATTATTCGCATCGAAATTATACTGTTTAAAATTTTTTAAATACTTTCGCGAGGCGCAATAATTTAAAAAATATATAATAGAAAAAGAAGATAATAAGCAACAATAAATCCAGGACAGTCAGTAATACTTTCCATTTTCAATACAATATTTCCTCGGTGTAATAAACTTTCAAAACGTACGCTGAAATGTTCCATAAAATGTAACCATAACATTCTCAATAATACAGTTTACGTTCTTTGAATTCACTTCCAAATCCTTCCGTTTTCGCCGGCTCTTCGTGGGAAAACTAACAATTCCAAGCGAGGATATTAAAATTCCGGCACGCCGGTGTTTATTAATGCATCTGCATATTTATAGATATCGTAAATGCGCGCTGAGAGCAGCTTGTTCAACGCCGGCGGCACGATACCCCTGGGCTCGGCGTGCTAAGCAATAGGTCGAAGCTTCTAATTAAAGGTAAATAATCGCGCGGCCAGCTAGCGCATGAATACGAGGCCGTAGGGAGCTCGTTTGCACCCTGCTACGGCCTGGTTTGACACTGGCCGGAGGGTGAACACACAACCGATGACGGGTGACTGTGTTCCGTGGAAACGCGAGCAACGCCAGGAAATTTCCTATTCTCTTCCTCCACAAGTCATCCTCTCGTGTCCCTTCGTTCTACGATTTGTTTTATATCATTATAAAAAAAGAAACGCTACGCTAAATATACTATGTGTTTCAGGAAAAAAATATTCGATCTTCAACTAGATCGCATTACTCCAATTTGCAACCAGTATTTGACATTGATTCGTTCCATTCTCAAAACGAAAAAGACCGATCGTTTGGTGGACAGAGATGGAGGGAGAAACGGTACGAAATTACGAGGCTCGGTGTTTTCCCCTACCGGAAACGTGCGACGTTATCGCGACGAGTGGGAACCTTGTTCCGGGACCGCGTATTGAAATATTTATTCAGAGTGGCAGTCGGTTCGTTAGACACCGTCGAGCGACACATTGACGCGCCGGCCTCGTTATTAAATTTTCATGAATCTGTGGAATGAACTTACAAATGGAAGAAGCAAAAATTCGTTAATTGAGACAAATCGCTGAACAAACCCCTTTACCCCGAAACACATGGGAAACGAAAAATTCGACAAACAATCGAAGAATCGCCGGACGCGAAACGAACGAACGCTGGTATACGAGTACCAAGTATGATATTCACGTGTATGTACACATACGTATGTATAGAGATACATGAACGTAAAATCCAGCTCGTTCGCAGCCTTCGGGTGGCGCTTATTTTTCCGGGACGCTTTGGGGCGGTCGTCAGCTGGCAGTCGACCGGTTATCGGTGGTCGGGCCGCTTCGAGTGGCGACGACCGGTTTCAATTTGCAGGTCAGGTTATTTCGTAGGTTCGAAATGGCGGGCGCACAGCCGCGGTCCGGACCGGCTCTCGCCGGCAATTTGCAATTTCCTGCCAATTCTGCTATCTCGCCCCGATGTACGCGTGTAGCGAGCCGCGTATGGCAACACACACCATATTTCGCCAAGCCTTAATTTAGGAGCGCCGAACTCGCGTTATCCGTGCGCATCGGCCGCTTGCATTACCGGGCCCGGTGTAACCTAATCTCGGTAACGAATTCGGTGAACGTATTTCCCATCCACGATTCCGAATTCGTAGCCGACTACGGGGCTAGAGGTTTTCAACGTGTCCACCCGGCGCCAACGAATTGTCTCTCCTGTAATCAGTCAGAGAGACGAATAAAAGGACGTTAATATATGCAAAACGCGTAATGTTCGGATACTCGAATCCAACGAGTTTCGCGGTCGCAAAGAAACGTGATTTGCTGTTCCATGGAAGGACAAACATTTGTAGAGATTTCGAAGTAATCAGCGATCCTCTGGTTGGAAGAAATATGTGGAAGTAAATCAATGGACTTTACCCAGTTTTACGATTTCTTTTTGCTTTTTGGAAGAAGAAAAGCGTGATTATGGCTATGAACGGAATACGGAGTGTTACATTTGTTTTTAACATCAGAGGAATAGTTTGGATAAAAATTGAAAGATGTAGAGAATCTGCCAAACCAATGTGAAATATTTACAGCAGCGACGTTAATGTATTCACATCGGAAATCGCAAAATTTTCGTTGCGAGTATTTGACAATCGTTTGACAGATCAAGTATTCATGCGTCACAAAGTAACGGCAGCGAAATGACATTTTGAAACACGAAATAAATCCATCACGGTAGAAGAGTACATAAATTCGCAGTCTTAGAGAAAATTTGTCGCGTCAATGCGAATGAAAGCATAGAGAATTGTATTTATTCGCTATAGCGCTATTAATCTGTCATCGTGAAATTTTCAATGACCATCGCGAATATTTCACACGGGGCTAGGGAATTGTTCGAATACATTAGGAAGTTAAGAAAATTCAAGACGTCATACTTTTAAATTGGGAATCATTTGCATAGAATTCTGTGTAAGTCGCGGAATATAGGTTCGCCGAGGAAAATCTTCCGTGAGCACGTACAAATGGTTAAAGACTAACTCGAAATGCATTTGTGCCGTTTCTCTGAGCAATATCGTGCGAGGATACGTTCCGCACGCCATGGTCCACTAAATTCAGAACAATTGGAAATAATTATAGGTCGTTAATGTCGAGAGAATAATAGCGACTGTATTACGGAATCGCGGGAGAGAGAGAGAGAGAGAGAGAGAGAGAGAGGGAGTGGTTGGAGAAGAAAAAAGGGGAGGGAGGAAGGAACTGCAGCGCGGAATTACCTGAAAATGGTTGCCATTGTGTTGAACAACGTTGTAGCATAGTTTTGTTGTGGATCCTCGGCTTAATTCTACGCCGTGCGTTAAGTTCAGATAACAATGTGTTGGTGTGGAAATTCGTATTGGAGATCGTTCATGTGGATGAAAGCACGAGTCGTGATTTATTTCAAGCTTGATGGGATATAGAATGTATTTTCACGCGTGATATTCAAAGGATGGTGTTCCAAAAAGCTAAAAAATCCATAGAACAAACGAATAAAAAAAATATCCGTTTCTTGGTCGATCACATTTCATTTACATGAAATCGCATTTTATGAAATCGAATGTTGATTACATAGTAAACGATATCGTTTGAAAATAACCGTTTGGTGAATGTAACGCAAGACTCATTCATTACCGGTGCAATCAAGGGCGGAACGATATGCGAGAAGCCGGAAGACACGGAGTAGAGTCAGTCCGATCAAAAGCCATGAGCCACTCCGGTCGGATATGAGATTCGATCCCCCTATTCTTCTCCCCTTCTGCGTAGTTCGTCCTCACGGCTCGACGATCAAAATAATAATTACTCGACGTGTCGTTACTTTCGATTTTGTCGCTCGGCTGGACAGCTTTGCGTCGCGTTCGGCGTTGATTATTCGACGCACGAAAGAGCACCTTTGCGCCGGAACTGACCGAGCGTACGCCTCTTTTTAGCCAGTCGATATTAATTAGAACGTTCCGTCGCGAGTGACTGTTCGTTTTCTCGCATCTACGCAAGCGACAGCACTTGATAATAATTACCGCCTCGTCGATCGATCGGTCGAATGATCGATAAAATCTTCGTCAAGCGAGACGATTGTTTCGAACTTCCATGGTCAATTTCTTTACTTCGATATGCGAGAATGGTAATTAAATATATTTATGATAAATAGTTCACAATTAAACTATATAAATACTCGAATTTTCTAAACGTTAAGTTAATAAAGTAAAAGCTTTTTCTCTATTTTACCTAACCATTTTTGCACAGCCAACTTTACTTTTTATCAGTTGAAGTTACAACGTGCGAGAAACGAGCGTGAAGCAAAATTTAATCGTTTTTCTCTGTCTTTTTTTTTTAGGTAAGCGCTAATTTTCACCGGTTTGGCTATTCTCTGCCAGTGTTTTCCGCAATGGCCGCCCCAGGGAGTTGGTCAGGCAACGAGGAGTAGCGGATAAGAGGACGGCGGGAATCGCAGGTATTCTAGCAAGCTCCTTTATTTCTAATTGCATTTCGAGTTAATGGAATACGCATAATCGTCCACCAAGTTCGTGGAATTCGAGCGAGATTCTACAAAATTAAGCGCGGTTTTCGCGTGCCCTCTTCCGCCTACGGATCACCAACCCGTCCCTAACGTAACGTGCACATACGAGACGCATTCCTCAGGATACGTACGCGTTCACGATTTTTACGCTTGAGTTTGTCTTGCTTTGTGTACGTTTGTACGTTTTGATCTATTAGATGGTGCATGCTGAATAGTTAGATCGTAGGAAAAAAGCACATACTCAGGGGTTGGAAAGAGTTAAAGAACTTACTATATACGTTTGAAAACAGTCTCTGCTTTGTACATTCTATGTGTAAGGCTAAGATTCTCAGGAAAATGAAATAGAGTTCACAAATTTATCTATTAAGCTCGCTATATACGTAGTTGAAACGATCTTTCGTAAATTGCAAGCGACAGGGTGACTCTTTTTCGGAAACAAAAGCGCGATGCTCGAGCCTCGTTTCAATTAGCACCAGTTGCAAAATCGCTCTTTGAAGAGCGTGTAACTTGGAGACTTCGTACCGAATTGTTGCTTTCACAAGGCTCGAGAATATTCCGTGAGCTTCTGGTTTCAACACGGGCATGAATAATAACTGCGAAGATCAATGGGATGCTGCAATTTTGATATTTCAGGGAGACTGTAATCTTCACGGAACGCTATAAGTGTTTTCGTTAATGCGATGATTAGTACGAATCGCGACTGGAGTAAGACCTCCAGAACCTGACTGAAACGCGAGTTTCTATAGGTTACGAACTTTCCAACATTACGATTCGAGTTAGTTTAATAATTAGATGGAATGTCGGGAACATTTGAAAAATGTACGAAAGTCTCCCATGGAAAAGGTGAAATTTTTTGAAAATCAGCAAGCACGGGAGAACTATGATTTCGCGACACACGGTTATGAAAGAGTCATGACATGGATAAAATGTGACGCTGGAATTCGATCCGCGAAGTGTGAAATTAGTCGTTGGCCGCTTGACGCTTGTCTACCGCGAAATTTACATTCCTCCATTATCACGTGTCTAAATTTTCAGACTACGTTCGAAGTTCATAGCGACGTCTCATTAGAGTCAGTCATTCCAAAATTAAACGTTCCAAAAACGAATAAACTTTTGCATTTAATTCTAGTGCCCGTCATATACAGATCACGTTTGTCCCAGTAGCGTGTATTTGATTCTGATTTAACGTAATTATAAACGTAACGATATTTCATGTAAACTCTATAATTCATTCGATATTGTTTATCGAAATCCATTAACAATAACCAACGAAAAGGTCCAAACCTTCGAACGCGATTTGCATACTCCGGATGCGCGGATCCATTGTTGTTTCGAAACAAGTATATGGAAGCTATCACATGACCATGCACTTCCAAACACGTAGCTGGCCTTTTCCGGTTCGTAACGATGGCTACTTGTGCGGCCATTTTCCGACAGATTCGTATTTCATTGGTGCGCACCGAATTTCGATGTTCCTTTTCAGCTGTGCTATAAATACACTCCCCAAGGGGAACAAAGAAACATGGCGTCGCTTCCGGCGCGTCCTTCGCGAACCCTATTAGAAAAGTCACAAACGATAAATTTTCAAGGCTGCATCGAGTGCAAATTTTCTTCTTCCTTCGTCGGTTTATACAATTTATCTTTCTCTCTTTATACTTGCATATTTCTGTAGAGTATTTTGTGATCTTTCGCTACTTCGTATCGTTCTTATCGTAAAAAAGAAAAAGGCAGATTTTTATTATTCGAAAAACCATGGCGATTCGATCTGATGGTACGCAAATATAGTGGTACGCACAATGGTATACGCAATGATACATGGCAGAGATTCTACGATCGAGCGTGAGAGAAGATAAACCGAGTCTAAGAGCACCTTTCCTTTCAGCGGATGTGTTTAACGTACAAACGGCGAATCCACGTTATCTTTCGCCCCCTTTTCTTCCAAGTTAAACATTTACAACCGGAGAAGGAACGCAAACGACCATGGATGAACGCCTGCTCATTTCTTTGCCACTCTCGTATCGACGAGCGCACGTGGCCATGACTAAGAATCGCCTCCTTTCCAAGATTTTCATTGCTGTGTATCAGTGCGAAACTGTAATTTTCCTCTTCGTATGTTGCTACACGGGTATTAAGGGCGATAACGGGTGTTCCGCCGGATAAAAGGAACGATCGTTCGCTTTGATACTGAGCCAAGCCTGTATCTGAATCAAAGATCATTCGTGCATTGGTTTTACCAATGGGTCTTTGGACGAGGACTTACAAATGATTCTAATTTTAACTTCACCGCTTTCTACGTCATTTAAATTGAAACGGTAATTGATTTTACCCCGGAATATCGAAAATCGATCGATTAACCTTTCAGTGGCGGACGCTTAATTTTATTTCGATCGTGGCATTTCTTGCAGTAGCTAAAATGTATTGACCAACGGATAATGTACAAAAGTAATTTATAGCAGATCAGTGGCCAAGCTCGATGCAAAATTAACCGCGTTTAAAGAAAAACTTCATCGATTTCAGCATTAAAACGATAGCATCACGGATTCACTGATCCATAAAACATGCAGGTGCGCATCAAAAAATTACGACACGCCTCTCTATGAATTCGCATCTCTCGCGTACCATTTATATTCATCGAATCGTTCTTACGGACTCGCTATGTCCCCAGATATCCTATATATCGCGCTACGTAACCTGCAAAAACACGGAAAGAAAGAAACGGAAAGAGGGGGGAAGAAAAAAAAAAGAAACGATCGGTCTTCGGAAAAAACGCGGAAACTGCACCACATTTTTTTGCAGCGGCGTTATGCAACGATACTGCGAACAGATTGGTGAGCATTTGCAGGCCTTGCCAAGCAGCTTCTTCCTCGCAGGAAAAACGAGCACAAATTACTCGCCACTTTTGCATAAGCGTAGACGTTTCGCCGCGCTGTTTGCTCGCTAGGACCATTTGGTTAAAAGCACACGGTGCGGCCACGTGCACACCCCTGAATTTCAACTTAATTGCGTTAAAGGTTACAGAATATACGGCGCTCTCCTTTGAATTTACCGTGCTTTCCCATATTCCGACTGCACGCACCCGATCCAGGTTTCCCCGGGACTCGGCTGCTTTACCGTATCCGGAGATTTACAGCGGTCAGTCGAGGGATTAAACAAGGACAATGTTGTTTTTCCTTCGTCCGAGAATCGTGGACTGGTTCCACGTATTTTCGCCGGTTCTCAACGAGTTATGGCTCGCGCGATGTTTCTTGTGGCCGAGGCGGGAAATTTGGAATTTATGCGACGCAAGATAGCTGCTGGTTACGCATATTCCGTGGATTACGTCGAGGAAAAAGGGAATTTTTGCGATAACGGTCGGATTTGGATAGAAATTAGACAGCCAAAGCTGGCAGACACGCGCGAAATGAACCGTAAGCACTCTCGTTCTCTCTGGATCGGAGGAAATTGTTCCTGGGCACCTTCGCGTGAGTTTCTTCTAAGGATTTTCGGTGAACACGAGAGGAAACTGGAACGAGGAGGTGGGGAAACGAAATGGTCCAGAAAGCCATGACTTCGTGCCGCCCTTTCAAAAGTGGCTGCTGAAAGTGGCACTCTTTCAGTAGAAGTTTAGCGGTACTTCCTCTCGAGTCTCCGGTACTTTCTCGTTCGATTTAGGAAGAATCGTTTTTAATTAAACTCGACAAAATGTGTATGAACTGGTTCTACAGTGATTTCGTAGCGCGAAAAACCGTGACAAAGTTGAATTTAGCGAGGCTAATCGATGCTAACGATGCTTTAATCGCGCGACCGTCGACGCGCGTTTTCCTCTCTCGCTTTTTGCCGCTTCCATCGGCTGACGGAGAATTTTGGCACGGTGAACGAGAATCGGCGAAGCTGGATCCGGCGGATACATTGATCCGACGATGTTCCAAATAACGGGTCGGAAGCGCGCGAGATCGTCCTCTATTTTTCCACCGGGAACGATAAATTAAAATTAGCACGCGAGATCGTTTGGTAGGCCAGAATACGGTAAAAAGGAGGGTCGGAACCGACACGGTGTTATTTATGCCTCGACGTGCACACTCGATCGTTCCGCTTTTTTCCCCCCACCTCTGGAACCGAAGGGGTCAATCAGTGCTTATCGATCGATTTAATTCAGTCGACGAGCGGAAGTCGGCCGCTGGAATCGCTGTTTATTAAATTATCGTCGAATTAAACGGTCCATACAGTGGAACAAGCTACAAACGTGTAAATTGTTGGAAATTAATCAAAGTGTCAAAGAGTAGTTTGAAAATTAATTTTCATATGTTAATTTTTTTATGTAAAATGTAGACTGTGCTTTCTAAGTAGAACTTCAGTTACTCTATAAATAATTAAAATAAACCTCTATCGAAATTTTAAATTCTTAATACAAGAGAAAGGCAAAATAGTAGCTGTTCTTCTTTTTTTGTGCACTAGATGATAATTATCAGCAGCGATTAATTTTTTCTCATTTTGTACAATTTTTTTCTATTAAATTAGATGCACCATTAGCTCGTTTGTCATTCATAAAGTGTATAAACAATTTCATATTCTAAACTCACGGCGCAGGAGTTGAGCCCCGAGGTGTCTGATTATGGGTTTCCCATTCCACTGGCGGGCTGACGCCTCGATGTAACAACAATTAGCGCGCACGTATTCCATCGTCTTTCTTGCTCGAGTTCGCAAATTTAACGTCGTCTTAGGAGGAGCCGCTCTCAAACATATTAGAAAATTAGCGTGCCCTGGCTGGCAACGGCTTTTCATTTTCCTCTCATTAAGCTCGCATAATTACGCGAGGACGGCGGCAATCTTGTCTTCCGTGTGCACACGGAAACCCGCTTAAGGATACCGCGTGCTTGCGAGTCGTAATAACACAAGGAATTAGAAGTTAATAGCCACGGACGTTCTTACGACATTTTAAATTGCACAGTACTTTTTTCGTGGTTGGTTAATTGCATCGAATCTCCGTGACAAACTGAAAATTCTTGGAATCTTTATTCATCCACCGATTTAAGTTTCCATGAATGGTTAATTTGAAGCAAATGAGGGTTTCATTGAAAACAAGTGATTTTACAGGGAAGTATGCTCTGAGATTAGATTATGAAAATGTAAATGGTTCCAGAATCTCAGAATCCATTGTTTTTACATTTGGAATTATAACAGTGAAATTTCTGAAATTAAATCACAAGATCTTTCTTACCCGTAGAAAGCAGTCGTGCGCAAATTTTATTCTCTATTATTCATCGTTTCTGTATTACATGTAACTCGCCAATTCTGCAACACCATATCAGAAATACACGCCAAT
Source organism: Bombus huntii (assembly GCF_024542735.1). Taxonomy (NCBI): domain Eukaryota; kingdom Metazoa; phylum Arthropoda; class Insecta; order Hymenoptera; family Apidae; genus Bombus; species Bombus huntii. The sequence goes on along the minus strand of NC_066238.1, from coordinate 7,919,446 downwards.
CCTGCGTAAAGCCAGTAAACAAACCTGTGTATACGCATAAAGGCTCGACAAATGTACAAGATCATAGACACGGTGCAGTGTCGCAGACAGTGTAATCTCAGTGCGTTTCGTTCTCAGCGAAGCTGAACACTCGTAAACATTCTCGACAGCCGGTCCGCTCGCAGCGAGCGCGCGAAATACGCGTCGACCCTTGCGGCATAAAGCACCGTTGCGTTGTCTCGGCAAGGCTGCCGGGCCAACGTAATTTTTCTCACTTTGCAACTTGCCCCGTAAATAATAGCGACGCGCGACTCGACCGCCTCCACGGCGACTCCACCTCTCTTACTCTTTCTCGTTCTCTCCTTCCATCTTTCACCCTCTTGTTCTTCTCGGTTCACCCTCCAGCTCTCAAGCCCTCCCTCTTGGCGCACTCGTAGAAACTGCATCGTAATCCCGGCGTACTCGTAAGTTGGCAACTCGAAGCGAGAACTCCTACGTTCTACGTTACAATTTGCCCTTCGGCGACCGTTCCATTCCGAGCAGCAGTCCTGCCTTTGATATTTATGGTAATGCGACGCCGGGGCCTATCAGTCCCGATATTCCGGCGAAATCGGGTGACCGCGATGGACCGGGACGCGCTTCCGATCCGGAAAAGAGATAACTTCGGTTATCGAGCGAAATGAAATGCGAGCCGACGAATTTCGAACTCCACCGGACGCGTTTCACCCTCCACCCTCGTTCCGATCACCGTTCTTAGTTCCTCTCGTGTTCTGTTTTCTTTTGTATTCGTTTTACTGCCTGCCAACGTGACAGGGGTGAAACTCGAATTTGCATCGACCAGGGGAAACGGCAACCTGCAGGGCTCGCGGATTCACCGAAGGGAACAGTGACTGGTGGATGTACCGCGTTATTTCTGATGGATTCGCCTTGTGAAAGGAGTGACTTGGCTTGTTCGATCGAAAGGAACTTCCGATTTCTTTTATCTCTTCGATATCGCGTGATTTGCATCAGGACATAACGATGGATATAAGATATTTGAATTATTTCTACTTAGTTTCTTCGTATCCAAAATGGATATAATTTTCAATAATTTTTATGTTAACAACTACGACTTTCTATCTTTCATTAGTTACGTGTCGTAAAATCTAGATGGTTTTTTTATAAAATTGGTCCAGGAAACGCGTTCAGAATCCGAATTATATCTATTAAAATTGATCCATGGAGTCTAATAAAAATATCAGAAACATCGCTTTGGAATGTAAGGCGATCCTTATGTAACAAGTTTGACAAACGATAACACAGGTAACATTACGTTGCCCGATCGCATACACGGGTCACGGGTTATGTTTAACCGTAAGTCAATTCTCAGACGCGGGACTGGCTCGAACGTAGCCAGATGCACGTAATAGCGGCATTTCCGCTGAAATTGTGCTGTGGATAGCGTCGACGGTGCAGATCTAAGCGGCCATTAAAGCCGGTGCCGCCGGTCAAAGATTGTCGCGACGAAAGACGAATCGAAGATCGAAGAAGCAATAACTTTGTATTATGGAGTTTCGTTGTATGAAGTAGTCGTAAGGATTTTCTATATAGCGAAATCGTAACCATTGTTCGGAAATGAAAGGCAGCTCCACTATAACATTTCAGAATTAATAAATTCGATAAAATCGTTCTTGAAATTTGCGATTTTTCCCGCGAAGAAAATAACGCACCATTCGAAACATATCTAAATATGCGTGTAAACTTTCTCGTCGAGAGGAAAATAATCGAAAAAGATGTACGGAAATGCAGCAGACATGCAAAAAAAGAAACCGACTAGATGGCGAGAAGCCGGCCGATAGGCGTGAAAATTCGACGCGAAGGGTGGCGAGAACGAGGATAAGCCAATGCCGGATAAATCCGCGAAAACGCCGGCTTCGCGCGTCAATTACCCGTGCGTTTATAAAATATTTTTCGTTCGGGAGAACTGGCGGAACACGGAGGATGCCAATCAAGCCGGTCGGACGTTGGCATTCATCTGTCAGCGGCGGATAATCCAGAGACCGCAGAACTCCACGGTGCTCGAAGCCTCTCATCGGTACCACCCTTCGTCCACTCCCGCCTCCGTGTTTGTCAGCAGACCTTCGTTGCCATGAAAAATGCATTTGGCGCAAGGGGTTCACCCTGTGTGTGCGCGGACCGCTCGCTGTCTCGCGTGTACTCGAACAGCTGATTGAAATTACACGCGAACGATCGCACCGCCTCTTCCGCTTGAATTCTCTGGCTAGTAAGGGTGAAACCACCGATGGATTCTAGGAATTCTGCACGAAAAGGCGGGCCAACTGTGTTATTCTACGTTGTACTATACAGATATTAAGAGAAAGATATCGCAGGGATACTAGTTTTATTTGTTAGGATACATAATTAGTAGACTGCGGATATTTATGAAAATTCCTATTTTTATTAACGCGAATAAAGAGGTGAAACCTAAACAGAGATTCGTTTCAACTACTAAATATTATCAAGTACTGGGTCTTGGACATTTTACGGACCATAAATCGTTGGAAGTTACAATCGATCGTTTTCTCTCTAGCTGTGCACCATGCAGAAGTCAAGCGTGATTTTTTATACATGTTCGTGCAAAGTTTCTTTGTCCATAAAAGCCTCCTTCGAATGTTCTTCTCTTGGGAGACTTGCATTTGGAAGGGTGAAAATATCGAGCGGATTTCTCCTGGAACGATATTGTTGCAGATACTTCGGCTCGTTCCGTATGTGCATATTTATTTATCGTTACGTCGCGCTCGTGACTGGTAAATGATTCGTACGGTATGCAATTTTTATTGCACTCACGTTGGATACTTATGGAAATCGAAGTTTACATGGTATTTCGGAAAAGTGTGCGTTCGAACTTGAATTTTAAACTGCAATTACATTATTCAAATGTTCCACGAAATCAGTTTCCTGTCTTTGAGGCAGGAACCAGTTGAACTGGTAGAATTCAGGCCGCCACGCGCAGCTCGCTACATTGGCTGAAGTAATTCGTAGCCAAGCGGATATCCGAGGGATCTCGTGAGAGCAGCGGCGTTCGTACGATTCTCCACGAGGTGAAATGCGAGTGTTTCAGCCCGTACATACGGAAGGAACGATTCACGCGTGAAAATAGCCCAGAGTGGCTCCTTCAGAGCCGTTCCTGCGCTTTTGTTCTCAGCCGATCCCGCTTTTCCACGAGCCTTTCCGCGCCGCGGAAGACGAAGTGCTCGTTGCCAAGTGAGCTCCTTCTCTCTGGCTCCGACCCGTTTTCTCCACGATCCCGAAACGTCCCGGGTACGGTCTCTCTCTCTCTCTCTCCCCCTCTCTCTCTTTCCCTTTCTCTCACTCTGTGCTTAGCGGTGGTAAAGAAGGATCTGGAAGTCCCGCGGGAACTGGCGAATTTCCGGGTCAAGGAAGCCAGAATTGCTATCGTCTTAGGGACAGAAAGGGCCCGGGATTATAGGTTCAACGGATCCGACTGAATCCCCCGGTCGTCTACTCCCGGTTGAAACTTTAAAGACAAGAGGCTCCGATGGTCTGGAGTAATTCGACGTTTGATTTACCGGCGGATGCTTCCGGTTTTTTCGCGAGTCGATTGCTCATTTTCAGTTTCTTCGGTGGAATTTTACATTGGAATCCAGCAGTCAAGAAGACTTGGAATTCTTAATTGAGGAAACTGAAGGAAGGAGAAAAGAAAAGGAACGTTCACATTATCGAAAATTAATGCAAGAACCTTTTCTTTGGGGAATGGGATTTCTTTGTTCAGCCAGAATGGCACGAAGGAGAAGAATAACATTAGATACCGTAGGGCTCTTTTATTTTAGATCCACGACCCCTAGACTCGCTAGATATAGAAGTTTCCCGCGATTTATTTCACTTCCAGGTCAGAAGAGCTGAAACTATCTTAGGGGCTCTTGAGGGTTCAGGATTAGATTTAATAGATCCAGGCGAACTGGCGCTTTCTCTATACGGGGTTATGTCCAAAGATAGACACCAGTGACGCAGAGAATCGCGAGATTGCCAATATGGTCGTCCACCGCTCTGTTCTTCGTAGTCTAAGGTACAATCAGAACGACGAATCTCGTGCTGTTCTCGCGTCATTTATTCCTCGGGCAAAGCGTTCTTCTCTGATCCTTCTTGATCCCCGACAGTTCCCGTTCTTTTCTTGGAAACTTCGATATTAAACGCGGTCAAGTGTGGATAACGAGACTATCAGCAGGATGGTACAACGATCATTTTCATTAGCGTCGCTCAGGTGCTTCGCCGAAATTTTTTTAATTTAGAAATTCCCTTGAGATTGCAACGAGAGGAACGAGATCGACGTTAAAGTAATCGTTTCGTGGAAAACGTTCGAGTTTCACCGTTAACTTATAGCTTAACTTAGTCAAGCTATGAAGTTGCAAGTGACTGGCAGGGAAGATTCGCGGCTTAGAAGGGTGCGAAATCTCCTTGATCTTATTATGCCACGGAGCTTATGTAAATAGTTTTAATGAGGAATGTTTGGTATCCGAGCGAATCCGCTTTCCGACACGTCGATGCAACTGCATGCGACATCATCCACCTCGTTCACGTCACGATCCACGACGCTGAGAACAATCTTTTGTTCCAGCGTTCCGCCCTGAAAATACTATCTAGAATACTTCACTTCAACCATACTTTTCAATAACCATTTATCAAACTCCTCCAAAAATTATCGAATAAAAATCTGTGACTGCTGACAAACGACTATTCACATCGAAAAACAAAGGAATCACTAAATACGACACATTTTGCGCGGATATTTCACAGACGAGTTTCGGATTCTTTCTCTCTGGTGAAGGATAAATTGGACGATATCGGGAACGCTCACATTTCACGGTTCCAGGGGTACAGACAGGGGCGAGTGGTATTTTCCAGCGTTATCTACGAACGGTCGAAGGCAGGATTAAAAAGTCAGAGCTGCCACGAGAAGAATCCTTCCATCGAATTCCGCGAGACAGGCCCTCCGGCATGGGTTTCGCTCCTTCTTTCTCTTTTCACCTCGTTTTTTACCTTTTTTACAACTCTTCAACGTCACCGACGCCCGATAAACATTCCCCGACGCGATTCTACAATCGCATTGAGCGTAAGAAATGGAAAGTCATAAGTCTACAGGAAAGCGATCGATCGTGCCGACTGTTTCCCGCGGCATTCAGCCGCTGTCGTATCCAGAAACCGACGAATCGACCAAGTCGACCCCGCGAAATTGTCGACCGTGGGCGACATTCGAAGTAGTCCTGGCTCGCGTGAATATGGAACAGGAACGCGGAGGGTCGAACTTTGCTAAAGCACGCCGCCATGCATATGCATGTCGCGAGTTTTATTAATTGTCCGCGGAAGTCGAATTGGTGAAGTTCGGCCGAATTTATGCTGGCGTTCGTTTTTTCGTTTTCGATGAAACAAGTTTAATATTGGATAAGATATTTAGAAAATAAAGCTACATCGTACATAGATGAGAATGTGTCATGTTGAGTTTTCATGTTATTCGGGTGAAAGAGCGGATACGTTTAGGAATATTTCTCGTAAGAATTGGTAATTAAACGTCTCGAAAGTTTGATAGTTTAGAGTTACGATTCCTTTAATGGTTTAGCTAAATCTTACGTATGGATCGTAAGTTATGGAATACAACCGTTATGGCACAGGTTACAGCTCGTTGCGGTAGGTCATACGGTTCCATTTGCCGACCGTTCGAACGCTTTGCATCGTTACTGTACGTTCCACGTAACCGTATATGATGAACTAATCCTCGAACAGATTAACCTGAACTCAAGTACTCTGCTATTATGATAGATTTTCCCATGGAAACCCGTTTTTATCGTTCAGAACCAGGAAATTGCATTTACATTGCAGGGTTGTTGCCTCAAGTATAATGGATTGATCGCAGCTCAGGAATTTTCATCGCGACTTGCTCATTATTTATATTCAAAACTTCGCATTTGAATTAAATATCGAAGTCTTAAATCTGTAATGTTTTAAATTTTGGAACATTTGAAGTTTCAAATTGTTTAGTCTTTAAATGTTCAAAATTTCAATTTTTCAAATACAGAAGGTGTTAAACTACTTAATTTTAAAAGTTTGAACTTAAATAAGCAGTTAATGGTTCTTTATCGTTTCTTTCCCTGATAATATCTCTCGCGCAACTTTCTCATACATTTTCGCTAAATTTCAAAAAGGCTAGTTGCCTTCCGACCGTCGATATAAAACACATTTCAAGGTTGCTCCTCGCCGAGAAGCCGATGAAACTTCCGGCGTCAGAGCATTGTTCGAACAAGTTTCTCATCCGATTAGTCACAAGTCAATTCACATCGTGAAATTTCTAGAGGAAGATAAACTTTTAATATAAGCGCTGTGCCGCCGGCTACGATGCTATATATCATTTATAAGTTGGAATACCCTAATAGGGCGGGGGGGGGGGGGGATGAAGTCACAGAGTGCAACGTGGTGCTGTACAAGGGGCTACTTAAAACTTTTTAAAACGTTCTCCAGGTGACGTTATGGTTCAATTATTTCTGTTTCCTCTTTCCAGACCGCCGATAGAAATTGCACCGGAGAATATTTTGTGACTTTCCTATCTTTTTTAACAAATATACTTTAAATATACTTGAAACTTTAAACACTCGACATTTTTAAATTAACCAAAGCTCTCTAGTCGAACAATTTCCATTCGAACATTCTCTCACTCATTGAAATAACATGGGGGTCTGTCTTCTTTTTATCCATAGACCGCCACGAAGTAAAAACTAAAATAAACACGACGAAATCCTACGAAGCAAATTGGTTTAACGGCAATACCCCGCTCTTTTTCTAACTGTTCTCCAAGAAACAGGGAAACGAGAGAGAAAAAAAGAACGATTGAAACACGACGAGTCCACGTGAAACTTCTCCTCGGTTGAAAGTTTTCAAGGGAGAGCGACGCGTAACACGCGAGAAACATGGGAACGAGTCGCGTTACGCGCGAGGGGTTGCTCGAAACGTCCGCAGTTCTGCGATTCCATCGCGTGTACGCCGAGGGGTTCGCTTAAACTAACCTGGGAATTGGATTAGAGCCGGGCCTGGACGGTCGTAATTCCCGGAAAAACAACCAACGACTCGAAGCTTTCGTGGCTCGATCGTTTAGCTCGTAACCGTGGCTTGCCTGTGATTAATGCAATAAATATCTGTAACTGGACGTATCCGCGTAACGCGAGCTTCTTCCTTGCGATGGAACGTCTTCCTTCACGTAGTGCACGACCATTTCTTTCCTTTTCTTCTAACTTTTCTTCCCTTTTTTCTTCGGAACGCGGAAGTTACCATCGTCGAGATTTATCGACGCGTTAATTTTGACAAATGGATACATTATTTTGTGATAAATTCCTCGTACACTGGCGTATACGCGCACGTATTCGCGATACATAGATACAACATGTTTGTTTTCGAAAAATTTTTCTGTCAAACGAACAGGGCGATCCTTCATAACGGGCGACACCGGCGAAGATAAATGCGATTACTGACAGGTACAAATGTCCCTTACGTTTACACACTAGACGCTATATTTTTCTTCTCTCTCTCTCTCTCTCTCTCCCTGTTTCTATTTTTTGGTTTTTCATCTAGGAAGGGCACTCCTTCTCGACCCTGCCCCTCGTTATTTGTCGTTACGTCGCTGAAATTTCATTGCCGCGTAATTTATGACGTTCGTCTGGCTATTAACCGCCTTTACCACTGCACGCGTCGCTAATTTCAAGCATGAAAAGATTTCAGTCGAAGACTAATTTTCGCGAAACAGAAAACGACTTGAAGCATTTTGATGGTTTAATAAGAAGAGCGATATAACTAAGAATACTAAATTTTCTTTCTTTTCAAATTAGCTATTAGTCTTATAAAATAGTAATATGCTAATCTTAATAAATGTCTCATTCTTATACTGAATTTTTGCGGACACTCTAGATTTGAAAGTTTTAAGATACATTTCTCGTCTTCCATTTAATTTCCTTAAAAAAAGCATAAATTCTTCTTACTTAAGATGCTGAGAGACGTCAATTCTAGGCGTCTCCGCTAGGATTTATCTTCCTCTGGCAACGAGCAGTCGCTAAACTCGGTTGAGGTCTAACGTACATGCCCTTCGGGCACTACGAAAGGGTTTCGACTCGAGGCTGTCGCAATCGATCGTCCGAATTACGAGGGATATATCGATAAGGACGAAGAAAGGGGAGCCTGGTCGGCGCCAGATCTTCTGCAGCCGGCAGGTGGATAATGCCGCGTGTACACGCGATTCTATCGATTTCATATTCGCACAATGGCGGCGACGGTGGCGGCGGCAGCGACGCCGGTGTAAGAGGCGGCGCGCCATTCACCGGCGCTGATGAGAACAAGCGGCCTCGTAAGGGCTGGAAAGTAAAAGTCCACGACTGCGCGGTCTACTCGCGTACGCGCCAGCCGGCTGAAAGCCGAACGACTTTCGACGTGCCAGCTCGTCGTGAATGAGCCGACCTAACCTCGAAACCACAGGGACGCGATCGGGATATTCCGTTCGTCTTCGTTTCTCCCAGTTTTCCTTCCGTAATACCACCGCACCTGCCATCCCGTTTACGCTACGATTATCAATAAATATACTTTCTATAATTTTATTATTTTTAGGAATATTTGGGGATATTAACTAAAATAAAATTTTTCATAATTTATTTTATTTATCAGGACAACAGTAGTGAAAAGCATTTAATTTACAATATGTACAAAAATATCACCATTTTAGCATTACTTCGTAATGCTTCAGTAACATTTTCACAACATAGAAAATTCTCCCAGCAGTAAAAGATGAATTAATCAACCGTTTGCCGGATATCAAAAGATGAGAGGGTCAACTTAAATATCTCTGTAAGAAACTGCACGTGCGGTGAAGCGCGAGAGCCGCGCTTCTAACGGGAATAATTGATGGAGCGAGCTGGGCAAAGGAGAACGACGAGAAGCCTGGATACGTGTTTTTCTTCAGGGAAAGTTAAACGATTGCGCGTACTCGTTACTCGAGGTAAAGAACGAAAGGAAGGAATACGTTGGTGGATACCCTTCCTCTCTCTGTTTCCCTTACCTCAGATCAGCTTTGCTGGATCCATACCCGCCACCGAATGCTTCGCGAGTAATTTCTTCGATCGTTTCTTCTGTCTGTCTGTCCGTTTTCTTTTAGCGCGTTTCGACGTCGATCCTATGCAGATGCAGAGGCTGGATTGCGGTCGGTCGAAAATTTCTACGCTCCGAGTTTGAGTAAATAGAGCTCCGAACGAAAGTCTGTATTTGACCAAAAAACGCAAACGTGACGCCGCCGCGCGCTTTCCTTGAATCGCCGACAAAAACAATTCTTCGTTCAACCGGTAGGTTTTTCGAGCCAGTAGATCTACTGAAGCGTCGTGAATATTCGATTGAATGTTTAGTCTAGTGCGATTTATATTTAGTTTAAACGCTGCTCGATCTAATGTTGAGACTCAGTTCACTAAATTGTGAAATTACTATCATCTGTCGAAGAAATTTGTATTATTTTTCTCAATTTTTTGATTTAGTATCACCATAAAAGGCGATATCAATCTTGTCGTCGTTCACAGTACACATTTTAGCTTCCTTGAACCCATAAATAAGAGAAAATAGGTTAACTTATCATTCAAATCACTCGCTTGGACATCAGCCAGTTCTCCAACATCTTATGTAAGAATTTCCTACCACTACATACTGTTCCATTTGTCTTACAAATAAATTATATCATATTTACATTCGTAAAAGCCAAAATCAATCTACTTAAAATTGATTTGGACCTATTACAGAAGCTTTTGGTCAACAGTTAACCCAGTAAACAAGTCAAAAACGCAATCTCCCTGCAAAGAAAGGCTACACGGTGACCATATTCGTTCCGCAGTTCAATGTCTGACTCCCTCCGTTTGTCAACAAGAGAACCAATTTCTAGTGAGTCGGTGTTACCCGCGCATTGGCGGTAATGCAATCGGCATGTCTTAACCCGTCCACGAGTTCCCTTCTCGTCGAGGCTCTGCACGTGCTCCAAAGCAATATCGCGGCGTGTGTAGCTTCGTGAACGGGGGATGCCTGTCGCAGACGCGAGATTCGTAAATTTCAGCAGCCGTGACGTCGTTGATATAACGAGGAGCAGCGCATTCCGGATGGTGAGCTTGTTCGTGCGGAGGTGGACCGTCCATTTCTCCACTCTATTCCGCCAGAATATCCATTAGTTACAGCAGCACTGTTGACGAAGCATGTTATTTCCCTTGTGTACAACGTCTGGCTTCTCCTCTGCCTCTTTCTCCGCTCTTCCCATCTCCCATTCGATCTCGTAGGGTTTTCGCGTCCGCCTTCGTCGGTCATTCGTAGTTTCGAAGGATCCGATACCGTGTCAGATTCGTCGGTGATCCGATTTTGCGACCAGCGTTCGATTTATGATCTCTTAGGAAACGTATTCCTAGTCCTGTAAATATTTGAATCTGCTGAACAACAATTTGCCGAAATATACAAACTTTTCGGTATTCTAAGAACGTAAGGACGCGGATAGCGAAGATCGTGTATATTGAAAAGAGCAAACAAATTATTTATTGGCCAAATGTGCTTTGAATTATTAGTACGGGTTTGGTGAATTAGGCGGTTGGAATTTTATTGCCTAACATTTCCAAAGTAGAAACACGTGTGGATTAAGCAGAGTCGATTGATTCGGTTGAGTCATCGCATTTACCTGCGAGGCATAACTGCCAGCAAAGCACTGGAGGCAACGTGACACTGCGTCTTCAAGTAGTCGAGGCGGTATTTATGATTAATGCATACACAGCTATAGAGCAACGACACTCGCGCTCGGAAGGCAACAGTATATTACTTTGGATAGCTGTCTGATACGTTTGCGCGAAATTAGATAAGATTCTACACTTTACGAATGGCTCATATTTTAAATAAATATCATATATAATACCGAATAAAAAATAATTTCCAGAGGAATAGATTAAAATTTGCTATGTGTAAAGTGCTTATTTCGCACAAAGTGAAATTAATTGTTAAGGAAACTCGAAGAACTCATTGTAGTTAATAAGAATAAGACCATTCATCAACGTTGAACTAGTATCAACGAGAACACGGATAGTTCACAAACTTCTTGTATAATATTTCATAACAGACTCGTAGTCCTCGTCTCTTGTAAATCCACGGAACTCGGTAATCGTTTCTTTACCAACTCTTGCACCACGAAAGAAAATAGAACACATCATCCTTCACTGACGAAACATGTTGGAGAAGAAGATTAAATAAACATTTTCAATGTTTTCGAATATAGACCGTTAAAAAATTGTTCTTAACCAAATTTGGCGAATTACAAAGTAAATTAGTTGGCTCGCGAATATCCTTCTGACGTAAATAACCTTATAGTGTCTTAGCTTTTATAACCAAAAATGGAAAAATCTAGAGAAAGAAGGAGAAATGTCTCTGGTCCCCTAGTTCAATGATCTTAATGATGATTGTGTTACATTAGTCGAACGACAATGCTCGACGAGGGTTGTTCGGGAATAGGAAGAGATCTCGCGAACGATTTCCTGTTCGCGTCTTTGTTCGCGTTCGAGCAGCGTGTAAACGCAGTGCGGATCGGTTCTAGGGACAGGGAAATCCGGAAACGAGGCAAAAGGGTTCCCGTTGTTTCCCCAGCTGCCGAAATCGTCGGCTCTCTCGTATTTACGTGCTTTGTACGTGACCGACACGTGCGTACGCTTAGCCTGCGCACCGTAATCGTTGCTCTCCATCTTTCACGATCCGTCGCTTTCCATCCGGTGCGCCTCGGCTTAGCCCGGAAGTTAAATAAATGATGGAAGTCGACGGGGTCACGGCGTTGGGGGAAGGAAGCTAAATAAAAGAGCTACACGATCATTCGAATGTCGGAAATTTGTTTTGCCACCCCACTGGATAGGGAGAATGTTACTTTAGTTCGAATTTGGATTCAATTGAAAGATATGCGATTCTTTGGACTACTTTTTTATAGACGAGGCATATGGTTTAAAATAATTCAGACGTAGAAATTACTTAATTCTTCCGAAGTAGGTTTTCTTTTAACGATAAGTGCAATTATATTCAAGTTTGAAAAAGGATAAATTAACCACTATTTTTAAAACCGGTTACGTACTTGGCTTTATAATAGCATGCTATGTCTCAATAGAACTCAGTGATGTGAGAATACTTATAACAATTCAGCCATTTTTCTAAAAATTATGACATATTGTACTATTTTTCTCATAAGAATGAAACATCTTTCCCCTTGGTTTCTCTTAACCTTGGAGTCCTATAACAACGTACAGCATCCTCCACTTATGTTTGTTTTAGTTATTCCTACAAGATGATAGCTCTTTGTTATTTATGTTCCCAGATAATTTTCTGGTACAGAAATACCAAGACAATTTAGTAGCAGATCCTAACTTGTTTGGAGCGGTTGTTATGTCAATAAAATCATATTTTCCTTTACTTATTTTCATGATTACCGGACGTAGACAGTTCTCCACTACATTATTATAGGGGATTATGTATAGATACGATATAACAGAGTTAAGAATGATTATAACATCGTTCTATTAAAGTCAAACTCGTTGAAATCGCGTTCCCTCTTGGCCATCGTCGTACAACACCGTCGTCAAAATCAACGGCACATTCTCATGGTAATACCGGCGCCCAAAATAATTTCCAGCTTACTGGGCGCGGCTGTTTCCGTTTTCAGAAGCGGCGGGGTCCGCGTACGCGTATAATGCACGTGCGCAACGTGGCATGGAGAGGAATCACTGACGGAAGAAATAAATTCGCCCGGCAATGGCAGGCAAGTACAGCGCAGGGGGGAACACGTAGAGCTAGAGAGAGAAAGGAAAAGGGGTAGCGCGGGGGTGGTACAGCGTCGCGAATGGATCGGGGGCGACGTATCGGACGAAAATCCCGACAGTGTTAATTTTCCAGTGGACGGTTTCCCCTGGCGGAAGCTCCTGGACGTAGGTCCACAGGGAACAGAGAGAAAACGTAACGCGGACCTCGATCGTACACCCACCTCTATTCGCCTCCCAACTCGCTCCCTCACCCTTGAAATCCCTCGCCGGGACCCTCCATGTGCGTAGAATTATTGTTGATTAAAGGCATTGTCGAACGTCTCGTTGAAAGGCCTCGCTGTGCACCAACGATGCATCCGATGAAATTGCACTTAGCGGTTTTACACGCGGTTCCGTGCTGCTGCGCCACAAGACTTGAAGGGGCTCTTTTGGTTTTCTAGTTTCCTGTACGAATTTGTCGATTCTTTATCTACGACTGAAATTTTTTTCTTAATCCGACACAGAAGCTAATTAAGGTAAAAATATGTGTCATATACATTTATGACATATAAAACATATAACAGGTGTTTTATTTCGTTCAACCCCTGTCTTAGAGAATTTTCTGAAAAGATTAAGAGAGAGGTTCTAGGGTTGTATATCGACTGTTCGATGACGACAATTACCAAGGCAAATGTCCTTCGGCCATGATGCACGAAGATTCGTTACATGGACGTTGCGATCGACCATGCAACCGGTAGTCGTAATTTCGCTAATTAACATTCATCATCGATACGTGATCAGCACATTACGGCGGCGATTCCGGCGTAGTCGGGATGGACGGGTGTTCTCACCGACGGCAGCTCCGAAAATCATACGCAATGGCGGTTCGCATTCCCGTGACCAGACTTTTGCTGTTGTCGGTTGACCTGTAACATTCCCCTGTGGCTCTGACAGAGTCAGCCGCACGCATATAGAGGAGGGCGAGCGACGGCCGGATAGATATTTTATTTCGAAGTCTGGCTGGCCATAAATCGCGTTAATGGGGCGATTCTTTAGGGTCGGTTCACAGTGGAGAACGGGTCGTACGGGACTGCAGATCGAGTCCAGTCGTCGGAGAAAAGAGGACCAAGAGCGCTAGGTATGCAGGAGCTCGACTTATAAACTGGCAACCCTCGATATATCCACGCGTCACTGTGCTATAATCGCGAGACCAGTGAGGGGTGGGGGTAAAATGAACGTACTCGAGGCCAAGACGTCTGTATATCTCAGGAACGACGTCGTTACGACGTCGTTCGTTACCGGTGGTGCGCAAAAGACTATCCTCATCGGCGGTGACCTCGACCTCGGTCGTCGTCTATCCATGGCACGCCCAAAAAGAAGGAGTTTTCAGTGGAATGCAAACTACTGACGGTACTTACTTACTCGGAGATAAACGTAGAACGTACTAGCGAAATGATTGCGTCGTTTGCGCGGGAATGGGGAATGGTTTCTTAGCGCGATAGGGAACGTAGGGTGTTCATTCGTCGAAAGGTGAAAGATAAGAGGATGGCATAGTTTTTATACTTACAGAACTGAATATAGAATAAAAGGTTGGTGAATAGAAACGCGTAAAAGATTTGTAGTTCGAAAGACCAAAGAGTTCTCGTTTGCTTTTGCGCTTTTGAAAGCTATTGCGATTCTTGCTGTTATTCCTAGACGGAGGTAACCTCTTGTTCCATACATACTTGCGGTTATTCATAGTCTAAGTTTCACGCATTTCAGAGTCTATAATCGTGAATTCTGCCACGCGGCTTGGAAGTATATAAATAGACAGCATGTGGGGAACAGCGTAATCTTCGAATATTCAATAAATTTCAAACGCAACCTTAGACATTTGCATCGATCCGATCTAATGCTTACGCAACTTATGGAAATCACGTAAATTCATAAAGTCGCCGAAGAATCTGAGTCATAAACCTAATCATGTTTTACCATTGTCTTTGTGCCTTTTTCCACAACGTTCACTAAATCTTTCGTTGAATTTGCTAACAAAAAAAAAAAAAAAAAAAAATACGGCATGTACCACAAACTTTCAAGAGTCGGCAAGAAATTAACGATCTTTCCGCAAGAAGCTGTGGCGATCGCGCAAAAAATCCTCGTGCGAAGATCTTTTATCCTATCCACCGTAAACGTTCCCAGCTTTTTCCTTGTCGCGCGTCCTTACAGAGACACGACCTCTATTTAAAGATACCATCTGAAGCGAATTACCGATGAATACCCTGGAGAGACGCGACGCTGATAGCCGAGGCGAAAGACGGAAGATTTCATTAGCCATGCGGTTGGAACAACAGCGTAACCGCGAGCGAAGAACGACCACAGAAATTAAGGGCTACTTCCCTGATATCGCCCAAATTTTCTACTCCCTGCGATCCAACATCGTACACAGTTTCTACGCTTCGATAAACATCACGTCTTACGCCTGTTATCGAGATTTGAGTTTCCCGACTTTAAACACCGATTGTGTTCAACGTATTTATCGATAAGTATGTATGTAAAGGCTGGAAATAAATTTCACCAGCAATAATATTGATTTCGGTTTATTTTCGCAGCGGGCCAGTACTATTATTTGCTGTCAAAGACTCGGTCGAAAGACGCGAATTCGATTCTGCCGACTGTTCGAACGATATGTAAATACACGTTGGAATCGATGAGATTCGCTCGGAACAAGCGCGTAGCGAACGCGTCCCGCTCGAATATGATTCCGTAGGTATCCAATTTTTTCCCCCGGTTTGCATCTCGTTTTATTTTTTCTATTCCTCTTTTTTTTTCTTTATTTGTACGTTCCCATTGTTTCCACACGCGAGATGCGTGCTCGAAACGAGTATCGACGCACTTGAAAAACGCATTGCATCGATACACCATTATTCGGATTGATGTGCGATAAACTCGGTCGTGCACGCGTGCACGCGCGCGCACACAGCCACCGTCACCGCCAGGAAAGCGGGGTGAACTGCAATTTCTCTAATTGCATGCTTTTATCCTCTGTGTGCAATACTTTCGGCGACTCGTGACGCAGCCCGTGCCGAGGGTACTTGATTTCCATCGATTGAGTTTTATCGCCGCTGGAAATATTGAAAACATTTTCGTTTACCGCGCCCGCGCGCTTCCGAAAACTCACTCCCCTCCGGCGTGGCCGCCGGTTTCAAGAGTGGCTCGCATTCCCCCGTTATATTTTAACGTTTTAACGTTTCGCTATTATTATTCCTCTTTCCTTCGTTCCTCTCTCTTCTATTTTTTTTTTTCTTTTTTTTTTTTTAATCGATGATATTGTTTCAATCGCGGCACATCATTTCCCAAAGTTCTCCAACGAGACGGGCCGATATTAAGAAAGATGTTCATACGCGAGAACGCACTTTTCGAACAATTTTCGCGAATAATAACGTCACACGATCCAGTTGTCGTGTCCCTCTAAAGTTCTATGCAAAGGATGATATGGATGATAATGTCATGTAAAATTTGACCCCTTGAAAGACACGATACCTTAGTATAACTTGGTATAACACAGTTAAAAAGAGGAATAATCTTTTCGGTCTTAAGATATATCTAAACATTCTAACAATAGATGAAAAAACGATAATAAAGATGAAGTAAGATCTTCCTGTATATAAAGGAAAGATAATTTCATAATATAGAATCACCAAAGAGTGACCCTTTTTCACAAAGCCTGAACTTCGTTCTTATCTCCACGTACGATAGACTCTGTCGCAAGAAGTCTCGATCTCTTTTTCATCCCTCGAATCAGAGGTCGGAGCACAGGTCTGAAATCGTCGAAGCACGTTTATCTGTTGGCGGATCGTGCGTGACACTGCTCGCTCCCTAGCACACGGCTCTCTTTCGAGGCTGTTCCGTGGAAAAAAAACAGGACCGCGAAAAATCGATCATTCCGTAATGTTTCCGTAATGCCGGCTGATGCGTATCTGGTGCAGTATATATGGTTTCATCACGACCGAGCGTGCTCCATGGATTTCGAAATAAAGTTTCGTTCGGTCTGGATCAGGCGGAAGGGAACTAGAAAGAAAGGAAGGCAACTGGCGGAGGGAATGGAAGAGAAGGGAAAAGAGAGAAAGAACTCGGCACTCTTAATCTCGAAGGTTTATCGAGGCAGACGTAAATCTGTCCGAACGCTAGGCGTTCTTCTTTGCCTTATCGACCGAGTCTCGATAATCGACTTACCCTCCCTCTGCGTGCCTTCGATCCTGACACTGCTGCCTCTCTTGCAGATCCTGGAGGAATCAATTACAATAATACAGCGAGAGAGCTTCTTCCGTTCGAGTAAATGTCAGGCGAGATAATGTGATTCCTTGTTGCAGCCGTTGTCGCGTACGCCTTGAAAAATGAAACTAATTCCTGCGAACGGTAGACAACGACGCCAACGGTGTCCCCGAGGGGCAGCGCTGAGAGGGTCGGGTTAATTAAACGGAAGTTTGAAATATCTTCGAGTGAAAGTTGCCGCGTGGCAGAAAGACTCAAAAAGTATCAGGAATGAGAGTAATTAAAACGCGATTCGCGTCGCTTTGTCCGCGTTGCAGCTGCCGGGGATGGCAGTCCGAGGATCGAATTGCAGTTCTTGTTGAATTTTTTTACAGCTTTTCGTCCGGGCCATGAAGTTATTTCGGTATCGAACACGGTGAAATCGACGAGGGTGGACAGAGAGCTGGTTTGAGCGTAAAGCAACGGTGTGGAGTGGCACGGCTCGACTTTCGAACGAAAAGGGGACGGCTATTACGCGATACAGCGTCCGTTCATGGCGTTTCTTGGTAATTTTTGCCGCAGCGTGTTCGGACGAAAGTGGAAGATCAATGGCAAACGGCCTGCGAAAAATGTTGGAAACAAAAGTAGTAGAAGTGTAAAGTAAATAGTAGTATATTACACTCGAGTCTATCGGGGTTTAGTGTTGTTTTCTGTTTTGCTGCCTGGTGAACGAAGGTTCGGGGAAATATAGGGTTTCTTTCGAGTAGGAGATGCACGAAGGCACCTAGGACATTAATTTCTAAACGCATTTGCGGACGCTTTCAGTGGCGTACGCGTGCGTCCATAAATGCGGTGGTATATACACGCATTCGGTAAACGACAGTCGACCGACAATGACCAACATAAATTAATGCTCGCAATATTAATAGGATGTTAAATTAATATTGTCAGACGGAGACAAATAGAATCCCGACAAATAATATCGGTCCACGTAACGATGAGCAACGACGTGGAAGTGTCATCGATCAGCCGCCGATATCGCTTATAAATTACCAACAACCGCATAACTCTTCATTACTTGGAAATATCTCGTGTTTCTCGTTATTATTTCATCAACCATAGAAAAGTACTGGCGAGCACTCTCGTCCTGGCAATCCGTAATCTCTGTAAAAATTGATTTTAATATGTATTTTTTATCGCGAACCATCCCCGGGAAACCGGGGCCGATGTTTTCCAATTAAAATCAACGTTTTTCCATCGGACGCGAGATTATTCGATTTCGCGTACCACGCGTCGAATAATTTCAATCCATTATTTCCGACTCGTAACTCGTTGATTCGCTTCTTCATCCCTTTCGAAAAAAAAAACGGTTCAACGAGATCCCATTAGCAGTGTCTGATAAAAGCCACTCGATGCTCACTGGCGAAGTCTCGACTCGATTTCGGGTCGAATTCTAATCCCCCAAGCGTGCCACGATTCTCGATAAACTCTGGCTACTTAGGAATGCCAACGAAATAGAAAAAGGCTCCCCCTTTCTGACGAGGAACGTTGGTCCACCCTCTCACGATCCCGTTAGTAGCAATCGTAAGATAGGAAAAAGTGACTTTCGGTGTCTCTGATCGCAATCCAGGTCAACCGGGGTCTGTCCTCGAGCCGTGACACCGTCCTCGTGGAGACGGTGCCCGTAAATAATTCAGAAGGAAAGGCGCCGAGAGGCTTTGCCCGCGTCGCCATGACGACAGATTACACAGTCTGAGGATGTGCACGGCCTACTACGGCCCTCTCCTCTCTTCTTCAACCGGTTCACGTTCGTTGCTCGAAGATACCTCGATGTCTTCCCTTTCTCGTGTGCGTTTCTCTATACGTTCGCCGTCGATAGCCTTCACGGAACCGGCTAACAGGAGGGTAGATCGAACTAGGGGACTGTAATTTCGTTCGGTCAGTTCTTACAATTTGTTGGACATCGTTTGCCAGCTCGTTCCTTCGTTGTGTCACAGATTTCAGGGTGTTGATGAGGAATTTTGCAATTTAATCAAATTTCATTCTCACTTCGAACTTTTCGACTAGGACATTTTGAAAGATTCGCGCCAAGAAATAATATTTCGTCTTGCATTATTTTGACTCGTCGCGAATATACTCGAATTATTTATACACTCCCCTTCCGAGAATTCTCAAGAAATTCGCGATACTCGGTAAGTCAGTTAATAAGAATAAATTGCTGGGTAGAACGTCGATGTAATTCATTTTCTTCGAGCCATGAACATGGCGCAGAAAGACTGCAAACACGGGAAGAAAAGGGGCGCCGACGGGGCCAAGGATACCGTGCACGGGCGCAACAAGCCGTTCTTTCTTCAGCAGTCTCCTAATCAAAGTAGGCTGGCATGCATTCACGGCCTAATTCGAGAAAACACGCGGCCCCTTTCAAGCCTTTGATCGCGCGTTACCATCGCATTAGGTGCGTGTACACGGGCAACAGCAGCCGGGGCCAGCGGGCTTTTCACGGCCTTCCTTTTCACAGGGCACTCGTTATTTCTCTTCGTGAAAGGAACTCGAGAACGGAGAAAGAAGTTCGCTTCGCTCTTTCGTTACCTTTACCCAGCTCCGAGCGCAAATTATTTTTGCCGCTTTCTCGAACGATCGACTCGGGCAGCCGCGCCACACGATTAATAGATGGCCAGCTAACCGTTCAACGTGAAATGTTAATTAATAATTAGAGGAAGCTCGGCACGGACCATGATTACGCTCTGATACTGATAAGCGGACGGGTCTTCGACCAGTTTGCACCTCGGGCGAAACGAGAGATCGCGTCTCAAAGTAGCTGCTCGCACCATGTACTGATAAAATGTTTGAAAGCGCAGTCAAACTTTGGCTTCCCCTCCACAGTCGCCAGTTTGACCGCGTAATGAGTATGAAAGAAATTTTGCTTGAATTAAGTCCCGATTAATTTCGCAAATAGTTTGTCATCTGATGAATTCAGAGAAATAGAATTCTATCGTACAATAGTAGTAAAACTTTGAACGAGGCTATAATTAGTTTTATAGTTATCTGATACGAGACGTATCGGTATTTTGACAGAGTTGATAAGTGAAAGTGGGAAAGGAGTGATTAGAGTGCAATGTGTTAGACACTTTAATTGATCTTGGAAGGAAAATGTAGATCATGGCCTACTGACCAAGTCAACTACGTCAGTGTGAAATTCAAGCTAGCTAATGGTGTTTCTAATTCTGCGAGGAGAGTCATGTGCGATTCGCGAGAGGAGTAAAACAACATTAGTCGGTTGGTCACGTCCGAGATTCCATCAGCCGCGTTTCAATCTTCAACTGGAATCTCGATAAACATACTCGCCTTTTTCTTCCTTCTACGCGGTTCAATTTGTTTCCTTTTCTGTGCTTGGTATAACACAGTCGTTACACAAGCCAAATAAAATGGTAAGAATATACTTGTTTACTGTGAATATTCCTAACGACGAACGAGCATCGTCTAAAAGAAATATTCAGAATTTAAATAAAGAAAGATCAAAAGATACTGTAGATTTTCTATGTCATAATTTAAATTTCATTTCCGAAAGATTATATTTTTCCATATTACAAACAAAATTATTTATATCGAGAAAAAGGAAGGACAACGAAAATCTGCTTTGAAAGAAGAATCGCGATGTGGATTCCTTTTTGCCAACTTGGCGTTTCAAGGCGAAGAGATAATTTCTAATAACGCCGGATAACAATAGAAAAGATACCATTGACCCCGCACAATCGAATAGTGTATTCTATATTGGAAATATTATATTGATATTCCTTGGTCGTGGCTCGGCTAGGAGAAACGACCGCGAGAAATGAAATTGTATTGTAAAGAAGAAGCCAACGGATCCCTTTTCACATTTGCATTAACTGTAAATGTATCACGAGACACGGAAGACTGCAGGAAAGAATTGTGGGAAAAAGGAAAGTTATTCAGTTAAAGCGGCGAAATGTAAACGCGAGGGAGTGAAAAGAACAGGGTAACGCGGCGGAAAGTTTATTTTAATTCATACATCGCGCTCTGCTGGTATCTTCTGTAAGAATCGATTACATACTTTTTTAAAGAAAAGAATACAATGCAATTCCATGGAAGAACTATTCAACAATTTCTGAACAAAATATATTCAACTCGAACATTTATATTTTCTACGCGATTTCCCATTAAGTTACATGCTATGTTTATTATTATGTTTTACTATTACGTCAAATATTAATATAATTTTCAAACTTTGATTAATACCAAGTAGAATACGGATTTAATTTTATTGCAATATCCGATATTGCGTCAAAAATTCGCGATTTCATCCATATCGCGCGTTTTTAGGAATTCTGTTATCTCCTCGACTGGAAAAAGGATCCTTATGGCGGTGACCTGGCAAAGTGAAGTGTTAAATCGCATCATTTTCATCCGAAACGTTCATCCGTCCACGCCGGTGTTGACAGTAATGACAGTAATGTGATCGACACGCACCAAACTGCATTTGTTCGATGATCGAACGTCATCAGCTCGAAGCTTTCACGAAAACCTGTCATTATTCCATTCAGTAGTCGCGACGCGAAGCGAAAAGGATTTCGGAATTTTAAAATTAAGATGCCATCGAAATTTAAATTTAAATTTTGTAATTCGTAGCGAAACGTTTGGTAATATAGAATTTCTCATCTTTAAAGTATCTTTTTTACTTTCACATACAACTATTATTCACCTTGAGTTATTGCAATTAAAAAGATACAATCGGTAGTATTAACTAGTAGTTCATACGTTACTGGATAATAACATTGTAGTCATAATGTTGCTATAATAGTAGGTTTAATAGTAGCGACTATTATTACCACACTTCTCAGTGCGAGTTGCGTAATTACATGTTTAACGATAAGAATTACTGCCTTCGGCTTATTCAATTTTCATTTTGTTTCACCGATTACG
Source organism: Bombus huntii (assembly GCF_024542735.1). NCBI lineage: Eukaryota > Metazoa > Arthropoda > Insecta > Hymenoptera > Apidae > Bombus > Bombus huntii. The sequence continues at coordinate 7,897,487 of NC_066238.1, read as the reverse complement.
CTGATCATCTGCAAACATTGAACGTTATATCAGTTTACCATTCTTCGCTTAATGTTATTGACCGGTCTCGAGTGCACTCATGCTTGTATATGAATCAATTTACGCAATTATTAAAGTATAAAATTGTTTATATTACTCAGCTGCATGGAATTTTGGCAAGTTAATCAGAATTTTAATATCGTTAAATTCTGCGAAATAACGTGTTGGAAATTCTTTAATGAGGAATTTTTGGAATTATCTACTTATAACATACCGAAAAAACAGAAAATGTAAGTAATTATTAGACCGTGGATTTTTATACATATATGGGAAATTTAAGCGCCCGAAAAAACACAGAATGTATGTAATCTACAAAAATATATGAAATATCCCAAGTATAATTAATTCCATTTTTTAATTGTACTCATAAAAGTATAAATTTGCATGAATATTTGCAGTGTACACAAGCTGCCGCGCTCAAAATAAGCATTAACACTCATATTTTAGCGAATACACCAAGTTTATGGAAATAAATTATGTACAAATGAGATTATTAAAATTTATTTAGATTTAAGCATATGTTCTTGTTGGATTATGAAAATAGCCGGTGAGACGTGTTAGTTTTCGCATAAAATAGTCGGTGAACAGCGTGTTAAGGACACGGGACGGTGAATTTCGAGGCGAAACCAGGACGCGAATTTTTTCCCATGTTGAAAAAGCGGATTCTGCTGCGAAGATAGAGGAGGAGAGAGTGGAAGAACAGCGCGCCACGCGAATGGAGCACATCGTCGCCGACCCCTTTTGATCCCTCTTGGCCCTCTAACAAGCGAATTAAAATAAGCACGCGTATAACATACGTTGCGCGCCACGTATTCACCGGGTCTGCAGGCTCGTGCTGCCTTTCATGCCTCGCATCTTTCTCGATCCTCCTCTTTTTTTAACCTCCGTCGTTTCTTCTTGCTGAAACCGACGTAGCCGGTTCGCTGACCGCGTATCTCTCGTGCATTTCCTTGAGAAATGCACCGCGTCCTTCGTCTTTGCTCGCATTCACCTCCACTGCGACCGCGTTTGTTCTATTTCAGCAGTCTCGGCACCAACGAATTACCTCCATGAACCCAAGATCTTGAATTTATGGCTCCTTTTCCATTTTCTTACTTCGTCGAAAACCATCGTTCCTGAAAGATGTAGGCTTTTGTGCAACATTGTATATGGTATTTCTTGACTTGAAAGTTCTATTACATACCCACTTGAAGTCATCTTTCCTAAATTCAAACCACTTCTACTAAGTAGTTTTTTTTTTGTACGAATACAAGCTTTTCCAATCCAAACAAAACTTTACGACCTTCCGATACCGTGAATGGTTAGTGTATTGCATAGGTTAAAGAATCTTAAACGCGTATAACGTACCCGATACGTAACTGTACTCTCTTGAACCTGTTCTTAACCTGAATTCTACCTTCCGACGAACGATAGAGACTCGTGGTTGAATTAAATTAATTCCGTATATTAATAAATCTTGTGTACCGGTTTGACTTCGAGGGAAAAATTCCACTCGCCGAGAGAAATTTCGATTCACAAGATTGCCGACTGCCGTGCAACAAAGTAATTTTCCCTGCTTAAAGACATCCTCTTACGTGCGTAATTCAACCGTCTCGCCAATCACCTGGAACCACTTTGTTGCATCGCGTGTCTCTAATCCAGCGATTATAAAGCAACCGTTTCGAAGTTGATTATCCATCCGGTGGCAATAAATAAGCGTATACACGAACATGGTTGCAAGGACGCTTCCGCGAGCGTAACAATCAAACGATTTCTTTCTTTCCGTGAACTGGTTATCCGTTGTGCACACGGTCTGGCTAAGTAAATGGTTGGGAACAGGCGGCGGTGGCGAGCCAGCCGTAATTTCGCGTATTTCCTGCCGCTGGCAACGACATGAAAATGCAAACATGCCCTCTCACCTCGGCCGCCGTTTGTTCTCGTTTATCCTCATTGTGCGCGATGACAACGCGCCGTGCCGGTATCACATCCAGCTTCCGGCGTGCACAGTCACTGAATTAGATGTGTCACCTGCGAATATCATTAACGGCCCTTAGGATGCAGCTGCGTTTCTACTACGGCCTTCACCCTCCTGCCCCTCTCTTTAATCCCCCGGACCAGAGGGACGTGTCGCGTGATGTTTAAACAGGCGCGGAAACGCGCGATAACGCCCGGCTCCCGCCAACTACGATAATGGCCGGAAGGACAAACGATCGCGAACGCTGCTTTCCTCGATTTTTACGGCCGCTGCACGCGAAACCGGAGATAATTTGCAGGGCTTGAATGGAAAATACGCGGCTCGGATTGTTGCCAGTATAGTTCGCGTGGTTAAATTTTGCGCGAGTATTCCTTCTGATCGATCTATTGTTTCTTTTATCACCTCGTCGATAGAGATTTATCAAGTTTACAATTCTTAGCTATTGAATTACGGCAGGTACACTCCTGTTCATAGATATTATCTAGGAAACTTATTGATCATATACAAAACTCATACCATATTCGTGTAAGATAAGTAACAAATTGGGTTTGATTGCCAAAGAAAATGAAGAACATTGAGATTTTTTACCCCACTTCCAAGATTACTTTTAAAATATTCATTCTCCCAATGTAATTTCATGACCTACAACAAAATAAGATGTAAAAATTCCTGTGGACCGTCGTCGTAAAACGAAACTTAACGTAATGGTTGGAAACGGTGGTGAAATCATAGAGAGTACGTATCGAGGTGGTTGGATGGCTCGTATCGGTGGTTGACGACGAGAAGAAAAAAGTCTGGTAGGGGTTGTCGCTCGAGAGTCGTTAAGGCGCTATCGCGTGATTAATCTCCCCGTTGCAACGCGAGAGCGTCAGTAATTCTCACGGCAGGCATCGAGTGCGTTACTTGGAAGCGTCATATACGCGAGGTTGAAACAAAGTGTGCGCACGATCGTTTCCATGCGACTGCCTTCACTGCGTCGACGACGATGTGTGACAGACTGGTGACAAACCGTGCTTGCTTTCGATAAGTGCGACCACGTATCGCGTCTATCTACCGAGGGAAATTGCGACGACGACGAGTCGTGCCGTTTCCGACCACTTCCGTTTCGTTTTCTTCCGTGAAGAAATTACAGGCGCCAGGATTATCGATTTTTAGAACTCGTTTCTAGAACTGAATATTTCTGACGTGATCCTTTCATCCAGGAAATTAATCTGTACTTGTAAAATTATTGTAAATTACTTTAAATTATTGTACATATTACACATATCAGGAAATTATTTCCTGCATTTATTCAGCACTAGTATAGGAGTACCATGAATGAATTCTTGTTCTTCATTTCATAATTATTACTCATCCAAGCGCTATATCTCAGAATAAATTTTTTATTAAGTTCAACCATCTTTCACTAGTAACAAACCTACCAATTAACATTGAAATAAAATAGTAGCAAGTGGAGTGTGAAGAATGTAGTACAGACACTATAGAACTCATGTTGGTTCCGTTCAATGGCCACCTAACGTTACATCTCACCTGCAATAAACTACATAATTTCAAACATCATTCAGTTATCACCGATATAATGGAACAGAACTGGCAAGAACGTAACTTCAGAAATCGAGCAACAAGGAACGGCATTCCGGGCGTGTCCACATGACAGGTGGGTCTCGATCTCACGCTAGAAAACGCGCATTCTGAGTCTATCGCTTCTATCGACCCTATGATCCCTCGGTCCCGTTAACTAGCCGTGCCACCGATAATAGTTTTATGCCGCTTCCTTGATTAAATCATAGCCGGAGTAATAGAGGCCACGAGACGGGGAGGAGCTTGCGTGCAATTACGTTTGTTTGCTCTGACCAGAGATGAGAACTGATCCTCCCCTCGCGTAGACCTGCTTATCCTCCGACTCCATTAAGATTCCTAGGAACAAGGTTCGACCTCTCGCTGGAACGTATTCAGAACATAACGTCAACGTTACGCAGTTTAGAAGAGGAAAGAAAAACAGAAGACAACTTTGACGAGCACGGCAATCACGTATCAGGAAATTTTGCTAGAAGGTTTTGCCGGGCGATGTGACGTTTACGAGCACGTAACGTACAAGAAATCAGAGGAAAAATAACGCGTAAGCTGAGCACGGTTCAAGAAGAAGTTCCTGTTCTAGAGTTTAAAACATTGTACATACTTCTTTGCTATTTTACAAAACGAATTGGATGAAGTTCTTATGCTGCGTAGGATGTAAGCAATACGATCAACCTTAGCATGATAAATACGAATGAGACAGTTAAAAGATAGACCGCCTCTAGCACTGGTGCTTTTAACATTCTTTCACGATACTTTCTCTTCTGAACTCGGGAATATATTCTTTCGCCTTTCACATGACAATCAACCTGTCATACTCATCATCCTTCAATGTAACACTCTCTTCTTCGTACGTCTATAATTTATCCTTCTTTCCAAAGAACATTCCCGACTAGTTAAACCAACATAAAGCGTCCACAACTTATCCAAGTAAAACGTTCTTCTTACCGTGCACTCGGTATTATTTTAAAGGACTCGATAATCATTCGCATCTGTGCGAATTGCGTCGATTACGAAAATTCAGGAAGTAGAGCCAGCCGACGTTCTCGCGCTATTAATTGTCTGAGTCATCCGGCAGACAGGGTATTCATTGTTCTACGACCGACGCAACCGACCTACAAATGGCCATTGTTTTTCAACGCGTAATCAACAAATCGCTCGTCTTCGGTGCTGCATAATTCAACAGGACGGATGAGTGGATTTGTTCGTTCGAGGATCGCGATACACAGCCGTACAACGCGGTCAATTAAACGATCATTATAATCGCGGCTGCTCGAAATAACAACGTTGGCCGAAGGTGAAACGCGACTCGAGCCACCTATCGATTTTATCGTCTCTCGTTTCGGTCAGGGGATAAGAAGTCAGGTAGCACTCGGTACAATATGCTATAAAATTTTCTAGTTAACCCACAACCGTTCTGAGATAACCGGTTCTCCATCGGGTGCACAGGGTACCATAACGAACGAAGATAAGAAGTCGATCTCTTATCGTACGGAGTCTTATTAATCTCTGAACTTCTTGTCTTCATATTCTCTGTGTCTATTCTTTTGCTTGCCACGCATAGATTTCCCTGTTATCTTCTTAAAGTTGTTCTTTTGCGAAACATTGTTTAATTGAAAGCAATGAAATTGCAAATATTTGCTTCTATCGTGAAAGAAGTACTGGTAATCTAACACGCTATTAGTCAACGTTTTCTTTATTGCGATAAGCAGAAGCTTACGCTGAATAGTACGAATACATAAATGAAACGCAGTATCATCGACTCTTTCAACACCACCTGGTCGCAATCGATTGAACGATTAAACACGAGTATCGGTTCCTCCGCTTATTGACGCAACGTTCTCGAAATTTACACTCATCGATCGAACCCGATACTCTACATACAGCTATACATAATAGGCTCGTAGTACGAAGTTTTGTATAACAGTTTCGTTAATTAATGGTTCTATATAACAGACTACGCTTCGACATCTTCTGGTAAATTCACCCTTGCTTCAAAGAATACAAAAGTTATAATTTTTTATAATATTTAAAATATGAAATTTACAGTACGAAAGATAAGTAACATATGAAACTTACAAAAAGGATTATAAAGTATTACCATTAGTCTCGATGTTTCAAGCTTTATTATCATGTGAAAAATCTATTAAATGATCAGATTTACACCTGGAGATCTCTTCTCGTAAGAGTATTTATTAATATCTAGACCTCGACAGAGGTGGATCAGTATCGATCAGTGAAGAAACTCTCTAGGGTTTCATGTATCTAGAGAAACGGCAATTCCTTTCCTCGATCAGCGCTTAATACGTTGATAGTCTAATACTATCGGCTGGCCGTGATAGACCTTTGCACCTTCGTCTTCATTATCCATCAACCACGCCTTGGTTCCGCTAGATCGTTGATCTCTGCAAAGGCCACGGACGATTCTATCTCGCTTGGTTGGGTAACTGTATTTAATGTAGCCGTGCTCAGGTACGCGATGCGTCTTCCAAGGGATTTACTGGCCCGATGGATTTAATTTGTTGCGGTTCTACACGGGATTAATGCGTACATTGCGGTAGAACCATTCGATAATGTATCTTTCGGAAACGTTAGAAAGTCGAATGACCTGCGTGGACCTGGTCCAGACCAATTATTTCAGATTTAATTGCCCTGACTGGTGGGTGTATTGGTCGAGTCCATCGTCGTTTCTAATCGAATTTCTCGATCTGTGATCGTGAAAAATGTATTCGATATAAAGTATCATTTAGAAGCAATTATAGGTGCAATGACCACTGTTATTAAAATAATTCGCAAATTGTTATACACATATAGCAACAAAATTTTTTGTAGAATTATACAGTCTTTGTTTGGCCCGTTATCTCTGAACTGATAACTACTTGAACATATTTAGAAGCGGTTTAAATGCCTCGCCGAAGCTTTGGACGGAGAGCGCAGCGATTAAAGCATCCATCGAATCTTTCGATATTTCAATCGGTCGAAGAAAATCGAATTTACCTCGTCGTTCCATTACAAGGGACGCGAACGCTACGTTGCTCGATGGAAGAACAAACGAATTACATGGTGGAACGAAATATCGAAAAGGGCGAGCCCGGAGAAGCAATAACGTCGAACGATGACCGATCGCCGATTACCCGCCGGGATGAAGAAAGAAAAGTAACGTGCCGTTCGTTACAGGATCGAGCAACGAGGATTCAATTACGATCAGGGAAAATTAGAACGGACGTATAGTTGTGTGTGCCTTTTATCGAGCCACGAGACGGGACTAGACCAAACCAGACACGATCGAAAGAATTTTCAGCCCTGGCGGTCCGCCATCGTCGTCGCGCGGAAACTTTTGACGGCTGTCGTCTTCGGTCCGGGAATTAATGAGATTCCTTTCTTCTCCACCGTCATCCTGATGGTTGGAAAAATATTCCCGACGCTGCTTCAACAACGGTGCATCTAACGTCCCCACTTACCGAGTCCTCGGTGTCCGGTGAAGAAAGAAACTTTTTCGCAGCTGACTCGAACGCTCGCAGTCCCGTGGATTACGCGGCAATTTTAAACTTATTTCGACGTGGGATTTATGTTTACCTAGAAAACAACGGACCTTCGTGTTCCGTATCTTCCTCCTCCTCTTCTTCTACCTCTCGAGCCTCTGTTTTTCAACATCCCCCTTGCTTTTTTTTCGCCTTCAGCTCCTCCATCGACGCTTTTACCTCTTCTTCGCTCCTCTTAGGTTCAAGGAAACTTCTTACATATTTTATATTCGATGCGCGGCCCCGTTACGCGTCAACCACGTCGCTCCAACTTTCCGGGATTAACTGAGCATTAGTGTCTCGCCGTGAAGATCAAAATTCCTTGATTTATCGTCTCGTTGCCTTAACCTATCTTCTTCTTCCTCCGTTCTTCATTTCCTTTGTCCTGGTCGTGTTTTACGTTCACATTTTCTTTGACCGTCCGGACACGATCTTTGGGATTCGAGCGAAACAACGAGCCCGTAAATTTGGTAGTAAATTCGTTACGCCTTTCGGATCCCAAAGAGACGTTTCGCAGCTATGTCGGCCATTGCGCGCCTCATCGGATTACATACTTTAGTTGGCAGACGTCTTTGTGCCTTTGTCGATGTGGTGTAACGGGGCGTTTCACAGTGACGGATAACAGTCGGAGGAATAATGGGAAACCATCGTGGAGCTTCGCTAAATCAGGAATCAATTTTCGGGAAGAATCTCTTCTTTGAAGGAAACATGGACAGAAAAAAGGAACCGTGACTGTGAAATGAGATTCGTTTCTAGCGAGCCCGCAAAAACAGAGCACCAAGGAAACGAGGTTATTAAATTGAACCGGCAAAGAGAGATGAATTTTACGTTATTTTCATCGAGTTTCCAAGATTTAAGAACAGATACGCGAAATTAAACTGTGTTCTTTAACCAACAGTTTTTAACGAAGCATTCGTCGATTATTCAGCTTACACAGAAAACGATCTCTCAGAGGTCTTTTCTTTTATTCGAGGTTTTCGCGTACGCAGAGCCGTCGAACATTCGACAAAAGGATGAACTCGAGGTGTATAAACACAGGCTATATAAACTCTCTACATATCGACGATATTCTCCCTCGTGCACGTATGCGTTCTTACTTACGGGCCAAGGCTGCAATTAGTCGGTAGTCGATCTATGAAGAACTATTTTCGGTATTTCTAATTCTAGTCGATCGGGGAGTGGCAGAGAACTCCGGGGCGGGCAAGGGAACTTTTAAATTGGAGTTTTGACTGGACGCATTGAGACGGACTTAATGTGATTTCGAATTGGCCGGAGGCGCGCGCGTACAAGGGAAAGAGAAATCGAACGGTTTCAGGAGGAGGAGTAGGGTGAATTCGACATCCGCCGACGCTGACGCCGGGCTTGCGAGACCTGTCCGTTCTTCCAACACCCTTCCACCCTTACTACCTCCTGCCTTCCATTCCTGATCGTCTCACCCTCCCCCATCCCCCTTCATTCTTCCTCCTCCTCGAGGCAACAACGGGGAATCCGTTGAATGAGACCGATTGACTTCACCGCTTCGACAAAAGGTCCGTCGAATCGCACCGGGAAATTCAGCCGCCACGTTTTTCCTGCCTTCGAATCAAAAGGGCGTTCGTAGGATCCGGTACTGGAACGCGAAGGGAGTTCGTAGAACGTGTATACGCAGCAAAGTCCCGTACGTTTTAACTGTATGAAAAAAGTTATATTTCACGTAGATTCATTGCAGTTAAAGACAGCTTTAGTTGATAATCCTTGTTCTATTTCTAGAGGGACATAACCTTATATCGCTAAGCTTTATTGTAGATTTTAAGATAAAATTATATTTTTATATAGTCGAAATATATGTAGTTTCACATAAATATTTGTTTCATATATATATATATATATATATATATTGCACGTATATATCGAGGTGTACGTAGTCTCATAATTCGTCGAATTTTCATCATGATACAAAGAGCAAGAGAGAAGAGATGAGAAGAAGGAAAGCTTGAGTAGCACTAGAGATCTCGCGATAACTTAACGACAGTTCCTTAAAGGCTAGTCATATCGAGACTGTGCATCTCGGTACCGTGCACACGATCCATAGATAGTTGATCTTTTTTACAAAAAAGTTGTTGCTCATCACGAACGAGAATCGCGCGTAATTCGCGAACCGTCGATAGCTACAAATTAATCGGCCTGATAATTAGCGGTGGAATCGTCGAGCGGCGCATTACAAGGTGATAGTAATATTGATTGATACGAAAGTACACCATGCATCAGAGAAAACAAATACTTGATGAGGTACACAAACGTTATTATTACCGGGACATTTATCGTTCGAGCAAACATCGATCCGGCGTCGGTCTGCAATCGGGAAGTTTATTCATATTTTTAACGTTAATCGCACGAACACCGCCGGCGAAAACCAATTTTGGCAATGAAAATAATTTCCTGGCCAATTCGGGTTAGCTATCGAACAGCGCTGTAGCGAGAACGTTCCATCACCGTGTACACTTTTCGCGATCGCGAAACAATGGGACCGTCTAATCTACGCTGCCGAATCTCTCGCCGCGACAGCACCCATCCGTGCACTAGCTGTACCACGGAGATAACGCGCTCTTTTTCTGTCATCGTCATTATCGAACGATTTTGGCACCCTGTTCAGCGGAAGTGCTAGGTGCATGGGGTGAATAAAGAACATGGCGCCATGTAGATTGGATACACCGTGCGATTGTAGAAAATGTAAATTTATTTATTAATCGATATATATATATAAAATTTAATTTATCAAATATAGTAAATGGTATTTATAAATATAGTAAATGGTTATATTTCCTATGTTAAATAAATTCTTTCCGATATTGATAAATATTCTAACTGAAGATGACATTTTTATTGGATTTGATCTTACTTCGACATTCAATATGACATAATTGAAAATAAAACTAATCTGTTAATCAAAAATCACCCGTGTTAAACATGTGTAACATGTACATATGTATATACTCATGTTATCGGAAGGAAGTACTAAAAACGACTGTATTCGCTGGAAGGATTTGTACACGATAGGATAAAGAGGTGAACGAAAACAAGCAAACGAGCAACGGCAGCGTGTTACCTGTACTTTCGCACAGCGATTCCATTCATCCTGGTAACACCGACCGCCGCCACCACTATTAACCCCAACCCCCTCTGGTCTAGCAATTAACCCAAGTGCGGGATTCGCAAAAACGGATTTCCCGAAAGCGTGGCGTTAAATTAACGTTTGCCGGCTCTGATTGTCGGACCGTGGCTCGTGTCGCCCGACCGGAAATCGCAGCTTGAAAGGGTCGATTAAACGACCGCTCGTTGATGACGCTGACTATCTTGTATCCTCACCCGATTGTTCTTACGTGTCCAAACGAGAATCGCGTTTCGAAATCGAGCAATACTTCCTATGTTAATAGCATGTTCTATAATGAAATTTTCAGAGGAATATTTGTATGTTACACGTATCGACATCGTATCGTATTTCATCGCCTTCATCTATAAACACGTCATTTTTCTGACGTATAAAAATTTGATACCATCAACGAACTTTTCTACGAATAAAAAAGAAATATATTCGGACAAAATAAAATCCTTGAATTTTGATGATCGATCAATGAACAATCCATGTTAAGGGTAAACCATAAGCGATCGCGTGCGTGCCTGTGAGATCGTAGGCGAACACACGCACATCTGTGCGCACGTGCGCTCGCATAGATAGAAAGAGCAGAAGGGTGTCATACTATAAAGGTTGATTCGATAACGAGCTCTTTTTTCGAGTACGGAGTGGTTGCATCCGAATTGGTCGGATTTGTTTCGGAATGGGACTGGGTCTCGAGAGTCGGCGGATAAAAAAATATGGAGGGTGGCTGGCCGAAATGAAGGGACGGAAGAAAAAGAAGGATTTAATATCACAACGCCGCATAAGGCAAAAGAAATGCTCGAATACAACGGCCGATGCAAAAATAAATCCTTTTTATTCAAGTACCCTTTTTCATCCCTCTTTACTCTTCCCTTCACTTTACATCATCGTTCTCTGTATGATGCTATGAGAAGATCCAGTCTGTGACACCCCTCGAGATCGAATCCGTGAAAGAATACGGGTTGGGTAAATTTTATACTCAATAAACGGTATGATTATATGGTTTTATCGAAAGATTTTGTTGTGCCTAATCTATAAAGGTTGTAGATGCAATCTAAACGCGGTTTTGATCGATCTCGTTCTTTTACCTTTCTCGAAATCGTTCAAGTCGATGCACGATCGATCAACACTTGCCGATTACTCGTCCTCGGTCTACGTAACATTTTCATCAATTTTATTTAAGCATTTCTAGACCAGCGATTCCTTGACTATCTTCTTGCGTATAGTCTCACGTCCTTGGATAACTATGCCGTATAAGTTTTGCATTCCACCAGCGAATAGAATCTTGGCACAAGTTCCACTGCTGCAGCAGTCTAGATCTCGCTAGCGATTCCTCCGTTCTTGAATTCAAAAGTACTCATTGATCGTGGCTCGTTAACATTCAGCATCGACTCTGGTCTGTCCCATTTAAGCATCCATCAGCGACGTTCGATTTCTCGTGCTATTTCTAGACACAAACGGTGTGTCTGCGCGATGTTATCTCCTTGTAGTGTCACACATGGTCGCTACAAAGCAAATGGCCACTAGAAACCGCGTTGTTTCATGAGAGGAACGTGTCGTAACTGCAGATGGCGCTTCCAGTGCGTTTCGATCGATCCATTGGACACGGTGATCTTTCATTGTACGTTCTGTCGGATACTTGATCCTTCTCGCAGCCAGGTGTAGGTATTGCGCATGATCAATGTGGGTCGATCAGGATCGCCCTGACCCGGCTCGTCGCAGTTATTCTTTTTCTCGGAACGACCGTTCGATCGCGTACAAATTGCGAATCCTGCTACCGTACACGAAGCCCGCTATTTTTCTTTGGGACATTTGCATGAATTGGATCGGCGTTTCCCGGCCAAGGGACGATTGTTTAGCCTGACACGACGATAATCTATAGAAGGCCGTGGGAATATACTTTGTTTCGTTCTTCAGTTTCTTCTTTGCGAAATGGGGTCGCGATTAATAGTTTTGTTGACTTGATCGGCTACTCGATTGAGAGAGAAAATTAAAGAAAAAGAACGAACGCATGATAGGAAGGAAAATAGATAAGGAAAATCTTTCTGTATACTATTCCTGTAATTTTCATACAATAATTGGAATAGATTAAAGCGATATACACAAGTAATTTCCCACGAAATGTCCCACGATCTTTGACACTTTTACACGGAACATTTTAACGAAACTGTTCACGTGGTTTCACGTGGACATCGACCGGCATTGTATTCCAATTCCATTTGAATTTCAGCAAGTAACACGAGCGTTTGGTTGCGCGCTGGTATCGTACACCTACGCGGACATCCGCTCGTAGAGAACGCGCGCGCACGGTCGAGCTACTTACAGAACGCTCGCGATGCCCGCTATGCATCCATATAGAACGTACACGCACGCGGGACGCGCGAGCTGCTCCGTGATGTACCATGAAGCGCGCGCGTTGCACACATGCCTCGTGCTCACGGGATGCCCAAGATGCTATGTTGAGGGACACGATTGTCCGTTCGGCGTCGAGTCTCGATATCGAGCGTGCACGCGTGCAGTTTCTTTCCTGGTGGTGTGTAACAATGAGGATGGGGGTTGCACGAAGGCATCCGTACATGGAATTTTATGTGGTTGAGGGGTTACAGCTCTGTTGTGATGTAGGTAATAGCATTAGTGCTGTCTCATGTGGAATTTAAACAAAAGTAAAATTTTTTTGTGGATGAGTACCTTTTTTTTTATTATTCGTTCATTTTGTGCTAGTTATTTTTGGTATACTAGATAAATGATGCAGTGTGATATATAAAACTTATTGTTATGGAAATATTGGAATTCGACGCCTTTTTTTCGTATTATTAAGTTCTTTTGTATTGTCCATTTATAAAATTGTATTAAAATATACAATTAGAGATCATTGTAATATTGGTTAATATCTCTACTCGCGAGTAGATATAACAAAATAAAACTACTATGTTATATACTGGTGAAGAAAAAGATTACGATCGTAGAGGATCAGTAATTCCGTCTATAATTCCATGGTACGACTTTCGAACGTGTTTCGACAACCGTATGCGTATTGCCTGGATGTAGAGATCGTAGTTCAATCGTTCCCGCGATTCGTAGTCACGATAGTCAGGGAGGGGAACTATTCGTTGACAGTCTAGTCGTGGTTCGAGCGGAACGCGTCCCTGACGTCCGGATTTATCCGCGACAGAGCCGGGATTCATGGAACGTCTGTCCGTTCTCGTAAATTTGCCAGATAAAACTCGCGCGTCTCGAGTGAGAATTGCGCTCCTTCGACCGCAGTATTTCACCGGGGCTCGTTCGACCGTACCGATAGTCGTCGATTTAAAGGGAACAGAAACGTTGAATTCGGTGCCCTGATGGTCATTTGCGATATTACGCTTTGAGTGGAACTCGTAAAGAACACTTTAACGAAAAATACCAAGCAATAAATATATAGAATTGCAAACGTAAAAAAAAGAAAAACAGTCGGCCATCTTCAAAGACATCTGCAAAGTATTCAATTTGCAAATCATACTCTAAAATCTATAAGGAACACTTTAACAAAAAATATCAGCCGATAAAAATATTAGATCACTCGTCTTCTTCCCGTTTCATTTTTCCGCTACCCGCGACACAGAGAACTCCAAATTCAAAAATATTCAATTCAGGCTTCATACATAGAAACGTGTTTCTTAGTCGCCGTTTCTTCAAGTTCACCCCGCATGAACAAAGGACTACAAAGAAGACGAGTAACAGTAACGATATTACACAAAGAGATAAGTCACGTTTAGAGTTGCGAAAGGTTCGTGAGAGGGTTAGACTATATGGTGGTTGTATACTCCCATTCGTTGACCTAGCATTCTCATCGAGAAATATTCAGTTCGGCAGAAGCGTAAGGGATGAGAAAAAGGAAAAACCTTATCGGCGTTTGTTCTTCGCGATTTTCACCTTTCGCTCTATAAAACCAAACGCTGTAACGAATTACGACGCGATTCCACGCTCGTCTTTCTCGTTTTACTCTTGCCTGCCTCATTCTAGCTGTCTGTCTTCAAACGGAGTTAGTCCGCTTTAAAAATCCGCCGCTCCTCGACTCTCTCAAGCGTGCTCGAGTTACGGGCCAAGCTGCGACCTTTTTCACAGTGGATAGTCTGAGAAACGAGTCGTTCGAGCCACGACGAGCGCGTTGCGCGCACTGCCGCGGCTGCTACATGTTGATAAATGAGTATAAAAGGAAATATTCCGATGAATATTTATTTACACAGTTTAATTGGAAAATCGTTTTAACATTAATTTCAATATCGATGGAGAACTATAATTAACGGTAATTGGTTTACACTTTGGTCCATTTTACGAAGAAGTTAACAATTAATTCATGTAAATGTTAGCGTAGTTAGCGCGGTAGTATTACTCAACTAACTCTGAAACGCATTGAAATTCCAATATCCTGAATTAACTACGTCTCGTGAAAAATTCCACAGAAGCATCGTACATTGAGAATTATAGTAACCAATAAACGGAAAGTATTCTAGAATTCGCAGCTTGAAAGGCTGTACTCTCCCCGTGGAACCGATCTGTTTGTCGTGTTACGGTAAATTATGATCCCATATTAATATCACGAAACGCTTGCTGCGCTATCGGCGAGTGGTTCCACCAACCGGTTCGTGAATTAATCTTTTATCGGACACGGCGTTTTAATTGGTGCGGATTTGTGTGTCAGATTAATCGCGCGATCGCTATCGGCGCGACTGGAAGGGATGGGGTCACGTTGCGCCGGAAATACGCCACGACCCGCGTGATACCAAATGAAGATAAATGGTCCCTGGCCACGGAAGGCGACGGGTAATTGAAACGTATAACGAGATTCTTTGTCCCGTTACGGTTGTATCTTTCTGGCATCGTGAAAGTAGACAAGAATGGGGCGAAATGCTTCCACGTTGTAATTCGTGATTTGGCAGCTCATGCTCGTATTCACATGTTAAAGGAGACAGCAGTGGATTTCGTGATGATACCCAAGTTTAGATTGAATACTAAGCCTTCGTATTTTATAAACATTTATAACTCTTTTCTTTTCGAAGATATTAGAATTTACTATAGAAAACTTAAATATATGTCCATATTGTAGATATGTTTAGCATTTTGAAATTTCATCGTATTGTAAATATTAAATATTGTTACACGGAATACTAAGGTTTATATTTTGTAGCCTGTGCAGGTTTCGTAATTATGCATAGATTTACAAAACAGAAAATTCAGGAACCTTTCCTCTGAGATCTCGTCTTATTTGTTAAAAACTTTGAAACATGGACAGATGCATAAATTAGATGCTTGAACATCTCTTACTCCATCTTTATACTCCGCTATATCGAAGAAAACTTCTTTTCAACGAGCACTTGGATCCTTGTAGCGTAGCTGCTCGAAAGTTTCTATATTCCATCGGTCGTCAATGACTTCGGTTCGCCTGATTGGTCATTCAGAAGTATTCGATGTACGTTTTTAACGAACTCATTCAACCGACGCGCGTTCGTCGCTCTACGAACCTTTATTTTTCATCCGCCAACTTTCTAGAATTCTTTTCGATCTGCTGTTCCCGCGTCGATACGCCGCAATCAACCGCCATTATCTTCCTCGAGATTCTTCGATTCTTCGACTCTGCGACCGTAATGAGGACTGTTTTCGTGGAGAGGTTAATGCCTCGAAAGACTTTCTCGCCCACGATCGAAATCGTCAAATTCGATTATCAGACCCTCGTATTGTCGAAATTCCGCATCTCCACGATGAAACGATTGGGGATCCTTCGAGGCGGCTCGTAAAAACGAACGGTCGAGCTGTAGGGTCAAGGGAAAAAAGCGTAGCGTGGAACGGGAGGGAGCAGAGGGCGTAACGTCGTTTACGAAGTTGTCGGTGGATCGTCGTCGATTGACAGCGAAGGAACAGCAAAAACCACCAGCAGCTGCCCTATGAGTTTTTCCTCTTCATCCCCCCTGCGCGTTTCTTTGGAAAGGGGAAGAAGAGGAGGAGAAAGATCGAAAAATGTGAAGGGAAGGTTCGAGAAGAAAGAGGGAAACGAATTTAAAGGGAAGGTGCTGCGATGCGATGACGAGGACGTCTCTAGTCTTGAAGCGACGGGATCGTTCTTGCCCCCATCTTGAACTGTCCGCTTTCTTTTTAACTCGAAGAATAAACGAATAAATCGACGTTTCTTTATGCAAACTTGCGTTTAATTCGGGGCGAAATAGAAAGGCATTAATTTCGCATGCAAATACCGGCGGCTGTGCAATTCGCGCGTCGGAGCTTGAAGCGCGGGCGTTGCAGAGGGAATCGGAGAAGGAAGAGAAAGGGACACAGAAATGAGCGTGGAGAGGGAAGGGGTCGTCTACGGAGGGTAGGATAAGGGGATGAGGAGGCAGAAAGCCGGTAAACGTGAGAAGGTAGGCAAAGACGGAAGATGGAGATAAATAGAGCGAAAGTGGAAGCGCGACAGAAGGGACGTAACGAATGGAAATAGAAGAAAGGTGTAAAACAGAGAAAACGAAGCGGGATAAACACGCAGATGGATAGGGAGAGATCCCGCATGACGGACAGAGATGGATAGACCTAGGAAAAGGGAATGCGAACGAGGACAGTGTTAAGAAACGTGGAAAGCATGGAGAGAGCTTTTCGAGGCCGAGGGAGAAGGGAAAAGTAAAGTCGAGCTTCCAGTCAGGATTCGGAGTAGAGGCGGCTTTCACGGTATAATCAAGATGTTTGTTGACGTCGACGGCGCAGGGGTTGGTCGAGGGAAGGGTGGCTGAAATAAACGTAAGAACCGAAGCGGGGAAATGAAGGGGTGGCGGAGGGAAACATGGAGGAAGGGGGAAAGACACGGACGTAGGCAGAACCTGTAGAGAAAGTAAGTGTCGCTGGGGAGAAGGGTCGGGAATGGGGAAACGGAAATGCGATTCGAAAGAAACGCGAACGTGCGAGAAGTTCATAAACAATGAGACGTGATGAACAAGGGTGGACAGGGTATAAAAGTGAAAGGGATTGAATGAATTGTGACTGTCACCTCTGGTTAATAACCTTCTCTGATTATGCACAACCTTTTATTAATTTATACGTCCTTTTTCTGTTACAGGTAGGGGCGCTAAACATTAAAATTCTTGTCACTCAGACAGTTATGTACGTAAGTAAAAATAAATCACTATAAGTGGCAATAGTATCATTCCATTTTCCAAACGGCACAAATTTATCTCGTTGTAAAATGTGTCGCGATTCAAGCGGAAGCGCGCGGCGCGTGGAGGCCGCTTAATTAAAACACGATTTCTAGTTCGTATTCCGGCCGCGTGCCGGTGGAAAACTTTCCAGCCAGCTCACGGACGCCCGGTGAATCCCCGACGGGAGCTGTGAGGGGAAAGGCATCACGAGGTCTTAAAGATGCTTCGCCAGAACAGAGAGGAGTGGTTTACGGTATTTTCAGCTAGCGTACGGAGATAGTAACTATCCCTCCGGTGGTGTGGCGGTTTGTGTTCCGGAAGACGGTTTACGGCCCCGCCAGCTGGGAAGCTCTTTACGTACCAGGTGTTAGACCACGGCCAACCGCGAATAGGGTCGAATAAAACGCGTATGATTTACGATCGAGCGCCGCGGCTTCGATTAATTCGCCAGTTCGAGGAGATGGTTCAAGGTCGTTTACAGCTAAGGCGCAGCGCTTCCTCCGAGGGAAGCAGTCGTAGATGTTAGATGTGATCGCGCGTTTTCCTTTCATTGCCTCTCAATATCGAGCTGTTTATAACTGGATCGTAAAACTTGATCCGGCAATTTGTTTGTTTACAACCGGTACGCGGATTGAACGGACGTTACGGAGAAGAGGTCATCCTTCGTTTCCACCCGTGAGGAATATCGACGTTAAGACGTTCTACGACGTTGTTACTCATCTCATAAAAATCTGTTACTATCGGCGATATTTCTGTTTTCTTTCTTAGCGAAGGGAAACGCATGGATAGGTTAAAAATTGGCGAACGTTATATAAACAGGGATCCTTTAATTTGGAAGAAAACAACTGGTTTCTACGAAAGACTATGGAGAAATTGAGTCTAACGGCTCGGGGCAATCAAAAATTTCTCTCTCGATAACGGTTTCAGCGAAAGGAATTCTACGCGAGATGACCTCCTCCAAATTTCACAGCTCATTATGTACCATAGGAATGCGGCAATATCTTCCGTCGGACCCTCGAGACCGCCAGTATTCGTCCTTTCCTCCCGTTCTCGTTCGCAGCCGTCTCGGTCGCGCGGGATGTTCTTAAAAGAATTTGATATCGAATTCTTCCCTTCGGGCGGCTGCCACCAGGCGAGAGAGCCCTGCTTTCCAGGGAAGGAAAGGGGGAGAGGGTAACAGCGGCGAAGATGGAGGTGAGTGCATTATCTGGAAGTTGAACGGACTCCAGCCGCACCCCTACCAGAGGGAAGTTGGTTTCCACGCCGACAG
The DNA here is from genome assembly GCF_024542735.1 of Bombus huntii. Taxonomy (NCBI): domain Eukaryota; kingdom Metazoa; phylum Arthropoda; class Insecta; order Hymenoptera; family Apidae; genus Bombus; species Bombus huntii. The sequence goes on along the minus strand of NC_066238.1, from coordinate 7,878,835 downwards.
GAACGCCAGGCTCGACTCACGGGAGCTTACGATCGGTACCGCGGAATTACGTCGCCGGATAATAACGTTTTATGCCGATTTTAATACGCGACTTCGTTTTCTACCACCTCCCTGCCCCGCTCCAACCTTACAAATCACCTTCGATTGATTCGAGTCGAGTTACGGGGTTCCGAATCCGTCGACTTCTTGATATCAACGATTCTTTTCTGGGAACAGAAGAGATCCTCTTGTGGGTTTCTCGATCACTGCCCTTTGGCCTTATTCTTCCATTGTTTGCCTCGGTAATTTCACTTCTTCGATTTTTATTTCGGGATGAACGACAATCTCAGTCATAATCGTGGTGGCTAGCCATTTTTGAAGAGCCTTCTTACGTAGTTGAATAACAGAACGTAGAAGTATCCCTCTCTTTCATCCTTTCGTTCAGTTACTTCCCAAGCAACAACACGCCCGTCGCATCAAGAATTCCGCGCAATTAATATCTCTACGGCGAGGCGCTTCGCCTGAAAAATTAGAAGCTCCGCGTGATTGATCATCCAATTACGTAATTACACGCTCGACGCCCGTTGTTAACCAAACTCCACCGTCCTCCATCTTTCCTTGGAGCGACCGTGGAAGGATGAAAGGAGTAAAGTAGTCGATAAATCTTAGCATGGCTTCCCTGATAATAATCGCCAACGAGAAGCACGTCGAAACTCCCGTATCGCGTAACGCGATAAACCGCACGGCGATGAGTCTGCTATGTCCAGCAAAGTTCTCCCATAAAACCGGCAGTCTGGGATAATCTCAGTCGCGAGAGACCATCAGTGCGACGCGCGTCGACGCCACCAAGCGACGCGTTTAACGGCGACGGTTAATTAAATTGAATAATTGCGCGTAAATGTCAGCCGGTATTGGGCAACTCGAGACATTTTCAAGCGCTGCACGTGTCGATTTACGAGTGGTCGCGATTCGCGTTTCTATTGCCACACATGGACATCGGTCTGCGGTCGAGCACAACGTTGAACGAGCATCGAAATTACCTGAGACACGAAACGCGTCATCATAAAGTTGTTTATGGGAAAGTGGGGATTTCACCGTCTGGCGAAATTCTGACGCGATACACGAATCGATAGTTTGCAGTGTTAATTTGTGTATCAGTGGTTGGAACTCCGGCAATCTCTTTAAAGCATTTCTGTTTTCGAGGTAGCTTAATCTTCCTCTATTGGGTTATTCCATAATTACTGCAATTTCATATTTTTTCATTTTGAATTTATTGAAATGAAATCGAAATTCACTTATTTAAATACTATTAATATAGAATATAGATCACATAGGGCTAATGTAGGGAAATTGTTATTAATAATATGACGAATTGAATGCAAATCATTTCAATACGATAAATATAGATTGGATGTTCTAGTAAATACCATTTTGAATTTTTGAGATGAAATCGAAATTTAAATACTATTAGTATAGAACATAGATTATATAGGATTAATATAGGAAAATTACAATTAATAAAATCATTGATTGGACGTGATTCGTTTCAATATCGGTAAACATAGATTGGATATTCCAGTAGTATCAATTTCTTTCCCCTTCCTATTTAACCTTTATCTTTGTTTTACTTTATGCGGTATTGATTGAGATTTACGAGGGTACGCGGGTGACTGTATTGTCGCGCGGGGCACGATGCTGCTAGCATTAAAACGAACCTGCAAGGTGTATCACTAATAAATTTTATGGAAGCAAGAAAAATGTTATCTCGAATAGATCGAGGTGCTCGTGAAACTCTTCGAGGATCACGAGAATGAATTAATCCATCGATCGCTTGCTTCTTCATTTTACGAAATGAAATACATAAAAAGAAAATGAAAAGAAAAGAATGATAAAGAATAAAGTGAAAAGGAATCGCGTCTAATACAGTTAATCCTAAATAGAAGCGAATTAACATGAACGATTATGAATATGCAGGCAATCACACGTGAACGCGAGCACAACGAACCGCTATCGCGGTGTTACATGCGTGTAGATAATGAAGTTTCGTAATTAACCAAGTAGATTAAGCGATGGCTTTGGTAACGCGTACGCGAGGATAGAATATTACTAATATCCTACATCATTAATTGCTCATCAAATAGTACGCCTACGTTAAATTACACCGTGTTCGCCGATCGCTGCTCCCATTAGCATTTAGAATAATTATTTAATTGTCCCCTTTTTCAGCGACTCTTGCTCTGTATCTGATAAAATAACGTAAACCTTTCGTATCACTGTAACGATTCATAAAAAAATTAGAACCGTACGAATTTAACAACCCGTAATAATAACGTGCAATAATGTTTCACGGTTATCATTGTCGATTTACAAACGGTCGTAATTAGCCAGTTACATCTCGCTCCCGTTTTCGAGCCGCTTGTCGACAGACGTTTCATTTCCTCGGCCAATGAAATCATCCGGTAATGAATTTAACTTCCCGTCGACCGACTTACGATCTCGCGGAGCATCGCTCTCCCGGGTCGCTTTGATGTCTGCCAGCCAACCCGACGGAACTCCACGATGCAACTTTACTCCGGGCTACGTTTAACGCGACACGAGCATTACGCCGATATTAAAAGTACATCAAACGCGATGTACGGCCTCGTGTGGCGAGAATCTACGCGGCGGCGCGATCTTTATTTGCTCCTCCGTGTTTCGACTCGGTCAAAGGAACGAGGTACGCTAGGTCCGTCGCGGAACTACGCTTCAAACGAAGTTAGACTAGACTAGCGGTGGCGTCGTCTTTTTTTTCTTGACTGGTACCTAAGGAATATTGCGTATTTCGTGTTCAGTTTATTCTAATTTGAACCGGGTGGTAAAGGGCATGTTACAACTCGAATAGGCGTCCAACCGTTGAAACCCGATGACAAATGGCTCTTCGCTGCACTAGTTTGAATTAGCTAGATCCTTTTGAAAGGCAAACAGATCGCACAGCTTACCATCGTTTTCTCCTATTTGCGTCGTTTCTCTTGAACGGTACAGCCCCGGGACTATGTTGATCTTTATGTTAATGCAACGTATATACGAACGTATACACGAACCTTTTATGAATATTACGTATTATATGAAATGTTTTGAAATTTCATTAGCATTCGAGATGGCCATTCATATTGTATGCTAATTGTTTACTAAATAGGTATAGCTTTGCAATAAATATCTTTTTACGGTGAGTGGTGGAATACTTTCGCAAACAATTGTACGTCTGGCAAAGTTTACGAGCGCTCGTGGCCTTCCATCGTTATACATTGTACGTTACGCGAAGTTGCGGTCAGGGACTCGCGCGCACAACGAGATACCGACGCGCGCTGTGCGCAAGATGTATCTATAAAAAACTTTATGGGCCAAAGAGATGCCTGTATACGAGTCGTGGCGAACATATACGGTGCTACGTATATGGATGTAACGCGGGACGGTAATGAAAGTAACGAGATCGCGTCTCGGAATGGCAGTCATTAGCTGGGAACTTTCGATTCGCGACGAAAGCTCCGTGAACGGGGTGGACGGGATAAATTATTGGTCGTTCGTTCGAGTTGCTTTTTCTAGTGCGTCCGGCCTAGTCGATGAAACGCTTTGAGGCCAAAGCCGACGATTCTCGTAACGCGGTCGGATGTAAAATGGTTTTAGCGATGTTCCGTGTAAGCAAACACTCGGCTGTTGAGGCGCGCCAGATTCACGGATAAAAATTCCACGGTAAAGAAGAGCAAATATCCGAGCAATTAGTGCTTCCTCCCTATTATTTGTGCTACCTACATCGTTTCAATGCGTTTAGGTTTCTCGTTCGTTGCTACTAATAACTTCGACGAATGTTTCGGTTTCATCTTGTCCCGTTTCGTTCGTTCTTGTTTCCTTTTAATTACCATTGTTATTCTCGAACGAATTATCGATTATCTCGAGTACTAATTATCTTGCGACACTGCTATAAACCGCTTCTCTTTAAAGTACCATTGTATTTGCATGATGGAGAATCAATCACGCTGAATTGACATAAATGGAGCACGGTGTCAGGATTTCTTGAAAATTTTTATTGTGGCTTCTTGTTTCATCATATTTACGCATTGTTGATGTGTTTGCACATACATCAATTCATGTAATTATTGAAATATAAGATGGATAGTTTGTCAAATATTTGTTAAATTACTTATCATGGTTATTCAATTCAGTAACCTGTGTTAGTTTCTGCGTAAAGTAGACAATCAACAATGCGTTAATATGACCTATTGCAAACGCCTACTTTTTAACTCATAATTGAGCTATAGTATCGCGTATCCTCGATAATTTGACAATTAATTTCACGTCCATGGTTCCGCTAAACAACTATATACATCGTGATTCCAACCGCTAGGTTACGAACAGATAAAAAATTGCCGTGTTTTCCGATCATCGGAGCAAGACACGCGGACGTTATGAGTCCGGGTCACGACAACGTAATTTCCATACGCTGGAAACTATTGGACACGATCGTTGGAGAAAATAATAACGAGATGGCAATCGGATAATGCGATCGTCGCACGGGAAAATTAAAGTACCACTTTAGGGCGACGTAGGGTGGCGCGCGCGACGACTAAGAACGATACAATTTGACGCCGGCAATTAATTCGCGTTCCAGGAACGTCGTTGCCGGATGAAACGACTTCCTCGTACTCGCGTAAGACGCAACAAGTGAAGGGGAGATTCCACGGCGTTCCAGTGACACGTTACACGTATACACACGAGCGCGCTCTCCTCCCTCTTGTTTTTCGTTCTGTAACGAAGAAATTGCAACAAGCGCGAGAACCACCGGCGTTTCTCTTTATTTCAGATGACCACGCTGGAACCGGTCTGACATCGGACCACGCGTAAATTTTTCTGGTATCCCGGCGAGTCGCCGGTCCTCTCTATGTAAATTCGGTTTAATGGTGGTGCATGAATGAAGATTGGGTGACAGGGATCGTTCTGAGATTGCGAATCGTTGTTCCACGCTCGTTCCCTGGACTTCTCGTAAAATTCGCTGGTTCTTTATTAACGGACATGCCTCGGAGAGGAAGATTTCAGAATTTTGGTACACCGAAAACCGTTTCATTCAGAGCCACCTTTCTTTTCCTTCATTCAATTAAAAATGTTTATATATAATTATATATTGAAAAATATTTATACATTATTTCGCAATTTTCTATATAATTTCAATATATCTTGAAAATTGAATAAATTTAGTATTTTCACTAAGAAGGGCAATGTATGCACACAGTAAAATACGTACAGTGTAACACACGCATCTTTTTAATGTTAATACGACACACAGGGTTTTGACGATATTCGTCCTTTCGATAAAATAATTTTTTAACAATACGCTACGTTGTTTCCCGGGGATCCAGTTACGAAAGACATGGCGGGTTATTCAGGATGGACAGATTGCGGAACGGTCCGCTTTATATCGAGATCGGCGCATACGGAGGTCGCAGGTGTTCCATACGAGGCAGGCAAGCTAAAAGCCGTCCCGAACAAATTACCTTTATATCCCGGCTGTCGCGGATCTCGTCGTCGATGCGTTGCGCCCGTAACGAAATTTGTGGACTCGGTCGGTGACCACTATTGAAAGAGTGGATCCGATTGTCTGTTAGGGATAAACGTTTTCGAATATCTGTACCGGGGACAGGTGTTTCTTATTTCAAGGAAAATACATCGTTGACCGGTCGATCGTGTAAAACTGATTGTGAGATTACATGGTGCAGCCTGGCTGACTATTTCTTGAGCGACAAATGGTGGCAGCCTCCTACGATATTTCGTCATTGATGAATACATTGAACTAATTGGACGATGCGTACCTCGTGGTCGTTTAACTTTTCTGCCACTATTCGCCAAGCCTATAGGATTGCAAGTTTAAGTTAAGCTTGTCGACGCTTTCAAAGAATGAAACTATGACACGAGTAAATATAGGTTATTCAGACTTTAGATTCTAGGTTGTCATAAATTAAACAAGACGTTTCTGCGGCCGAAGTTCAATCTATATTCGTGCTTTTAATGAACATCGTCTTTATATACGTAGAACAGACTTAAATAACTGACTTTCGATCTATTTCTGGCGTGCTTACGTACGTCTAAAAACAGAACTGTAGGCTTTTAGCCTTTAAGTAAAAAACTATGATAGTTTGGCGTAAATTTAAAACTCCTACAAGTATTCCGTTAATTTCTTTACCACATTCTAGAAATGCGACTCGAAACGTCGCTGTCGTTTCGTCTTACCGCAAAACCGTAGCCAATTGCAACGCAACGAGGGAACGTTGTTCCACTTTTTCCTTTCATCCTTGCGTGTTTCGCAGCAGCCACGAAGAATCACCTCCCACCGTCAGCCGTTCGTCAGAGAGCAGAGGTTTACACATGACTACGCGTCCACGGGCCGGAAACCAGAGGCTGTAGACTGGAGCAAACACACTTCTATCCGCGTATAAATATGCGTCTGCTTCGTGTATACCTACGCTCGCGCGTACAAATACACATACGCAACAAAACTACACGTCAGCTCGTACGACAAACGTAATCTGTCGTGTGTGTGCGTGTGTATGTGTGTGTGTAGCAGGTCGTAAGGGGTTGTCGTAGCTCGAAGGGTTCGCGAGGAGGCGGCAGCGAGACGGGAGGGACATCAAAGCGAGATTGGCCGTGTAAACCTTCGAGCAACAAAGTCGATTCCTCCCCTCTCACTCCTGTTCCTCCGCCTTCGCTGTCGCTCGTCCTACCCGCTGTTTGCGACCGTCAAGACTCTCTCTCTCTCTCTCTCAACATCTTTCTGTCTCCCTCTCCTTGCGCGTCTGAAACCTGCCCAGGATGAACACCAGGAAACGACGAGAAGGATCCATCTGGGACGAAGGCACGAGGACTCTCCACCTCGACTCTTCTCCGCTACATGTACGCGTTGTCAATAAAATCTCCAAGCTACGCTGGAGTTTTGAAAGAACCCGTTTCTCCCTCTCGTCTTTCACCAGGGAGACTTCAGGTTTTCTGAGCGATTGAAGAATTACGCGGAAGATTGGACGCGATTCGGACTCTATATATAGCAATCGATAAAACGCACGAGACTTACCTTTTCAATCTTGACGCAATACACAGGACAGTAGTGATGCATTAACATGATTTTCATGGATCATTAAAATGAAACACTGTTCGGTAATCTTTATTAGCGAATCCGATAGTTTGTTTCTTTTATGGTTTACTATGGTTATATGGAAAAGATTTAACACTGGACACAATCTGAATTTGATCACCAGACCAAAATTACCGAGCATTCGACGTCAGAGATGGTGCTATCTCGTTAACGATCAGCGACGTTCCTCTATAAACGAAATAATGACTCTGACCACAGTCACTGTTCGATTGGATGATATTAAAACCGTCGCGGTATTAATTCTTATCGACAGAATGAATTAAAATGAGGTAAATTCGCCGCGTGCCCGGAGAAATCCGCGGTGACAGCAATTTTTTCACGTTGGGGGTAGAAGCTGATCGTGCAACCATTAGTTAACTCGTAACCGTACTCACGATATTTACGTAGTCCGACTTAATTGCTGCCTTTCTTGGCGTGTGCGCAGCGCAACGATCGCGCGCATACTTTATGTCCGATGCAAACAACCATTAACGGGCAACGCAAAGCGTTAGAAGTAGTTTGCCTTAGAGCAGACAGCGGCCTAAGCGGTCGAATCGATCGCGCTCTGCCTCACAGCGGCCCATATAACGCTTGAATTATGCATCGACCGGCGAGCAAGAGGGAAAACGAAGGCAGAGGGAAATGGACGAGCACGTGAGCTAATCGAGTCGTTAACGAGGCAATGTCAGCCTGCTATAGGGGTGGCGATGCAGAAACGCTGAAAGTTGAATTTATCGTCGAACTTTTTCACGGGGAATAAATTACGCTAGGGTGAGAAAAAAGGAGAAAAAGTGGAGCGAGCGTGTCCGGTCGCGAGCCCGCAGAAAGATGGAAAACCAAGCGACGCGGTCTGGAACGAGAGGTAACTCCTATAAATAAAGAGGTCGCGTGCGCGACTTCGTGGCAACATTCGTTAACTCGTTAGAGAGTTTTTAGACTCTTAGTTACTTTTTCTTTGGAAAATTTTATGTAGTTTTACTATTAATCTTCTTTGACGGGGTACCGCTTGTTATTTAATGCGAAAGTAGGTCCAAACACGAGTGAAAGAATAATGATTTTGTGTACGAAAGATTTATGGACAAATCGTGCGTATATTTTACGTACAAAGTTCACGTTTTTGCCGATATATCCCAAAAGCAACGTGTATATGTATATTCGCTCCACTTTCATCTCGTTCCGAGACCGTTCCGTTGCCCGTTTTTGGGTCCGCAATCGGGGGAATGATCGATTTCTTCTCGGAGGGTTTCTCAAGGTTGGCTCCACGCTTCCAACCGGTTTCTTACGTAACATCGAATTATGACATACCTGGGGAAGTTTCGTTTGTACCACGCCACGAACTACAGCGAATGCCTTTTTACGAAGATTTATAATTTTTCTTTTCCGTGTCTCAACGTCCCTCTACAGATAAAACACGGAAACTTGCAGAAAAGTAGAATACGGTCAACAGTAGTCAGCCGAGATTAAACGATAAAATACTGGCGCGTGCAGTATAAAACTCTACGTCCCATTATTTACTCTTCCATATACATGGCTGGTCTCTGGTACCAAAAATTTCCAGGCCAGAGGAGAGCAAGAAAGGTGACCGAAATCTCCACCGATTTCGGCCATTATCCCCAGAAATATGACCCGGAGTCGTCGCGAGAAAACATAACTTTCCTTTTCAAGAGGTGGCAGGACTACGTCCATTGTGTTACAACGAAGGGACCGGAGCCGAGAGACCGGGGTCTCATTGTGCGCGCGCGTCGTGTAGAATTCTACCTGGCCCCATTATATCAGCGCGTTGAAAGTGGCACGAAGGCTTCGTCGTGCACGTGCGTGGTCGGTCGCCGCGCGATTCAACTCAGCCCGGGACAATGAACGAGCCACCGAGAGTAGAGGATGAAAGCCCACGGTTACACGAGCGGGCCCTCGCGGAATAATCACCGGGATCGATGTAATCGGTGCCATCGTCCCCGATACACCACGACATTCCCGACTTTCACGCACGCCCTACCGTAAATGGTCGGGCCACGAAAGTGAACGGGCCGCGTCACGATTGCGTAGCGCTATACACGTGCTGGTCACGAAGTGCGCCGCCACTTTATGTCGTGGACTCTTGTGGTTTTTCAGACCACCCGAAGGGATTCTGGATCGAAGATTCGTAATTGAAAGGATTGGTTGAGTGAGGTGGTTGATTTTGCAGTTAGATTACGATAGGAGAAACAAAGAAAGAGCTGTGAAAAATAGCGAAGCGTTGGAATTGTAATTCTATGGTTCATACTTTCGTTGTTATCGACGTTTGTATATAGTATTCATTTCCAGTCATACATTCTGTATATGAAATTGTATAAACGATGAAAGCTCCTGATACTGCAAAATATATTCTGGACAATTTCTCCAATTGAGTAAAGAATTTATCAAGACAAGAACGCCATCCTCGTCAATTAACTCATTGTCAGATCCTTCCAAGAATACTAGAAAAGATTCCAAGGAGGTAGCGAGTGATAAATCTGCGAAGTCGTGTTCATGGAACGAGTTCTCCTGGCACGAGCCACGGTAGCAGTTGTCCGTTTCACGCGCGCCTCGAGTAAATGGAACACCGGAACCGTGTGGGAAAGTCGAGCTCGTGTCTCGATTCCTCCGTTCCATCCTCGTCCTCGTCCTCGTGGATGTCGTCGTCGTAGAGCAAGTCGAGCGGCTTAAAGTTATGGCCTCCGGCTTCGTCGCTGAACCGGAGTAACAGACCCGAACTTTTCCCTCGCGGTTCCGTGCGCGGTGATTTACGCGTTCGTACATTCGCGGGCGAGTTTCTGCTTCTTTGTGCGTTGGCCCGGGGCCCATCATGGTTTCTTTCCTTCCACCTCGCTGGATTCACGAACCTCCGGGGCCAGAAATCCAGAGAAAGGTTGGCGGTTCGTATGAACGTTGTTCGATCGTACGACGAAATCGTTACAGAAACGGAAATCTTTCGCGAAAGTTTTCGACGTAATTAGATTTTCCTTGTTATTTGATAGCATCTATGAAAGCTGCTCAGTACGCGGATAAAATACCGGCTATTAATCTAATTCAGTCTATCTTAATTCAAATCGGAATTGAAATTCGCGCTCGAACCAACGTTGTTCTCCGTATCTCGTCTAACAGTTAAATTTCGCGTCATTCAAGCCTGTTTCTAGTCACGGTTTACTTAATTCGATAGAAAGATGATGAAACGGTTGGCGCGAGCTTATGGACTGGTAACGAATGAGGAAGAGATCGATATCGTCGATGATTCACGTACCGGCGATTTATCCTCCGTTTTGGCTACGGGTGTGAGGATTCGCCAGCATTCGCCGCGCGTTCGACGAAATGGCCTTTCCGGCGGGTACTTTATGAATGATAGACTTCGGAAGAGGTGTTCCAGCAACGTATATCCTTGTATAAAAAAAGAGGATGATTTAACAACTATCCTTTCGATCTTGTAAAAAATTCTAACGAGAAATCCTCCCCTTTCCTTCCTATTCCATATTAAAAGAAAATACACGATGATTCTAATTTAACCTATCTAGAATTAAATAATCCTGTTTAATCCGTTAGATAATCCTGTTAGATCAACTGCCTGTGAAAAGGAAATTGCCATTTTCGCACACACGTTGATTCCAATAAGAACCAGATTGCGCACACCCGATCTCCTCTTTCGAACAGCAAATCCAGCTGCCAAGTCCAGCAATTCGATCACTCCACGCCCTTCCGTTCCGTAAAAACGCAACGGAGCGGTATCGCGTTTTTCAAGCTCCCTTTCAGCCACGTTCATCCGCAAAACACCGGCGGTTCATCCTAGTAACGATCGAACGACCGGCGCGCGCCTGGATCAAAAGCCGAAGACAGGGTGTCGCGTTTTTCGCGGCACGTTTCCGCGCAACCGCGCAATAAACGGCGGATGTAAAATGCAGGTAGCCTCGTTCGACGGTTACCGGAGAAGTTTCGGAACCGCTTGTTACATGCGGCGCGTGTTCTCGAATAGGATGTCACGTCACGATGGAACGTGCAATGCAGTTTCTCTCCTCTCTATCCGTCTCTCTCTTTCTTTCGCTCTGTGCTCCCTCGTTTCTGCATCCGCTCTTCCTATCCTGCTCTCCTCTCTACGTCGTACCCGTTCTTTCGTCGTGTTTATCCGTCCCTGTCGCGGCTCGTACAGCCATACGAGCGTGAACCATACGCGAAACGTACGTTCCCATACGTCGCGCGTCCCTCTCTCGCTTCTCGCCACTCCTGCTTCCGTATGACATCCATAATGTCTATCTATTCAGTCGACCGAGCGCTGCCTCTGACAGCGTATGAATTCCAACTTGAATATGTATTGTCGGCAGCAAATTAATATATACAGCCGCGAGCGCGCGCCGGCCCTCTTTGTCCCTACTCCGTCACTTTTCCTCCTCCGACACCCCCGCTCCACGCTTCTAAATGTAATTTAATAATGTCTACCGGTGCCGCCGCCGCCTCCGTTGTTGCTTCGGGATCCGCGCTATTCAACCGCGTGGAACCAAGATTTTTGCAGGGATCCTCTTCCTCGATACCCTTCTCCAGGACGCCGCGTTCGTGGAAGCATTTTTAATGAATTAACCGACCCTTTCTTCTCACTGACGAGGAATCAATTGTCCACGGTCTGAAGCGAAATGATTACGGTCGTCTGCTAGACGCGGAAACCGAAGTTCGGATTGTGTATGCTTCTAGTTGGGATTGATGTTCGATCATTAGAGACTCGAATAATGGAAATTTTCTTTCGCGAGTTTAGATTGGCATAATAACAAACTCTTTAAAGGTGCTTTCGAGACGCAACTTTTCCCTGATCCCAACTATCCGCGAATTTTTTCGACGATGTAACTTCGGCTCCTATAGTCGTTCGACTATATTTTCCTGTATCATCGATACTATCGTTAAATTAACTCTGGTTGGTAACGCGCGCGCAATAAAATTTCCATTCGGGGGCCATCTGGCCACGGTCCCGTTGCCGCAGGCTAATGAAAATTCCTCCGCAGCTTGGATGAAAACCTCCGGGATAATTGTAGAAATAACGAGGAACGAGGCAGGAGGCGGAGGAGATAGGTTCGACGCCCGACGAGAAAGGAAGGATATTGAAAGAATCTTCGGTGAATGTGGAGAGCATGAAAGAGGCTGAACCAATCGTCAGTTGGTGGCATTATAGTTCATCTAGTAAGCTGCCTTTCGACACGCCTCATTACGCAGATTTACGACGAGCGAACGACCAAGCTGGTTCGTTCGCCGGTTCGCCAGGCGAAGAAGAAGCCGATAGTCCCGTACGCGAACGCTCCGATTCTCGCGACCGAAGAATGAAGCAAGGAAGAGGATAATGAGAGAAAAAGAAGCACACCACGGAATAGAGCGAAGGAGGGAAGGAAGAAATCGCGTTTTCAATGGCGATCTCCCTAAGGGAGACTGGCTGGCGAACGAGAAGGCCGAATGGAGCGCGATGGAAAAAAGAAAAAGACGATCCAGAAACGACGGCTGTTCGTGCTCTGTTCCGCTTCGTCTCGACGGTTTCTGATGCTCCTGCCACGTCCAACAAGCCTTCGCAATTTACACAGTCACCTTCTACTTTCCAGCCTCCTTTCCTACAGCATATCTTCTCCGCTAACTTTAGTTCGACGCTCGACGTCGTCTCCGGTTTCCTCGTTCTCTTCTCCGCCCCTCGGTATGGTCTATTTCCCTTCCGCTTTTCATGCGTACCGGTACTAGGTCCACGTACGATACACGTAAACCAATTAGATGCGCGATAGACGTTCGTTCCGGCGACGTTGCGCCGCGATTTATTATGCAATTTATATCGTGCTCGTGAATACAGATAAGGCCGATATCGCTCGCGGTTCCCGGCCTACCGTAAATATCGTTACATTGAACACTCGCGAACACGAAGTTGCACGACTCGCCAGGTCCAGGTCTATATGGATCGTCAGGAATCCCCACGAACGAGAACAGAGTTATCGTCGTAATCGGACCGAGGTAGCTTTTAAAATTTCCACAGGCCATTACTGTCCGGTTCTAGCTTGATTTTTATCGTCCTCGATCTTTATGGTTCAAACTTTTACTACCCGTTTTCTGGTACCGTGATCGAACTGGAGTTTTTCTTTTTTTTTTTTCCTAAAGCTTTTATTCAGATCCCTTAAGCCTTCTTAGGCGGATAAGTCCTCCGTTAAGTCCATCTTGCTGCCGTTACTTTTCCGAAAAGACACAAAAACTCCAATTAACAGCAGTGTAACAGAAGAGAAATATTCTCAAAAAATTCTGTTATAAATATCGTGGTCGATCAGGAGATCGATATCTTCTTTTCATATCGAGCAACCGCGCCTCTGCTGTTCGAAGCCGCAAACCATGACGTATCGACACCTGTACGCGCTCGTTGCGGCCATTCATCGTGAATAGAGAAGTTCCTTTCGCGACGGTGAGAGCAACAGACGCACGACGGAAGCGTATTTCACAACGAATGAACCGTCCACCGCGCATTTTACCCCATTCCACCGATTCGTTTCCGGCCGGTGCTGTCGAATTCGATGAAAGCGGCATGGTCGAACGGCCCCGCACGCATGGTCGACAGATTCGCGTTGCGTTCGCGAGCGTGACTTGTGATTTGTTTATCTCCATTCCCGAGAGATTTAATTTCTTTAATTTCTCGCCGCGATCGTGCTTCGACTTTTGATTCGTTGATACTTCAATAGCGATTATTCAACGACCACGATGAAAACAGAGTATTATTCTTCGCGAATTATTGTTCATGAATTATTAAAATATTCTAGTTAGTTAATTTTGCAGTGTATGAATATAACGATGAGGATATAAATTTTGCAATTTTATTACTTTCGCGATGCAGAAACTCTTTATCTGAAGTATACATGTAGTAATGGATTGCGTGAAAGATGGTAAGTCTTCATAGCTCCATTAACGATCTACAAAATAACGACCTCATTGTGTCTCTCCCAATAAATTAATGTTCATGAAGAATATTAGAGCTATTGCGATAAAGTAACCGTAGTAATAAATTGCTTGTAGTCATGTCCTAAGGCAAGAAACGCTTTCAAGATTGATATCTCGATAAACAATTTCTCAGTTCTTTTTTTTTATCATCAAAATTACCAAAAACTCATTATTCCAAGAGATACCTGTACGAAGCACCTATAATACCAAAGTGGAAAGAGCACGCAACCAGAGTGGCGAAGAGACGAAATCCCTAGACGGTAGTTGGGGTGGAAACGTATAAAATAGGTGGACGATCACGGCGTAGCGGAAGGGGTGGGAGCCACCGTAAAAGAATCTGAAGGAATGCAAGAACGATCTCGGGGAAAGTCAGAGCTACGATGGTTTCAAGGGCGACGACGAGTTTTTGCTCGATTTGCTCCGGAGCAGAGAAGATTGCGTGGCATGACGGTAAGAGCGCCTTCGGGAACGAGCAGCTCGCGTAGAAAAGAAGCCTCCAGTTCGGATCGAGGTTATATACCGCGTAGACGAGGCGAGCATGCGTCCCCTGTGGTGACGGCTGGAAATCTTTTTGATCTCGGTTGTACAACGAAAAGCCAGTTAGTTTGCGGTTCTTCCGAGAATTTGAACCCTATGATCCTTGGCACTGATCCCTCTCGTCGTGTCCCCGAATCTTCGTAAGGGCTGATGCCGAGGCTTTGAAACGTTCCTTCTGGAAGACGAGAAGTGAGGTCGGAGGATAGGACGAGACAATGACAAGGAGATCGACGGAGGAGAGGACGAACGCAAGAGTATTCCTCCTTGACGATAAGCTCCTCCGTTCACAAAGGGACCACGAAGGCTAATAAAAATCGGCTGTTTGCTTAGCCAACGCTATTACCTGCCCCCTCTGATACCACGATAAAACGGCCTGTCGCCGGAATTGATGCTGCTTGTACGTACCGTGCTTGATTGCGTTCGCTGTTAGAAACGTGTGTTATAGTTAATTGGTTGGACGTTGGGGCTGTCGGATCGATCGTCTCGATAGAGCGTCTTCGAATCGAATCTCCGAAAACTTTCGGAAACCATTTATCTTTCCTGCCACGGTGGACTCGTAACTTGTATGTGCATTTCCAGTTTTAACAAATGTGATCGTGTCAGTGGTGTTTCCTCGCAGAACTAATGAATTTCAGGAACTTTTGTATAACGTGTATGGTATATTCATAATAATATCCTGATAAATGTTGCTAGAGTGACGGTATTCGATTTTTGATCTAGGTGTGAACGTAATAATTGTCAAAATATATCGCTGCAAAATCTTACAGGAGCAAGATGGATCGTTTAAAGTGTTCGACGGTTTGCTGCGAGACACGAAATCCAGGATCTACGATCTACCGGCGCATTCATCCCCCTTTTTCCGCCATTCCATCCATCATCGACCGTAACACCGTCAACGCAAAAGGGTCCCGAATCAATTTAGCTCCATCAAGCATCCACGGAGGAATTCGTCGAGCGCTCGAATCTCACAGAGCGAATTCAACCGCATTCCAGCTCGGTTTCCCGCGTTTCCCAATCGCGGCCCTCGCGCGGAGGGTTACAAATGACCGTCTAACGAGAGTAGACGCGCGGCCGCTCTTAACGAGGTGACGTCACAACAATAACAAACAATTGCAGCCTTTCGCAGGACCGCACTTTAACGAGACCAAAGCTAGCACAACCCGCATCGCGTTCCATCGACGAAACGAGGCTTGTGCCTGGCATCTGTTCGTGGACGAGGGAACGGTTGAATTAGTCGTAAGTCAGTCAGTCACGGCTTGTTAGCGTCGTTAACCCTGACCCTGGGTCACGCTACACGCACGACAACGTCCCGTTGCATTTTCAATTGGAAGGAAAGCTTCGAGCTTGGGTGAAATTTCACGTTAGTCCAAGTGCATATAAACTGTGTCTTCGAGCGATTGTCTCGCTTTGTCTCGAAGTCTAATCCTAACGCCGTCCACGCGGAAGCGCTTCTGAAGGCCGCTCGATCGAGTTCAAACAGGGGAGTTTCGACGTTCACTCGAATATTCATAATCGAATTAGGAGACTGAGCCTCTGAATGGAACGCTGATGCTCTCCAGAGACAGTCGGGGGCGCAGGGGCTTAGGGCGCGTCGTTGAAATGTAGTCGTGTATTGGTACAAACGTCGCGAACGCTTCAGGGGCAAGGAATGTCGTTCGATTAACGAGACTATGTATGTGCGATGCAATTTAGGGGATTTGGAAGTAAATTGACGCCGTTTTCATGCTAATTCGCTCTGTTGACGTTATAGCCGGTTACGTTTAATTATATGCGGACTAGAGATAATTATGAAAAGTCTGAAGTAACTTTATAGTACGTTGATCATTTTATTTCTGCGAATAGACTTTCAACATTCGAGCGCATTAAATATTTCGTGCAAATTCAACGTTGACTACGAAATGATGGAAATGCATTAGCCTATGAATATAGCCCGAAAACGCAGCAATCATCCCTCGCAATCGTTAATCACTAAACTCTCGGATCTCCATGGTGCGAGCGCGATAAATCTGGCAATGGTCGTTTCAACCGATGTACGCGCACGTATGTACACGTGTAAAGAAGGAAACTTGGCATGGCGTCTGGTGATTCGACGGTTCTCTCGATTTCGTAAAATCGAGACAGTAATTCAAACGCCTAAAGGGCCGTGATCGTAAATCCTGTCCGGCGCGCGACAAAGTGTCGCCGTGCGGTTTCGTATCTCCTGCGATTGTAGCGTACGTGTACGTGGCACGGAACCAGGACACGATATATTCCATTTAATCAGTTCCACCGACCGAAATCCTGATATCCGTGGAATGCACCTGACTCCGCCCCTTCTTCGTCCTTCTCTCTCTCTCTCTCCCTCGCTTAACCAAGAGAAACAAACGAGAGTGCACAGAGGCGACAAGAGAAAGGGCCGTGCGATGCTTTCGTCGAAATTTTGCAAAAGAGAAGGGGATGTCCATTGGTATGAAGTCGAGAAAGTAGGAGGAAAGGACGAGATAAATTCGCAGGTTTACGGCACCCTTAAAGTTGCGGGAATCTCTTTAACGACTTGGCAGCCTGCCACCGTGTTGGCCTCCGCAGGAGGGCTGAACAGCATTGATGGTTCTGCGCGCCAGACCGGCCCGGGTTATCATTCATTTTCTCTCGACCGGGCCACGGATTCTGTTAATGACAGCGCTGCGAAATTACTGCGGAACTTCGCGTCCACCATGTGCAACCGGACATAAAAGAAGCCCGTAGACCAGTCACAGGGACGCTATGTTTCCGATCGTCATTTAAGGCAGACGATAGCCTAACTGCGAGTTCGAAGAACTTTATCTCGAGGAACTTTGCTCGTGGGTGGTGTCTGAGGAATTTAAGGATACTGGAATAGTGATAATCTCGGATGCACTCGGTTGTTGTAGGTTTTCAACCTTTGTGAATCATAATGACTAGATATTGTAGGTCCATTTGAACTTTTGGAATCCATTTGAACACTTAGGAATACTTTGAATATCTTAAAATTGTATAACTACGAAGTGTTCTTATTCTGTTTCTCAATCTTGCAACCATTCGTATACACTTTTCGTGAATCATGGCGACGCTGTAGGTCTACTCAAACTTTTTGAATCTCAATATTCCGAATATTCTGAAACTGTAACTTTAAAATATCTTTCTCGAATTTATCAAATTATATCTATCAAATTAGAAACTCTTGGTATACAGTCCTAATATTTAATATTAGGTTAGGGGTTTATATTAGATTATCCATGTGTGGACTGTTCACGTCAGTATCGCCGTGTTTAGGATCATCCGTATTAGGTCCCCTAGAGCCCAGCTCCGTCACTAACCCCCGTGCATCCGGTGAGTTTAAAGTTCGGTCCCACGAGTTTGAGGTCTCCACATCGAATCTGATCAGTCGAAAATCGTCGCCGTCAAATCCTATCGTGGTATCAAAGTCCAACGATATTTCTTGGTATTCTATCCATCCGACAAAGTGGATCATCTTCTTTCAAGACCAGAACGCGTCCAAATATTTCAACAGCGTAAACGTTAAACTCTGTCCTGCGTTTATTCGGTTTCCAAAGCCCGAAGCCGATTTTCCTAACCCCTTCCCTCGCCCATCACGATCTCTAATGTCTGTTCTGCCTCTTCAACCCCGCGTTTCCAATGTTTTCACCGTCTGAGACGCGTTCTCTCGAGAGTGGTTTATTTTACTGTTACTGCCAAGTCCCCCAGGTTCTCTGATCATTACCGTCAAAGCGTCACCGCAGGCTGAGTAACGCGAGATTCCAAGTTCTGGAGAACGAAGAGGATCGAAAAGAGGCTGAATTGCGTCGGAGAGAAAGTTCAGTCGGATCTACGAGTGCCTCGATAACGGGATCCTGGGAACGCGAGTCATTTTCCACGTGTTCTTCGTCTAGCTCGCAGTGACGATCATTCTTTTCCCTCCGTTACAACGCTAGTTTCCCCTCTTTTTATCTTTTCCTTGCTTGTTTGTTGCTGCCTGTGTTTCGACACGAATTGACCATTTTGTTACGTGGATTCTTCGCTGATACCGTTATCGCCAAAGTCTCTCGTAAATCGTACGTCGTTTGGGATCCTTGATCTCAGCTGATTCTTTTCCCCTCTTTCGGTCAGATGGCACCATAGATTGAAAGCTTCGAGGTTAGAAAGGGACATTTTGTAATCTGTATGTCTTTGTTTATTGCGTTCTTTGCTCTTTTCTGTCGTTTATAGAATGGGGATCTCTGACAGTTATATTTATAGTATATTTCGATAAATGTTTTTGTTATAACGTAGACTCAGAGGAACGAAGTTACACGTAACTCTCAAGCTAAACTGTAATTTTGGGAGATATGGTATCCACGAGGGATGTGTATCTACGCCTACAATTAGCCCTTATGAACATCCTGGTTGTATATTCAGGTAACAAACACGCTGGTGACATGTAATATGTTTTGGCCCAGCTCAACGATTTAGTTTCCCCTATATGAGAGGAAGATAACAGAAAGCTTGTTATCCAAGCTTTATAAGCCAATAAATGTAATAACGAAAACTGAAATTCCTGAGATACTACGATAATACGAACAAGGCGCATCTTTACGTCGAAAAGGTACTTTTATACGTAGAAGAGGGAACCAGAGAATACCTCAAATTCGCCGCCAGCGGGATAGCCAGAAAATAAGTGCGCGGAGAAGATGGCAAAGCGAAGCATTATCACGAAGGAAGCGAATTCCTCTTCAAGTTTTCCTCTGGTTATGAATGAGCACAGGGAAGTTGGCTTTGTGCTTCCCGGAATCGGGCTCGTTACAACGGTAACCAAGTCTGCGGAGAATCGCGTCACGTACAACCACTCGTTTACACAGCGCTTCAGTCATGCGTCACACATCTTTCCTAGATCCTCTGTTTTCGCGTGCTTTGTCCCACTACGATCAGTTCGCATCCGATTCGAGAGATTTGGAGACGTAGAACAACACGAGGATATTATCGACTCGCGCCACGTCTCGCCTGTGTGTTCCAGTTCCCTGATTTTCCTCCATAATCCGTCCGATTCTCGAGCGTGCATTAGAGCGGCTCTCCTGGAAAAGCGTCGTATCGATGAAGGCCAGGGATACTAGAGAGAGGATCAAACGTAGATGTTTCTACTGATAGACGTCCAACGATCGATAGCAGTTTCGTATGGGTTGTTTGGCGAAAAGATATATTCGTGAGGGGATAGAGCAATAGGGGTTTGTCACAAATTTATGTTTCTCGCCATTCGATTGGACATGTTTTATAGGATCTGTAGGTTATGGAAGGAAATATGGACGTCTTACGATTGTGAATACATATATTGTATCATGCGTATTTGTTGAAGTTCGTTTGAAATCAACGAACGTACGAGCGAAGCATGAATCTGGATCGTTTGAATGAAAGTATAGTCATAATTAGCGATCTCGTAGACCTCACACTAAACGCGTAATATATGCAATAACGATAATTCCATGTCAAAACCAGATGTTTTTTTAATTATTATTCATCTATTTTGCATAAGAAGTGCCGCGTAGATTCCAACAGATGTGACATTCAAGTCGAAACAATCCAGTTCTTTGATGGAAGTTCTATGAAACTTAACGTCACGTGCACGTGGAATTATATTAGCAGTCTTTTCAATGCGGAGGAACGAACGTTGTTTACCTTATGCATAGTAATGACCTCGGTGTTGGATTCACATCAGGAGGATCGCTGTTTAATCATCAAACGAACGCGTTTTCATCCGGCAAATACACAACGGTGTATGCCTCGTAAATCCAACGGCGACGGCTTATGGGGTTATCACTGTTATCGGTAAAAGCGTAATGGAGCATTTCGTGATTCGGTCGCTTATGTTTCTGTCCAATGGAAAATCATTATGGTAACGATTGTGTAATCCACCAATCTATAGATCTTGCAGTATATTCTGGAATTATTATACAGTATTTTGAATCAGATAGAGTTAATGATATCTTTCTTCAATTCCTTTTCGTCCTGCAATTGCTTACGACGGGGACTATCGTGAACATCGGCGTATCTTCTCGTATTTCACGGTCACGTATGCCTCAGACCATTGTCTGACTGCAAACCTCAGCGTCACGTATGAAAGTGTCACGTTGTGGATAATGTTGAATAAAACTTTTTAAACATACCTGTTTAGCTTGGAATGCAGTAAAGTTTCGTAAGAAGATGGTCTGAATATTTGCTTAAAGTTTTATTGATTTTCATTGATATCTACTTTTGGTCGAATTCGATCGATCAGCATGAAACAGCGTTATAATGGCCCAATGTCGATTAGTGGCGAGTCAAGTAACCGGGAGAAGGAACGATTCCGGAGTTGGTGATAAAATTCTTTTCCCAAGTTATATTAACGCCGTTACTCGCTTCCGCGAACTTCCTGGACGAACTTTAATCGTGAATAATGAAGGAGCCTGAGAATGATTATTTTTCTTGCCGAAGGGAGCAACGATATTAGACGGAGCCCTGTAACTTCGTCCTGTCGCCATTTTTCCCGCTTTCCGAAAAATCCCTACACGTCAACTTGACAAACTTCCATCTGGTTTAATTTCAACCCGAAGCAACGTGAATGCCATCCGGGCGATTAGTCTCGGAGCAAACTAGCCATCTTCTTAAATCTTCCTGAACTTTATTGAACTGTGCTATTACCTTGCTACAATTTAGGTACAGGTTCAGAACATACTCTTCTCTATCTCGTCTATAATTCTTAATCTTAATACAGGTATCAAATAAGTGGTAACAAAACTTCATTAATACTGGATATTTCTCATCAGATTAAGAGATAATAACGATGAGTTGCTTTAACCGATTAACCGCGAGAACGTTTCTTGCAATTGACGAGCGTCGATTCGATGCTAATTTCGCCGAATGTCATTCGACTGCGATAATTCCATCGAACGTAACGAGATCAAGAGTCGGCTGGCCGGTAATTGTAACGGGACTACTATTTGTAATTCATCGGATCCGCGTGTCAAATTTTACAATGCAGGCTTCTCATTATATTTACAACATGCGCGCGCAAGAGTAGCTCACCTCTTGCCCGTCAATTCGCTCCAGCAATTTATGGTCACGGCTCTCTCGGTATATACATGCAGATTCATAGAACGATTATTACCGTTGGCCATCAAAATGCAACGACGATGTTGCAACCGCGACCTGCGTGCCGTCTCTCCGCTTTAATTAGCGTTACAATGATCGGGAAATCCCCGGTATCATAGTGATCGGTCGGTACAGCGTGGATAATTACAGCGCGCCAACCTTCCCGCCCTTGTATCGTGACTGCAATTTCTGAATTTCCTCTGTGGCTCACGCTGCAAGGAAGAAAAACCGGTAATGGACGTTGTTCGCTGATTAATCGAATTTCCTGATTTTCGTGTGCCACCAGGAACGAGAATTTCATTCGTCCGCGCGTGTCAAGCATTTCGAATGGTCAATCGGTGGTCGTAAATAGTCAGAGGGGCTCACAACGAAAATTACACTTTGTCAATTTTTGTCATGTCCGGTATTCTTAATACATTACAGATCTAACACATTATACATTCTTTTTATCTGTTAAATAACTAAATAAATAATTCATTGTTACGAGTCTTTGGTAAAATTATTCGAGATACGTAGAAGATAAAAAAGTGATAATCTGTGTATTATTAAGGAATTCGACAGTAATTGATCGCTCTAATAGTTTGACTATCAAGTTATCAATACTCGAGGAGATTCCACGGTGTAAATTGTCGGAAAGAGTAGGGTCTTGTTCGATGCAGCTGGAATAAAATAGCTTCCAATCCCCGTTCTCCCGCGTCTTTGTTACCATTATCGGCTGGCCCTAAAGTGGGCTTATAGAAAAGAGGAATTATTGCACGGCGGTGATGGAGATAAGTGGTTTCATCCGTGAAACCGTCGGACAAAACCGTCGCCGTCGCTGCTAACCGTTAGCTGCGGTAATAAATTGGCAGAGAATGCCCGAAGGAAGACGCGGTCTGGTACACGGGGAACGGTTAGCAGTTATCGCGGCGCAGCCTGTGGCAAGTAAGGAGAGTAAAACGTCTCGCTTCGTGTCGACCGCATAATTCAACCGCTGTTGGAAGATCGCGTTGCCAATAATTAATACCCCTCGCCCGGTAATAGAGCAGCGTGAAAATCTCGCGACAGCGAAATACTCGGTGCCGTTTCCTTGCGTCTTCCTGGAATCGTCTTGTCGACTCGACTTCGAGGGTGGCTGAATAATTCTAGCGGAGAGAACACAACCACGCTGACAGCGGTTGTAATGAAAATTCACCTTGAAGATCAACGAAACTTTTATTAAAACCACCGAGCTTCAATATACAAAGGACATTCATCTTGAGCGATGATAGAGTCCATCTATTTTGGTCTATTCTTCATTAGATCTTGAGCGTTTCTATTAAAATTTCCCGCCATCGAGGTCGCATGAAACATCTATCGCGACCTCGAGAATTCTTGGGAAATTTATTAAAATATTAAAACGGAAATGGAAGGGGGAGAGATCCATTAAAGTAACCGGACAAGCAGGACCTGAGGGGACAGAGGATTCGCGCAGAAGCAAGTCATCGGCGACGTAATCTCATTGCGGAGCATAGCTCGCGCACAATTCCTCATGCAGACCGAAGTAGCATAACTTTGCACTTCGTCTCCGAGGAATTGTAGGAAACTGGCACAGCCTACGGGGGAAGGAGAGAGAGAGAAAGCAGGCGGAGGGAGGGAAGTTCGGTAACTCGCGAGTAGCTGTTTCGACGACGATGAAGACGTCGATGTGTTTTCGCGTACACGACCGCTTGGCTGCTGCAGATAATTTCGCCGCTGTCTCGAGAAGTTCGCATCGCCGCAGGTGTTTGCTTCGCGATCGGATCGAAAGGTTTCGCCAGACTTCCGATACGTCCACGACGCTCGAAAGATAGTTCGCATCGCACCTTCCACGATTTCGAGCCGTGCGGTTTGTCACGCCCTTCGTTAGAACCGCGTTCCTTTGTACACCGAATTTTAGGGAAAATTCGCTGTTGTTGTCTGGCTGTTAATAATAATAACTTTATAATCCTTCTTTTTATTCAACATCGCGTAAGGTTATTCGTAATCTTCAACGTGTAATGAATTTCAGCCTTTATAATAATTATGCAAGAAAAGGACCGTAGTAATAACCACAACTTTTTAATTTAGTTTGAAACATACACAGAAATTAATGATCGTCATAAGTAAATAAAGTAAATATATAGAAATATAGGCAGCCGATGATTTGATTTCACAGTTATGTGCCACTATAGTAGATTAATCAAAGCTTTCGAGTATTTCAAAGTAACTAACTCCTGATGTATTATTCCAGACATGCTACGAGATGGAGAGGTACCTGAAGGACGAGCCGAAGCTGCAGTCGTACAAAAAGTTGCCCACAGAGTTAGATACGGCACCCTGGAACCTCTTCAGGGCGCCGCCTATCTCGTGGACAGCGTCCACCGGCACCACCAACGCACAATTCGAATCGCCAATCAAAATGGAGGTGAGTATCCGCATCGAAGCCATAAAATGCCTCCACATAGGATCGTCCGCCAAGTTCCACTCGCTTCGAGTATGTCTGGAGCCACGTGTCAAAGTCGTTTCTTTCTTCTTAACCTCGGTGTTCGCGTGACACAGGTGACGACGTCGTCGGAAGACAGGGAAACGCTCTGTCTGGACGATATAAAGTTCAGTCCAGGCGATCACAACCACAACGGCCGCGATAGGGATCTCCTGGACCGGCACCTTGATTCCTTGTCGATGTCGTCATCGAGTTCGGCGTGTTCGGCACTGTCCTGGGATAGTTCGCCCTCCGTTTCGTGCACGGCGTTTATTCTCAAGAAAGAACCCAGCGAGGACCTCGAAGAGGACGAGGAACACGAGGTGCGTCCCAGCCGGATATGCATGCGAATCTTTCGAATTTTCTGTTCGCAATGATGTGTTCTTTTATCTTGAATTTATGATGTATGTATGTAGGCTATAGTTACAATGGATGCGTTTTCTGGCGACTCAACGTTCTATTAAATACCTTAAAATATCAATTACGCAAAGATCCCAGAAGAAAGATACGATAGGTCACTGTTTTTGTTTTTCGTATAAGAGCAAGCTTAGAATTCATTATCTTCTCTAATTAATCACATATTACTAAGGCTTTGGATCGAATAGATCGTTCCTCGTTTTAACTATATTGTTAACTATATATTCTACATAATAGACTATATATTCTATATAAGTTCTACTTATGAATATTTCTTCTCCTGTATTCTTCGTATACACAGATTTTTGTTGCACTGGCTACTTCATTCCTCGGTTGCTTCATTCATCAGAACGACAGTTCGTCAGAACATGCAGCCATCGTAACCACAGCATTATATGTCGCTTCTTTTGTTTTTCTTTTGTTCCATCTGCCAACAAGTTTCGACCATCGAGTTTAGAGCGAGGCGATTAATACGGCGCGAATGCCACGAAAGGAACGATCAAACGAAATTAATTATCGCGGCTGGTGCGTATGCCGCGACAAGAACACCTGCGTTTACAGGTTCAGTTGTATCGCCCCCACCCTTTTTCGTGCGGTATCGTTCCGACGTATCGCGCGCACAATGCCCGTCAAATTTCAATTACCGTCAAACACCGGCTGTTATACAAATAACGATTCTTCCTATTTTCTACCGGTTATGTGAACCTGTGTAATTCGTGCACACGTGCATGCGGCACGCGTTTACGTACGCACAGCTATGTGTAATCCGTTTACGGGGTCATTTGGCACTGATCGATTCACGCGCGAGGCCGCGGTACCGATATCGATGTTCGATACCGTTTTAACCAGTTGCTTGCACTTTAATCAGAGGCCTCCACCCGTTGTCGTAATCCCGTTGCGTAATGAATTATGTTACCCGGCACCAGGAAATCGAGGAGGAAGAGGATAGCGGCTGCGAAAGCGAAGGTCAAATCCTGACACCACCGTCGAGCCCGGGCTCGGGTCAAGGTCATTCCAACTCCAGTCACTCGTCGAGCGGGAGTTCGATGCTCGATGTGCAGAACCTCAACCTTCATGGGACGGGCGGCAGGAGCGCCATCGTCAGGGTTACCACCAGCAACGCGCAGGGTGTCGCAAGGTAACTGATTTTTCACTAAAAATTTTTGCAATTTACCAAGAACTTTGAGAGATATTTAGAATTAAGAAGTAGTTGAATTAAGGATAATAATTATGGAGGAGGGTAGATAGAAGAGGATAATTAAGGATAACGAAGGTAGAACATTTCAGTTTTGTAGAGCAACGAAGTTGTTTAACTTTAATTTCGAGTTACTTTTACATCGACGAAATTTTCTTGGAAGATTGGCCGAATGATTAACGACAGTTCTATACGAATTCGCCAACTTTTTCTATTTCGTCGAAATGTATGCGCCCGTCTTGGTTGATGATGCATCGTAAAACCGCGCGGCAAGTAAATAAAGAGGCGGCCTTTTAGCATTTACGTGAACTTCGATAATATGTAAATCCTGGAAATCGATGACCTGGAAACTATACCTTCGCTACAATTTCTATTTTCACAAATACCACTATCGGTGCTAGCCATATCAAACAAATTCTGGAAAATATCTGTTAAAATAACCCAGTCATCAAACAGGAGCGGTTGCACGCAAAACCCTCGAATAAAAAGTTCGAGACAGTTTTATGGTCAATTTAAACTTGAGTTGCAAGAAGCATGATTCTGATATGGCTCTGTTTTTCTTACAGACTGATCTCCGTCACAGCGAATGGTTACCCCGCAGTTGCTGGCACGCAACATGCACACGCAGGGACAACTGCAGCTGCGAGCACCGTAGCTAACAGGCACCACGCGAGGAGCCACGAGCACAGTCCACCTGATACGAAGCGCAGGATACACAAATGCCAATTTCCGGGTTGCAAGAAGGTATATACCAAGAGCTCGCATCTGAAAGCCCATCAGAGGACGCACACAGGTGAGTGATCCTTCCTAACCGCGTTTTTCACGGCACCTACCAGTTGCGAGCGATCGATTAGTTTGCGATTAGAGTCGAAGAGAGAGGTTTAATGGGGCAAAAAGTTTGACCGGAACAGAGCGATCGATGGGGTCGAGTATTGCGCTGGAAACAGAGCGTTCAGACTTCGATTAATATTCCCTCGAGAGTTTCTTTGAGAGATGGTTTTAACTTTCCTTTCGGCTGTATTTACCTACCAAGCTGTTATTAGCGAATGAAGAATTATAGAAGAATTCTTAAAACGAATACCGTTAGATTATTCTCTTTCGTGTCACTTCGTAGTATTTGTACCATCGGTTGAATGGTAGAGCTTGCGATAATGATCGAGTGTAGTCACTGATCATCGAATTAGAAACATATGTAAAAATTTCATTTTTGACGTTCAATCACAAATAACAGAGTTTCTTTCATCAAAAGATATTTAATAGTCATACAAATGATTCGATTTCTATTGCCACTGAAAATGCTTAGAATCCATTCAAATCACACGTGCACCCATCCCAGATCATTTAACATTGTCATAATGAAAACATAAATTACACAGCACATCGTTGCGCGTTAGAAAGTACATAATCAAGGCAAATAGAAGAAAACACAAAGTGTTAAGACGTGTATAACACTTTAGTACTTAATACATTTCGCTATTATAGAGTTCATTCGTTCCTTTCAGTTTGACAAAAAAGAAAATGAAAAATGTTGGAAAGTTTTTAGCGATTCTAATTCGATGACCAAGCAGCGTAAAGTATTCCTTCGGTTCTTACGAACATTCATCACGCTTTCTGTAATTAAGGTGACGCGCGTTACCAATTATCAAATGTACCGATGCTGGCCATTAATAAACGTTACAGAACGCGTCTGTCTTTGTACGATACCGTGCGGTCGCTCGATAATTTTGCGCGTTTCACGCGACACCGCGCGCCCTTTCTTCGCGATTCAGTTAATCGTTAGTCACGCGATTATCCCTGGCGTCTGACGGTGGGGAACGGACGGGAAACAATCGCGGACGTATCTCGGTGAGCAACCAGGGATAAATTCCCCGACGCGTTCCCTGTCTCCCTTATCGCGGTAAATAACAATGCATAATTAATTACGAAGCCGAATTAAGGGAGCCTGTTCGGCTTGTACGACGGCTCTGGGGTACTCGAATCGTGTACGCGAACCGGATGAATGCGAGGCCCATGTGCGCGAAACCGGATGATACATGTTTAATACCATCGAACCAGTCTACCTGTGTGTTTTCTTCGATCGATAGAGAGAATAACCGTTCTTTGCATTTCGCGGTACAACTTAAATTACGCTTATCTCCTAATGAGAATGTAACAAGGCGGCTTGCTTCGTGGTAAAGATTTTCGTTTAATCGGATTTTGATATAGCTATCGCGATTATTTATCGTACGAGATATTCGAGTGAAAAGATGGTTTTCAGAAATTGGATATGATTTTGTAGTTATGATAAAATGTAAACAAGGAAACTCGATCTACCCTTTTGGTTTTCTACGATTCCTCTTTTAGAATTTATTCAAAATCAAATACTTAATATTTACTACCCTGAACCATCTTTATTCGTTCGTTTGCTTATTTAGGCATACTGAGTATGCAAAGATAATTTTCGAAAAAGCATGCTTCTCCGTTTCATCTATGATAAACATTCATCACGAGGAAACGAACGAAACATGTGAAACATGAATAATCTTCCAACATCCCCGTCACTTCGGTAAGTTGCGTTACTTTGTGCGAGGAACTGACCGAACATGTTATTATCATGCAGATACCGCTTCTCTCTTCTTCGTCTCGCGGTTATTCCCCGTTGGTTGCGGCAGCAGGTGATGGCGGAGGACTGTAATTAACGAGGATTCTCCTCTTTCTCGTTCCGCTTGCAACCCCCTTCATCCCTTCTCTTTTCATGCTTTTTGTCTCTTTACGCTTCAAATCCCTTCGGCGGGAGTAGATACGCGTTCAGGTGTACACGCGCGTAATTATCTGCGTACGTTGATTCCACGTCTACAAAATCACTCTTGGTGTTCTTACATATACATATGTAGAAGCATCGGTTATTTTTTTTTGTGTTTCTGATGACGGGAATGCAAGTGCAGTACTAAATTACAACAGTATCGCATTGTTCGTTTGCACTAGACTTTAAACCCGTTGGCCTGGCCAGTTCAGTCTACATTCTACTTACGTTTCGTAACTACCTCTAATGCTCTGTAAAATGTTTCGTTTTGAAATGCCACTCAAATTACCATGTTCCGAATTTCAAAATGTAGTTTGACGTGAAATGCAAGTCGAATTGATCGAATTCGATTCGATGTAAATTTTTCAACGGTAAAATACATCGTTGACCTGGCGGGTAGCCGTCAAATATTTAATCACGCGATTCATTTCACATGCATCGTGTCTTTCATAAATTTATCTGAAAATCCGCTCCATCATTACATCGGATCCCGGAGTGTTTCGCCGCGAGCACACGCGCCCTCGTCCCTGTAATATTGTACGTACAAGTGATTAAACGTGTATACGCGTCCACATATATTTACGCACGTGAATAGTTACACGTGCGCGCACGGCCGCCTTCATATGTGTTTATTTACCTATCCGCGTGTGCACATCTGCATCCATACACGTTGCTTCGTGTCTACAGGAAAGCGCACAGATGTGTAATTTCAGCCTCTGTATTAGGGAGGATGAGCTTAGCGAGAGTATTCCTAGAGAAGCGAATAGGTATGGGACAGGTTGATGGAAGAAGAGAATTACAGAGAAACAGGAACAAAAGGGGACAAGGAAGGGGAAACGCTAGAGCAGTACAAGGTGAACGCAAACCAAGGTGGAAGAATTTGGATCTGTACAGTATATTTCTATGCAACCATTTCTATTCGAATCATCCTAAATACAATTACACAGTGATAAAAAAAAAGTATTTCCACCGAGTAGTTTTCTTCTAAAATATCTTGTAAACTTCAGTCACCTCGTTTATAAATTTATACAAGTTTTTAACGAACATCTGTCGATAATTTCGTTCATCGCTTGTTTCGAAAGTTAAAACAAGTAAATAGGAAATGAATAAAAGCAGAGTAATGCTAGCAAGACGAAGAAAATAAGAAAACAGAAAGAACTAGCGAAAAGTAGCGAGAAGGGAATAGGTACGTGAAAAGAACGGGGCGAAAAGGGAAAGAAATAGAAATAAAAGAGAAGAGACAGACAGAGGGTGAGAGGGTTGGCAATAAGAGAGAGGTTGGCTGGGATACCTTCATCCTGCAGCGTGGCAGGTACGTCGGGATTGCTTCTCGCGGATCGTTAAGCAGAACTGCTAACTACGGGATTATGCATACTGTGGGGCCCCGTCCCGCAATTATGACTCTGTTATGAATTCGTCCTGACGCAAGGATCTCCCTTCGTGCTTGGAACGCGCTGCACCAGACGATGTCTGCGCACGTATCGTACTACGGTCGAACGTTTATTTCGCTGAAAACGTTGGTCGGGGAGAACTGGCTGAAAAGGACGCCACGCGTGTCCTGCCCCCTAGCCGGCTATTACCTCCGTCGTAATTGGTTTCCCGGTGACGGATGTTCCCGCTGACGGATCCCCGGGATTTTCCAGTTAATCGTTCGCCCCGCGGACTCGTGTAACGCTTCGACGTTCACAGGGTTTCGCTTAATCCAATCCGATATTGTTTCCTTTTCGAGTAACCAGTTTTCGATGTCCCATTGTGTTTGCTAGTCCGTCTGCTGTACACGATTGTGCCGAGTACAGGTTCTTGATAGAATATACTTTTATCGTTTTTGTTATGTCGTTCTATAAGTAGCTGTTTTTCTGAGAGTACAAATTTATTTCATTCGATTTTCAAACTTTCAAAGCTAAATAAATATTTGTTTTATCTCCGAAATATAATAACGTGTACTTTATTCTGTATTTTTTATATGTTTTTACATAGTATATAATCCTTTAGAGTTTTAGATCTTTGAACTCTCCGTAAATATATAAACATCTATATGAGCGATTTAGCAATTTTGTAAAAGAGGATTAGAAAAGCTGGTGTAGGAATAACAAACAATTTGCGGAAATATCCAGATAGCTGTTTATTTTCAACGAGCAATCCCTACCGAGAATAATCTTATTACTTATGAAAATAGTTCAATATTTTAGACACTTCAACCACCGTTCTTTTATTTCTCGAATCAAATTTTATCATCGAAATCAAGTACGAACCTTCAATGCTAGGCACGCGTATGGTTATCCACCGTCGATGTTGCCTTCTCAGATTCCAACGAATTCGAAGAGACGAGGATAGAAAGAGAGAAGAAAAGGTAGTGCTGGTAAGAGACGCAAACGAAAAAGTTGGCTGAAGGCGGGCGGAGAAAAGTCCGCGAGCAACTTTCTTCCAGAGATGGAAATACCGGTATACTTTGATCTCGGTCGGCGAATCTAATTACTGCCGGCTTGGAAGGAGCGTTCGCGAGGACCGGGACGCGAAACGAGGCGAATCGTCGAATCACGGAGTACGGGCGATCGTGTGGCCGAGTCAACATGAAGGCTCGTTACGAATTCCATCGGCGAACTTTCCTTTCGAGGATCTTTCGGCATGTAGATATCCGCCGGGCCAGCAGGAGGTCGTTCATCCCTGACCCAGCTCTCCTTGGGATCTCCCTCTCACTACGTTTCAAGACTCTCGTCTTAACGACGAATCGATCCGATTAGACGATTTAACAGTCAAAGCCATCGTCCAGGGTCCTGTTAATTCCCTTCTAACGAGCCGATAAGATGTTAACTCTAAACAGCGGAGCCAAGTTGATGAGATCGACCGCGGCGTTATGGTCTCGCTGTGAAGCACGGGTTTTCTCTAACTCCGATTTCGTCGTTCACGATATATATCGC
Organism: Bombus huntii; assembly: GCF_024542735.1. Taxonomy (NCBI): domain Eukaryota; kingdom Metazoa; phylum Arthropoda; class Insecta; order Hymenoptera; family Apidae; genus Bombus; species Bombus huntii. The sequence continues at coordinate 7,847,353 of NC_066238.1, read as the reverse complement.
AGAATGGAAACGTTGCATTTTTGTTTTCGGCGTTTTGTTTCATTCAGTTGGCGAAATGGAATAGGCACACAACGATTGCATCGACGTCGAGATGGATTTGTCGAGACGTTTAACGGGACACGATTGTTCGAACGAAAAGTATTGCCAGGAGAGCGTTAAACATTTTCGAGGAAACAGGATTTGTTCCTTGTTTATCCACTTTGCCCGTCAATATCGCGTTTCAGTGATTTCTCCGTTTTTACGCTGGCAAAGCCTTTCTATACGATTTCCTCGTGGGAATCGAGGAACTATCGATCCGATGGTCCAACCAGTCTCCCAGCAACTATACGCCCGAAGAAGAAGACGAAGATGGGAAAGAAGAAGGGAAAAAGAGAGAGATTTCCAATTACAGAGACTTTCTGTTCCGGAATTCCATTCCAAACACCATTGTTCTCGCGTCTCGAGCTGTGGACAGGACTTTGATCCCTCTACGGAGTCCAATCGTTTCGTTGGAAACTTTTCGCAATCGTTCCCTTAGTGCTCGTTGATGGAATGTCAATATATTTGGAAAATTAAGGAACGACAGATTCGTTATCCCGTGGATTTGTCCGGCATTGATCGAACGTCCTCGCGTCGAGTTCATGGGAAAAGAAAAATCAGAGAGAAGGAAAACTCTATACGTTCAAACCACTTCGATCGTGTCACTGAATTTTTAATAAACTTCGACAAAGGTCTTGACGAAAATATTTTCACGTTATCATCGCGTTTTTGCGAATCATTTCCAAGATGAGTCGTATTATGATAACGTCATTCGCGTCTCATCGATCTCTCCTGATCGGTTTCGCGGAACCAATAACCAGTTTCGATCGTCCCGTTTTTAATTACAACTTCGTGTAACAACTCGATGATCGAGTACACGGTTTTCCTCGATCGTCGGATATCGGTCAAAGTAACGTACTGATTGTCGTTCGAGCGAATAATATTACGCAGCGAGAGGCAACAGCCGCAAATAGGTCAGCCAAGGCGCGATAATTTACGCCTTAGAAATAGGATGGCGTTCGAACGCGCTTAAATCAAACGAAGGATGAGGAAAATAATAAAAGGCTGCGGAGAGCGCGACCGATACACACAGGCCCTGGAAAATTATTTATCGCTACGTGACTGCTCGCGATGCGTTCTAGCCATTCGGAAGAGGCCGTTCTGCACATTACCAGAGCGTTTCCTCTTTGCATTCACCGCGAGGGATGTATTGAAACCTTTCAAATTTCGCGTCGAGTCGGCGGCTATTGTTCCCACGCGAAAAATAAGGAAAGCACGAGCAGATAATTTATCGAGCTAGCGAGGGGACCAGAACGCGTTATTCTCTTTGAAAACAAACAACGCGAGGAGTTATTGCGTTATCGGACCTGGGATTTGGAAATCAACTTCTCCAGTCGTTTCCAACCTGCTCTTGAACGCCTCGGTTGTTCGTGTAGGAGGTTGAATAATGAGACTACCAGTAGGTGAAATCGTTAATGTATTTAAAAAAGTCCTAGTCGCGAAAGTGTGTATATAGTCATTTGGTCACAGTTTATAATGATCCGTTTGCGATCGCGTCCGTTTATTTATAATAGACGGGGGGAAGTCGGGAGATTCAAATTTGTCTTGTTTTACGGTTACATGTAGCGGCGGCATTGTTTTGCTCGGAATTCATTACTCCTTACAATACCTGTGATCTAACGGTCTTGATACTCCGAAGCAAAAGAATCGAATTCTAACTCTTGTGCCGCTACATTCGTTTCTGACTCTAGTTCGAAAGGATTCTGACTACGAAATTTAATCGACGTAGACGCCGCATGTGCTCCTTTGTGTCAAATCAAACGTAAATTCCAGATGAAAAAGACTCAAGGTTTTAAATTGCTTTATAATCGTTTATTCTGCCATTTTTGCTTTCCCCAAATTCTTGTTATAATATGAAATATCTGAGGACACGCAGAATGAGCAGACTAAAATGATAGGTTTTTGTATGTTTATTATTCCGTCTGATTAAATTATTCTGAAATTATCTGCATGAGCTGTTTACAAGTGAACGTTATTTACCTAACTAAACAAAGTAAAATATGGTGAGCGTACTTAAAATGTTTTAGTTCTCTAAAATAAGACAAGACTGGTGTTTCTCTGCAATCAAATCGATCGACTTTAATCCAATAATTTTCAGCCGTGAGCCTCCCAAAGCAACATTACATCAGTCAAGGTGTTCGAAAGTTTTCTTTCTGCAATATAAATGGCCACTCGGGGAAACGAGAAATCCTGCGGTCGGCTTTGGAATAAATCTTCGTTCCCTACTTGAGTATAATCCAAAATTTCTCCACACGTCGATATGAGAGGGGTGGCCCCGCATTGTTATCAGGAATTTCAAGCCACGACACATTGCAGTAATACGATTCTTAAATAAAATAGCGGGAGAAACCGAACTCGGGCCACTGGTTTCCCACCCTTTTCGCGTATTTCTGCCTTTAGGCGAATGTATCCGCAAGATTGAAAGCGTTTACTCTTACGCTTAAACCTCAAACACGAAGCCTCTCGCGTATTTTCCTCGATACGCGTCGATTGATCGTGGCGTGGGTCGATCTTTGTTTCCACCGTTGCTTGCTTCGTTCGTTGTTTGAATGATAGAATGCGATAGAATTATTTGAATCAAAACGACATTTGAGTGCAGCTAAATAATTTGCCTTGTAATTCACCAAATTCGATTACGAACAATTTCTAGATGATCTACATTTGAAAATAGATTGCTTACTTAAAGACTAATGGTATCCATAATATACAACAAGTTTGATTATTCTGTGCAATGTTCAAGATTGAATTTTAAGATGTTGAAGATTAGGTGATTCAAATAACTCTATTTATTATATTTCAAACGATATAAGAGTCAATAGGAACTTCTGAGAGGCGATTTTGCAGAAGAGAGATTCCTCGGTAGGACTAGGTGGTTTGTACAAACTAATTAGCAGCTTGCCGAATCTCGAGTCTTCGGCATTAAGTGCGATTTAACCCGGACCTAACCCCGGAGCCTGTGTGTTTTACCCTGGGCGATCCTGATCAGTTCAGACTAGACACAACTCTATAGCTCCTCCTTTAAGTGTTCAGCGCTAAGCTGTCTAACTTGCTCACCGCGGCAAAGCGGCTGGAAACTCTTAAACCTGAAGCTTTTGTCGTGCATCGATTCCCAAATGATACTCTGATTAATTCACTGCTCGATTATTCGCATTCCCACGCGCGTACTTGCAACCGGGGCAATCGGTGAATACTTAAAATTCTTATCAACGGCTGCTGCATTATTCCCGAAATAATCTTCCCGACCCTTGTATTATTTACAGGAAAGTTCGTTCGGTTACAGATTATACCTTACACACTTCCACTCATAAGTATTAGAATATTTTTAGAAAATGAAGTGAGTCTCAAATAGGCGTTATTATTGAAACCTTTGAGAATTATTATCTCGTTTAAAATCTTAGGCGAAGAAGCTTAACTTTATAATAAGATTAAATTCTTGCATGAATGCAAAATGCTGGTCGATTATCGCTTCCTTGGTAATTTGGACCAATTATCACATCTTGCGTAAAATCAGAATATGTTCTGATACTATATAATGAACGAGGGCGTACATGTATGCATGTAACCCTCTCTTGCTTTGTCTTGCGTGGATACGCGTGTGCACATGCATACAGACACGTGAGACACGGGTGATCTCCGCGTACGTACATATCGATTCGTACCTCGGGCACTGTTCGAAATACGTTCGAAACACGCAGCGAAGTTAGAAGCCGCCGCCGTCCCTCGTTCGCCACTGTCGATCCCCGGTACCCTGGCACCGCAAACAATTGGAAACGTCGTCAAAGTTCTCGCTACAGTTGACAGCGAAACCGCAGTTCACAACACGAGGAACGTGCTATCTCTAACCGTAGTCGATACCGCTGGGACGGAAACAGGCAGCCAAGAACCCGGGTGTACTCGCACACACCGTTGCACACTACCGGGAAAACCACGCGCCCTGTCATCGATCTTCAACGATCGACCGTTTCAACTTTCCGTTACAACTTACTCCGAGACGCTAAGAAGTTTTACGCGTGTGACGTTTCGCACCGAATCTCTTACGCGACTCTATGGTTAATTAGAGGGAGTACTTTCATCTTTGAAATGACTAAATTTAATGTTACAGGGTAGGAAATAGTAGCTGGAAGTAGTAGATCGCATATAGTTTTTGGTTTGTGTTTTTGGAAAGTCCGAATATTTGGTGCGCTGCATTGTGGAATTATTGCCAGTAGAGTAGGCCAGTTATAGTGACGCACGTTGTTCTGATAAAAGAATACAATTTCTTTGCAAAATATTTCTTTCCAAAGGGAGGACGGTTGGTTATACGTAAATAGAAAAAATCTTTGGCTTTGTAGTAGTTTCATAAAATTCAACACGATAACACTTCTGCTTTTGGTTGCTATCTACGAAATACAAGTAGAATATTCCGTATATGCTCAGACACGCTGCATTTACAGGAGATCAAATCCTTCTTAAGTATGTTACAACCTGCGACTTTTCCTGTTATTTCTGACGTAAATCCTGTCCACGAAATGTCGCACACTTTGCTTTACACAAATTTATGAAATTATTTCCCGAAACATAAACAACGCGAAGTCCATAATTAGAAAGTCGAAGGATGCTGAGTGAGTAAAAGTTCCGCGTGAAAGTTAGTTCTTTACGGAAGTACTTCTTTCTTTCCCTCGAAACACGTGATTTTATCCCCATTCTTCTTTTGAGATCCTGTTTTATATCCGCCGAAACGTTTCCGTTTCCGAAATAAATGCCGCGCCCTTCCGAAACAAACACCTCATACGCTTCTCTTTCGGGGCGCACGATATTTCTTTACGGGAAATCCCGTTTCATTTTTCATTTCTATCGTGCTTCATCCTATTTTAGTATACGACCGCGCGCCGCAGTGCCGCCGTCCCGGCGCAAAATTTGTCCCTCGAAAAAGCAACGACTTGCCAACCCGATTCCCTAGCAAAATTTTCCTGATCCGCCCCTGTCTAGGGGTGGGGTTTGACAACGTCGTTTCTCAAGTGGAACGGCGGGAAAAAATATAAAACATCGTACCCGGGAACCCTTCGTATCGTGCGAACGTAAATTCGCTACCACCGCGAACAATCTATCAAGCAACCTTACAAGACAGTCTCTTGCAATTCCAGCTAAACGTATTCTAGAACGTGATGAGTTTTATTAATTCTTACGGAAAGAACGTTGGATATGTCGTTCCGTTATTCGTTAGATATTTTTCGATATTCGTGGATCAGTGGAAAAATTTATTACAGTTCGAAGAGTCTTCGAACTTTGATTAAAATACCGATAGAAAATTGTATCGTCCGGTTGTAAAATTGTCACACGATCGTAACGGTAGGAATAGCGTCCTTTAAAACCAGCTAAATGCGGAAAAATAAAAAAGAGTTGTACAGCGTCCGCTACAATGGTTCTCGTAGAACAATGTAGAATCTTCTTTTGTGGTTTGCGAAGTTTCGCCCTTTGTTACGCGGACTGGAAATTTTTCGCGCGGTTCGTAATATTTTGCTCGAATTCTTCTTTTCTATTTCCTCTTTTCTTCTCTTTTTTTTTGTTTCACAATTCACCTTTTCTCCCTTAAACGATCAACCGGCTTTACTTTATCGAATTTTTGTCGCGGACAATCTTGAAAGAAGTTAAATTTAACGAGACAGTCCTCAGGGTCGAGTAATTTTCACGATCCTTTCTTCGTATTAATACAACGCTGCAGCGGCGGGGGGTTAAACGTTCGCAGCTGTAGAAAATCATGTCTCGCTTTGTGGGACGCGCAATTCTTTGCAGGAAGAAAGCTGTTACCGCTTTACAGTCTACGATATTTCTACGAAAGAAAATGAAGAAAATCCGGTTCTCCGCCGTTCCGACTTCCGCGCAAGTGGAACGGATCAAGATTTTTTCGAACGCCGATCCTCGATTTTTGCTTCGTTGGAAATTGAAGTGCTCCGCTTCGCGAAGGAAATTAAACTTTTTTCTCAATTTTTTATCGTATTTAGCCCGCAGTATTATGTCTGTTTGGTTATGGAGCTTTAATAAAAAAAAAAAAAAAAAAAAAGAAGAAAAGAAAGAAATGATAGACTTTTAATGGAGGATACATACAGATCGGAGTTAATTAAATTTTCATTTTCGCCGACACGTAATTTTAGAAAATATTCGCTCGCAAAATTTTCATCGTAATTTGACATTTTCCATCGACACGAGTGACGAAAGAAATATCGTATCTCTCCCCGGAAAGTGCAACGTAAAACCGTTTCGCGAAAGCTTGCGATACTAACGTTCAACGAAATTTTACTTTGCGACCTGCGTTTACTGACTAACAGCGATTTACTGGCAATCAAATCGTGAAGGAAAACTTCGCAGATATTTCCATGTTATAAATTTCATGCATCGTCGAGAATCATTCAAATTTTCACGATCGAAATTCGCAATTCACATTTGAAGTCCGTGAAGAATTTCAAGAAAAATACAGGACACGGTCAGAGCAGTAACTATAAATATTTATTTAAATATAAATAAACATAAACAAATATCTTTCGGTATTCTCCAGCCATCTCTCAACTTCCTGTACATGAAAGAATTTCAATGCTGTCAGGAAAAATTCTCTCCGCGAGGAAGAACATGCATAAAGTTATTCCCAGATTCCTGATCGATCTTCTCCGTCAGGATATCGCTGCTGGTTCGTCTGAATATCCTATGCTGGACAACCAGAATCTCTAGCATGTCGAAACTGTAAAAAATTTTACTTCCATCGACCTGGCGGATTCTCGTCTCTCAGAATCTCTCGATGGTGCACGCGCGCACACTAGAAACGAGAAAGAAAAAGAATCTTCCACGTCCACCTATCTGTCATGCGGATCCACGAAACGTCCTTCGGTATTAGGCGCGTTTCTCTCGTCGAAACGTTTCTCGCGCGGAACGTGTTCGGATGTAAAGGACAGAGGACAGGAAAGAAATAGAAAGAAAAGGAGTAGAAGAGAGACAGGACTAGGGATGGAATCCTTGGTCATAAATTCCGGTTGTCCTATCCCTGGGCGACATGACGGAAGGTAGCCTATACATCGTCGCCGACGACGGACTTAATAAAATGCAAAGACGACGAACACACATTGCCAGGGACGGTCTGACATATCGACGCAATACCGACCCACTCAGACCTCTCGAGGAACGTCAGATGGAGGGAAGGACATAGAAAAATCGTTTCTACGCCGAACGGGACGAACGTCATCGAGGACTACGTGAAACCAGCCACTTCTAGCTTTCCTCGCCGCCGCGACTGTCCTCGCATCCCTCTTCCTCTATCATGTTCTATTTGTACCGGGTCTGGTTTGCATGGAATATACGCGGAATTTAAGGACGATGTGCATAAAATACAGTTAGGACGGTGAACGAGAATTCGTTATAATGGTAAGTGCGTTGGGAAGTTTCGTTCTCCATGGGTCACATGGATTTTATAAAAATCGCTCGAAGAATATCGAATAAGCGTTATTCGAAGCATCAGTATCTCGAAACGCCTGCGAAACCATCGAAGCGTTTTAACTTATTGTTAATAAAACCTTAATCCTATTTTTCCCCGGCATCCGAGGGCTCGGGTAACGCACGACTATGCGACCAAGGGAAACACTACCCTCGGTACCATCGAACAATAACAGCACCCCTTCTTCGGAGGGCAGGAAGAAATTACCCAATCTCCCGAACTGTGCACGCACATCAACAAAGGAGATAAACAGACGACTGATACTCGTACGGAACAAAGCTGGTGGTATGGGATAGGGGGTTGCGCGGGGCTGACGTATCGCGTCGTTTAGCAACGTTCGTTACGGGCTCGAAACGAGCGCAGAACAGAGGCGGGACGTCGAGAGGGTAGAGCAGGTTAACACTTTAAGCCGTCCTGTTTAATATGGCTTTATTACGTAGGTGGTAACGAACCGCCGGGAGGCCATTATGCGGCGATAAAATGCGCAATGCACGATGCACCTACACATCGTTCCGCCCCGTCCACCTGGCGCGCGTCTCCGCCGCGGCCGTGACACGCACACTCACACGAGTCCAAGTTGACTGACCCGCACACGCTTCTGTTCGACGCATAATACACGCGCGCGTGTCTCTCGCGGGCGACACACACTGACTGCGGTCGTTCGCCACGTTACGCAGTCACCATGGTTACTCGAAATTCAATTTGCCTTTTCGATGGGGCCTATGCACGCACGCGACACGTCGCACGTTGATTTTTTCCTGCTTTTTCTCCCTTTCTTTTTTCGCCTTCTCTCTCTATTTGTTTTTCGTTCTTTCTCTGCTTTTTCCTTCTCTCTCCCTTCCCTTTTTTTTTGGTTCGTTTAATTGCACGTGTAATGGCCCCGTTGATTTTTTCTGTAATTCTGTTCGCGGCCGGGGATTTTAGGTTGTAGGGGGGAAGGGTGCGATTCCACGGTAGAATGAGGCAAAGGTGAAATGGAAGGTGCATTATTGATCGAGAGGGACTAATGTCCTGATAATGAGAGGGCATAGAGATAGGGGATCGGTGTACAGAGATAAAGTTAGAGGGTGTAGATACGGCCAGAGGGTTATAATGATGAGAGGGTAATGGGATTATGATTGTTTGACGTTTCGTTGTTTTACAGAAAAAAAGAAAGAAGAAAGGGGGATGTTTTAAAGTGCACACTTAAAAATTGCTATTCCAACATCATGAATATTCGAATACGTAAATTTACAGAATGTCTCCATATAATTCTTCGAAATGGTGCGCATTATTCATATAAAACACGAGAATCCATTTTTCGATGGCTTTGCTCCACTGTTCTATTTACTCTACTCCGAAACGCAGCTGCACATTGCAGTTGCATCGAGAAAGGAGCTGTATTACAGATATAAATGCTGTTGCACTAAGCATTCAACCTCTAGCTCTATCGATATTCCCTATGCATATTCGGAAAAGATCTATAGCACATTCCAGTTTTATTAAAATTTTTCTGAGTCATCTTGTATTTACATGTTATTTCAAGTATACAAAATTAGTTCTATTCCGCGCAAAATAACGTCGAATCAAACAACTATCCTGAATCTAAATCAGGAATGCCGCTTTCATCGATACATCGCAAAGCAATAGCAAACTCGACACAAGTCACGTCGCCGTTCCTAGAACGGAAGCGCGAGACTCAAGTTCTGCCCTTATGCAGTCACCAATTTTTCCTTCCGCCACTCAAGCGCCGGGAATGTATTCGCAGCAGCCTCGCGAATATATTGCTTCGCCACCTCCGAACAGTTTATCCTTATCGTTCACGAAATTCTTGCTGCCAGCCCTGGCTGCGGCAATTTCTAGTCGTGCACGGGAAGATGACGCTCATCCCCCATCTCACGGATGCCCGCGCGAGGGTAGTTCAACCGAACGCACACGGAAGGATACACGAGGACGTGAGCGTCGTTTTTTCTATAGAAAGTCGCGGCTATCTCTGACAAAGCAACCAACCAGCGTGACACGAGGTGTGAGAGAATCGGATTTGGTTATGCGTCGCCACGTTCGCGCTGGATTTGTCGTCGTTACTTCCCACGATGGGGTGAAACTCGTGGAAAAAGCGAATCTCGTCGCGGAACAATTTCGAGGCTAGGAATTGGATGCTGTGTAAATTTTTCCAACCTCCGTGCATCGATGTTGAGTAAACGTCAGTCGTAACTCTGTCTTGTCTTCCGGCGCACGGCATCGAGTAGAATTTTCTCCTCGTCAATTCGTTTGCAGGAATTGATCCTCCCGTGGAAGAGGAGGGGAATATTAAGGAAATCGTAACGAATGGCTTCACGGATGTCTTCGGCGATAGCTCGACACGATGGGGATTGCGTGCGTTTAAAAAAAGCGGTCGGAGCGTGTTACTGGAATTGAATGAAGTAGGGTGCCCGCGTTGGTGCGTCGTTAGGTAGGTCCCTGGGCTTGTAAAGTGGTTGCACGATCGTGGAGAACGTTGAAAGGGAGAAAGTTTTGCTTCTTGCTGCGGTGAGAGGATTCGCAGAGAGGATTAGTGAAACGTTACAACCTTTTTCTCTACTATGTTCGAGTCTAGCTTGCTTTGCGTAAAGAAAGAAGGTTGATGAATTATTCCAGGAAAACATTATTATTGCGAAAAAAAAATCGCGATCAAAGATTACATTAAATTTCGTTCGCGAATTTCTTTGAGCGATTAGTGGTATGATACGACGCGAGGGAGAACAATATTACGGTGACGCGAATTTTTTTAAGATCACGCGTTCGCGGTACGACCACGACATTACCGCGTCTAAATTACACGCGAAGCGTTCGCAGCCGCGCGCAAACAAGCACGCGACAATAAAAACAGCACATCACGCGAATGTCGACTGCGTTAAAGGCTTCTTCTCTCTCCTGCTCCTTTTCTCGTGATTCTCCCTGTCAGTACCTCTCTTTTTTTCTTTTTTAATTCATTAAGTTTAGGGTCGCACGATGTAGATGTCAAAACGTTTTACTTCGCGGTTTCATACGCGCGTTTATATCGCCTTTTCCACGCGGTCGCCATTACGCGCTCCCCCATTCTTTCGTTTTTATGAAGGAATAGCGTATACACTTCGTCTTGATTAGAGACGCGACAAACATTGGACGAGGAGAATCACCTTCCGTCGAAGACAAAAACTTGCTTTCGATTCTGCTACTTTTCTGAAAAGCCACGATGAAGCGTCTCTGAAACTTTAACGACAATCATCGAAGCCCCCGGAGTTGCTTCAATCTTCCTAGCTGCCTTTCAAACTGCTAGCGCCTTGCTAAATCCACCAAGACAAAGTCTTTCCAAGTTTTTCAACCTTTAATAGCGGGCTTTAAGGTCTTTGAGAGTTCTTCCAGTCTTTCCACTATGCTTTCCCCATTTTCTACGATATTTTATTTAACAAAAATCCCCTAATCTCAAATCGAGACAATTCTCTCTTTACATGCAACGATCAAATGCTTACCCGCATTCTTATCAATTGGTCTTTATCTTTTTTCCGATATTTTGCTTTTTATTTTTTAATTTTCACTCTCTCCTCCTTTTACACGACACGAAGTCCTAACAGTTTGTTAAACACAACAGCAAAGCGCCACAGGTGGCGCGTCCGCATTTCCTGTCCTGTAATGCGGTCTCATCAACGTCAGCCTCTTTCTATATTACCAAATAGATTATTTACGTGTTAATAATGTGCCAGCCGTTCCATGATCGTCCCTTGTCGCGGCACACGTGCTACCAGAGGATCCATTCCTCCTTCAGTCGCCCGCCACTTTATTGTCGATCCACCAGCCGGCAGCGTTTTATACGTGGAATTTTATATACCGTCCTCGGTTTTAGTAATTTTAAGGGACGCGCGTGGCCGGGACAATAAAACCCCTTTCGTCGTGTGCACGTCTATTGTGTCGCGGAATATCGGAAAGTTATGGAGGTTAGTACATATGTGAAGCTTATTAAAATTTTCACGATCAGGATAAGTTGCGTGTTACTAGTTTTAGTATGGTAATTATGTTTCCGATTTCCACGCCTGGAATAATTTAGTCCCTCGAATCTAAACGGAAGTCATCTAACTCTCGATTCTTGAAGCGTAGATCGCTCGCTTTTCCTAAATTTTATCAAGGGATTAATCCTTAGTGTCTTCTAGATACAAGAATTTATTCCAAAATTTGCTTATATGCTCTTGTATAACCTGTAACAGTTGCTACAATGAAGAAATTTCTTCAAAGTAAGGTAAATCATCGTAACTAATATATCGATTTTATTTCGTTCCAGGAGAGAAGCCGTATAAGTGCAGCTGGGAGGGTTGCGAGTGGCGATTCGCGCGTTCCGACGAGCTGACGCGCCACTATCGCAAGCACACTGGCGCGAAACCGTTCAAGTGTCGGCATTGCGACCGATGCTTCTCTCGCAGCGATCATCTAGCCCTCCATATGAAGAGACACGTGTAATCGATCGTCATAGAGAACGGTCCTCAACGCGCGGAACAGTCCAGGACCGGCAGACGAAGCTCCTTCCTTCCCGAGGATTCCCGAGGCCGTCGAGCAACACGGCCTCCACGTGATTGCGTTTTTTCCACAGATACCTGACGATTCACATCGAACTCGATCACCGACGATCGACCGCTACGATGGCCCTCAATTTGGCCACGATTTTCGTCGGAGTAATACGATCGCAAGATATTCTGCGGGCTTTGATACTGTCTATAAGAGGGAATCGATGATGAGCGAGACGATCGGTGAAGAACGGCCACTTCTGGTGGCGATTATCCATTAGAACGGACAACAATCGATCGACGAACGATAAACGATCGGTTTTGAACCGTGTCGTTGAGATTATAGATTCAAGACACTTCGTAGGTTGACGATTGCAATTGGAAATCGCAATCGGAAAAACAGGTAGACGCGCGTTCCTCTGTTCTTCGAGGCAATTCGTTTAGACTAAAAGGCGAGGAGTAGAGACAGGAAGAAGGTCTGATGACATTTACTACGCGAGAAACGCTTGCACTAGAGACAGCAGGTGGGTCGACAACGATCAGATGCGGATTAGACTGGTATTGTTGATGCGATTAGACGGAGCCACCGGGGCGAGCAGCTGGAAGACAACGCGCTACGAGTCTCGTCCCGGGAAGTTAATCACTGCCAATTCATTAAATTGTAAGATCGGCGCGTGTACCGTCGGAGATATAGCCTACGCGAATGGCTGCTTCGGAGTCAGAGGAAGTTTATCGAACGAGCGAAATTGTCCGGCGACAGCGGTGTACAGTTCGTGTGTGAACCCTTGTAAGCCGTCTGCCTTCCGTAAAACGGTCGAATTCCAGAAACCGAAACTTTAACTAACGCAAAAAAAAGAGAAAGAAGAAACGATAATTAAGATAAATTAAAATAGTAAAAGAATAATGATAAAAGAAACCTGATAAAAGGATGAAACGTAGCGCACACAGTTTGAGAAACACCGATCTGACGATGTTTCAAAGGCGTCGCGTTTAGATTCGAACGAAAGTCAAGGAAACCCGGTTCGCGAGGACAATAATACGCTGTCTATCGGTGCCAAAACGTTATTTCCTTTCTCTTTCATTTACCCTCTTCTTTCTTACACGTATACACAGAGAAAACCATATATATTACACGTATACACGCGTACTATGCTTCTCCCTCTTATATCCCAATGAATGGGGGCCACGGGAAAAGCAGTTGGTGGGTGGGAAACGTGCACGACGCTTTTGAGCTTCGATCCTTCGACGGGTGGCAATAATCGAAATTGTATTCGCGACCCGGTGGAACGCGGAACCGTGTCACACGGAGGTGTGTTGTAAGGGGGCGGCGGATGAGGGCACGAAGCGAGAGGACGAACCGTAATTGAATACGTGATTTCGGCCAGTTTCGACGGAGGCAAAGTTTACCCGTGCCGTGCGCTAATCCCAAATTTACAGTGCGAATTATATCGCGAGGCACCTCCATTCGACCGATGATCCGGTTCGCCGCCCTTTCGTCCTTTTACCATAGCCTCGTTTCCACCGGGAGCTTGTGCGAATGATACCGATATATACGATAGACGAGAAAAAAAAAAAAAGAACGCTAGAATGATCCTATTCAACGATAGATTCGACCGTTTTACTCATCGAGAATATTCACGAGTGATTTTTAAGGAAGAAAGAATCGCGTACAACCCTCGAACACCGGTTCGAGGGTACTTTTTTCCTTAAAAAAGAATTCGACCGAACGGGGCTTCTTTCGTAGTGGCGCGCGTCCTATGGTTTTTAACGAAAATAAGTGGAGAAAAAAAAGTATATACGGAATCTGACTTTGTACTTTTGTACGATTGCTTTCTAGGTAACGTTCTCCTGTTTTGTTTCACGCGTAACCGCGCGACGTATGGACGGGGGTGGCGACGCGTCCCGGCGCGGCGGGCAAGATTCTTGTCGGAGGCTCAACAGAAATAAATGATATATATATATTTTTTAATATTCTCGTCTTACTCACTGAAACAATATATTGTTATACATAAGGGATTATACAAAGTATAAACGGGCAACATTCCGCACAAAGCTCTAGAACCGTTTCCACGCGTCAGACTCACCCGCCGAGCACGCCACCCCCTCTCGTACGCACGCAAAACCCGGATGGCAGACGGCGCTCGCAGTTCACCTCGACTATGCGTGTCCCGGGAACACTATGATCTTCCGGTCGATATGCAACGTTGTCTCGCTAATCATCGATTTCCGTGCGGACAAACGGGATCGAAATCACGTAGGGAAATGACAGTGGAGGGGAATATAAATGGAAACGCAAAAAGGAGGAACGAGAAAAAAGAGGGGAAAGAGAAACTAGAGAAACGTAACGAAAAATGAAAGAAAAGAAAAACGTTGACGAGGGGTAACGCAAATTAGTTACTTGAAATAAAAATGTGAATTGTATCCGTGGACTGAACGAACGAAGGATCGCAGATCGCTCATCGAACGAATGGTGAACAAAATAGAGTAGTAAAAGCGATTAAGAAAGAAATTAAAAAAGAAAATAGAGTAATAACGTAAAACGATTAAATATGAATGGAGTAAGAGAAACAGAACGTGAGGGCAAGGAGTTTACCGCTTAAGAAGACTAATCTTACCTGAAAGCGCGGAACGGCGCAAAGAGCGGCCGAACTGGCGGGCGAAACGAAGATTTAAAGGGAAAGAATAAAAAAAAAGAAACTAAATTTTAAATGTTCAGTGGCCAAATAAATTAACTGATAACGCACGTAGAACGTAACGATACCGTACCTACCAAGTAAGCCTGACTGATATGAGAGCGTCGACGCGGTTCGCGCGCGTGTGGTTGCGTATGTATGTATGCGCGTTATTCGATGTCTGTGGCACCTGTGTATTTCTTCTTTTCTCTATAATATTTTTTTCCTTCTTTCTTTGCGTCAATTTGCGTGAGTGTGTCAAGGAGGTGTGTACGCTTGAGTGACCACATTTCTTTTTCCTCGCGAGAATGTGTTCCAAAAACGATTTCGGGGGTTGTAGAAAGGTATAAGCTGTGACGAGGATTTTCAAAGAAAACGAACATGCATAGGGAAAGAGAGTGAGAAAGAGCGAGAGAAAGACACAAACGAATCCAACACAGGGAGAAAGCATAAAAAAAAGTAAGGAGAAGAAAAGGTAGAGTATGCGTGTGAGAGAGAAAGTGTGAGAAAAAGAGTGTGAGAGCAGAACACTAAGTTTGTATATTGTGCAATTTTTGTCAGTGTTTCATTATTTGTTACCATGTTCACGGATAATTATAAATAAAGTAAATATATATATGCAGCATTTACAAGGACTTAGGATAAACGAAGATAAACGAGAAGCCAGATGTCTTTTTGATAGCCATATACTGCGAGGTATCGCGCGGCGCCCCGATACAGAGGACGCCCCGACCGCTCTTTTTTCTCGATACACATTTTTTCTTTTTCCTTTGTCTCTGATAGGGCGAGAGTGGCGAGAACGAGGATACGAAAAACGGTGCTCGTCGCTCGGTCACGACGCTCCTCTCGTTACATACACGAACCCGTCGTCCGGATCGTTCGCAACCCCCCAACGATCAAACGAGCCCGCGTTTCGCTCGATCCTCTCGCTCCTCGAGATCGGAAAATCTCGAAACGATTCGTACCATCTTCTCTCTTCGCGGGCTCTCCGCTTCGTGTATCTAGCGCGACTGAGAAGCTTTCTCGACCTGCGACCGACGGCGACTTTAACCACGAGGAGTAGAGGAAAAAGATGGGGTAGGAGACGGAACGATCGAGTCGTAATGATCGGACCTCGCGATCGCGACGAGCGTTTCGCGCGTTTCCATCCCGGCGACCAACGAAACACTGTAGATATAAATACACGTACATTAATATAATACGTAACGAAGGATCGCACGCGAATGAAAAGATCCGCGTTTGTTTCAAACTCGAGCAATGCGAAGCAAGCGTATAATGGATGAAAAGGGTCGATATAGAGAAGATTAGGAAAGACAGATGATACAGGTGTAATTAAAAGAGAGAAACGATAAGTCGAGCGAGTGAAGATAAGGCGAGAGAAAGCGGGCACCTTAAGAAAACTAATAAATGGTAGTTAGAAGTTTAGATAGATGGATAGCTAGAACGTTAGATAGACACCTTAGATAGGCAGATAAATAGTTCGACGAAGAGAGGAAAGGCGGAACGAAAAAGAAAGAATGAAAGATCGGGGTGAATTGGGGACGGGTGGGAGGGGGGATTTAAAAGAGTTATTATATATAAATGAATAAAAAAAGTCTATAAATATAGATAGGTGGATATACATAGATAGAGATGTAAGTACCTAAGAGAAACTCTAAGGAATCTTTTAGAAGATACTGTATCGTTGTACGAGGTACAATAGATGGACATAAGTGTTTTATGATACTTGCGTACAATAAGGTCGAGACGAAGCGTGAGGAATATAGTGTATAAGAAGATGGTGAAAACGGTGAAGAAAAAAGAAATATTCCAACGAGCATGGGCACGAAGAGCGTACATGAATACCGAGCAGTTCACGAAAAGAAAGAAGAATAGGGAAGAAAGGGGAAGAAAGGCAGACAGATGCGGCACGATTCGTAATTGTCTTAATTGTGGTCTGAAATATTTTCAGTCATGTTGTATAGTAACTCTGTGAATTGCAGGATTTTACGTGAAAGCGAGGAAGACCGTGAGTGACAGAGAGCCGGCGTGAATGGATGAGTGTCGGGGGAGAAAGCGTTCGAATGAAAATGGAAGGTAGAAAAGAGAAACGACGTGAGAAACAGACGCGACCGAAGGACGTAAGGGATAAAAAAGGAACAGCACGAACAAAATGGGATAAGATCTATTTTAGGAAGAAACAGGCGAGGACTCTTCGTTTAAATTCAATTCGACGCGTTCGATTTTTACCGTTCGTGTCGTCGAACAGGTATCGTAAAATAGGAGAAGAGAAAAAACGGGAAGAATACGATGAAAAATAGGGCATGTGTAACATTCAATACACTAAGAAACGAACTGATTAAAGAACTAACGTTATTTTTAGGAAATTACAGCTTTAGAAGAGATTTAAGTAAATAGCGAGGGAAAAGGTGGTTAGGCTAAGTGCTAAGGGTAATTTAGTTTCGCGTGTTGAAGCTTTTCTGTGTGAGTATAGAAGCGAAAGAGCGGGAGAGAGAGCGAGAGAAAGAGAGATAGAGAAGGGGAAGCACGAGGGGCAAAAATTGCGAGAAAGAAGAAGAGAAAGTGTTGAAAGAAGAAAGACGAAATAAAACTAAGCAGAGAAATGTGGGAGGGATCGAAGCATGCTTATGAGAGGGTGGGGAAGAGAGATACCTATATTTTAAAAAAGTGACCTTTGGCATTTAAAGACTTGTAAAAATCATGCAACGAGTTAATTGAAACAAAGAACAATATCAAAGAAAACAAAGAAAAATATCACAGGGGGCGCAGCGTATTAAGGGGCGTCCGTCCTTCTCCGCGTCTCTAATTTCATCTCACACGAATATGCACCCATACATTAAGATATCACACACGTACGAACTAATACAAACGTAAGCACATCTGCAAGGAGAATATATCCTAAGAATCAGCCAAAGTTCAACGCGAACAAGGCGATCGGATAAACGTTTATCTCTTCGTATACCGACAGAAAAACGACAAGACGCGGTTCATGACACACTAATAGCGACACGAGTCTCTCGATACCACCGATAACACACGGTGCACACCGATGAAAAAAAGGTAACAACGGAAAACGCAAATTTACACATGCACATACCAGAAAACACAAACACACACGCTCATGGAAATATTGGGAAAGGAAAGAATAGCATCGTTGTCTACCCACTACACGTTATGTACGTACGCGTGTCTCGATCTCGATGCGACACAAGTGCGGGAAAAAAAAACAGAAGGGTAAAGAAGGACGGAAAAGGAACGCGGAAAGGGATAACATACCAACAAGAGTTCTTGGCGGAAAAAAAAAGGCGAGAGCAAAGAAATTCGGTTACAACGCATAGGGTATATGAGAGGGAAAACATGGGATGGTAGGGAGGCGAACAATGCATTCCGATAAAAAAATCGCTTTTCACGAGGTACACGAGAACCGACGAATCACAGGAAAGTCGGGCTGCCTCCAGGCCTAACTGAAAAGGAACCGAACGATTTCGGTCATGACTCTATCTTCGAGGTACTCGCCGCGAGAACGAATCGCCTCTCGTCCATTGGGACGCGATTCCCCTGGAACAGCCTGGTTGTTTAATCTCCAATGAGCCGTAGAAAAAAAAAATAGAAAAGAATAAAACTGCAGAATGGGAAAGGAAAGAAAAAGAAGCAGGTAGTGGCTCGACGGTTGTTCCCTAAGGGGTAGAAGAAGGTGTATCTCGTGGCGCGAGCCAGAAATTGACTTCGAAAATGGAAAACAGTCACTGCATAGTCACTATCGTCATCCAACACAATTCATGGTAGGGTATAATAGTATTTTTAGGGATTTTATACAGACATGCGACCGTGCTCTATGTTTTAATCACGATTAACTGTCGATCATTGACGTTTCTTCTTGTACGTAAAACGAACACGGTGTTTCTAGA
This sequence comes from Bombus huntii, assembly GCF_024542735.1. Taxonomy (NCBI): domain Eukaryota; kingdom Metazoa; phylum Arthropoda; class Insecta; order Hymenoptera; family Apidae; genus Bombus; species Bombus huntii. Next base: position 7,828,743 of record NC_066238.1, on the reverse strand, counting down.
TGTATTAATAATTGCATTATACATTGCAGTGAAGAGTGAAAGGCGAACGCTTGAACGAATAAATATATCTTACGTGAAATTGTGCGATTCTATTGTGACGAAAGGGGATCGAGCGAAAGACCGAGAATTTTCGTGCGAGCGAGTCTAATTTTTTTCTGGAATTCTGTACCTCGTTGTGTATACATCTCTATTTGTATAATTGTGAATATTAACATATTAGGATAATGTGATTTATTACGTGTGATCCTGCGCGTAAAAAGACGTGGAGAAACTTTAAGCGAGTATTTTGTATTACGACAAAGCGGAACGCAAACTAAAGATACAAAAAAAAGAGGAGAAAAATTGCGAAACTAATGCGTGCGATAGAGAGGCAGAGGGCAAGTAAATCGAAGACAGATAGAGAGAACGGGATTAAGCGAATAAAGAGTCTTGTAATCGCAGCTTTTTTTGCCGCTGGGGAATATAATTGTAATAAACGAAGAATGCGCTTGCGCAGCCGTCGCTCCTTTCTCTCAGCGTTATTTCTTCCTGTTTGTCTTCTTCTTCTTCTTCTTCATCTTCTTCTATTAACGCTGTGTTGTGTACTAATTCTTCGTTCCCTCACCGAGGTGATAGATAATCCCGGAACCACGAAATTATTCTACAGATCGCTAAGAACTGAAAGAATAGAAAAAAATTTCGCTGTACGATATTAAAATATAACATTTTGCAATTGATATCCAAGGATATTCGAAATATCGAAATATTTCGTCAACTCGAGCACTTTCGAACGAAAACAGGCAGTAGTCTGGCTCTATATCAGCTCGTTCCGGAGGCTATCGATCACCTCGTTGAGAAAACATCCCTCGACACCGCTCTTCTTGAGGCTGTCCAGCGAAGTTTGATGCAGGGATACGTCAAGCTACCCCCAAGGCCCGTGAAAACATCCGCTCTTGTATTTCATGGGCTGCCGTATAAACAACGCATACGAGCGTGCACCAAAGCGCGCTACGATTCGAGCAGGCTGCGTGTGGACGCTCGGGAGAACGTATAGATGCGCGTGTTTCGATCGAAGCGCGATTAAGCGCGCTACACGATTTTTAAATTTAGGCGGGATCGACGAGTATAGAGGTCGGCCAGAAAGGAGTCTCGTCGTTCGAACAGTCTCGACGATCGTTCGAGGATTAAATACCGAGCGAGTTGTATTGTATACGATTATTAAGAATCTATCCTACGATGACTCGTTAAAAGAAAGATAAAATAAAAGAATACAGAATATAAAAAGAAAAAGAAGGAAAAGCGAGCGAGAGTAATGCAGAGAAAAACAGAAAAAACCAAAAAAAAGAAAGGAAAAGAAAATTTAGATAAACAAATATAACGGACTAAAATAGTAAGAAAACCAAGTAAGACGAGGAAAATAAAAGAAAAAAGAAGCAGAGAACATCCTTCCAAAGTACCGGGACTAATTTACACGCCACGACTTCCAACAGTCGAGAGCTTCGCGCTGACTTGAAAAACTCTCGAAGGCTCGACTCGTCTTGTACAACGGAATTAGCGAGTACTCGTGTAACGAGACTAGTAGGTGATCACATGTGATATTTGTATTGGTTATTATTATATATAAATATATTATATATATTATAAATATAAATGTAAATGTATAATTAGAGTATTCCGTTAGGATTACCGCTAGTAGTTAGGCGGGAAGGAAAGGAGGAGCGTGAAATGAACGATCGAGAAAAGAAGAAAAAGGGAAAGAAAGCGTACAGGATAACGAACGATGCGCAAAACGTGAAAACAATCTCCTTTCGAGAATCAACGCCTAATTGCTCTTTACGCAGGCCTACTTGCCGATTCTAAAGGAACACTCGAGATTCGACGAGGAAATAGAGCTACGGCACAAAAACCTCGCGATCGTTCGCGGGAATAACGAACAGAGAGACTCGCCTCGAAACCTTTCGACACGAGATTTTGTAATTTTCCATCACGTCCGACAGCAACTCGAGATTTCGTCGAGAAAAGAATCGAAATTGTGCACCGTGTACCGGATCGTTCGAGAAGGTCACAGAGGAATACCGATCAGTTGCGTCCTACAATCGACTGACATCTACTCGTGTTTCCCTGAAATTCTCCTTTTAAGAGTTACTACTTCTCCGTCGATCCCTGTGTAATAGTATTCATAGAGGTTTGATTTCTTGTCTCCGAAAGATTGTCGAACTTGAATTCTGAATTCAGGTGGTTAGAACAATCCTCGGACTTCTATTGATATCGATAAGATTGTATCTGGAAATGAATTTGAAAATTGCTACTTTTTCGTGTCGTTGTCTGATAGACATTTACATGCTAAAAGCGTGCTGTGGTAGATGTAAAGGTAGCACTTTTCATATGATGATTCTGAGTAACCTGGAAGGTTTGAAGCGAACATCTATGGATACTAGAGACCCTATCAAAATAGGAAGCCCCACAGATTGGGTACGAAAACAAGCCACAAAGGACTGGTCGAAAGATAAAACGAGCCAAACTGCTAGTTTGTCCTTTGTGCGTTTAATTCTTTCCTTTCTTCTTCTTCTGCTTCTTCTTATTGTTGGTCTTCTTGGTTCTCTCTGGTCGTTTTTAGCTTTGAGATAAAAAAGCAGATACTGTGAAAAAGATGAAATTATTATTCGAACCCTCAATTTCGTAGAAAAACCTTCGATGATTGATCGTTGAGACAAACGAACAGAGAGCTGGGGAGACTCGTGTACGAGAGAAAGATCGCGACTGCGTGCACGTGCGTGAAGAACAAAGATGTACAAAGAAGCTAAAGACCGCGAAGATGTATGGTGTACCGAATGCATGAGTGAACAAAGTGTAATGTCTCGTGAAGGCGACGTGCCGTGAATCGAGGTAGATTATCGAGTCGATGGATTATCGGGTGGGGTAGTGTACGAAAAGCTGAAAATCGAAAGAGAAAAAAGAACGCGATGAATGTACGTGCGAATTGCAAATTCTTAGGAATCACTTCGTGCAGAAATTTTTATGTGAATTATTTAATCTAATCGCAGAGAGCCTTAATTGCTATCCTTATATCATTGATATCGCCGCTATGATTAATATCGTAAGAGCTGTACTACCGCATTGTTCTTGATCTTTTAACGTTACCCTTGATTTTATTCCTTCATCATGTACAAAGGCGAAACCAAGAGCAAACCGCGAGCGAGCTGAACGAGCAAAAAAGTTCCATGAATCGCTAACTTCGGGAGGAACTCGGAGTGCATCGATTCGTAAAACGAGGCACACTATGTAACGCGATCCATATCCATCGATCGAGAAACGAATATTGGTGGATGCGGAGGATGGCTCGACGAGCGTCGACGAGATAACGTTCTTCCTGCGTACCTTTGCGATCGGAACCTTTTAACTCGATGTGTGCACGAAATTGCTGCGACGATCGATGGGAAACGCGACAGGGAATCATAGGATGCGTGTCGATCGAGCCGAGAGGGGCTGAGAAAATATTTAGGGAAGCGCTTTCAATGCTACCGTTGCCCGGTCGACCAGGACGCAACTTTACTTTTATTATTTTCACAAACCTTCTGGGTTCGTTTCGCGCGCTCTTCGCCCCTTCGGAACTTGTCTAACATACTTTCCTCGATCGTTCTCGATCGCAAACGTATCTTGTTCAATGCGATTCCCATCGATTTATAATTGTTGTCTACCTAGAGATGATTTTTTGCGTTAACGAACGATTAACGCATGCTTCTTTATTCGGCTAACGGAGCGACCGGGCCGGCCGCGCTTTGTAAATAATTCAATTAATAAACAAATTTCTCATCGTGTGCTTGAGTGAGCTTGCTTTCAACACAGATGTCCTCCTAATGAGATATTAAACCGATTCCTGGTGGTCATTTACGATGAAAGATCGTAAAATGTGATGTTGCGAGGAAAAATGAGCAAGAAAATGTTTAAGAAGAGTATCTTTAATAGAGGCTCGATTTTAGTCGAATTTGTTAACTCTGTTTATCGATCCTATGGTTTATCGATCCTAGGATCTTAGCGTAATGAGTTGGTCTTGATACGTCTTTGTAGACTCGACTGGCAATATATTTATCGATTTAGTAGGATCGTAATTAGTATGAATTAGCGTTTATGCTGGCCCATTCGCTCTCAAATGGTGGCCGTTTCTTTCGTGAATTAAGAAATTAGCTTTTATGTGATAGTCACTATTCGACGGATATAGCAAATGCTTCTTGTGCGGATATTCGTTGCAACGCCGAGGTTGGTCATAGAAAAATTCGGAAGAATGGAGATAATTTAGAGGTAGAGAATTCGTAATTCGACCTATCCTCATGAAAGTGAAGGGCTGAGAGGAAAAGTGAGAAAATTTTTAATCTGGAATAATTCTGATAAAGAAATCTGTATGCTTCTAAACATCAAAATACAATACTACTAATATTTATAAATGTTTATATTTGGAATGGAATATTGGTATTAATATTTGGAAATTGGTAATAAAATTTTTTACACAAATAAATATCTTATTTCGTCTTCTGTACTTAATTTAGTTTTACACAAATGCAATCAGATCACTCGAGGAAGAACTCGTGCGAGTATTGACCTGTCTGCAAATTCTCACAAATCGTTTCACAGTAAAGGAAAGAAATTAATCTAATTACTCTGTGAAAGTATCGTGAAGAATATCGATCGATGATCAACGATAACTGGTCGGCTTGAAGATACCACTGGTTTTTGTTAGGGGAAGCCGTGACTCGAAATTATCTTCGTCCCTTTTGCGCTGGGGTGGACGATGGTCACCTCGGAACAGTTAGTAAAAATTGATAGGAAGAAGGATTGGTGAATGGGAAGGGAACAAGGTATAAGAGCGCAAGAGTAAAAATAGAGGAGTGGAAAAATGCTTAGGGCTGATATGATTGGGAAGCTTAAGGGAAGGTGCAAGAGAATGAATGAGAAAATTGAATGGGTTAGACGTATGCAAAAGGGAGAAGGGAAGATTTTTCTTTTTTCGAAAGCGTCTTGCGTCTGTACGTGTGCGCGCGCGAGTATGTGTGTTTGTGTTTTTGCGTAATTCCTATGCACGTGTATACTGTGCGCTGCTTGCGGATATATACGTATACATAAATATATAAGTATAAATATACATATACGAAGCGTGCGTGTGCGTGTATGCGAGAAAGAGAGAGAAAGAAGCACTTTATTCCTCTTCATTCTTTTCTTTCCTCTCTTGGTGGCTCTTATTATAAAGAAAAAAAACACCGTTAGCGTACTTTAAATATCGTTATTTTTTAAGGAGAATTACACGAAGATGAAATAAAAAAAATGATATTGAAATATATATATATATATAAATATATATATATTTATTTTCTAAGATATAATATATATCATCTATATATGTATATTAAATTATGATAATGCACAAAAATGTAATTATATGTACATGTATGATAATTAATAATCTTGCTCTACGTTCGGGCGGTGCGGTGGTAAGAAAACGCAAAGCGATTAAGAATAGTGAAAAAAAGAAAGGAAAATGAAAAAAGAAAGAGAAGGGTACACTCGACTACGGGCGGGAAGGGGAGGTGAAGGGGAAGCAGGTGAGGCGAGAGGGAGAGAGAAGAACGAGTTGCTTTGCGCGCGTTTATCCGGAGGATAAAAGTGTCTGTTCGAGTTTGACGAACGCAGGGGTGCAGAGAGGAAAAAAGGGCGGGGGAGTGGGGGGGCTTGCGGCCGCTGTAACCTCATCTTTCATGAATAGCTTGTATTTCTGCTCAGTGCAAATAAACGTACGTTCCTGTTGAAAAAAATGACAAAAAAATACAAAACACGATCACTTGTCTCGTATTCTTCATCCGACCCTAACAGTATCTCGCGTGGCAGTTCAAATGCTGTGGTTTGATCGGAGCTACCGAATTTTCAGACGATCCAACAAGGTGAGTATCGCGCAGAATACGTAAAATCGATCGAACTTTGAACTCTTTATAGTCAAGGAAGGCTGCTTCATAGAGATTGTTGAGAAATTTACGAAGTAACGGAGAACGAAGTTTCAAAGCGCTCGACATCTCTTTACGGGGATCCTAGTGCCTAGACTTACCTTCTTGAAGCCTTAGCTTTATTTCTATCGGATATCTCGTTTGTTCTTATCACGAATAAACTCCACGACTCGTCTATGTCTCAATTTTCCTCTCAGTCGTGAGTCAAGTCAATAATAATCGCTACGATACGAAAGACTATTATAGTTCTTACATAAAAAGCGATATTATAAACCTGAAACGTGATGAACCTTCCGTCCGATGACGAAAGCATCTCGTCGGAAGAGATCAGCGAGCAAACAGCCAATTTTCTCGTTCACGTGCATTCATCAAAGACTCGATGCACTCGTAATATTCATAGCCAACAGGAATAAACGCTTTGACGCGTGTCACAGGAAGGGACAAAAGGACAACGATCAGCCGTTTCGTTGCGTTACATGTCGCACAGGTTGTACGGTTTACTGCGCGTTCCTCTCTGAAACTATAACCATCGCCGATGGTCGTCGCAGGAAGAGGGTTCACGGCGTTTTGTCATCATAAAACGTTTTATGGGAAATTATAATGTGCCCTTTCTCTACGGGGGTTCCCAACCAGTGTCCAGATACGAAGCCATTCTCGACGAAATATAAAGAGGGCGTTCGCCGCGTTTTTCATTCAATCGGCCCATAAACGACGTTTTACTATCTCTACACATCCTTATCCTTCGTTTCATCTCTCTCTCTCTCTCTCTCTCTCTTTCTTATTGGTTCTCTCCCTTCGTTGACCCTGTTCCATGGAATTGCCATTCTAGAGGGCACGGATCGGCTGGCAGCATTCGAATCGTCGTTTCAACGACCAATGCGAAGGAACCACGTCGCTTGGCGTGCTTATCGCGCTTACGTTTTTTCTCGGCTGATTTAATTAAGACCGAATTTAATCGTCCCTTGGACAAACTACCTTCGCAATATTAATTTTCTTCCGTTGATGGTGGTTCTGCTATCGAAAGATATCGTCGTGCTTCGTCGAAATTAGTGCAATAACGAGCGTTTCAGATTGAAAATTTAATGTTATGGCTATGATTAAATTTTTATCGTTTCATGTTGTTTATCGAGTTAAACTTTGCGCTGTTAGTACGTTCAAGCACGAGATGCAACGTCGCCAAAAATTAAATTGTATTACAGTCAAAGGAGGAGCATTTATAGTAACTTAACGCAGTCACGCGATGATTACATACTCTGTCGGTACAGCCGATTTGAAGTCACTTACAAACTTCATTCGTATAGATTAGACTGAAATACAGTTGAAAGAACTAATAAGCGAAGAAAGTACAAAGATTATCTTTAGCGTTATGAATCGCGTACAAGCTGTCGACGTTATTTATACACGAGGGGACCGCCAATTAGGCAATTGCGCGCCGCTTAATTGCTTCCGCCCTAATAACCTCCTATATACGTGGGATCCAGAAAAGTGTTTGCGACTGTTGTATGCGTTCACGAATTGCGTTAAAGCAACTTTCGTATTCGGGCCTGCAAAGAACGGTTCACGAATTTCCGCCGACCAAAATTTGGTTTAGCATTCGCTCCAGGGATGAGAGAAGTTTCCTGGGCAACGATACATAGCCGTCTGAGGAGAGACAAAGGGCAATGGGCAATTTCGAAAGCGGAAACCAGTCACTTTGTAACACGGATACTGTGTAATCCTGATGTAAAACGTTCTTCGTTGGAAAATTTACAACTGTTCGTAATCAACGCGAAATTTCTCTCTCTTCCTCACATTCTCTCTGCTTATTCCTTTGCACGAGGAACAAGAGAAACTCTCGTTACAAATTTTTGCTAAACAGTGATAGATCATTGTATGATCGAATCAGGCAAATCAAATCAGGCTACATGTACATTCGATTTCGAAATTCAATGTGCTGTGTTATTTCTATTAAGTTGAAATTTATGATTATTTCTTAGGGTAACACAATATCGAACCACTCTGCACCTGTTATAAATCGCTCGAAGGCAGAATACCGTCGAACTAAATGCCTCCAAGCTGTAGAAAAATACGTTGCCGCTATAACACTGTGATCTTTGAAATATCTAACCAAGAATCATTGTTCTCGTTGGGAAGAACCGTAAAACGTAGGTATCCAATTAATCTGTCTGGAGCACGGAAGAGTTGCGATTGCGGCTAATGTTCGGATCGTCCGAAAATTTTCGGCCGGTGAATACGCGCCACGGAACCGGACGCGAGCAGCGAGCTGTAAGAAAAATATAGCCCCTAGACTTGGCAAAGAGGTAAAACCTTTAAACGTTTTCCTTCCTTGAAAGGAGAAGAAATAGGTGCGGCTTGCATCTAGCGAGCCGGATTCGCTTAATCCGAGCTACTTCAGACCAATCCGGAGACCCTGAAACTAAAGAACTACCGCTCAAGAGGATACGGCGAATAACTGAGAATTGGCTAACGGGATAACCCCAGGCTGCTTTCTATCGCTGGACTTCAAACAGGGTTCGGTGATTTCAATGTTGCGAGCTATAATCTCGTTAAAAGAGCTTTCGAAATCTTTAACAGGCATAATTGTTTAAATAATTTATTCAATCCTGCCTGGGGGCATTTTTATCCGTTATGTAACATTTATATATCTTCTATAATTATTTATGGTACATACGTATAAATGGAAAAATGACTGTGTGCTTTTAGTAAATGATCACTTAATACTCTCTCTTGATGATGGAGGGTTTGAAGAACTAGAAAATTATTTCTGATATATTATCTCTTACAAAGTATAGTACATACTTAAACATAGATAATACAAATAAATAACTATACGAATTCGCAGAGTAAAACATAAATGCATAGATATTTAATATAAAACTCCGCCGTTTCTAAGTAGAAAATAATAATATTTAGTCAGACACATTCAATCGTTTCTCTGAAGCTCTTTCCTCCCATAATAGTTTATAGCAAAACCATTACAGTAATAAATAAACAAATGGAATGCAATAAAATTCATCGACTTTCCGTATCAGACATGTTCTTTTTCGGCAAAAGGACAGTGCAGTCCTATCGAAAGCATTATACCGACGATACTTACCGAAGCACGGAGCGGCATTCGGCTCGCACTGTCCTCTGTCTGTCGAAGACGAGTGGGCAGAGAGAGACGAGGTCCAGAAAGATTTGAATGGGATGAGTTTTGAATGCCACAAACTCGCAGACGACCAAATCCCCGAGAACGTTCTCAAGCCCTCGGCCCAGCAGAATGAAATCGCAGAGACCTACCCTTTCGTGTGACCCTTCCACGAGCAAGTCACCGCTCTCTCAAGTGTCTCGATGGAATTTAATTCTGTCCGGGGCCAGGACTCACCTACTATGCAGTTATTTGATACCCGATATTTTCTTTTCCCGCTCTGAGCGAGCTTCGATCCTTGAATTACGAGCCGGATTTCTTTGTCGATTTGAACGCATTTGATCCTTCGGCTCGAAGAGACCAACGCAGGGATCAGAAGACGAAATAAACGGGCGCTGCTTCATACTCAAAATCAATTGATCGTCGATGGCTTCTTCGTGTCACCCGATACATCTTGTATATGGGCTGCAGATGCAAATTTAAACTCAACGATAGGGTTGCACGCAGAAAAAGACTGTGTTATTTGAACATTCTAAAAAGGCAACGAACTTTTTGAACAATCCAATAGCAAGTGAGAAGATAGCGAATCAAAATGAATACATATAAATTTGTTTAAGCGAGTATCGACCTTAATGGTTCAATTGATTGTAATTTAAATGTTCACAGAAGCCTCAACAAATTTACAAGCCACAGAAGCTATATAAATACATCGTAATAAATTAAAAGTCCCAAGAACTGAAATTAACTCGAAGACTTATAATCAATTTTACGCGACGAATCCAGCAAGCTGTCGCGGTTTGTAAGTAGCGCGACGTGGAGAATTTTCCAATTGCGTTTCCAGCGCGTCCAATGGAATGAGAGAGGTCTGCGATGGAGAATGGGACCGCCAAATTGTTAACCCAGTTACACGGCGCAAGATACGGCTGGCGAAACTAATGGACCTCTTCCCCTTCGTCCGCAATCTTGTTGTTCGGCCACCCATAATCTAATAGCGAGAGCCCTCGTGTTTCCGCCCCTCGTCGCCGGCTTCGGGACTCGTATTTTATCTTGAACGCCGTGTCCACTTATTCCTAACAATTGTTCGTACTCGCGCTCGTTCCTTTCTGCTCTGCGGTCTCGCCGCCGGGATACGTGTGTGCATTTTCGTTCCTGCACCGTGCTCGATGAATGTTCGGATACACAGACTGGTTTGTGTGCAAATGAGAGTTTCTAACTGGTTCCATAAAAATACTGTTGGTGGATAATGTGGAATTAAACAGCAGTCACTGCGAGAAGGGTAAATTACGTGGATTAAGTTGCGGTTAAGCGTTCTTGTCTTGCATGTATATAGGATAAGGAGAATGATATCGCGCGTAGTCAGCCACGCGTGGCGCCTGAATAATGCTGTACTCCGAACGTATTAGTTTAACGTACAGTAGCTGTTCGGCGGGCATATACTAAGCATCGATATATTATATTAAGCTCCCATATACACAATTCTAAAATATTAAATCAATTGCATACATAAGTCATAAGACGCATATATACATATAGATATACTTTACTTCACTTGCTTCTATCTCTAAATAACTTGTTTAGAAGGAAATATTTGTGAAAACCGAGTCATCATTACAATTTCTATTAATTTTACAATTATAACGATTCGGATTTTTACATCTACGTAACAAAAGTACCACTGTAAATAACATAATAATATTCGCTTTAATTTCACTGACTTCAAATCGCGTGTACACACTCGCAGGCAAAGCTGTCTATATTCCCGCGTTCTTCAGGAACAAAATCTCTGTGCGTGGACCAGTCACGTATCCGTGGATGTATAGTAAACGCACGTATAGCCTTCGTACTACCTCATTCACCCTCTCCACACATCCCCTGATCATTCTAAAGGATGAGACATACCGACTGTGTGGCCGGTTCCATCGCCCGTATTAACGCCCACTGCAAATAGAGTCGGTGCTGGAAGAGGTTGCAGCGTCTGTGCTGGCCGCGAATCACAATAGGGGCTGATCAGTCCCCGGTACGGGAACAGAGCGAGATAGCGGGGCCACGGGGGTAGAATATGGTGCGAGAACTTGCCTGGGTTCGATGTATCAAGCCGAAAGTTTGATAGCCCCGAAGGCTTTGCTAGCCAAGTTACTTCCATGGAACGTGACCCCGCCTCGGTATCCTCCGGTTCGTCGAAAACCGCGCTTCTCCGTCTCTACTCATCCTTTCTCTCCCACGTCCGTTCGAGCACCCTCGAACAACCTTCCCTCCACGGGTCTACGTGATCGACTCCGTTTCCTTCTCTCTTCCACACCGTGGAATCACTTCGTTCGATGCTAGACCGCACGTATACAGTTACACGTGCACATATATATATATAGGATCTAGACTCCTGGCGCTTCGTTGCCCCGGAAAATATTATCGCCATCCGTTTCAGGATACGAAATCCGCTTGCTTCGTGACTATTGGCCGCTCTTTTCGCGTGTGTTTGTTTTAAAATCCTCTATTCTGGAACGATGCATGGATCACAATATGCAGTAGCCTTTCATTCACGAGATGGAGTTTTTGGAAATGAGTTGAAGGTATTTGGGTAACTGTGCTTCTGTTCCGTGTGTGAAGTCGGATAAGAGAAATTCCACGCTCTCCAGAATATTTCGTTCCACAACGTTACGAAGCGCCCCTGGAGGAAACATTCACCGTCTTTTCCTTAATATAATTGCCAACAAGGGTTCCTCGTATATTCATAATGCAGCTTGGGTGGTCGAGTCACATAAAATATCCGAAAAAAACAGCTCCCGCAGCACTTTCCGTTGTTTCACGAGGATAGTGCACGCACGACCAACTCTGTTGTTAGTATTCGAATTTACAGCCTCGGTTGCTCAGCCTTGTACGTTTCTCTATCCAAAAGATCGCAAAACAACTGTAATTTTCTTGCTGTACTTTTCTTTGCCGCACTTTCGATACAATTCATGTTCTTCGTAAATATATACCGTGAAAGAAAATCACACTTCAGAACGACCATTTCCATTCGGTAACGCAAACACATGAATCTTCTTCTGCATCTTTCTGGCATTCTAAAATTATGACTTCGTCCCAATGTAAGACACTAAAGGTGTATACATCGAGTCATAAAGTTCTCAATAACTTCGGTGACGAAACACAGCTCGAGACACACAGACAATTACTAGCCATAAAACGTTATCGTGATTCCATATCGCGGGAAAATTCAAACAATGCTCGAGCGTCTAGTCGCGAAACTTTTCAGTGGAAGCAAGAATTCATTCTCCAGACATTGTAAAACACGGAACGTTCGTGGATGAAGCGGAAATCAGGAAGAGCGTGAATCGATCAGGAAGGATGCGGAGACGATGCTGTTGGCGAATTTATGCGACTTGGAATGCGATCACCAGCCAACAAATATAATTTTACTAATCTGAATTTCGATTGTTCACAAATCTACGATTTAATGTAGCGGAAGTATCAAACAAACGAACTTTGGCGCATCCTCACTTTGAGCATCATTATCGTTGATGGATGATCGAACGAGATGCTAGGTTATGTGGGAATTTCTTCCTCTTTCGTCGTATATTTCACATGGAACAGTCAATATCTTCATGTAATCCACCATTCGTTCGATCAAGACAGGGAAGGAATAGGGCTACTTCAAACTGGAATAAGCAGCGAATAGGCCCAATTTCCAACATCTCGAGCAAACTATCCCCTGAGAGTTTAATCATTTTCGAAGTTTCTTTGAATATGCATACGATGTCACATTAAATTGAATATTTTGTTGCTTATCTCATTTTAGCATGAAAAACGAGGCTTTGTCGTAAAACAAGAGATGCAGGAGAGAATATTTGACTAGAAATTTCGATGTTTTAATCAAGCTCTTCCCATCAAGCCACTTCATGAATTCTTAATGCATCAAACACTGTCGTCCATTCAGCTGGATCTGTTGTCAGACGATCTCCCTTCCTTTGCTAAATAAAGCGCTGGAAATCCGTTTTTTGCAAACAGACACCTGACTGCGATTGATAAGACCACGAGCCGCTAATTTGTTAACAAATGGTCAATTTGTTTATTGAATTTATAATTCTATCAAATCTAGAACCTTATATTCTACGCTCTATTCTTCTCTATAATCGTACATTTATCCTGAGCTACCAGTCTGCGAATGTTTACGAAAATTTATATCTTTACGAACGCATTCAAACACGGATTTGTTTCACATTCGAAACTGTTAAGATATAGAGAGGCTTCGGAGATACAAATAGTATACTTTATTCACACACAACAGCTATACATATATATTACGCTCTGAAGACTCGGATAACCTTCTTGCACGCACACTTGTTGTCGACCGACTCTTCTAGATTCTTCTAACAGCTTCCAATCGTCTTTTGTCTCAACTGAGACCTGGACGCCCCCGACGCTTACCCACACATTCACATGTACAGTGTAAATGTATCATCTGCCTAACAGAAACATTATAACGACTATATATGTACTTTATTTTGAATATTCAATATACTTTTGCATATTACACGCGTTATGCACATTGTTCCACATTAAACTTTCCCGTAAACCCGTAAACATCCGCGATCTATAAATAACGGGTTTAATGAGTTAAGAGCCCTTGTACAAAGCTGGGCAACAGAATTACACGGAATAATTCCTATCAAAGCCGGGGCTAAATACCCCCGTGGTCCCTTCTAAACTCTGAAATCTGATTTACGCCGGTTAAGCTCAGATGTGGTACCGAACAAATTCGAAGCAGTCGAACCGCGAAAGTAATGGAGGCCCAGGCGGCTAGGTAGATCGCGCGCGCTCCTACCTCGGAACGCAACGCGATTTAATGGCGGAAGGCGGCGCGGCGTCGCGCGTCGATCCATCACGACACCGATGTTCGTTACTCAAGACGTTGGGCCACGATGGAAGGTATGCTGACGGAAAGGCTGAGGGAATTGGAAGCGGACGGGGGACGCGGATCGGGGGCTTAGATTGGCTTTGCATAGTTTCGCGTGTCGGGAGTTGAGTTATAATTACCTTAGCGCCTGTAACAGGAGCGCTGGTATAGCGATGGCTAACGCGACTACAGGATAATAAATTAATGCGGCACGTCGCGTAAATGTAATACGAGCCTAACTACCTACTCCGCCTAAGAGCGTGTCGTTGTAAACGATGATCCGCTGCGAAGGTGCAATCGCATCGGCCGCTGCTACAATTTTCATCTGTCTTAGCTCCTACGACTCCCACTTGCTCGCCAGTTTGAGTCCGCTTTGCTGTTCGACGCGAAACTGATATATGCTGTACGGAGCTAGAAAGATATGGAAATTTACTTAGTTATTTTTGATAGATCGAATATAGTTAGAAGAAGAGGGTCGTTTGTTGATCGAGAGTTTGACATTTGAAAATAAAATAATTTAATTATTGTTTATGGAAAATATCTATTAGGATGTACATAATATTCCAGTATACAGTATATACATATATAATATACAGTATGAAGAGAAAGATATAAATATTTAGAAAGAGTTAATGGGGAAATCCGGTGACAAAGTATTTTAGACCACAACGAATTTAAAAATTCGATGAAGCATCAAAGAACATTGAGGAAGAAGAATGCATTAGAAGTTTAGAAAAGCTGCAGCTTTTAAAGTAAGGTATTTCTGAACAATGTAAGATTAGACGAGATCTTTGCTAAATTTTTTGTTACCTAAAATTCGTAGCATCCAGAAGTTCTCCGAGGCACTTGGTATCAAAGTAAAACGTTAAGAGGATGATTAATGATTTACAGTGTCTCAAGGAATGTTAGGTCGAAGTTGGAGAGAGATGTGACACGGCGGCTCTCATTATTCCCTCTCTATTTGACCCTTTAATCATTCAGTTGCACACACCGTTTCAACGAGTCCCTTTCAAGTCTTCCTCGCATCGTCAAGTACTTAAGAGCTTTTAATTAGAATCGTCGCACTGCTCTACTTTTTCGAGCGTGCAGCTACGAAACATTCTAGCTACTGTTTATACTGTTTTATTATAGTTTCTCTTCGTATCAAGGTTACAATACCAGGACTACACTGAGAATCAAACATTTTCGTTCGAAATACGCATTCTTCTCGGTACACGTATATATTTTAAGCAACCTACAGATGAGGTATGACTTATCGTATTTTTTCCCTGTAGTCTTCATATGCAAAAGCATTGTTATCAGAGAACTTATCAAATCAGATTAAGAGATCAGTCCTGAACCAGTCTTTTTTTCTAAGCGTAGAATAGTCACTGATTAAATACAAAACCAAAGAATATAATGTTATTAATCGAAGGACTACTTCAGCCAATTCACATCTGCACCCTCTAAAAACGCGAGCGCTCTCGCGATATGTTATTACATGTAGAACAGACGGAATTAACGTAGGTTCAGAGTCAGAGACACCCGATTCTACGTTCGTATCTAGCGTTTCGAAGTATGCAAAAGGCCGGCGCGGCGTCCCTAAGCTCGCATGCAAATGCGCTCGCGGGAGCGTATAAATACACGCCGTGCGTGGAGGAGAGTTCGTATAAATTATACGAACGTTTACGAACTGGCTTCCCAGCGCGCTCTAAACTCTCTCTTTCTACCTCTGTCCTTCTCTTTCTGTCTATGAAAACGAATCTAAGCGTTCGTCACGAAGTAGAAACCCACCCCTGGACCGAACACCCCCTTCCATCCGTAGTATTATTATGTTTATGAGCGAGTACAACGATGTAAATGCAAATCCGAATGGGGCAAGGATACGAAGTCGTTAGCAAAAGATTTCCGGCCTCTTTAACCCGCGGTGATATCTAATTTGTTATTCGTTGCCGCGATATCGTCGCGCGATTCACTCCCTCGTCTGGATTCACGTCGAAGTTAATGCCCCTGAACATCAGGAGTCATCCTCGCAGCGTTTATGGCTGTCCCGGACAGATTCACCCCTCGTAAATTATAGTTCCTCCGTGATACCGTGCCGCAGCGTTTTCTGTCCTGGCGATCCTCGAAATAAGGAGGTGGAGATCGAAACGTGACGAATATCGAAATCTTTCGCTAGTCAATTCGAAATCACTCTTTCTTTATGTAGAATCGTTCCTGAATAAGGCGTTGTGAACAACATGAAAAATGCAAACAGTTGTAGCAGTCTGATAAGTTGTTCAGTTCTTTTTTAGTTGATTTTAAAATGACAAATGCATAGTGCTACGGAATGCCGTGTCTCTAAAATCTATTATAATTTATTTACGATATATCACGATAATTAAATTTGACCAGGAATAATACATAGACTAATGAAGTCACAGAGTGGGAGAAACTGTTTTTTTTTTCTACTTAAGCCAGATGTTTGCAAAATCCGACAATCTTCTTGATTTCGCTGCGACAAACCGTGATATGCTAAAACCTAGACACCGAATGCACGTGACATTATATATTTTTTTGTCATTATCATGGAGTGTTTATATCGACCAAACGATTAAGAGGTAAAAGATGTTTCTTACTTACGTAGCAAGTTACGTTCGAAGACTGAATAATCTTCGGAATAACAGTTTTATTATGAATTTTATCATCTATCAAGATGGCAAATTTACGCGAATTTTATAACTTACCAATATCGTTATTTCTATGTCATTCTCCTACATATAACCCCTCTAAAGATAATTAGAATGAAATATCCTCACAAAGACGAGATTAACTTCGTTTAAGCTTAATGAAATTGCTATGAGATACCCAAGTATGTTTTACATTGTCCCCTAGTTCTATCATATTGGTATTTGCAAGTTGAGAACACTTTAGGCTAACTTTTCAAAGGAAATAAAGCGACGTATTGAAAAGACCGCGACAGGAGTGAAGAAAAGTAGATACTCGTGATGCAATAAAGTTTATGCAATATATTATAGCTTGTTGCTTGCGGGTTAAAAACAGGGTCCTATTATCGTGAAACTCGCACGTTCCGTTTACTGGCAAACATTCATTACGTTACACGTACGTGCTGCTAAAATATCCGAAATTATCTAAATCGCTGTGTCTGAGTCATGAATTGTAGAAAACTGGCAAATACGGAATTGTGCGATTTTTCTGTGTATAAGATTTACACGTCATTTGTATTTGTATGTATTTTTGCATGATCATGAGCCAGCAGAAATCGAAAAAAAACAAAAATCACAAGATGATTAATATAAAGAGAAGTTCATTAACCTTATCGGAATTACGAAAGCACTTCTCAGAGATCGGATCAATAAACTTCTAATCACATCGAATTCCATTTGAGGAAAGAAGATCGATTAATCTAGTTGTGAAGATGATCAGAATGATCGTAATGTACTTTCCAATTGTTAACTTCAAGTAGTCACCTAGAAAGTTCTTTTGAGTATTCTGGAAAATATTCCTAACTTCGACCTTCCTATTTGGAAGCTGAGAGTTTCGTTGGAAATTTGGAAGAAGCGTGAAATTTATGCCAGCTCGTCGCTATCGATCATAGACGTGAAATCGCGATTCCACGCGAGCAGACAGAACTGCGAATAGCGAAAACCGTTTCTCCAGTTTCCAGGACACTGCACCAGCTAGTTTTCCTTTATCCTCCCCGGTTGAATACACGAGCCGTGCGTGTGTTGTGCTCGCGAAACGCGTTCGATAAGCGGCGGAAACTGACAAGAGAAAAGAAAGAGAATCTGCAAAAGAAGAGATGTCTGCTAGCGAGATAGGCTCGAAGCGAACTCGAAAATCTAGAAATCCTGATGAATTATGGGAATCGAAGTCTGTTTGCAAAGTTTGCTCTAGAGAGTGAAACGTGATGAATAGATATTGGACGTTAATATATGCGTGTAAATTTGTTCCTAGCTATCGAATCGTCCGGATTATGATGACAAATCGATGGCAACCTTTTCAAGATAGGTGCTCGGATAAAAAAGAAAAATTGGTAAATGCTGTGATTCGGAGCTACTGATTAGAAACTTATCTACATCGATACCCATTTTCGAGAATAGGCCAAAGAGGATGTTAATGCTCCGAACCTTATCCTTCGATCTATAATCGATAGTTCGATTTTATTTTTATACTTGTGTTGGAAAAATAGTACGAAGCACAGTTGTTCTGTTTTTAATTTGTTGAAAATTCATATGGAAAAGTCGCACAAATACGTCCAGAACTTGTTTACCAAGTTATTATTCCTTTTCTCTGAATGCAGATTTTTCAAGCTTACAGAAACATAGTGAGAACCAGAGTTAATTTGGCAACAATCTTATTTATTTATCAATTGATTTAATTTTTCTCGAATTCTTTTTGTCTTTCTGGGAAGTTCAGATTTCTCGTTCAATCGAAGCTAATTCTTCGAACGAGACATTGACGATTGCTACCAAGAACTTTATCAGCATTGTACTCGATGCTGTTTACGTAATGAATAGTTAGTCATTTACTTAGTAATCAATCTCTTGATTAACACGAATTACTTTTATCGATACATTTATTGTCTATGCAGGTGTTACCATTTGATTGAACGATAGCAAGTAATTAAACTCGATTTACGTTCCTAGAACGTGTTAAATGATTCATATGACTCCATATTTTAACAACGCTCGTTCTTCGAGCAGTTTAACTGTATGGCGTTCTTGAATTTGCAAGCGCTCTGTCCCTGCAGCTTCGTCGATTCTCCGCGGTCCTTGACATCGCCGAAAATCCATTCTCGCGATTTGACTTGCAAAGCCCGGATTACTAGCCGCAAGATGGCGGTCCCATGACGTCGATGTAAGTCCTTCCAAGATTATTTGGAGAAGAAACTTCCTGATGTCGTTAAGCCATGCCGCGTGACACGTGGCGCCCTGTCAATTTCTGGGTAGCTTTGGCAGCTTCCGCTGATCTTAACCTCTTAGATATGGTTGAATTTTGTGCGGGGCTGTTTCTCTGTATGGCTTGACGCGAATTACGCGTAAACGATACAGCACTGCAATGTGTGACGGATAATGCTGTTCTCTACGCAAGCACATTAGAATGAAGTTTTTGATAGTTAAATTATACTTTTTTCGTTTAATTAATTAATTAATTAATTTTCGTTTTCTATTTTAAAGCGACATTTTGAGGTTGAAAATTCTAAAAAATTACAAGGATACTTTTGACATTTTGAATTTTCCCCAGAACAGAAACCGTTTACTAGAATCTTTCGTATTCCGTACGAGTGCATGGAACCCCGATATAAGTCGCCGGGATACCATGTACTCGCAAAATAAATATTTCACTCCGAGAAACCTCGTAATTGTAGGAAGACAAAAGACCTATATCATATGACTTCCTCTTTCGCAAACTTAAGTCGTCTCAAATAAAACATTAACTATTTATCACATTAGATTTCAGTTACGCCGAATGCATATTACGTGTTGAGAATTGTGGATCGTAATCGCCGAAATAAATATGTAGGAACACTTATATTACATGTAAAAATGACAAAATAAAAAAATTTTTGTATTTATTTAACATGTGATTACAAGATGTACATAAATAATAATATTACATGTATTTCACCTACTCTTCTAGTCTCACACTTCTTGCCAAGTGACATCTTCTTTTGTTCCGGGGATGCTGGCACGTACACATTCACAGACACACACTACCAACACTATATGTATATTACACTGCACAGTCAACCTGGTGTACTTCACACATACCATGTTCATGGAACACTTCACGACTTTGCGTGTGTCTCCTTGGCGCAGGGGCCACGGTAACACTCTCCTTTGCATAGTTGCAATTTTAGTATATGTACTACCGAAGGAAGTACGTTAGGTACGTTCCGTTTCCCGTATATACAGTAATGTACTATCTTTGAGACAATTAGCGAGAAAGTAAATATCTCATAGGCCACCTAGCGGCGCGCCGATGTACTACAAATGCAACAGTATCCTCCTGCACTTGTATCCTACTAAAAACTATCTAATGATAAAATGACCGGTACTGATAAATAAATAGACAGTCAATAATAAGATGACCAATTTCAGAATATCGTTACGAAAATGATAACTTGCTAATTGCTGTGAAATAAGCTGTAGAAACGCTTGCTTACAAGCATTCAAAGGATTGTAGGGATGAGAATGTTTGAATTTAACAAAAGTGGTAAGGCAGAAAAGTAAGAAGGGGAAAATAGCAAAATCGCGATCAGACACATTAAATGTCTTGTAAGAAATGTTAGACTGCATATATAGGGGAGAGAGTTGTACGTTAGGGAAGACAGTAAAATGCCAGAAGATTAGAATCGACCTTGGAACCCGGTACTCGTAAAATCTTGAGAGTCGCAAATTTATGTACACGCGTGTACGCTGTGGTTGCTCGAATTATCTTGAATCGCCGTACACAAACTTTATTGCCGACGAGAACGCAACAGAGGGCGGAAATCGCCGAATCGTTAAACCATCGTGTTAAGAATTAATTACCGAGGTTCGCGAGCCTTCTGATTCATTATCACGCCCTTCGGAATGGGTTCCCGCGAGAAAAAGGAAAATAAAAATGACGCTTCGAGGAGGATCGAAAGTACGAAGTCGATAAGAAAATGAAACGAACACTAACGCTTTTTCATTACATGGTTATAGAAGGAAAAGTCCTTCTGTTTCCCTTGTAGCACGTTCTTGTTATCCTTTATAATCATTCCTTTCGAAGGATATTAGCAGCGGAATATCAGTAATTTGCCCTTAAACGACGTTCAGTCGTTCCAATGAAAAATTTCTCGGTTCGAAATTCCACGGATACTCTCGACTAGGGGAATTTGTTTATAGCACTCTATTAGAAAATTGAGTTCCGGCTGACAATAGGTAATCACGTACTTCGACGCGAGTTTCCAACGGACAGATATTATCGTTAATCGATATTCGAGGAGGAGAGCACTTCATCTTTCCGAGGCTCGCGGAACTTGTGAATTTCATCAACGCGATCGAACGCGGCGAATCGACTCGTCTTAATTCCGCAATTAACCCTCTGTACTCGATCGTAACTTCGATCCATCTTGTCCTGTGTACGGCCATGATAGCCGCGTCCATTGATCGTCGTATTAGAACAGCATCGAAAACAGCTATTCTAATTGCTATTGGATTTGAATGAAATTAGAATCAAAGCACCTTTGAATAAACCAAATTCGAATCAATTCCATTTTTATGCCAATTGGCCTAATACCGAGAAAATTATTAGAATGTAAGTGATTCTTTGATCAGAAACGGGATATCACGTCTTTTTTATCCCAATTCCTGGACTTAAAGCATGTCCAAAATTGTAGTAAACGTTTCTACGAAAATAAAATGGATCGATTAAAATATGTTTGACTATCTAAAATCTATGCAAGGACATTGAAGGTCGTTCAAGGGAATTCAAAATTTATTCAAGGTTGTTTCGGGTCATTTAAAATCATTCGCAATCGTTCAGAGTAAAACAAGTTTTATAATATTAAAACAAGTCGAGAGGTCATCATAGAAAACATTCGTTAGCTAGATATTCTCCATAAGACCAAATTACGCTTCCCTTTTGCAAAAACCTCATTAACTGACCATGGCCATCGTAAAGGTTCGTCGTTGCCCCGAGAATCATCCTCTTATGCATACCGGGTGTAATGAGCTGCGCCGCTGCAACGTCGAGTCTACGATGGGCAACGAATATTATTCTAAGCTTACGCAAGCTCGACTGATCGCATGCTCTCGTTCTATCGTTGATACAGGATCACAAACTACCAAGGTATGTATTCGTTAACGAAGGTATTTTTAACGTAATAGCCTTCCTTTATCTTTTCTCTTTTCCTATAAATTTTGTCGAAAAAAGCCTTCGTCAGTTTATGAAGAAAATAAGGAACGTTTAAGGCTCTCGGTGCGGAAATAAGGAGGAAACTTCGTTTCTATTCAAGAGAAACGTCAATATTGTGAAAATTTGTAGTTAAAAACTTTCTTAATTTTTGTTCTTGAGGAAGATTGTTCTTAAAGAAAGTCGCGTGTTTTCTTTTATAATGCAATTTGATATTTCCATTTCATAAATTTTTAAAATAACTTTTTAATACTTCAAATTCCACCTTTTCATTCTTTCAAAGATAATTCAATAAAAAATTTCCGCGCTGTTGTCATTCTCGTAAAACAGAAGCTTTTCACCGAAAAGAATGGACGTAAAAGTAGACTCGTTCAACGATCGAAGCATTCACGTCGGCGAAAGTAAAACCGAACTTATTATCGGTCCGATACAGCTTGCTCATGAACGGTGCGTATAATACCGTTAAAATACACACGCACTCAATCAGTGCGATACGTGCAAATCGGTGATTTCGCACTCACGGATTATCAGGATCCAATGGGCTTCAGGATATTGCGGCGGAAACACGGAAGCGCGTAAACGTATCGACGTTATCCCTCACTTCGATTCGCCTCGTTCGCCACCGAATAAACGGCGTGCCACAATTCCCATCAACCCTCTATCGCGCCAGGACGATCGTTCATCCATGTCATTTTGTCTGCTAAGTCTAGCCAGAGGCGATCGTCGATCGATCATTGATCGGATCGATCCGAAATCCTCCTGTTGCCTAAGATTCGATCGAACATTCCTTCCCGCCGTGTCACAGCAATATGTTGTGAATTTTTTATAGCTCGCAAGAAACGACCAAGCTCAGGGACATTACTCCATCGTACCGCTTTTTTAGTTTCCTCTTTGTTGTAAAATAGTTTGCTCTTAATAGTTTCATTTTTAGAAGCGTTGCTCGTGAGAAATATTCTGACGCTTGAAAATTTATTGGAAGTTTTCATCCTGAGGATAGAAACATTCTTATTATAACATTAATGCTTTGATCAGATTAATTAGGTTACTAAATTCCAGTTTACTAAATTCCAGTCTACGATCTTTTTTTTAAGTTATGAACGCAGTTATAATAGTAGCTGATAGATTGTAATACATTTGGAACTCTCTCTTCTTAACTTTTTTGAGGAAACATAGGAAAATGATTTTTCGTTTCACGTTTCAATGGCATCAGAAAAATTGTAGCAATACAACCATTGGCCTTATAAGGATTGAAAATACAGCCTTCGAATCAGAATAGCACATTTTGCTGTCAGTGACAGTATTCTAGCGCGAGACATCATGAGACAGAGGCATTTTCTCTCGGTCCATAGGAAGCATAACTGGCGCAAAGAGTCCGTCAAACGATCGGCGTTTCGCGGAATCGAAGGCTTGTCGAAAGGCCGATAAATGGTCGTGGACCTTTCGCTTCGTGCACGCGGGCTGACAGTTGTTTTCCCAAAAGCATCGACGTCCGGCGCGGACGGGAAATTGAATTTCTAGCGGCGCGTGACGCGCGGCCGCCGCTTTCATTCGGCGCCGCGACGCTTCCCCCGTCGCGTCGGAAGCCTGGGGAAAAAGTAGCCGAAGAAGTCGCGGAATACGCGGGAGGCCGGGAACTACCGGAAAGGGCAACGGTGGAACGGGGAATGAGAGAAAGCGGCGACGCGCGCGTACAATTTCCTCCGAGCGTTGCGCTGTTATTAACGCGTTGAAAATTTCACGTTGCTTATGGAGCTTTCCTTCTCAGCTCGATGCCTCCCGGCTAACCGCCGCTCCTCGTTATTTTTTTATTACTGGATAGTGCTTCTTCTGCTTTCTGTTTGAACTCGAATACATGCTGAACCTTTGTTTCCAGAAATGGCTAATGGAAAGTTGATTGGTCTGGTTATTGCTGGAATTTAAGACTAATTAAATATTTATTTTATGAAAGACAGAAAATTGTTTATGAAAATTCGATTAAGCGATTACACGTGCCAGTTACAATAGCTGATCTACTCTCCTTTCTATAAATTTCATTATATACACAATTAAAGTTAAACTTCTCGAAAAATAAATTACTCCTATGTATAACAAGAAAATAGCACAAATAAATTCCAAAATGAAACATAGAAAATATATTTATAATGTTAACCAGTATACTTCTTGTATATTGTAATTATTAAGCATTGAAAAACTACCACGCGATTAACAACATCATACCTAACTTAACTATCAACGACAGATCGTAAAATGACTTCATATCCTCGACTTTATGGACTAATTTGTTTCACGACTTACGTTTGCTAATAATCGAGCCACGTTAAACCGAGCATCGTAACTAGATTGTTTCAGTAGAAACAGACAGAAACGGGTCAGACACAAGAAGCGTCGTTAAAACTCAATTCGTGTTCTCGATTTTACGCTCCCCTTTGCACACCGTTCCGAGCAGTTTCGGTCGGTTAACTGTGTTTAACTCGAACAAAAATCGATGTTCACGTGGACCGGAAGACGCCATTTCTGTCCTTCGAGTCCTCGCGAACTTAGAGAACTCTACGCGGTCTATGCAGACGTTCTACGTAGATTTCCGAATTTCCTCTCGCTTCTCTCTCTCTCTCTCTTTCCCTCTCTCACGCGCACTCACACACACTCCTCTTCGTCTATCACCACTAGTTGCACCTTGCGCATGGTACTCGATGTAAACGACCAAACTTGTTGGCAGCGACGCTGCAGTTGCGTAAACTCGAAGATACGTCCCACGAGCAACTGTTAACTCGGTTACGTGTATCTGCACGAAGAAAAATTCTGTTTGCTTAATCGACGTCATGAACTCGATTTGGTAATTCTGGCGGAGTTCCGACCAAGGTTATGCGCCGATTACACTTCGATGTTCATTAATTTCGCGATATTAGGAGTCGGTGCATGCAAAGCAGCGAGAACCAAATAGTTTCGAGGGTGGTAGCGTAGAATGATTTACAGGAAGATCGAAGTCTCCAGGTTTGGAAGCGAAACTTCTAAAGGTGTTGCTCGATGTTCAATTTCCATGAGACTGGGCGCTACACTGAGGCGCGTCGAGACGGTTCAATAGACTAGCAATGGAAATTCGAACTGGACGCCTACGGTGCTTGCGGATGCTCGTGACTTGCCGCAGATGTTGAGTGTTATTGGACGGTGATCGAGTTATTGAACATATTTAATTATGTAATTACGTTTAATGCAACGTTGAGTCACTTTATTACCGCGAAAAATAATTAGAATCGCTATAAGAGATAGACAGACAAACTGCAAATCAACTATCATGGTACTTGGAAATCATACAAACTATTCTCTTAACAAACAGATAAAAATGTAGCTTGCTCGTAATCGTTAACGTATTTTATGCGGTTTGATAAAACTTATACCTCTATCAGCAGAAAAATAATTCGAGCCGGAATTGCCATGAATTCACAGGAAACTCGAATAATCCCTTTAACAGATGTTTGGCAGTTACGCGTCACTAAAACGCGTAATTGGTCTGGAAGCGTGTTTGTACTCTTGGTACCGGAAGAATCGTGCACCGAAAGATCGGCCGGTCGTACGAAGTTAACCCACTTTCTTGGTTTGCGGATGCAACGCGCGATAAAACAGGGCGATCGATTGCAAATAACAAGACATTTACGCGAGAAACTTTACGGTATAACGCTTTTAGTAACTAAGTTACTACTGTTCGAAAACCAAAACCGTAATCACAATAGGTAACAAATGTCGATTAAGTTACACGATGAATTAAATTATCGATTAAAATCGTTTAAAATCGCATTGATATTTCGTTAATTTTTCTCTCTGATAATTTCACCGAGAAAGATACTTTTTTAAACAAATAAACAATCACCGATACCGTAGACACCGGAGGATACAAAACCAAGATCAATGGACCAAATAGAAACGACGGTCGAAGCTAGAATCGGAACGCGAGACTTCATTAAGAGGATCGGCTCGAGGCAATCGATTCGGCTGCCATTTACAAATTAATTATCCGCTCCCGAGGCCGCTACGAAATTACAGCGAGCATACACGACTAATGGTGATCGAAGTATCGCGTATTAGCGGCCGGAAATGCAAATGCACGCTATCGCCTGCCTTCACTGTTGCGCATAAATCTCTCGATCGTTTCAAGAACGATGTATTCATCACCTAGTGAACGTTTCTGCTTCTATTTCGATGGGACGATGTTAACGAACTTTTCGCCGGAAAGTTTATCCTCCTCGGTCGACACTACCCACGACGACGACGCGGATTTAATTGGTTTAAGAATGTTCACTGTCGAACCGTCACGACATTGACGATGACAAATAACGCGTTTCGACCCTCTCTAAAAGAAATGTACCATAGAAAATAGGTCAGGCTTGTCACGTCAAGATGTTTTCCTGTCCTTTTTTCTTTCTTTTTTTTTTTTGTAAATTCATCTTTGTATCGCTACTGATCCAGCGGATAAGAAGCAAGCTTTGAGGTAAATAAGTTTCAAGCTTCCGATGTTTCTTCCAAGAAATTTCTTCGAGTTCTTCACTCGAGATGCACACAAGTTCCGTTACGTTTTTAATGTAACAAATTCTGTTTGGAAAGTTGGGGAAAGTCGGGAGAAGCAGAACAATTTAATAATTAAAAGAAAGAATAAAGAGTGGAGAGATGAGAAAATGTTCGTTGCATTTTGTTTAGTATTCTTTTCTTTTTTTTTTTTTGTTCGATAGCGAGTATACAATGAAGTTGTTTGATCTTTTCAAAAGCATCATCAGATCCATTCGGCATGGTGGATGGTACTTTTGAAACAATGACAAACGTTAGGCGTGATTGGTCTCGCATCTCGAAAAATTGTACCGCAGCTTGTGTTTTCGGGAGAGGAAAAATAATAACTGGAGTTGCGCTGCATGCGAAATAAAAGAGAAATAAAAATAAAAAATAAAAAATCCCTAACCGGTATTTACAGAAAGGTTCGATTGCACTTGTAGGCCGTGTCATCGAATATTAAAGCGTATGTCAATAGCAGAACAACGGCAGGCATGGATGAAACGATTCTGTCCCGTGATTTCATACTCTCCCCCATTTGCGATCCAATATAAATAAACGAATACTCTAACCGCACAATTGTCACGATTCAATGTCGGTTGTTTGCTCCGCGATCGTCTGATCCGAACTCGATCTTCCCAGTCGATTATTTCGAACCTCCCCTGTTTTGATCATCATGTTCACAATTAAGAGCAGAGATTGCAACCCGGCGAAAAACGTTTTCCATAATATATTTTGCTTGTCTGAAATATTTTCTAAGTTCGAGGCACTTGTACGTGGCTTAAAAGAGACGCAACATTTTATTTGATTAACGAACATTTGTAAAGGCAAACGGAGGCAGATCAAGAACCCTTTGATCTCGTTCGTTTTCAATTTCTGACTCGTGTATGCATTTCACTCTACTGAATACATTCATTTCACATATTTCTTTCAGCGAATCTTACGTATTTACGTAATTCTTCGAACTGAATGAAAGGAGAATCGTTCCTGAATGAACTCTCCTTCTTCTCGCGTATTCTCATCTATACTCCATCGAACGGGCGTTTCAATTCGTTTCATTAATAAAGTTTGATGTCTTGTTAAAATACGTACTCTAAATTCCAATCGTATTGATAGTAATTCAAAGAAGGACCACGAGTTTCCAATGCGTAAAAGTTGCAAGTTCGTAACGGAATCAGAATCAGAGATTCCTAGAAAGACACCGACACGTAGATATTTATTTATCGTCCACGTCGATTTTTCTCTATCTCCGAGGGTGTCTGCTCTATAACGAGGGTACGATAACATCGGACCGTGAAAAATTAAAGGGCGTTGTACGTTGTTCCACTGATCGTACACCGATCCCCCTTGACAGACGCAGACAGATATACAATAGTGCGCCAGATGGAGGGGGCGTATAGACGAGGAGAAATAAACGAAATCGGGAAAAGATGGAAAAGAAGGGGAAGAAAAAGGAAACGAAAGGCAAAGGAAAGAAAAATATTCGATTGCATCCGGGGGCGAAATAAAGAGAACGCCGCTTGTTTGGCCCGCCTTTCCTCCCTTTAACGAACTTTCCTGCGTTCTCTGTTTGCGCGCGCTTATTTAATTTCTACGGCACTCGTCCAATCGCGAGGCCGCGCAGCAATTGAAACCAGAAAGGAGGAAAGGCGGCCGGCCGCCTTCTGATCCGACCGTAATTCGATTTTGTCGAACGTCGAAGAAAATACATTGTCCTCGGACGGTTATCTTGTCGACAGTACAAGTATTATATTTGTTTCACTATTTCTTTTTTCTATCTCTGTTGCTCACGTTGCATCACAGGCGTATCGGTTTTTCGTGGCCCGT
Source organism: Bombus huntii (assembly GCF_024542735.1). Classification (NCBI taxonomy): domain Eukaryota; kingdom Metazoa; phylum Arthropoda; class Insecta; order Hymenoptera; family Apidae; genus Bombus; species Bombus huntii. The sequence continues at coordinate 7,800,527 of NC_066238.1, read as the reverse complement.
TCAGATTTCACGGCAGATCGTCGAGAAAAGTGACTCGGATCAAGAGATTCAAAACTGCTATTATCTAGATCGAGGAATCTACTTTTAGCTGACAAGAGATACAGTGTCTTAAACACTTGTGCCGTTTCTTCTTTACCTCATGTTGGATGGAAATAACAGATAAATACAATATTTTAATTTATATAAAATTAAAATTTATATAAAGTAAGGCATAGCTGATACGTTATTAAGACACCCGAAATGCACTAAAATATAGAAAAATATAAAACAAATTCCGCATAACTTAGGAAGTTAATAGCTTGTCATAGCGTTACAAATACCTCAACCTATTCAAATTTCTTAAAATTGTAAGATCTAGGAAAAAAAAGAATAACGGCGAAAAAGAAATATCTAACAAATCTGCAAAACTGAATTTAATATTGTAAATTAACTGAAAGAATTTGCAAGTGAAATAACACAGCATTAGCCTTTAATGGATTAAAGTGCATTTCACTGCAATGAAACTACAACATACATTTTATGCATCCGTTGTCCGCCACCCTTAACGAACTTTTTACGTGAGAAAGGTACTTAACTTCGACATTTAACAGGGCGGCTAGATCACGCATCACGTGACTTATTTTCTTCCGCAGACCACCGCGTAACTGAAACCAGTCTCGCACAAGGGATCAACGTAACATCGATTCTTGGTTTTGTTTCGGTGCAATCACAAAAACAAAGGGATCGGAGGTTTGTTGTTTTATTCTTATCCTTTTTTTTTTTTTTTGCGAAACGCACGTACAATGGAAATCGATGATATCGGGGCGACGTCTTCTTCCATTGTAGAAAAAAACCAGGAAGAGGGAGAAAGGCACGATAAGCCAGCTTTACCGAACTTCGCCGTCTCGCTTGCTGCAGGAAAAATCCAGATAATATTCTGTTATCGATCTTGCTGTCAAGAAGTCGTCGAAATACTTCGATATTTTCGTTCGTGGAGTTTCCAGCAAATACAGAGGAATGGCAAGCAGTATTGTTGACTATAACAAGGGAAAAAAGCGGGCAGCATAAAGAGAAACGAATTAAGTAACTTTGTTGAAAATCAACAGGAAGTTGCACGCGGCTGCCTTTGAACCTGAGAATAGTGTAAATTAAAAGTTGAGGGTATTTACCTACCATATTTTTTATGCTAACGCGCTACATTATTTGCCGTACATTTTTAAACGTGAAATTAAACTATGGAACCGAGCTGCTCGAAATAATTGTTTATCCACTCTTAATAACATTAGATATTCGATCGTGACACACAGTATTCTTGCTATAACATGGCAAACGCGTTATTCTCTCGAATCATAGTTTAGCTACGGAGTAGCTAAGTTTAAGTTAAGCTACGGAGCTTAAAATGGCAACTAATGGCTAAGTAATAATAATCTATGATCTCTAGATCTACCTCTGTGCGATGCCCATAGAGTTTCCTTAATTATTTTCATGAATACTAAAAGTTCCCTACAAGAATTCATAGAAATAACGTCTTAGATCTTATCATCGTTAATTTATTTACAATAAATTACTTTCAAAGGCTGTTCATAATTAGGATATATATTTTCATACTTTAATAATCAGTAACTATGATACAAATAAATATATGTACCGTATATATATATTATATCTCTGAATTATCTGAATTATATATATCTCGGAAATTACGAAAAGAAGAATTCAAAGACTCTGAGAGTCTAACACGATTTATTACCGCGAAGGATTAAAGCCCTGCAATTCTTCGACTTCTCCGAAGAAATACATCGTCGTATGACGTTTCGATTCGAGCCGCCTAAGAGTCAGGTATAAAATTCCGCGGCAATCCAAAGGATCGGCCCCTAAATCAAAGTGGAACGTCTCTAAATGCCTTTTGATAGCGACTGGCATGAATTTCTTATTCGCATCGGCATCGAGCTACGTGGACCTTTGCGAACGATATCCTGGCAGAACTCCTTCAGCGGACAATTAGCGCGATATTAGCAACTCTTTAATCCTCTGGCCCGTCTGAGGCTCGCGCTACCGCCACTCGGTCTCGCCGAGACGCGCTGCTTAATAATGCAACCGAGACTCGCTCCTGCCACTTGCCCTTCTTGCCTTCGAAACTTTGTCCTCCGATCTCTTCCAGGCTCGTCAGCCCGGCCATTAATTATGCTCTGACGACTTCCGTTTATTGCTTTACTGTTGAAAAAAAAAAAATGAAAAAGCAGGAGGAAAGAAGGAGCAAGAGAAGCTAGCTTTGGCAGCCGTGATTTTACTTGACGTAAAAGTCGCAGATCCTGCTACAACTTAAGAGACAGTAAAACGCGTTATTCGGAAAGTTCGTAGCAAAATTTAAGATCGATTTAAAGCAGCTTCTGCGGAATTGGTGTTTTATTAAATTATTTATGTCGTAATGTGTAAACATTCTAGTTAAAATTTCGAATCTCCCATTTTTAATGTCAAATACACAAAGCGTTAAAAAAGTTAAAAACAAACCTTCGAATAATTTAACAGAAAACATGTTGCTTGAAAACCGTGATTTATTCTCAATATTATATCAGAACCTTCTTGGTAACAAAATCTGAAATGAGCACTCGATTATGTATACATGTTCTTCGATTAGCAGTACCAATCTCCAATCTCAGCACGATTATCGCGTTTCAAGAGGATCAGCGTTACCTTATCGTTATATGATTCGATAATAGCCCGCTCCCCTTAAAAACATGTTAAAAACCACTGAATTACATTATCATTATGCGATGGTCACGAAAAATAAGATGACTTAACTAAATCTGAGACAGTTTATTCTTTGTGTTACTTGCTTCGTCGAATGCAAGAAAGCTAATCGAACGTATAGGTGTATATTCGAGTCAAACGCGCCTCGAGGCCTCATTGAAAAACAAAGTGGCAATTCCGCAGAGTAGAAGGCGCGAAATGAAAAGGACCGGTGCAGGCTTTCCGTGGTGCCTCGTTGAAAATTCTTCAGCGTCTCATTACGCCAGGCTTTCCATGTGATAGGACATTACACAAAGTGGCCAGCTTCTGAACGGGTTTTATCAGAACTCCGTATCGCGGAAAGCAAAATTCGACGCGATTCGAAGCAAATACGATTCGTAGTTGACAAAAATTTGGATGAAGACGGATCTTCTGCTTCCTTTTTCACAGCCCATCAAATATAAACGCGTTGCGGGATAGTAGGTTATTTGGAATATTAGCCGTAAATGCTTGACTCGGTTAGTCTAAATTAAAGCTCAAATTATTGATCTGCGCATGTCATGAGGGCGAGAAAAGTAGCATTTAGCGAAAGGAAACGCAATTTTAGTTTTTTCTCCTTTCGAATTTAGTTTTTTCTGTTGGAAATAAAAATTTTAACGTAAAATATTTTATCATTTTTTAAATATCTTTCCAGTATTCTAAACATTTTCCAACATAAAATATGAATATTAGGACACACTAAATCACATAGACAAAAAAAATTGCGAGGTAATAAAAAAGGAACGATTAGAAATTTTAGAAATGATAAAAATGGAAGAAATTTTCGAAAGAGCTTTTATTTACGATTTAGACTTGTTTCTCCGGAAGAAAAACACAAGTTCTCTTCGTATTGGTGACGAGAATGGACGAAAAACTATCGCACAAGATTTGTCCCACGGGTCAGGAAGCCTGCGAGACGCCTAACTCGAGACTTTTGCATCCTAATTGAATGATCCGAGTTGAAAAGTTTCATCGATGCTAACGGAAGACACAGTAACAGTTTGCATCCTCCACAAGCTCTTGTCAGATGGATCTCGATGTTCGACTCGGAACTTTTCGATTTAGTTTAAAGGAAATAAAACCACTGTCGCTTTGCTTGTACCTTTTATATGTATAGTGAATTCTATAGAGCTGGATGAAACATCCTGTTATTTCTTATTATTATTCCTTTAAGTGCGTTTGTAAAAATATGAGTATCCATAAACATGTACAGCTTAGTCATTATGCAAAAATTGACACTATAGCATAGTTTTCAGTTTCCAATAAAACTACATCGAAACAGATAAATAGCATAATCTACCAATTTTCCATTTTCGAATTAGCTTTCTCGATTTACACTTCTCCCTAGGAAAATTCAGTCTTGCGACGGTCGATAGAGGGTGGAAAACGTATGAAACGAGGAAGAGAATGTCCAGGTTCATCAGCGGGTGTATCGTGTTGCGTGTTTCACCTTTCAGCTGGAACATTCGCACGTGTCACCATGATGGCACGGACTCTACATGCTTATTCTGGTTCCAGCTTATAACGTACCGCGTTGCTTCGCGGCCTTATACACATGTACACGTCGTACCGGGATTGTCTCTGTGTATAGGACCACCGTACACGACTGTTCCTGATTTGCATAACACGTGGCTGTTTACCGATTCGCGAACTCCTCCTCTTTCGTCATCGAGCAAGAATTGCGAAGGACATGTTAAACGGATTACGTAATTATTAATAACGCGATCTGGATTAGTTTCACGTTAATTTAATTTGACCCATCGATGATTCTGTGATATCAAGAGAAACGTGATTAACTTTTGCACTTCATTAGTGCTGCTTTAGCGATGTCGATAGCATGCAAATTGTTTTGTTTTATTTCTACCAATAAAAATTAGGAAAGCAAAGAAGATTATCGTGTATAAATAAGAACTAGGAGGAGAATGACCCTGAGTAGGCAACGTCTGAGCATCAATCGTAGAGAGAACGGAACCGCGTAACGTTCTAAGTGTCTGAAAAGTTTTAAATTGGACGATCCTGGCGGATTTGAATCCAAACTAAGTACCTCGTTTGCGCGTTTCCCGTGATGTAGCCGAAGTCTGTGTAACGATTTAGCGATCATCGTAAAAAAAACTTCATCCTTCAATCGATCTCTTCTATTCAGCACCAAGCTCGCGTGCAGAGAAACGGTATAATATGAGACAATTAAACGAACATGCTTTATGGTTTATCGTTGTTCATGTGAATGTACATTGCCCACTGTGTATACTTTGCAGAATATTTATTTCGTGTTATACGTACCTTCACGTTAACAATTTCATTGACCGAATCTTACTTTTTATTGGTCTCCAAAGTTCCATGCTATTATAAATTTACTTGAAAAAGATAAATAAAGTAACTTACATATTACTTTGTTAAGATATAAAAATTCATTGGAACAATATATACTTAGAAGGTACAATAGAAACTCATTACGAAAGTTAAACATCTAAAAAGAATTTCGTAACCTTATGAATACTGAAGTTTCTTCAAAATGTATAGAATTGTGCTGTCTAATCTATAGAGTAGAATATTAATAAACAAAACTTAGAAAAGATTAAAAACTCAGCAATAAAAAATTTTCTGATTTTTCTAGCAGCAGTTCTCGCAATTTGTTGCAGGCACGAAGTGGTTGTGCGGGAAGCGGTCAGAGGATGATCGCGGCCATCGTCCATACTTATCACGTGCAAGCACTTCCGGCGGATTTAAAAGGCGGCTCGCGCGCGTCGCGTAAATTTCACCGGAAGATTAGCGCGGCTTTTCGCGCGTAAAACCAGAGATTAAAATCTTACCGCTGGCTCTCGCGCGCACACGCCTACACACGATCAACGTGGCCTCACACGCTGCAACCATTTCGCGGTTTCAGAACGGAGCTACATTCTAGGAAGGTTCTATTCTATTCAGCGGAACTATATTCGTGTGTTGCTCTATGGGGAGTCGTAAACAGGTCGCAGAGTTATGATCAACTCGGACTAGGAATAACTAAAGATGCGGAATCGTCTAAGGCGTTTGTGTCTTGAAATGTAATTGAGCTTTTGGGGCTAGGGCAAATGCGAGCTGCAATTAAGCTCGGTTATTTTTTAATACTTCAGAGCTTGAAGCCTCCATAACGTTTATCATGTATTAATCTTTAAAATAGTAAAGCCTCCGCTAATACGTATCGTTTAATTTTGATAAAAGTTATCGTAATATCACGTTGCAATTATATAATAACACTTATTTAATCATGTCCACGCAAACGTATTTGGAATTGTGCAAGGTTACAAATTCTCGAAATTAGAAACCAGCAAACAGAACGATTTACTGTTACTGAACGAGTTATCATTTTTCCGAGATACTATCACAATTTCTTCGAATAGTAAAAATATTCCACAGGCTGGTATCCATTTTTGAGATTGGAATTCTCGAGACAAGTTTTTGATTGAAAGTACGAAGGGCGCCAGTTGTTGATTGAAAGATTTCCAATGGTAAACTTCGGAAAAAACAGGGACGCTCGAGGAAAAGCACGTAATTTGCAATACAACGGTTCTGCTTCTCGGAACTGTTTCAAAGAGCCGTTACACTAAACAAGTTCGAAAGAAGCGAAGTTGGCAAATACACAGAGACTACTCGCAGTTGCAGTAATGGTGATCGAAGCTGTGCGAAATATTATCGTTAGAAAGTGCTGTATGAAGATTCCTCCGCGAGAAACCGAAAACATGTTTTGGTCGAGTTCTCAAAAAGTGTGGAACAACGAAGTGTTTGCTTCCGTAAGGTGGAAGGAATAAGGCAGTCGTTTGTCGATATCGATAGCATTGCTATTTGATGCCAAAACGATGCAGAAGTAAAGTAGTTCTTGGGAAGTGAAGACTTGAAAGGGTCGATGTTTGCTCGCTGCAACCCCTATTAGCGAAAGAAGAAAATTTTAATAATTCAAATAAGACGGTAGAGAAATTGCATTAAAATGAGAGAATATAATGGAAAGCAAGGAGGCGAAAATTGAAGAGTAGTTAAAAAAGTATAGGCAAAAGGAGAGAATCGGAGAAAGGGAGGAAAAAGATGAGTTGAGAGAGAAGGGCAGAGGAGCCTCGAAGGGAGGTTCAGAATCCGAGAACAAGGGGGCAGCTTCCTAATCAGCTTACTTCCGTGGCTCACACCTTTTGTGCCCTGCACCAGTCCCTGGATTAAAGCATTGTCGCTGCTGGTTATTATATCACGAGATACGAACGAGCGGTGCACGAACGTAGGCAAAGTACACAACAATAACATGTGGTTCCATGCAGATAAACTGCATCGTCCAAAACAATGCTCTTACAAAAGGACAGGACGGAGTCTCTCGGGGTCATTCTAAAGATATAAGCGGTTTACTCGAACGAAAATTATACTCCCGATCTAATGGCATCTAACCGAGGAATGACGAATGCTATTTGCATAAGAAATATATTCGAAGATATAACTTTCGAGGACTTATAGTGAATATTTATTCTTATAATCGACAATTGAACGGGATACCCATAAGGTGACAGGTTTGTTTCTTAGTAATTTCAGTAAAGCAATAAAAACAAATTCAAAATAAAGTACTTCGTTAATAGTGCTATGAATTTATATAAATTCATGAAAATTCCTAAACAGAATTGTCAACAGTTCACGATGATACGAGATAAGAGGTGAAAGACATCCCCTTACGAAGGGACAGAAGCGTGAGCAATGTAGGAAACGACAAATTCGAAGGTTTTTCGACGCAAAAGAAAAGACGACCCTGTTTGAAAACAAAATATTCGAAAAGTAATGTCCTGTAACATCTATATGTGATCGCGAAGCGGGAACTCTGGGAAAAGGCTTGCACTGGAAGGATCACGATACGCGCCGCCCGGTGGATCGATCGAAATTTCATTTCATCGGCAAAGACCTGGGAGGACTTTCGACCTTGTACACAGGAAGTGGCGTGCACTGGCTTCTTGCGAACCCGTTCAAACTTTAATGCATGCGAGAAGGTCTGCTTGTTTGCTCTCGAGAAAATTGCTCCCGTAGAAGCGGGTGTATCGAGGTGAAATGTGATTTCGCTTGGTGACCCAAGAGATTCCCCCCACTGTTGGCTCTTGGTGTCGGACGCCACGACGAAAGACCGTCTCACCTGTGTGTATGTCACAAGATACCAGCTGTCCCGTTAAATTCGGTAAAGACCGCGCTCCACACCTCATGGTTTATTGCCTTCGAAATGCTGCTGCAAAGCAAATATGCCTTTGTATCGTTCTTACAAGATCGAAGATATCATTGCGATCAATGACAAGATGTCTACAAGCTGAAATACAGAGTTATTTGAAGTATCTTCTGCAAATATATTCACTAGACTAAGGATGTCTATGTAAATTCACACTTTTATTAGTTTAATTAGAAAAGTGTAGTGTAAATAGAAATTTGCTTCATCTATCTTCATCTTTTGCTTCATCTAAGTATTATAATGAGTATTTTTATATTTATGATATTCCATATATTTTCCCCGTATGTGCAATGCGAGCATCTTCAAGATTTTCGGTAAATGCATAAAAATTTGCAGTCTAGTAACCAGATAACAATTGAGGAAACAAAATTCGGAACAAAAGACATGCTTAGATGGACATTTTTTATTGTTTTCAAGCGTGCGATCAATTCCTGAGATGATTGTCGTATAACGCGGGACGTTTTGTATATTCGGTTACATTTAACTATGCGTGTTAAACCTTCGTCTTACGTTACTCGGGATTCTTCAGTATACACGAGGATAGTCACCCCTTGGAAAGGTCTTCGCGAGCAGCCGACGTCGCTTCCGTCATGACCGCAGCCGACGTTAATTAATGTAACTCGACGAGGAATACGAGCATAATTACTTTGCTCGAGTGGCCGGAGCGAAAAGTTTGCTCGTTATCACAGCGGCGCGTAGGTGCACGCACACGATGCAAACGCCGCATCTATAATGGTGCCTTAACAGAGAGGATTGTTGTATATTATCGTTAACCCGCGCCACAAGGTCAAAGTCGAATTGTCTTCTGACTTTTGAGAATCATGTGATATTGACAATAGAGATATCGAAGATTTTTTGGATAATATTATGCTCGAAAATCGATAGACATGAAACAATCGCATGATTCCATTCTGATTCAGATCTTTGGAATATTTCTGTTTTATACGTGATCGCAAATCTTTTTATGTTTTCAAGGTTTATTTAACTAGTATTTTATATTCCAGAGATATCTTATAGAAAAATTTCATAACTTAATTCTGACCCAAGTTAGATATTTTGTTAAAACGCATAAAATTTTTATTTCCGCAGTGTTAGTTACGAACGTTTCTATACGGTGTTATTTTCATTATTTCTACACGTAAGCAGAAATAAAACGATGCAATCATAGTTTGTTCACTGTTCAAATATTCGTCAATAATAATTGACCGGTAGCTGGAATACGATGTTTCCCAGTATTTTACCGTATTTCACTTAAATCAGCAATTCGACTTTACGCTTATACACTTGCGTTGACATTTGCGCAGAGTCTGTTGAATCTCATTTGTATCTAGTTTCGATAACAATTTACATTATCTCCATGCTTACCAAGCTAAAAGCCGTGCCATCAGCAGACAACCCTTTTAATTTTTACGAAACCTCTCTAACCCAGTTCAACGAAACCTCTCTTAAAGAAAAACTTCAAACAGCACTCAAAGGTTTCAAAACGTACAAATGTTCCATATCGCGTAAAAGGTATGAAAAATATCGATTTCTCCTCGACATATATGGATAGTTGCAACATTTTCATCGTATGTTTGCTCTCATCCGAACTAATAACGTTGACAAAAATACATTTGGAAAATATGTCCCCAAAAACGATGTTTCTGATGTTCGATTGACGAGAATCGAATGCAAATGTACATTTTTCTGCGCGTTTTTCTGTCGCATATCTTCTTGAGGACTAGCAGGAAGATTTGTACGAGAGGAACGATCGTGACGGTCATGTCGGGTCAAGGAAAGTTGAAACGGTGCAAACAGACAACGAGAGCACTGGCCGTGCTCTGTTTGGCGACCGCCGGATGCACGAGGATAGCAGACCACATCACTCGTCGACCCAACCGGATGCGTCGACATTGAAATACAAGCGAGCACTCGGTTTCGCTGGGCTCGCTTCGCTCTCTCATGCTCGCTTCTGTTGATATGACCCGTTCGTTCTGGAAACTCGCTTCTTTCTGATTGGTCAAATCTTCCTGAATGTTTGTCAAATCGATATCAACCGAAAATTGAACTATTAACGGGCTTATGAATTACGTGACCTATCTAATCTAATTAATATCGTAATTTGAGGTTCAAGTGAACAACAAAAGATTGTTTTGTTTCATATAATGTTTATCGGAGAGCAATGGAAATATTCTGCAACTTCATTTTTTTGGAAAGTGATAGATAAAATTCGTATTTCTTTAGTAGAATTTATTGCGAACTTTCAGACATCTTTTATAAGTAGTAATTTAATTTGAAAGCATGTAGACTACTGTAAAATCGGAAAATAAAGATATACATTTTTTCCCGATTGCTTACAATTTATTAATATTAAATTGAATATACAAATATAAATTTGACAGAAACGATGTTTGTTTAACGGAAACTAAATGCAATACTCGTATCTATATCAAATAATTTTACAGTTATTTGGCCACTCTCGTCACAACGAATCTAACACACACACACTCTCTCTCTCTCTCTCTCTCTCTCTAGCAACTCGATCAATTCTCTCGACTCTACTCTTCGGTGTCTCGATTAATTCTAACGACTCTACTCTTCGACGACTCGATTAGCTCTGACTCTCGCAACACACACACTTTTCGACTCGCACACTCTGACCTTTCGATCGTCTCACCTTGAAACACGAAACCGTCCTTCTGATCTAACGTTGTCTATTGTTTTTCTCATACCTATGTAAGAACTAGGTGACTTTAGTCACATAGGCGCTCTTAAATGTAAACGAACCACAGAAGGACGACGTACACGGTTTTTTCTATTTTCAACCGATCTCTAGTTCAAACTACTTTACGATATTACACTACTATCGCTTCTCTATTAACAAATGTTCCAAATATATTAAGAATTAATCTCAACCAAAGAATCCTATGTGGTATAGGTATCAAATAAACGAACCAGTGAAAGTAGCCAGACATCTGTAATTCCAAGCAAACTTTAACCTAAGAGACTCGGAAAGACAAAGAACTGGGAGTTCTCGAAGAAATTCTCGAGGTTAGGATAAAATCAATGTGTTTCGCGAAGGTGGAAAGTGTGACTAGAATATTGCGATTGCGAACTTCTCAGATTCAGCACTGAGCAGCAATATAGTCTTGCATGATCAGCCACGTTCTCTGAACCGCATCCCCTTTATACCTTGATGTCCAGAGTTTCTTGAAACCCTCGTGTTCCCTGGCAATTACTGATATCCCTTGGATCCCACGATTCACAGATTCTAAGACGTTTATATTAGACTCGATGTGTCCAGACCCGGAATCGTATCTTACGAATTCACAGATGAATTTTGCACGGAAAGTTCATTGTCATTTGTGGTAAATCGCACATACAGACTCTTCTTTTCTTCGTCGATGAATATAAGGTTATTTGCGTGGAAACTTACGATCTTTCATAGCATTGACAAATTTTCTACGATCATCTGCTTATTAATTAATTGTAGCAAACGAGAATTTGATCCTGGTCATCCAATGTCACAATCTGTGTATCTATCTTTGTGTAGCTTGACCTTCGTAGTCATCCGTTAACGTTATCCGAAATTTGTAAGTAGAAGATGCTGATAACTCGCTACTTATCAACATGATACTGATTATTCACAAATATTATTACCTTGTTACTCGATTTCGATATTATCGCTTTTCAATTCGGCGTCCGAAGGTTCTCTAAGAAATCAGTTCTCTAAATCGGAGGTCTTCAGAACTTCGATGATATCCGCTTATCAAGAAAGTATTAAAAATATATTATTATAGGGTCAACCAAATCTCACCATTTTTCAAGGTTTAACTGGAGAAAGAAAATTCTTTAAATAGAATCTCGGCTTAATGTGACACTAACGATGGAAAAATTAAGCAGACGAAGAAAATTCGAGCATACCTAGCTTACGTTAACCCCTTAACCTACGGGCATAGCCCGTAGTACGATGATCGGTCAAACGTAAATATAACGGGCATAGCCCGTAGTACGATGATCGGGCCAAATATAATATATAATATAATATATAATAGCTTGTTCACGTTTTCGGTCCAAAATTCTCTAACGTAAATCGTAGGTTAAGGGGTTAAATGAACCCTCGGTTTAACTTTTACGAGACGCTGTATCTTACCCATAAGAAAGCTTCGACGAGCTTCATACGATCCATCCGTCCAGTATCGAAGTTCGTGGATGGAAGGATAGGTCTCGTTCGTCCCTTCGGAGCATTTTATCGCGTCGCTTGCAATAAGATTTTTGTTTGCAAGAAACCAGCCAACCAGTCGTGGGCGTGGATCTTGAAAGGACGAAGGAGAATGAGAGCTCGTTGTTCGAAAGAGAAACGAAACAGAGGAAGAGGATCAAGGAGCGGAACAGGAAACTCGCGCACGGGAGAGAACTGCCGGGGAATCCAATCTCAATAGAGTTAAGTGTTTGAGAGTAAAACCTGGCCAAGACACGACCTCGATTACTCGCCGAGGATTTGTTACGGCCACCTCTTCCGCCGCATTTCTTACCCTCGATCCCTTCGAATCGTCCGAGACTCCTTCTTCGTTTTCGATTCCGCTGAAAGCTGCGTCGCGCAGTCCCTAACGAGGAACGAGCGACCGAACTTTGTCTCTCTCCTTCGACCCTGTTCCATCGACCTCTTTTTTTCGTCCATCAAACCAAGGGGATTTCCAATTGGCCATCGCGTTTGCTTCGCTACCGGTCTTCCTCATCAGATTACACCTGTTTCAACAGATTTCTTTGCGAGTTATAGCAGCAAACTCGCGAATCTTCCGAACAGGAGTTTGAAATATATTGTAGAGGACATCGTCCTGATCGTCTTTTAAAAGGTTTTAGACGTTGCGTATTGTTTGTTAGAAAATTGTTAACGTTATTATAGATGCCCTTCTATAAATGAAAAGTGAATTTTCTTGCAGTGAAAGATTCACATAAGTGGTACACGAATGTTTTCTAGTTCGAGTATTTGCAACGTTACTTTTTAGAAGCTATTTTTGATAATTACGTTATTCGGAGTAAAGATGTTTACAGGAGATTACTCGTCATACGAGTGAAAGTAAAAACAAAGATTCCCAAAGTACAGGGTCAAGAAGCGAATTGATTTTCTGATTTAATGAATAACAAGTTTAAAAAACAATAAACAGATTGACAGATGTAATAAGAATGTAATTGACAAGGATAGCTAAATGTGAATGTGTCTCGAAATTTTATCGATTACCGCCAAAATCGGTAATCTCCAAAATCGATCGGTCAAATAACATATTCAAATGTTCTCGATAATGGCCCATTATGCGCTTATCTTGTTCAAACACAAACAGATAAGCGTGTAGGACACTCACTTGATGTTATCGGCCCATGCATGCTCAAACATCGAAACGATTAATTTTCTATGCGATAGTTAAGTGCAATAGTAACACGAAAATTTCTTTTATGCAATGTTAATTGTATGTATTCTTTATTGATTGAACAAAAATTTTTAATTAAACTTCGATTAAGTCATCCTTCTGTCATTCTACAATTTAATTCGTTTTCTAAATGCATCTACTTTTTACTAAAAGTAACCAAACACTTATTTGATGCTTTTTAGAAAACTCATCTTTTACGATTCAAGTTCGATTTCAGAAAGGAGTTTTGCTACTAATATCGAGATCGCCAATCAGAAACGGGTGGATCCTTAACTGCGAACACATTTTCCTTAGTTGTTCCCTGTTTCGTCGTGAAAATCCTCGAGACCGTTATGCCAGTAACGATGAGCCCACCATGGAAGGCTGTTACCACCACGTGCTGCCATAATATCGAGCAAAAGTTTGCCTGGTCAGTAGTAGAAAATAATTTGATACGACTCACCGTTGCAACTTGAACGCAGGTGGAATGTCGAACCTTTTGTTGTCCTTTTGGAGAACAATTACGATGCCGTTTTTGTGGCATACTGCAATTAAATACCTCAGAGTCTTCCGTTATTGCTGGTTTCTGAAACCGTGTAATGATGAATTTGTGCCTTTTTATTTTTCTAGCAAGCTATGTTATAAAGTTTTGTTTGTAATTAGCTCTCTTACGTAATATAATTCTGAAAACGAACGACATCAAAATGGTTACTGGACAAAGATGATATTTTATATCAATATCGTAATAGATAAATTCTTCTGAAATTATTAATCAGATTACCAAAAAAAATTATGCCATGACTTGATAGGAATAGGTCGAATCGTCATATTGAAAGATAAATATCACTAAAATGTTTCGTCTTATCAACATCTCACATATCTGTGTTTGATCTGTCCCAAAAGAATAAAAAATATTTATGAGTATTAATTGATATAATCTAATCGTAATGGAGAATAGATCAGTAGTTAAATGTGTATATAAATGACCGGCAGTCTACAGTGATGATATACTTAATTGACTCTGTTCACTCAAGCAACATGGTGAGTAATGCACAAAACGATTTAATATAACATCGAAAAAGATATTCTAAATATTATACAAGTACATGTAACATAAATATTACAGACATTAATTTGATATTACTATTCAGCTCTGAAAGATTTATTTTCATCTGTTTCTCTATATTAAAAGTTACTTGCCTTTTAATTTGCCATCTAATCGAATTTATTTTAAATTTGTATCTCGAATAATTTTAATTTCATCCATAATTATTCGCGATTATTTCACATACATTTACAGATGAAATTCGCCGCTGTCTTGGCTGTTCTGGCCTTCGCCAGTCCCCTGAATGCCTATTTAGTCCCACGCACCGGAAACGGTGCTCTCGCCGCTGAGCTCCAGGACTTCGTCAACATTATTCCTCTTGACGATATAGTCGCGCTCCTTCACGAATACATGAACCAAGACTCAGAAATGCAAGCATGGTTAAACTATTTGCAAACAAACGAATTCAGGAACCTCGTATCTGGTCTTGAAAGCATCCCTGAATTCCGGGACCTCCTCAACTACCAGCAAAATGCCGGTCTCGATGCGTACTACCTGGCGAACAAAGTCAATGATTTCCTGCATCTGGCAAAACTCGTCCCACCAAACCGCGCTAGGAGAGCCGTCACCGGTGGAATCCGCGGTTACCTCGATCAAGTTGAAGCAATGCTGCCTATGGAACAGCTCCGAGCTTTGTTCAGGCAGAAGCTGGCCAACTCCAAAGTGTTCGCCGACTTCATACATTTCTTGGGATCCCCCACCTCTCAAAGACTCGTCGACGCTGTGTGCGCCAATCCTGTCTTTAATAACTTCTTAGTGAAGCTTCAGAGCTACGGTGTCAACCTCAACAAGGGCAGAGATTTCATGGAAAACCAATTGGGTCTCCATGTCTCCTGTTCCGTTTAAATTTTTATAGTTCTTTTCTATATTCCGATATCTTTTTAATTTTAATCAATAAATAAGCGTATATATAAATACGTCGCCAAATGTTGTTCCCTCAAAGTGCCCTTTGCTCCAATCTTTCGTTTTCAACCTTCAGGAACTTTAAGGTGTTCGTTAAAGAAGATCAGTATCTTCTGGCACGATAATTTTGTAAATAATGATATTAGTAACTTAGTAAGTTGCAAGTTTAGATTTCTCTTTTTGTATCTTTATAGTTTTTCGTCGAATAGAATAATCAAAAGATTGATAAGATTTTATTAATACTAGTAATTTGTAAACTATAACTTGACAAATTTCGCTAATATCATTAGTGATATTAGTTCAATTGTGTAAAACGGCACAAGTATTAATCCTCAATTAGAATCGTAGGATGAAAATCATTAGTCTTTGTCGTATAAAGTATAGAATATAAAATAAAATGAAATATTCTTTTATCAAGCAATCTGATGTCCAAATTGTTAATTATAGATTTGCAATATGACTTAAAAGTTACAAAGGAGAACCTATTAGAGACGAAATTTTAGACGAAGAACTAAGATTCTATTTGCGACTAAATTCTTAACTTCATCTTCATTAATATCATGCTTTGTATCTTAAGTCGTAATGTTACAATAGAACACTATGTGCTGGGAAACTTCATAATTCTTTTCACGACATTTATAACATTCCTGGTAAATCGAGATCCACTTATTTGTACAATATCCCGAAATAAACAGTTTTAATTAGAAATATGTTTCAGAATATTACGAGACAAATTAATTAATATAATAACGAGAAGGGGGATATAGCTTTAAATATTTTGTATTTCAAATGGAAAATATAATTATGAGTGCGTAAGCTATCTACAATTTAAAAGCACAAAAATGTACGAGTATAAGTGATTCCACAGAAGTGGAAATTTTTTACGGTTCTCACTTTTTAAAGCCCTTAAAAACGTTAAACGTTAAAACCCTTAAACATTAAATTATATTTGCATGAGAGAGAAAGATAATAATTGTGATTTTAAATACAAATTATGAAGTACTATCAATTAAGTTTATTTATATCAAAAATTACCTTTTCTTCATGCAATTCTCAGTCCTCTGTCATGTCAGAACTACAAAATTTACTCTACATCTTATGTTCAGTGAATAAATTTGAGATTATTTACTTTATTATTATTTTCCTTTTTATATTTACTTTACAATGGTCGTATTTATCATTCACATTTATTTTTACTTTAATCGACTTCATTTTATTGACAAAAGTCATCGGCATGCAACTTTTTTCATCATTTTTACATCTCGGTTCCCTGTCTGCAAAATTATTTCTAAAAAAATCCATGTCTATGGTACTAACAATGAAATCACGCGAAGTAAATCAAAAGTAATCAAAACAAGTTAGTGCACCTATTACGTTTTGTAACAAGTGGTCATTTTTGATTACCTAAAATTGTAGAATTGTTGACAATCACCTGTTGCTGCCAGCCACCTTTTCAATCCCCTGGTACGTATTATATTCCAATTTTGTTATCTTTTCTAAGTATTATTTAACATCAAAATTGAATAGTAATTCGCTTGAAAATTTATAACATTTTACTTTAAAATTCCCAATCACCTGATCTCAGTCTCCTGTCAAACAATATGATAGGTGACAGAAAGAAGCATCCACGTGCTTGAGAAAAATGTGTGTTGAGTGCATTTATATTAAACTTAGAAAATGCCTTGCATTGTTTAGGTAATGTCATAATTCAGTCCTGAACGTTAGAGCATAAAGTACACAATTTATTTACTTTAGTTTACAAGAAAGAACGCGGATTGATCACCAGTTTGTTTATCTAAGGAATAAATTTCGTTAGTTTTAAAAATGCTCTCGGGTCCTGTACGGGGCTCCAGTGTGGGCAGAGGATCTGATGAAAAGTCGACGTAGTTTACTCTTGCTGAGGAGGCTTCATAGGACAACCGCCATCAGGATCGTAAGGGGATACCGGACGATATCACATGCGTCGACGACTTTCCTGGCGGCGTCTCCTCCGTTCGAGATCCAGGCCTTGGCGCTCCGACAAGTGTACGAAGACCAGAGGAACCGAAGCTCAGGCGGGGACTGCCGAACTGGGAGACTTGGAGAGACCGCGGAGGGCTTCCACTATCCTTCCGGATGACGCTGGTGCTCGCAGGACATGGAGTATTCGCTGACGAGCACCTGTCACCACTGCGGCGAGGGCAAAGACACGGACCAGCACACGTTAGAATTTTATCCGGCGTGGGAGGCCTCTACGGCTGACAATTGGCGAAAGATTAGACCCCTCGTCAGTTGTGAAAGCGATGCTGAGGGAGCGACAAGAACTCCTCGCAGTACGCTCATATTGCGAAAGCGTAATGCTCGTAAAGGAACGAACAGAGCGGGAGAGGGTGAGAACATCCCACCCTTGCAGGGTTCCGCGCCGAAGGACGGCCCTACGTCGTTCTAGGTGGTCATAGAGACCGACACGCCAAGGAGGATCTGGACCTCCTCAGACTTGCACGACAACCCAGGGAATAGCGTAGAGAAGGGTGGCCCCTCCCAATGCCCGAACTAACCAAGGAACGACTCCCTCAGACAGGAGAAGACGCAGGAGTGCTCCAGCAGTAATCTGAAAATTTTCTGGGTCCCGGCCATTCCAACTAAGCGTCCGGCGATCCACCGTGGGGTTTTAGTCGGTATAGTCCGACACTATCCCGCCGCTTCCTAGCGGGGGGGGATCCATGAGGATTTCCCCACGTACAAAAAAAAAAAAAGAAAGAAAGAAAAGAAAAGTTTTAAAAATGCAATAATTTTGTTTTTGAATTTAACTGACAATTTGTCAAGATTGATGATTCATTTATGATTAATAAGTATTGATTGTTTTTTAGATTTAATTATTTTTGTTTCCACTTTTAAATTTAGCTGACAATTATCAGGACTGGTAATTAGTCCGTTTATAATCTAGGCGATTACAAATTATTATTGACGTGTGATATTGGATGTCCAAATTTTGTAAATAATCCTTCTGAAAAGTAATTATCTTTTAATTAATTCTTTGTGATAGAAAGTGTGAGAAAAGATCATCTCTTTTTATTAAATAAAATATTTAAATACAGTTAATTACATGAGACTATTAACGATATCTCAGTCGCCAGTAGATAGTTTCTAAAAAAGTAAAATTACATGTATGATAGTTATTCGTTTGTCCGACCGTTTTTGTAGCAATGTTCTCTGTCACACCTTAAACTTGTTGCAATTCATAAATTAAATGAAAAAGTATGTGGATAAAATCACTGCTAAATAAATCCCGCCTTTGCAGAATCGCTCTTATATAGGTTAAATGAGTGTAGATAAATTAATTCTATGATGATAAATACTAATTGAATTGGGGTCACTATTATATCCGTGTCATATTGAATCTCACTGCTGCTAGCGTTAGTAACAGAGCGTAAAACAACAACAAATAGATATTTTCAGAAATATGAAGATAAGATACTCTCGATACATGATAATTAAAAGCAATACATCTAATTTTGATATCAGTTGATAATCAGCACTGCTTTCTATTTTGAAATAAAAACATGTTATCATAGAGATAATACTCTTTATGTCACCATTTTTTCTTATTTTTAGTCATCAATAGGACAGTTTCTCTAGTTTCTAGCAGGTTGTCCAGATACATCTTTACTTGCCTACAGTTTACTTGTGGATAAAAGATTCACATCAATAGAATTTTTTTTATGTCAAAAAGAATTGCTGGTGACAAGATGGAATATCCTGCAAAAATTCTTAACGATCATTTCGACTGGTATGTATAATGAGTTGTCTACTATCGTCATAGAAATTATAAGCTCGAATAAATATAACAGAGATAAAATTTGTCAATGCCAGCGATAACATTTTGATCCTAATTACGTACTCAAAGATAAAGCTAAACGATGTTTCCCGCACAATAGTCACCGTCGAAAAGAAAAAAGGAATCTTTAATCCTTTAAATGAGTGCAACCCCAGATACTTAAACTAAATAATTTATGTTACGAAAAGTTAAGCTACATTTTGTAATATAATGAACAAATGCATCAAGGGTCTGAAAACGAATGCATTTGTAGCTCGTTGGATGCTGCGTTTAACAACAGAATGCGTTGTGTAGAAATTTGACCGCAAAGTCAAGAAAAATGAAATTTACAAATACGATGCGTCTACTTTGTTGCCATAAATGTGCAGATGCAAAGCAAAAGCTACAAAAGAAACTTAATTTACATTATCCAGACTGCAATGTTATTTTATGGGTTCATGCTATGATGTTTTGAAGTGCATTATATAAAAGCTAAATATGTAAAAAGAAATTACATATGAAAAAATTAAAATGTGGATGCAAGGTGTAAGAAGATTACAGAAAATCGAAGTGATTTTAAAATACAATAATCAATTCCATGTTAAATACATTGTACCTTCATTAGATTGTGGGATTTCCTTTCCAATTATCTTAGCTACCAAGGGGCATAAAAGTCATGAAATTATCAAAAATAATTTCGTCATGTTCTTTCCGCGCAAACTTTATATATTTCCATGTTGCTTATGCTAGATGCAAATAATACAGATAGTAAAAAAGTGGAAAATTTTTCCCTATATTTCTATATTTCATCAATAATAATTATAGTATAGATAGTAAATAAGATTAATGATTAGTCACTTATTGCGAAAAATGTAATCCCGAATGAAAATAAAAATCGCGCGATGTTGATACTGTAAATACTACTGATCTGTAAATGTTACACTGATAATCAATTACAATAAGACACTAATCTCTGCAAGTGCTGAGACACAGGTGCACGTATAATGAAATCTTATCATTCTTTCAGGTATCTCGATATCTCCATTTATTTATTTGAATACGTTCCAGTATATATAAAGCAGTCTAGCCGATAGAAAATTCATGAGGTACTACAGTTTTCCCACAGAACTACGGTGAGTTCACAGATCGTTGTAAAATAAAATTTTATATTATAATTATTTATGCTTAAAAACTATTAAATACCTGTTGTCTAAATGAGTTTCTCAACAAGTTTGTTTTATATTTATTGGCTTCTGAGCAATTTTAAACAATTTCTGAGCAAGCAAATTTTAACGCGATCAATTAATCCAACCTCATTAAATGGGTTAAAGTTTCGTCTCGATTTATACCATCGAAAATGCTTCTATTTTCATTGCGTTTCATTTACTATTGAATTATCTATGTACCGTCCGTTTTGCAGATGAAGGTCCCAGTGGTACTGTTCACGGCGATATTTGCGTTCGCAACTGTGAACTCTCATTATCTCCCAGATTTCGGCAAGGGACCGCTCCATGAAGATATACAATACTTCCTGGACTTGATCCCGATGGACAAGGTTGCTTCTGTCGTCCTAGAATATGCCGCTGAAGATTCCGAATTCCAAGAGCTACTTCAATACTTCAGCTCATCAGAGTTCAAGACAATGATCTCGGAGATCGAGACTCTTTACGAGTTCCATAAGTTCGCAGACTATCTAGAAAAAAACGGTGTCTACATTTACGCCGAGCTGAATAAATTAAACAAAATAATTGGCATTCCACCGTTCCAGCAGTTTAGCAAAAAACAAATCACTGGTGGAGTGAAAGGTTTGTTCGAAGACGTGAAGCAACTCATCTCTTATGACGCAATCATTCGTGGTTACGTGTACAAGATGAGAACATCGGACGCTTGGCGTGATTTCGTAGCCCAACTGAAGTCAGAGGATAACCAAAAATTTGTGGACGCTCTCTACGAAAACAGAAATTACCTCAGATTCCGTGCAATGCTGGTGAAGAAAGGAATTGATATAATTTTAATCGAAGATATCATCTACACCGTTCTTGGTATTGAATTCCCAATCTTCGAAATGCCTAAGTCGGAAACCGTCGCCTCTGACGAACTATCTAGGGACATTCATGACTTCCTGAACCTGGTCGACGAGAACAAAATAATGAACATCGTTATGTCCTACCTGGAAGACGACGAAGTGCAGAGGGCAATCGAATACATGTACAGCGAAGCATTTCACGATTTGGTCCGCAAGGTCGAAGCTATGCCAGAATATCAGAATTTGGTGAGGTACATGGAAGACTCTGGCTTGGACATGAAAAAGGTGATCAGCAAAATCCACAAATTGTTCGGTATGGAAGACTACGTACCACCCATGGAATTCTCATCGATGAATACATTATCAAACCTTGGTGGATTGAAAGCTCTGTTCAACGCTGTAGAGGCTGCCCTCCCTTTGGACAAATTCACGGCCATGTACAATGAAAAGATGCACACCTCCCCTGCTTTCCAGAACTTCATGCAAAGACTGCACTCCAATGAATTCCAAAGAATCGTCAACACGGTTTACCAATCACCAATCTTCCTGGAAATGAGACAGAAGGTCATCAACGACGGAGTGGACCTTGTACCAATCAGGGATTTCATCGAAAAGGTGCTTGGCATTCATCTTCCCAGAGTCGACTCCCGTGCCATGCTACGAGCAGAAATCTTTGCCTCTGACGAACTATCCAGAGACATTCACGACTTCCTGAACCTGGTCGACGAGAACAAAATAATGAACATCGTTATGTCCTACCTGGAAGACGACGAAGTGCAGAGAGCAATCGAATACATGTACAGCGAAGCATTCCACGATTTGGTCCGCAAGGTCGAAGCTATGCCAGAATATCAAAATTTGGTGAGGTACATGGAAGACTCTGGCTTGGACATGAAAAAGGTGATCAGCAAAATCCACAAGTTGTTCGGTATGGAAGACTACGTACCACCCATGGAATTCTCATCGATGAATACATTATCAAACCTTGGTGGATTGAAAGCTCTGTTCAACGCTGTAGAGGCTGCCCTCCCTTTGGACAAATTCACGGCCATGTACAATGAAAAGATGCACACCTCCCCTGCTTTCCAGAACTTCATGCAAAGACTGCACTCCGACGAATTCCAGAGAATCGTCAACACAGTTTACCAATCACCAATCTTCCTGGAAATGAGACAGAAGGTCATCAACGACGGAGTGGACCTTGTCCCTATCAGGGATTTCATCGAAAAAGTGCTTGGCATTCATCTTCCCAGAGTCAACTTCTTGATATTTCAACTTCTAAAAGGAACCTATCACTGAATAATGCTTGACCTTCTAAAACTCGATTTTTTTGTGACTATTTTAGAATTTAACAAATTGTAGTCGTTTAATTTCCATTAAATCTCGAAAACCTACTTCGTGGTATGTTCATTTTCCTGTTGTGAAGCAAAAATTCATCGACTTATAGAGCAAATATACATATATACATATTTTAATTTGAACATATTTCAAAGATTTCGCTTAATCTTGGCAAAAACAAAAATAGGTTAGGATTTATGTCTGGTAGAGTACTACTCTTACTGGTTGCATTATTTTATTTTCTCTGCTTGTTTATTTCTTATTCTTCATATTGCTAGGTCACTTCAATTTTACTAAATTGTGTCTGTTTCTCTTCGTGCAAATCATCTTTATTCGTGTTTTCCTATCGCGTTCAGCCACATCGTCTTTTCTTTTTAGAACTTTCTTTTCTCCCTTTTTCTTCCAATCGTTGTTCGCCTTCCATTCCTCAAGCTTCGTGGATTCAAGTGTCATTTCCCTTCTTTCTCACTTGCCCCTCTTATGACTTCCTGCTTCATCCTAACGCGCCAATGGCAAGTTTCGAGGCTTATTAAATTGTAACAATTTTAATTAGAGAAGTAGCGTGCACCAGCTTGTTCCTCCCCTTGTTCGTCCTTCTGTTAGTTCTCACCAGAGAAGGACAGAGTGAAAGGGTGGCTAAACCCCGCGGCAACCGAGAAGACGCGTCGGTTAAGACACCCCATACTTTCCTTTTAAAAGTTAGCGCCACGTGCTCGAACACGGTCCTCTTTTATTTATCGAATAGCTACCGTTGCTACTTGAGGCCATTCACTGCACCCGGTGCCCTTTTGCTTTTCTGTTTGATCAGCAAAATACGGCGTTAACGAATAACTATTTTCGACGAGGGGTGAAATTGATCATTATTCAACAAATCGATCTTAAACTTACCAAGACAGGCAGTTAATGATGGAACGCGATTTTTTGGGATTAATTCTAAGTCTCAGAAGAAATAGTAATATGAGCGAGAGAATTTTTAGAGTCAAATTAATGTTCTAATGTAGAAATTTCTATGGTGCTTGATATTAAAACATTTTAGTGACCTTTGGGAAAGAAGCACTTATATGTGTAATTGTATCTATCTATTGAATCGCTCTATATAAATAAAGAGGTGAGGATTTTAATGATACAAATATGGTGCGTTATTCTACTTATTTTAAGGAAATATACTATCTTAGTAAGATAAGTTATTTAACGAACAAGAAAGTGGTGTTTCATTTTTATTGGAATGTGTATACCATGCATAAAAATGCATAAGCCATTTTTGATGTGATTAATGGTTGGGGATCCATCTTTGAAAAACTAATTCTTACTTAATGTTACAATAAGTATACTACTCAAGCTCTTTAGAATAGAAATTAAATTCTTTTTTCACGTTTTAGCATTTTTTTCAACTAAGTAATATTGCACAATGTAGTAGCTTCGCCATTTCCAATTAAACCAATATTGATTCGGGACTTAAAAATATAATCAGCAATTTCTATATCGGATGTTATCTTGTCTGAATTATCGAAGAACATTATTACCGATTTACTAGATTGTCTACTTACCTGTTTCGATAATTTACACTCTGCTATACCTACACATTAGTTAAGTATTTAATAAGTTATCATTAAGTATATGATACATACGGTTTCTTACGTTTGTCGGTAATTATCCATTAATTTAGAAAAGAAATAGATGCAAAGTAGGTACGATTAATGAAAATGTATATTTCGAAATAATATATATATAAGCATATATATATATATATATATATATATATATATATATATATATATATATATAATATAATATAATATAATATATAATATATAATATAATATATATAATATATATAATATATATATATATATTGTTTTAAATAATTAACAATTCACATCTAATAATTAATTTAACGGTGATGAAGGACCTGAAACTAAATATATTCTGTCATTATTAACTTCGGTTCGAATTTACTTTCAACGTTAATTTGGTATACAATCTATGTTTTCGCACAGTTGGCTGGTACTGTACAATAGCAATGTTTACATTGATTGTCACGTCCGATTTGCAAAGTTTTACAACCGTAATGAGTTCGTGATTCATAAGCGTCGACATAGAGGACGCCACATAAATGTTTATAACAGCAGTCTGATAGTTAGGTGATCATTTCTTATCATATTCAAAAAAAATTACTGCACTAATTGCGTCGATTTAAAGTGGGTATATCATAGATCTCATTCAGCAATTAACATTTTATTTGCCTTAAACTTCATATAAAGCTGTAATCGATATAATATAATTAATTATGATATCCATTAATTTTGCAAATTTTTAAAGCATTAACTTCGTTCAAGCTGGAGCGTATAAACGATACGATGCCTTCAGTGTTTCAATTATTTTGATTATATTTTTAAAAAATAATTATCCATTAAAAATGATGAGTTTTACTTTTCGTGATGAAAATTTTTTGTGATATAATATTAACACGTAATAATAACAAAAATGTGTTTTACATTACATTCCGTATATTCCATGTATGATACAATATAAAATACAGATAATAAATAATAGATGCTAGATAATAGATAGATGATAGATAATGTAAAATAAAAATATTTCATATTTTACAATCCATATTACATCCAAACGTTCTCTTGGTTCTGACTGCAAAAAAGTGAAAAATATTTAATCGAACAATTTTTCCATTGATAAGTAGCATTAAAAAGCTTATAATTCCTAAAAATATCGACATACATGTATCGATAAAATAGCAGTACTATACTCTTGTTACTTGTTATTTTTTACACATCCTAAAATTGAGTTATAGTTTCATTTGGATTAATTATCTATTTGACGAATCAGATTTGGGAACGTCATTATTCGTGTCTCATATATTAGTGACCTTTTTAATAATGACTAATTCAAATAATCTTATCAGAATGAGTAAGTCAAATTCACCGTGATATATAAGACGGAATGAAAAATTGATGGGCGTTATAATTCTCCCGGCATTAATGAGAAAAAAACCAGGTCCTACAGTAAGTAGCATATAGTTTTAAGTATAATTGCAGTCATTCACAATTTAAGAATTAATGGATTAACTGTAATTCATAGTTGTAATTAGAACCATTCATATATTATTTTGAAATTAATTAAAGATTTTTATTCCTATATCATTTGAGTACATTGTACAATAACATATACATACCAATTTCTGTTAATTAACATAAATTCTATTAACGACACTGTATAAATACATTGATAATTCCATAATGATCGAACGCTAAATCATTTCAATAAATTTCATCGTGATTTTCCATTTTTTCATAATTCATCCCAATTTTCAGATGAAATTCGCTCTCACAGTATTGTCTATCCTGGCCACAGCCAGCCATCTCAACGCTTACATGTTGCCAAGCGTTGGCACAGGTGCCCTGGCCAAGGAATTGCAGGATTTCGTGAACTTGGTGCCCATCGACAAAGTACTGGAGCTCACGCAAGTATATCAAGCCAGAGACAAGGAATTCCAATGGATTATGACTTTCTTGCAATCCGATGATATGAAGGGCTTCGTCGAAGACGTGGAAGATTTACCCGAATACGAAACCCTCATGAAGTATTTGCTAAACCAAGGTCTTGACGGTTACACTTTAATGAAGGACGTAAAAGAATCCATGGCAGCGAATATCGAAAAAACTAATGTGAATTCTAATCTCAGAATTACCGGAGGAATCGCAGGTTATGTAAAAGACGTTTCAGAAGTCATATCTGTGTACAATATGTCGAATCTGTTCGAATACAAGGTCGCAACTTCTGAGGTTTTCAAAAATTTCTTGCACGAAATTCTATCTCTTCAATACGAGAACCTTTACACAAGTACCTTCACGAATCCTCATTTCCAAAGAATACTAGTACAGCTTAACTACCTCTATGTCGACAGCAATACGTTCCATACGAATTTCTTCACGTTTCTCATAGCTAAAGCGTTGATATATAAATATCTTTAAGCATTACAGATAAGAATGCGCGTATAGACCGTTTGTATGTACATATAATTGACTTAAAATTGTGACTTGTAACATGTAAAATTATTTCATATATATGTATGCTAAATTTAAAATAATATTTAATAAATATATTAAGTTAATTGACATTAGTAAAATAATGCTGTTCTTTCTTTTTTACACTTTTTAGTGTTTTTATACTTTTTTATAACATAGAAAATATTTGAAATTAATGTTAAAATGTTAAATACATGGTAAACACAATGGTGAAATATTAAATACAATATTAAAGAAAATATTAAATGTTAAATATTTGTAGAAAAAGAAGTAATATTATATAATCTACGGATTAAAGTTTTATTTCCATGAGAAATTTTGAATAGAAAACTCCTGCTTTTTAAAGTGAAATTGAGCCGAATGAATAATTCGCATGCCAGGAAAATCTGTGTGGGAATTGTTTAAAAGTTAAAATTATTTAATTTCGCGTTATTAATTTTGCTGCTGTTTCCTAACGAACATTACATCATAATCAAAAACTATAAAATGATATCTGTGGCTATCAATCATATCGATATAATCAAAATTACGAAACAGTAGTAGCCAATGTAATTCTGTTTCTATCAGATAATAGAGTTGGGATAACAACTACAAGTCTTTCTTAATTTATAATTTTTCCCTAAATTTGTTAACTTCCATTCAGTCATAACAAGATGTTACCATACAATAAAATATAAACTAAATTTCTCACCATTTATAGATAAATGAATGGAAAAATATGAAAAAAACAATATACAAATACAGACACTAAAAAATTCCTATATGCCAAATCAATTGATCTGAAAAATTCCTAATATATCTATAGTATAATAAGGATGAATAAGCCTATATACAAGCCTATACAGTCAAACATCATTTATTGATTAGTGGCGAAGAATAATAGCGAATTTTATTGTTATCACCACTTGCTATTCAATATGATAAGTCCAGCTTAAAATAATGCCTTAATGAGAAAGATCGGTTCATACATAGAAATCATTCGATGTTTGGAGTTTTCAATTGTGTACACCAATCAAATTTATATAAGAAGTTAATAGTTCGCTTAAAACATATTTTGGAGGTATCGTTTGCTTTTATCACGCAGAAATAGCATTTTGAGTGTACGATAGGAAATAATAATTGAAATTAAACATTGCGACACAATTGTACTCGATAGATTACGATTACTTCTTCAAGGAATTTATCATTATTGACATTATCTTGGCTCATGATAATCTGTAATGTTATATAACTAATAGCCTACTTATTTTTTGTAATAGATAAGGAATGTGTGTATGTTTCACGTTTTTTTATCGATGATTATTGTTTACAAGAAATCGTAGGTATATTACGAGTGTTCAAAATAATTTGTTTTGTAATGTATGCTATTACGCAAAGGATGCGGCTGGTTGAAATTGAGCACCAATTTATTATTTTCTAAATACCTATTTCCTGAAAAGTTATCCTGGTAAATAGCACTGATGCATCCACATTATTTATGTGGTTTCATGTCACGTTACAATTATGATGACTTTCTACGGTGTAAAAAATCTTGCAACCATTCAGCTATCAAGCTTTTTGTAAGCTAGAATATATGTATACTCTAACTATATATATATTTATATTATATTTAAAAATATTTATATATTTAAAAATAGCGCTTAAGAAAGGTACTTTAAAATCTTAATGAAACCACCCCTGACATAAGGGTCCGTCGCAAAATATATTCCTATGCAATAAAGTACCTACAAAGGAAATTTCTAAATGAAAAGAAATTATATGGTAATAAGATAAACTATAAATGAAGTAGTCAAATATATCCGTATGTCATATATTTATACGTTCCTTGCGCAACGTGTAAAAATGTATGAAATATGTAAAAGTTTGTGTATCAAACATCAAATAATTTCAAAGTATATTAAGTACAATATATAATGTGCGCACATGCGTTATTTACTAGAAAAAATGAGTAGATTTATTAATTATGTAATTATGTGTTGGTGGATTAGGTGACAATATGATAACGTAAAGAATCCTCGAAATATAACCATAATCTGTCGAATACAATTGTATTGCAACCATTCATTTTACTATATTACGTTTTATTTTAACTATCATCGCGTATCGTGCACGTATTGTGACGTAGCTCGCTTGCATGATAAAACATTGACGATATCTTTGAAATGCATCTTAAGAAGACCATCACGCCAGACGATGCGAATTTGATTATTAAGTGAAACGTTTAAAAATGTCAATGTCACGACTCTTCTCGAAATGATGATAGAATCATGCGAAAGGAAAATTGCGGAAATGATAGGAAACATGTACTATATTTCTCAATTAAAAAATATTACAGACCTACACTTGTAACTCTTCAATAATCTATGTAGCTCGAAGTCTTTGCGTTTAAACAATTATTATAAGTTTATATGAAATGATTGCATTAAATAATATTAGACTGGTGCATAGTAAGAATCGTTTTGTCAAATGAAATATTGAACGCATGTAATTTGCGCAGAAAATAATATTTTCGTGATTTGCTCATCTGACAGGATGATTAGCTATGAAATTCTATTATTCTCTATTATTCAGAGATAATTTATTCATTAAAAAGTTAGCTAGGTTTCATTGGATAATAATAGCAGTTTAATTTAATAGTAGATAGAAGGATAAATAATAGTTTTAAAAATTATCTATTATCTTCCTTATTTCGTTCAACGACATATATGAAGGTAGTTTCGCGCAACCACTACATTTAGATTCATGAAACTCCGCTGACTTCGCGAACTTTCAGCGCAAATAAAAATGTAGTATCGCAGGTGCATGCTAATCTTCGCAATGGCTTGCCCTGTTAAATTCGCGGAATAAAGAAAACTTAAATTTCTTGTCGTAACTGCTGCACAAATCCACTAGCTTAATAAATCTCGTGTCAAAAAGAGGATATCTCAACCAATAGAAATTTAACCGTCATAATTTGCTTTCGTCTCGTGTGTTCTTTAAGGAACGCGTCAAACGTTAACCTAGCAAAGGGATGTCTATCATCGTACGATGGCCTGGCGAATCTACTCGGCCACTTTGAACAAGGTCTTTCTCTCTTCCGTATCTTAAGTGTGCAAACTTTCGTCGTAAGTTTCTGAAGGGTTAAACTTTGCGCAGTTGCAACATTGTTCGCAACTCTAACCTCTTATCCCGTTTTTTACATGTTGTGCCAGACCAGTGGATTTACATTAACAAACCCTGTCGATAATTGGTCAAGAATTTTGCGCTTGAAACGAATCATCTGGTACAATGATTTCTTATTAAATCAACATTAAGAATCAACTTTAATCTTCTGAAAGACATGAACCCTCAAATTATGATTGTTACCATGGTAGCCGCAGCTTCGGTTGCTTTTTTCGGATTCCTTGCCTATCGGATCAGAGTTCGATCGAACGATCCAGATTTATTAAGCGTACTCCCATTGGAAGACAACAGCTCCCTCGACGAAGATCTCAAAGACATTTTGGCGTTCGTCCCTATAAAAGAAGTACAACGAATCATTGAAAGATACATGGAATACGACCCCCAGATCGGAGATACCGTGAGCTTCGTGAACGACCAGAAGAGATTCATATTGCGCGAGTTCCAGAACATGCCTGAAGCAAACAAATTGATCAATTTTCTGCGACAGAATGGTTTGGACGTGGATTCCTGGCAAGAGAAGATACGATGCTTTTGGAAGATGTCTCCCAAGTTCATCAAATACGATCCGAGTATGGCAGCCGGAGGCCTGACCGTGATGATCAATAAAATCCTGGAGACCATGCCACTGGACGAGCTGCACGAACTGTTGCGACAAAAGGTGAAATACTCGGCAAGCTTCCGCAGATTTCTGTATACGTTGAGGTCCAAAGACTACCTAGAACTTTGCAACGCGATTGAGACTAACGATGTGCTACATCATCACTATTTCTGGGCGAAAGAGGGTGGACTAGAGATCACGTTCGCGATCGAACTATTCAATGAGCTGCACGCCTACCTAACGCAGGCATTAGTCACCTAAGAATTGTCATGAACCATTAATAATCATTATTGAGTAATAAACTGCAGTGGAATGTAAACATAATACATTTCAGATTTTTTATTTTTACACATTTGGTTTTAGTAACGTAGAATTTAGCTTATAATTTGCAAAATATCCGCACATATGCACAATTGCGACAGAAACAGAATTTTCAAAAGAACGTTCAAATGTTATTCATATGATTATATCATTTAAATATATACTTAGTCAATTATAAGTGGATAAGACACGTGCTCTGCATTTTACTACAATAAAAAGATATGGCCGAATGAGAGGGGGCAGTAGATAAGTTTGACAGCTGAAAGATAGCGAATAATCGGTAAAGGGGCTCCTTCCGTTTGATAATATCTCGTTATCGTCACTCGTAATACATAAGAAAAATGGTGCTTCGTAATACATAAGAAAAATGCTTGCGTACGCTGCAATACACGTACTGCCTTGTCAAGTGTTCATACCTGGAATTGCATATGCATTCCTATACTATATTATTTGCAAGATTTTGATGATAATGTTTCACGCTTTCCTAAAATTATCCCTAAACATATAAACATATTCCTAAAATTATTCTCTAAAAACACTACCTTTTCGAAATTTTACAATTTTTGAGTAAATGCAGATTATCGCAGATTTTCTAATAACTTCTTAACAAAATTTTTTCTTCTATAAAAATCGAACTTTTTGTGTAGTGCAAAGATAAAAGGGACATAACATGAAAAAGATGATATTTTAATTCATCATAATATATTTTATTCCTTATTCCGGGAAGCTGCAATAAATACCATTGAAATATCAAATATACATGCTTTTTTAATATGTAAAACTTTAAATTGCAATGGAAATTATAAGTAAAAATGGGGACAAGGCTTGGAAAATTGTTCTATCCATGTTGAAACCAACGTCTACGACCTGTTGTGCCACTTCCAGGAAGTTCTTGTTCGAGAAAATGGACATGTAGAATGTTAAGTACTTGTTCAAGACCACTTCATACACCAAGTCTCTAAACACCTTGGCGTGCTCAATTTTGTCTTCGTAGAGACGCGACAGGTCATCCATCGGAATAAGGGAGCGACATCCTCCATATAGCCATTGATTCCACCGGTGACCTTGTAAGGAATCAAGTAAGCTGTTATCCTAGAGGTCAGAGGTCGGATACTAAGGGCTTTGTTGAAATTGTTCACCACCAAATTTACATCAAAACCATTGCCCTGCGTATAGTTCAGCAGCACCTTGAATTCAGGCGCCTGTTCCAAGTTTTGTACACATTGTTTCGACTCGTTGCTGTTCATCAACTTCATGGCTGTTTGGAAATGTTCGTCCTGGGCCAGGTATGCTTTCGATATTTCGAGGAGCTCCTCGATCGAGATCAAGTCGACAAATTACTGGAGCTCCCTGGCGAGATCCAAACCCGTGAATGGGACTTGGAGGGCGTTCAGAGAATTGACCGCAATCAGAACAACCAAGAACGCTATGATGTCTGTCATCTGCAAAAAATGAATTCGTTGAATATGACTGATACACGTTTATGTTTTGAGGAAGGAATTCTACTGCTTTATTACGCTATGGGTATAATGAATGCACGTTGTGAACCATAAAGTATCTGAAAAATGATGTAGCTACTCTCATCATAAAATTCTAGTTCGTGAGTATCCAATGTATCATAGTCTAAGGTACTGTTCTGTGACAAATCGGATAGAGGATCGATGTACAAAATTTAACGGAATCAGGATTAAAAATGCTTCATGTATGTAAAAGTCAACAATTTTCTCTTCTTCTTTGACTTCTTTTAGTTAATCATATTTCGCCTCTTGATATGAACTACCTCCAGGTTGTGTCCCGTTGCATTTTACGTACGAATAGGGCAGATCGTAAATGCATTTCGATAAGCTTAATCGATTTCATTGTGTACTTGTAAAATACGTTATATCGTACTCCGATTGCAAATGACTTAGCCTAGCTTCATATAACTATGCAATTTCCAATTAAGTAGTATTAATGTTATGAACTTGTCGATTTGTGAAAATGTTTCGAAGACGTGCGATGTTACCTGTGACACCAGCGTGTCAATTTCACATGACTGTTACGTCATGGAACAGATCGAAAATAATTTTAGGTTTGTGGCATACAGCTATATATTGGCATGAAGCTATATATTGTACCAGCTTGTTATATCAGTTCCAAGAAGATGTTTCCTTGACCTCCATAGCCTCCTTTGGGAGCTTCGTTAAGAGTGACACAAAAACATCGTTCACATAGGAAATGTTTATTGACGTATGATGGCTATTTTCCCAACTCCATCGAGACCTCGCGCCATTCATTCACAAACATCTATGGTAGGAAAGGAATGCGTTTCTTCTGCAAAAAAATGTCTAGATGTTACACAACTTGTTTAATTACAAGCGGATCAAGCAGATGTTTTGTATTAACACGGTAGAAATGCATGATAGAAAGAGGGAGCAATAGGTATATAAGAAGCCCACCCTCCCGGTTGATAATAATCTCGTCAACAAAACTCGAGTTGCTACTTCATAGTAGATAAGAGATATGTTTGTATACAATTCCTCGATATTCTGCGGTAACATCTATTTTCTGATACAATTGCGCAAAAAATGTTTACTCCGCAACTGTATATTACTCATAACGAGATTTCCTCGATAATGTTTTACATTTCTTACATTTCCAAAAAGTATTATCTGTCTTGTTAAATGTTACTTTATATTGGTATACGCATGTGGTTACCAACAATGTTTTAATAAAATTTTTTCTTATGTAAAAATTGGACTACTTAATAGTGTAGTGGTAACAAGGATGTAGATGAAGAAGGTGATATTTCAATGCAATATAATTATACTTTATTCTTTAAGAGATAAATGAACAATAAGCATTATGGAACTGAGTTCTTAAAACCTAATACTTTCAACTTTAAATTACAGTGGAAGTTATAAGTAGTGAGGGAGCTAAAACGAGGAAATAGTTTCTATCGATGCCAGAGTTTTCGGCCTGTTTTTCCAAATTTTGGAAGTGCTTATTCGAGAAAATGGATAGGTAGAAAGGTACGTATTTGGCGGAGATCACTTCGTGCACGAAATCCCTGAATGCCTTGGAGTTTGCTATCCTGTCTTCGTAGATCTGCGCAAATTTATCCATCGAAATAAGTCTACCGATATCGTAGATGTAGCCTTGGATTCCACCGGTGATATTGCGGTAAGGGGTCGAATAAGCTTGTATCCTAGAGTCCAGAGGTGGGATACCAAGGGCTTTGTTGAAGTTGTTTGTCACCAATTTTATATCAAAACCACGTTCCTGTATAAAGTCCAACAGCATTTTGAATTCCGGTGCCTTTTCGACATCCTGTACCCATTGTTTCGATTCACTGCTCCTGACCAACTTTATAGCTATTTGGAATTGTTTGTCCTGGGCCAGATAGGCTTTCGATACTGCGAGAATTTCATCGTTCGGGGTTATGTCCACGAACTGCTGGAAATCCCTGGCGAGCTCGCCTGAACCCGTGGCTGGGACTTTGAAGGCATTCAGAGGACTGGCCGCGACCAGGACGACCAAGAGAGCTGCGATGGCTTTCATCTGCGAAGAAACGAAATCTCTGAATATCGTTGATACACGTACACATGGGTTCAGAGGAAAAAGTTTATATTGATCTGTGATTGATTATATTGTGTTTGTAATTAACTCTACTCCTATTTTATCCGCAGCACAAATAGAATGCTTTCTTACGTTATGGTTATAGAAGATGCGCGTTCTGACTAATAAAGTATCGATAAAAATGACGGGAAATTCAATAGAATAAACAAAAAAGATTATGTTTCGTATGTAAAAATACAAAATTTGTTCGTATAGATTGGTCACCAATGAAAATGGTGCATGTTTAGCACACGTTTAATTTAATGAAATTGTATGGGTAGGTACCTACCTTTGATACTTCTCTTCTCTTTTGACTTGCTTTAATCGTTTGTAGTTTTCTCCTCGACCTGTTGTAACAGCAGGTCGTGTCCTGGTGCATTTTATATACAGGTGAAGCAAGCGATAATTGTAGTTCGATAAGATTAATAGATTTCTAGATACCCCCGTAAAATGCGTCATCTCATATTCTATTGGCATGTAACTTATTTCAGTGCTATATCTCTCCTTCGCTATCCATTGTATCGTGTTAACTGTAAGAACATGTATCGATTCCTAGAAATGTTTTGATAAACTTTTTATGTCTCCTGCATGCTAGTTTCACAATGGTAATCACACAGATTATCGATCAATTCGAAGGAAGCTTTCTTGATAAAGGAATCTGTATAATGTACGAGCTTATTCTATCAAGAAAAAGTTTCTTCGACTTCTTTAGCCTGCTTTGGGAGCTTCATAAAAAAAGGCATACAAACATAACACCACATAGGATATATTTATCTATCGACATATGGTGGCTACTTTCATAGCTTCATCGAGACCTTTCCCCTTCCCGAATATAAGCGCGAAAACATCCTTCACACAACTTTAATCGAATATGAATTAAGGCATAGATTACAATTTCCATTGTTTCGTTACTGTTTCGCCGCGTGAATCCACTAGAGGCATTGAAGAAGCCACGTCAAATACTACTCGAAAGAGATCTTAGATGAATTAAACAATTTTTTATAACAAGAACTATGATACAAAAGTACCATTAATATTCTCATAATATTTCACATTAGAAATTGTAAAGGACACTTTCAATTGCACGAATGTTCAAGGTATAACATATGACGTTGATGGTTCATGTAACTGTGCAAAGTCTGCTTCTTCCTTACGAGAAAAGATATAAAATTCATTGCGGTCAATGTTCCATTTCTATAGGTGGAAAAAGTCATGCCATTTTGGAAGGAATGGGCGCCATACGGTGCGGCACGGCGATGTAAATACGAGTAACGCTCGCGATCAAGCTGTTAAATAAATTTATGTAGATATTGATCGCCTAAAGATTGTCATAAATAGTTAATAATCATTACTGAGAAATAAATTGCAATGAAATGTCAACGTGACAAATTCCAAATTTCTTACTCTTATACATTTGGTTTTGGTATTGTAAAATCTATCTTAGAATTTGCAAAATATCCGCAAACATGTTCGATAGCAATAGAATACGATATATTCCTAAAATTTTTGTAATGTTCTTCAACTTGTTTAATTACGAACGAGTGAATCAGCAGGCATATATTAACACAGGAACATGATAGAAAGAGAGAGAGAGAGAGAGGGGAGGGGGGGAGCATAAATATAATTATATGATTGTAAGATTACAGGTAATTTTTTAAGGGGGAGCTTCCGCTTAATAGTATTTTGTCAACAACATTCGAATTGCCACCTCATAGTAGATAAGAAAAATGTTCGTACACAATTTCTTGATATTCCTTGATGGTAACATTTCTTTTTGCATACAATTGCGCAAAAAATGCTCACTCGTGGAGCTGTATATTACTCATTGCGAGGTTTTCTCGATAATGTTTTACATTCTTATCAGTAAAAGAATTATCGGTCTTATTAAATGTTCCTTTATATTGGTATAAATATGTAGTTGACAAAATTTTTTAATAAAATTTTTTTCTTATGTAAAAATTGGACTACTTAATAGTGTAGTGGTAATAAGGATGTAGATTAAAGAAAGATTAAACAAATATTTCAATGCACCATAATTATATTTTATTTATTACGAAACAAATGAACAATAAGCATTGTCGAATTGAATTCCTAAAACCTAATACTTTCAACTTTAAATTACAGTGGAAAGTATAAGTATTAAGGAAGCGGAAACTTGGAAATAGTTTCTATTGATGCCGACGTTTGCGGCCTGTTGTTCCAAATTTTGGTAGTGCTTATTCGAGAAAATGGACACGTACAAGGATATGTGTTCGGCGGAGCTCATTTCGTGCATGAAATCCTTGAATACCTTGGAGTTCGCTATCTTCTCTTCGTACAGTTGCTCAAACTCATCTATCGGAATAAGACTACCGATATCGTGGACGTAACCTTCGATTCCACCGGTAATCATGATATGAGGAGCGAAGAAGGTTTTTATCCTAGAAATCACAGATGGGATACCAAGAGCTTTGTTGAAGCGGTTCACCAGCAATTTTATATCCAAACCGCTGTTCTGCATATAGTCCAGCATCTTTTTGAATTCAAAGTTCTGTTCGATATCTTGTACCCATTGTTTCGATTCGTTGGACCTGAATAACTCAACGGCTATTTGGAATTCTCTATCCTGAGCCAGGTAGGCTTTCGATATTTCGAGAATCTTTCCAATCGGGATCACGTCGAGGAAAGGCTGGAGCTCCCTTGCTAGAGCGCCCGAACCCGTGGCTGGGAGTTGGGTAGCATTCAGAGGACTGGCCGAAACCAGGGCAACCAAGAGTGCTACAATAACTTTCATCTGTAAAAAAATTAGTTCTTTATTTTTGTTGATGACCGCTTATGTTTAGAGAAAGAAGTTTAGACTGCTTTAATAGGATATGGTTACAGTGGATGCGCATTCCGATGAATAAAATATTTGCAAGATGTAGCTAGTCTTATAACGAATTTGTTAAAACTTCAGTTGGTGAGCATCCAGTGTATCATAGCCTTCAAGGCAAAGAGGAAAATTCTATACTTCATGTCTGTGAAAAGCAACAATTTTTGCAAATAGCTCATTGATCATTAAAATGATGCATGCTTGGCAGTCGTCTAATTCAAAGAAATTTGTATCGGTACTTACTTTCGATGCTTTTCTTCTCCTTTGACTTTTTTTAGTCGCGTTTCGATGTAAACTACTGCCAAGTTGTATCCCATCGTATTTTATATACAAGTTGCGGAGATGATAATGTTATTTCGATAAGATTTATCAATTTGAAGATATACTTGTGAACTGCGTTATCTCGTATTCTCCTTGCAAATTACTCTAGTTTCATATCTCTGTCTCATGTTCGGAATCGTAATAATTATAAAAACATATCGATCCATGGAAATGTTTTGATGATATGTGACGTGACACCTGAGTGCGAGTTTCATATTGATAGTCAAACAATTAGAAAAATATCTTGGTTTCATGATAAACGAAACTGTATGAAGTACCAGCTTATTTCACTAAATCAAAGGAGAATACATTAGCTGACAAATTTCCTCTACCTTTGTGACCTGCTTTGGGAGCTTCATTAAGCGAAATGTAAAAATGTTTGCACATAGAAAATATTCATTGACGTATGATAGCTACTTTCCAGCTTCGGCGAGACCACTCACCCACCCGATTTTTATTAAGCACGTAATCTTCCTGTATAGAACTATTACCGAATTGCATAAAATTAAAGTTTGCCCAAAATTGCAGTTTCGCTTCTATTTTGTCGCGTGAATCAACCGTATGCTTCGGTAAAGGCACATCAACGAAAGGAATCTTAGACGAACTAAACAATTTTTCATAAAGGCAACTGTAATGCAAATATACTCTTAGTATTTTCATAATATTTCGCACCCTTAATTGAAGATACGCACGTGCACCTTCGTTTACGTAACTATTCAAAACTCATCCATATCGTATCAGAACTTGGTTCCTAAAGATGTTCGATTGGTATTCATCGATCGGTATTCATCCCTAAACACATGCCCAGTACCGTATTCTCAAAGCGGTCAGCGCTTCATTTCTCGGGGTGGAAATTTAAGTCACGCCGTCGCGGAAGGAATTAATTCCGTTGAAGACGTCGCTTAGTCGTATGAACGAAACATACCGGTGTGAGTTCGACGAGGACGAGGTCGAAGGGTGTACGGATGACGGGGGGAGATACAGGGCTCGGGGCTGTGCTAAGGCAAGCGGCTCGCGGTGTCTGCGGCAAACAATTCCAATTAACTCGCTGGAATTGGAATAGGACTCCTCTCGTCGACGCTTTCTCGACCGAGAGATCGTCTCCTGGGTGCACGAACGTCGACGACGACGTGGGGAACGCGCGCGCGTTCCTCGCCTGGCCTTTCTCACCCTCTTCCATCCACGTTCTTCGATATCTTCCTCTCCGTCCACGCGCAGAAATTAGCTGTCCATCTAAAAAGTTGGCGAAAACACGCTCCACTGACAAGGAGAACGAGAGATTACGCAACTCACGCTTACTGAAATGAAAAAACTTGGTGGATCTTCCAAGTTTCCTCATTGATATTTACATTTCAATTGAGAATCCTCGATCGAAAGGACGGAACAGCGTATTTTCGAAAACAAATATTCACACGATCAGAACATCGGTGCATAATTTCTTGATCCTCGTCCTAACATCCGTCTCTCTATCTGTCCTACTCGAAAGGCGGAGCTGGTTGGTAGCCGGGGAGGTATAATTCAATCAGGCTTTGGTAGGGGATGTTTGTCAAGTACGGTTTCTTTGCACGTGCACCGTGGGCGAGTGAATAGCTACCCGTTGGACCATTATCCGGCGCATAATGCTCGTCATCGTCGTCATCGTCGGCCAGGGATAGAGCAAGACAAGGAAGAAGAAGAAGAGAGACACACAGAGAGAGAGAGAGAGAGTGAGAGAGAGAGAGAATCATAAAGCACAGGGTTGGGCCGTCGCCCTAGACAATGCGGTTCTTGAGCTGCTCAGATATTGAAGACGCCCGAAAGCGGTGTGTACCAATCTCGGTGTGTACCTAGCGTCTAGCCCGCTACTCTACATTATTAAATCTCACCCGTGTGGACCGGCCACACAGGACGATGGTGTTCTTTCGTCGCTTTCGAGATGCCGTCGACCGACGTGCGTCGAATTTTCAACGGGACAGAACGCCCGGCTAACATGGTGGGACGTTATCACGCGTTATCGTCCCACACTGTGGTGTGTAGAAAAAT
The DNA here is from genome assembly GCF_024542735.1 of Bombus huntii. Classification (NCBI taxonomy): domain Eukaryota; kingdom Metazoa; phylum Arthropoda; class Insecta; order Hymenoptera; family Apidae; genus Bombus; species Bombus huntii. Next base: position 7,761,091 of record NC_066238.1, on the reverse strand, counting down.
TTAAAGGGTATCTTAGACGATAGTGGTAGCGATTAACGGTAATAATCGGTGGTTACGTAGAAAATGCTGAAACGATATTCTTTTCGAAACTCTTTCGACGCGTAATATTTTTCGTTACACCAACTTAACCTCCCACCCTTTGTTCCAATCAATCGACGCACGCAGCCAACATCAGGTATACCTACGTAAGTCGCACTTCTCAATTATCGATACTTATCCTCAAGGTTTGTTGTCCAATGGTATTATTTAGTATGATTTTTATTGTTCACGTGAAATTCTATCATTCCACTCGAAACACTTCAAGTGTTTTCGTGGAATTTACTACAGGTATCGATTTTCCTAGCAATTAAATAGAATTTCATCAAGGATTTCTAAACAGCGTTAAGTAATTGTTCCTTTGTTTCTGATAACTGGAAAAGGAAAGAATGAGATTGTTACTCATTTCAAGAGATTTTGATCATTTTTTTAATCAAAGTTTAATTTTAAAAATCTGCATTTTTGGGATAAAATCTTTATTGCGATAAAGATGCGGAATAAGAAGTAGGAAAAGTAATTGATTCTAGAAACTAGTATATTAAATTTTCGAAATTATACTCCTAATCAAATAACGTAAGCAACATCATGCAACGAAATTTTCCCTATTCGTTCCATTTCAAACATTCCTTCTTTTACTCAATAATCGCATAAAACGTCGTAAAATTTCTTTGTGTGTGAACGGGGCAAAAGCATGGTTCGCGTGGTGGTTGAAAATAATTCAGAAAGCACTAGTCCATGTGGCTCGTCTTAAGCAGCAATAACCGGGTCCAATTAGCCGGTGAGAACTACATATTCCGTCTCCCATTTACGACGGCATAATGCTACCTGTTTCACGCAGAGCCACGTATAATTACAGACTAATGCCGGAGCGTCCGCAATCGTGGCAGGTGGCACATAATCGCGGCCTCGTAACCCTCGAACGAGTTAATCCGTGAGACGTCGCGCCGTTTGCCGCGACGCCTGCAACCAGTGTCATCTCGTCGTCGCCGTTAGACGTCGTCGACGTCGACGGCTCTGCGTGGTTGTCGTCGCCGGTGAAATCGTCGGGCAAGAGACGACATTTAAAAGTAGCTATATAGCGGGACTTGATCCGCTTACCGGGTTTAAAAGTCAAGTGCTAAAAGCGCAATTCATCCCATCCAGCCTGGATATAGTGGGGAAAAGGTGGAGACCGGAGGAAATCGGCCGTGGAGAAGTTTCTAGGAGGACGATAGAGGAAACATAGTTGGCTGTTCTCGCTCTGGTGTCTCTGCTCGTCGTCGTTCTGACCACTTCGTTCAACGGCTCATTTTATTTTCCGACGCGAGAAGGTATCGTTCGTCCCGTATGAAAGTCTGCCTGCCTTCTTTCTCCCTTTTCTTTTTTCTTTTCTTTCTTTCGTACCAGCCTCGTTCGTTTCGTTCGTCCGTCTCGCGCTCTTGTTTCTAGTTTCTGTGTTTCTATTTTCTGCCTCTTCCAAGATTGGAGGGTCGACGGAGCGGAAACAAGGGGTGACTGCGTCCTTTCTCTGCCACACGGTTTTTTTTCTCTTCTTTCCGTTTGCGCGCCGCTCGAGTGGCACCGTTTACCGAAGCTGAAGGTACGTAGTACGTATTATTGCGACGGCAATCGTTCCCGGGATAAGCAATGAAATTTCAAAGTCTAGAATCAACCCTCTAAGGACTTGTGCATATTGCTTCGTCCAAGTCTTGTATATTGACATTTGCGGTTTTGAAATATTTCATGTTTCGTGTGTTCTTTTCTTTGACTGTGTTGTTAAGTATTAGGATCTAGGAATCTGCTTTTACAATTTGTTGAAGTGGTTACCACTTCTAAGAAAACTCTATATCTGGTCTTTTTGGTTTTCTCAAACACTGAAGCCATCGACAGCGTGTAGACAAAAGACTGCAACGAAGACAGGCCATAAACAGTAGACAGGCAACGTTGGCTTCGGGGTTTTCAGTTATTGGGTAACACAGCTAGCGTACGGATCTGGACCAGCTCAAATTATATTCTTACTTATAATTACACTTCTATTTAAATATATTTTCTGCCTTGCAATTTATCCACGAGCTTTCTCTGTTTACACGTCGAATAACCTCAACACAATTGTCTGTCTGCAATAACCAAAACGGTAGAATTCACACAAGTAATTCATTTTTCATTACTTCTAACAGTAAGAGTTACTTCTATAAAATTTGTCCCCTTTATCTAATTACTCCTAGATAATTATTCTTGGGTAAAGCATTCACTTAAATGATCGTTAACTGTTCCCTATTAATTTTCCTAACTACCTATCATGCCGTAACTACATAACATCCAAACTATTGTAACGTTACATTATATATGTATGTCTGTCATTTCTGCCTGATGGTCCTTAGTCTGTGAAACGTGGAAACTAAAATCGAGGTTCAAACCCGACTATGTTGCAATTAAAATCTGTTTATTGAATGCATACCATTATCAATACCGTAAATATGATTCGACATCATAAAGCAAACGATTTCCTATAAAGCAGACGATTATTTTGCAATTTAGCCATTTTCTACATTTTAGTACTAGAATATACAATCAGCGCTCACATTTTCAGAAATTAAACCATTGAAAGTTAATCGATTTGGCTTTTGTACGATTCAATTATAAAAGTAAGCGAACAAAGGTAACATAGCGTTTCCACTGAAGTCCTGTCGTGATATTGCGATATTCGTGGATAGGCTACCATTTGTTTCGTAAACTCCTCCTCTCGCAGTTATTTATCAGCTTCGCAACTTATTGAGTGTACGTAATCGGCCACGATAAACAATTATTCCAAACATTTTAGAACTATAACAAGTTGATGTATCGATTAATAAATGTTTTTAGATAAAGTAATGCGAAATACTAATTTAAAATATCGAGAAGCTCCGATAACAGGGTCATTTCCGCGAAGACTTGGGCGGAGCAAATTTGCACGTTCTCTGATAAGACTGTTACAAAGTATGTATATGTGTACATATGCTTAAAGCTATTTTGCAATGTTTCTGCGAATACAATTTACAACAAGACCATTGATCGTATGATTATCTGCTATTTGGAACGAAGTCCTAATAATGATAATTTTCGTTGTAGAATGATTATTGAGGACTATATTGAATAATTTTATACGTGACGTAAAAAAATAGGATTAGATTCAAGAAAGTTTTACTCGAGGAATGAGTGATTCGCCTTGGTTACTTGTCAAAAGGATTTGAAGATTTTCATAGTAAGTAAATTTGATATTCAGTGTGACTTAATTATACAATATTTTACTGACACAAATTTTATTTTATTTTAGGATAATACATAAAGAAAAGCATAAAGTCTCTGAGCATAGAATTGACAAAAAGGGGAGAACGAATTTTTCTTCATTTCTCGGAACTATTTCTTGATTCGAGGATCGAAAGCAGGATTTAAGCCTAATTTAATCCTCTATATAATATATTCTGCCTTATTTTATCAATAACTTTCTTAAACATAATCAGGTATTTCATGAAACTTTTCATATTCCCCAGCTCATCATCGAACTACTAGGTATCCAACTCTCATACAATTGTTGGGCGAATCCACTACTGCAGTTTCTACGATTCGTACTCAATTAAGTTGTTTACTGTTTATCAGAGCTTCAGCACACGATCGTGTGCAAAATTTCGTTCGATGTGAGCGAAGCTTAAAGCATGAAACGGCTGCTTTGAGTCAACGACACCTGTGTGTTGGTAGCGTTGCAGCGAGAACGTGAGACAGGCAGCAAGAAATAGAGGAGACAGAGGGTACATCGGGTGGGATGAGGGTTGCCAGGGTGAGTTACATCCACAGGGAGAGCACCAATGTTATTAGAATGCTTGGGAGTAGGTCCGTAATCAGCAGTACTCGCTGGCTCTCCAATTCGAGTCGAATTCACAGCCGAATCACGTCGTTATTTAACGAGATTATGTCGTTAACCGGCAGGATGCAGCCTCGGCCGATGTCGATCGCGATATGAAATTAAACTCGTACATTTTTTCCTGATTAACGAGCGCCGGATACGTAATTGCGTTTACGCTTTGCACGCTCGCCGTTCCGACTATCTCGTCGGGATGTTCCGTTGTTTGTCCGCTGTTCGATCGATCGATCCACAATGATATAGCCTTCTTGTACCCTTCAAGAAATAGAATTTCGTCGAGCCGTAATTGTCAAATCGCGGAAATCAATCGTGGAAAGTTACCTTCATAAGCTTCTGATAACTTATTGTTTGTCAGACAATCATAAATTCTCTGTATGGTCCCTACACTTTAGAATTATTCACAATGTACTTAACTATAAATTTTATTTCATACTAAAATTATCTTATAATGCTTCTCTTATTTTTCTGTCTTAAAAACAGTGCATTAAAAATTCTTACGAAATATTTCTCCAAAATTTCTAGTGCAGATCCAAATCTTCGAACAATTTATGAAGAGAATAACCACCTGTCAACCTATTCTACCCTAGACAAAATCGAGTCGAAGCCTTTACTCTACCCTTTCCAAAGGTAACACGAGCCTACGCTATTCACGCGATCTTCGAAATAGCACACATCGACCGATCGCTTTCCCAGCCGGGCCATTAACACGTTCACCCTCTTCCTTGCCTCCCCCATTCACTCCATCGATTTCCACCAGCAATGTAGTGTCCGGAATAAGTCGTAATAAGAGGCGCGTGAAACATATCCAAGATTCCAAGGGGTTTCCCTTCGATTGGGTCAGGCTTCTAATGAACTCAACAGCCGAGTCTGATGGTTCCCGACGAATGAATGAATTTCGTGCGTGCCTCCTCCGTTTCGTCGATCGGAATGTCGTAATGGAGGCTGTCTGTGGAATATCGGAACGACATCGTTGGAACCGTAATGGGGCTGAGACGAAGGCAAACGGTTTTAAAGACCCTCGAATGGAGACCAGCATAAATTTTGATTGTCAAATAATAGAGCAACGAGGCTGTTACGCTCCAACGATAGTTTATTTTCCAATCTACATACCAATATCTATAATAATCGTTCTTTATATGTATATTATAGACCAATCTCAACACGAAGCAGAGTTTTCAAGCCACTTCACCACGCCAGGCTTGTAACATACACTCAACTTCCTTCCATTATCATAATTCATGACGTAACCACTAGATATTCAGAGAAATTTACAAATTATCGGCCATAAACAATCCACCGATGGCTGATTCCCAGAGGGTGAAATAAGAGGGTGACGAGAATCAGGAAAATTAGATGCATCCTTCGAAGATTGAATATAGGAATTACGCGGCGGAATCGACGTGGTGTAATTTACGTAATGGAATAGAAAGACGCAAGGGAGAAGAATGCAAAAACGCGATAGACGTCCCATTTAAATGGCTCCATTTCTTGTTTACCCTCGGCTTTAGCCTCTGGCAGCCAGCGTAGATTCGTGCACGACTCTCGTTGACTCGTCGGCCGATTTAAGCGGCGAATTTATCGTGACCAGCTGGTCCACGTAACGAGAGGGTGGAATGCACGGGGTACTTCTTGCGGTGTGGTAGATTGGATACGCGGAATGGGTTTTAATGAGACGGTATTGCTGTTGGGACCATTCAGATCGCTCTGGAATGAAGATGTGTCTTTGGTTCGGAAGAATAATTGTATCGGTACGATAGATCCTCAGGCAAATTTGTCGTGGTTTCAGAAGAAACCGCAGAGTTTATAATTGTATAACACAGAAACTATGTACGTATATCCAGAAATAATTTCTCCAAATATCTTTAAATAGGACATTTCTTCCTCGTTCATTCCTTAGATTCCTTCTTCACAAGAACACGGTGAATATTTGGCAAATAAGAAAATATCCGGCGAAAAGAATAGCCGTTTAACAGAAAGAAAAAATTCCATAGAATAAGCGTATAGTAGAAGAAAAGTCTCATAGAATAGTCGTCTTGAATATACGTAAAATGAACGTACGATTGGGCTATTACGTTTTGTAGTTTAAAAAAAAAAACTGAAAATTTCGTAATTGAAATACAACACAGATTATCTATTCCATTCTCTACTCACCATAAGAAACACCCTGTGCACAGTGAATATTTAGGAAGGAAGGAAAAAATCCTGAAGGATAGGACGAAAAAATGTTTATCGGCCGGTTGTTTTGGGTAGCGGGTGTGCGTATGACTGGCTGGTAGGAAAGCTTGGGGCATTGTGCACAGAATTTCCACGGGGGAGGAGAATTCATGGGGTAATTCCGTGTTCGATACACCGTGTGCGCTTAAGGCTGCGATGTTACCGGCGTCACATAAGCGTAATACCGGATAAGCCGTAATAATGCAGACCCGCTGTGCGTGCATGCGAAAGTGGAATGGATCCTGCTGCTCGGGGAGCTTCAGTGGCCAAATGTCTGTAGAGCGTAATCATCGCAATGAAACGGGTGCCACTCTATCTTTACCAATCCGCGAAAACTTCTTATCTTTCTATCATGACGAATTCGTTGCTTCTGTCAGTTGTTAGTGACATCGTCAACCGCGTGGTTCTACCGCATTGATTTTACAAACTAAAACATCTTTAAATGAACCAGTTATTGCATAACATCCATAACAACTCCATCTAGAACAAAATCCATCCACAATAAATTTTCTAAATATCTTTGTACCTGATTATAATATTACATAAGATTCGATTTAATGATATTCGAAAAATTAATAATATTATTGGTTAACCTTTTTTTGAGGATATCTAGATTATACCATAAGATGTTTAGTCTTAAAACATAGGTACCTATATAAAGTGAATCTCTTCAAAACATTCTGCGATGTCTATATACAAGTTAATGACATGATCCTGAAAAGAAATTGTCAGACGCGACCTCGTCGGAGAGGATCTCTGGGAATAACAGAAAAAACGTACGAGCGAAATAGCTAGCAGTTATTATACAGGAAGGTTCCTTGAGGACTAGGCTTCCAAGAATTAGGAGCTTCAAGACATTTTTCACGAAGACGACGTTAGCTTCCACCGTCAGGTTAATGAATCAAGGGAACGCCCCAGAGAATGCGAAAACAATTTGCGGGAAGCTCGACGTTCCCGATTCGGACTCTCGGCTATTAACCCCCTGGAACTTGGACAAGCGGCGTAGAGAGTCTACTTCGGTAGACCCGGAAAGAAAAAGAAAACGGAAAGAAAGACACGAGTCCGTGGCCGTGCCATAACTTAGCACGGTATTACGAGATACTAAATTCCCGGTTACTTTATCTCCCGGGGAGCTTTCTTAAAGAATGTTTACGATAAAGGGGTGAGCCTTTGTCTCCGCGTTTCCGACATTACTTGGAAATTACCGCGACGCCTCGGCCAGATTCCCGTCCTTCCTTTGTCCCCTTTTCCCGAGGTGTATTTAAAACAATACCGAGTAATCGCCGGTGTTTCCACCCCCTTTCGCTGCAAGCGCAGAGGGCTGGAACAGGGAATTCTGAAGACGCTTTAAAGGTATATCGTCCGAAATTAAATCGTAAAAACGTGGAAGGAGACGGAGGGGAACGAGCGTTCGAGCGAGCTGCCGCGACAAAACCGCGACGTAAAATGACGAGAACAATGAAAGAATAAAATCCCTCCGTGGGAGTAATTAGCGCGAGGAGCATTAAGGAGACATGGGGCAATTTCGACCGGCCATTTTTCATGGTAATCTCCGGTATTCGCGCTCGCCGACCAACCTCGGATCGATGTCTTCCATTCGCCTTGGCGATCGATCGTGAAAATCGTCAAAGATATCAGTCAGCTCGAACCGACGGATTGAGGAGTGTGAGAAAAATTCCTCGGGAAACGTTCAAGGACTACTGACTGGAAAATTTGGGGAAATTCAACGACTAATGTAGAAACTATTTATCGCGTTGCCTGTACGGAAATATCACGTAGATGGAAGAATTACTAGAATTATATCAAGATGAATTGTTCTTAGTTATTGGTATTTGTGTAAGGGGTGACGTATGCATCTCAACGATGTCAGCACGATACAGTTAATTGAAAGCCGACACAGCGGAAAGATCAAAGACCTTACAAAAGGCTTGGCAAAACTGCGTTAGGTCGTCCTGGGAACCATTCCAACAAATTAAATTAAACGGCCGTTTGTCGTGTTTTCACGGTGAATTTATTTTTCGATTGAATCGCATATTCGATAGACCGGAATTAAAATAACGCGTCACTCGTAGCGCGGTTCCTCGCGTTTCAATCGAATTTAACGAATATCGTTGGCGCGTGGTCGTCACAGTTCAGCGTTTCCGCGCAGATTTCAGCCACCAAGGAAATTTCTAGAGGACTTCCGGTCCCGTCAATTGTTCCCCGGTTTTCTCGGACAAGGGGCTTGACGAGGGAAACGAGCGCATAAATTTCGCCTGAACGGCATCAGCCCGGGAACGATTTTCAGTATTATCCGCGCAAGCGAAGGATAATCCGGATTTGTGCAATCGGCCCTCAGCTGCAACGGTTCGGCAACCGGATGTGCAAACCGGCTCGGATAATAACTAGCTGCTTATCGGACATTTAAGACGATTTCGCTACGCTACTCCAGGCGTCTCTGAAACGACGCCAGAAATCGCGAATGATCCAGACTGCATCGAGATCTTGAATTCGATCTGCGGTTGTTAACGCTCCGTCTATCCCACACTTTCATTCAAAGAAAACTGATGCACCGTGATCGCTGATTTAATGGTGATGTTGTAGCTATAAGATAAGTTGTTGTATCCAATAAGTTTGTACTTTGTATTAACAGTGAGATTATATATTTAATCTTTTTCGCAGGATTTTTTCAAACGGTTCCTGATAGACAAAGAAAACAGTTTCCTTTTAATGAAAATATTTAAGTTGGAATATTTCAGTTGAAATACTTGATTCTGAAAAATAATTTAAAATCAAAATTAAAATCAGAATATTTGAATTACAGCCCCCAAACTTCCAGTTATGAATTAATAAGTATCGTCTGGAATATCCTCGAAGTGAGCTTTCATTGTTTTGAACGTGATCTAGGACGGATCAGCTAACACAAGGTAAAATTGTTTTGCGATACAATAACGGGAAACGATCGTTTAGACCGGATGAAATCGCAAAGCTTCTTTCATGATTGTTCACACATTTGCGAACAATGTGGTTGCAATTCAGTGTGGGAATTAGCGGTCGTTAGCATGCGTAATTAACGCAGCCGTTTCGAATGCAGAGGAAATTCGTTGATGAAAGTCCGCGGGAAAGTATCGTTAAAAATTGAAGCGATGCTCCGGAAGCAATTTCAAATGTAAATTACAGTCAGTCAGTGGAAAACGCGGCTGTGTGCTCCGCTTGTCAGTTGATATAATCATTCTGTTCAACTCCTTTCCCTGAAATCGGTTTTTCCGAATTGCCTTTCTCTCTTCTTTCTTCTCTTCTGCTTTTCGATTCAAATCGAAACAATAATGATAATAAATGAACCTTCTTTCGCAGAGTTAACACACTAAAAGATCAGATTAAACGCACTAAAGTAGCTATATCGGATGTTTCGTTTGTCAGAGCACGTATTCATTGCAACATAGAAGTAAAGGAACGAGATTACTACAACGAACTACGCGATGCCCCCATATGGTCTCAGACTTCACGGCGCGATATTTAACGAAACCTATGTCGAAGTCTTGAACGGTGGATACCGCAAACTGCATTCAAAGTCCTTCAATAATATCAAGTATAAAGGACAGAATTAATTCACCTTCGAAATTACGATCGACGGTAAGATTAGGACGGCTTAGAACTCCGGTCGAAGAACTTGGACTCGTTAAACTTGCGCGTCTCGGCAGCATCAATATTTGCAAGTGTAACTAGGTAAACGTTCGGAATCTTTCAGAGTTGGTTGAACCTCGTCGCGCGTTAAAACTTCGTTAAGCTCCATTAATGTATACGTCGAGCTAACCCTAGCACTCTCGCCATCCTTGCAGTCACATACCAACATCGGAACTTCCGAGTCCCGATAGAATTAATTACAATTACCATGCCACGTCGTACTCGCTCGACGCGTCTTCCGTTTCGCACCTGCGTCCTACCCGTCTCTCGCTTGAAAGACGTCGAAGACGCACAGGATCAGCGCTCGATCATGGTCTACTCGCAAACAGGATCATCGTTTCATCCCAGTTTCTCAGCCAGGAAGAAATTTATCGACGATAGCGAGTGGCAAAGTCTTCCCGGAAGGAAACCGGGATACAAACTACCATTGGTGTAAGAGAAGAAGCAGGCAACACAGAGGGAGTAATTAATCGCCAGAGGGGGTAACACGCTCGATTTCCTCTGAGCGTGGAAAAAGGGCCGAAGGAAACAATTCGTGTTGTCGCGGATCGCGTTTAATTAATTATATCCGGAAGGTAAAAAATAATCGGACGTCGGAGTCCGCGTCTATGTTTGTTTTTCGTCGATTAATTAATATTTCAGCGAACATCTCTTGGACGGGGGTGAATCGTGCGACGTCACGTCTGGGTACGACGACATCAAAGCCGGCTCGAAATTCACCCTATTACACCCGACCTCAATTTCATTAACCAAAAGTACCGCGACTACATCTCACTCACCTTACCCCTTCGGCTTCATTTATTTCGATCTCGATATGTATACTTATTTTACTGAATATATTTGCAACTATGCTCAAAGACAGATAATCGTCAGATGATCGCGAACTCGAGGTACAGTAATTACGAATGATGTTAAGAAGTTGGCAATGATCAATTTTTGGAGATTTCTGCACTGTTGAATTTAGTACATTGATATAACATTGTTAAGAAAATTCTGTGAAATATTAATCGTAGGTACCTTACCAAAAGAAGCGTTCCGAAATGAACGCGAATATAATGGCTTGCTTGGGATACATATCGCGAAGAAGGGCAAGAGGAAACGTTATATAAAAAAATTTCGCGAACGACGAAGGGCCGGAAGACGTTGCCAAGTAATCCTATGGGCGGAAACGGCTATTTATTATACGTGGTCGTAACACCGAATTCATTGAACAGCGGATTCATTCGGTTGACTCTTTTATGCGGAGATAAAGCTTCAGAAAAGCGTAATACGAGCGAGGGTATAAAATCGGTGTTGGGTCGCAGGCCTCGTATTTCGTATTCACCCTTGCACGAATAGAAACTTCTCATCGGCGTGGTGTAGGAAAAAAGAAATGGAAGTGGAAACGGGAGGAAATCGGAATGAAAAAATATAAAGAAAGAAAGGAAACTAAGAAGATGCAACGAAAGAAAACCGAAGGCAGGCAAGAAAAAAAGTACGCGACTAGACGTAAAAAGAAAGCATTTTCCCAGTGACCCGGTTATCTTAAAAGAATGACAACAAAAAAGTTGCCCCGTCCCGGAAACAACCAAACCGGACGCGTATATAGCCATGTATTTCAGATGCTTTTTGGCCTGGAGGACAGAACCACGCGCTTTACCCGTGGTGAGAGTGTACGACCTAAGGGTTTGAACGCACTACCATTCGCGTGTATACGGAGCTGTGTCGCGTATATTCGGGACATGCTTTCGCAAAATATAAAAAGAGATTGCATGGCTGATTTATGTAAATATCCTTGGCCCGCGGATAAACGAGTTCCTGCCGAAGCGTACTGGAAGAGGCCTTGGCGAGGAGAAGAAGCCTCGGACGGGTAAAGACGGGAAAGACGGGAGCGACGAGGGAGGAGAACGAGGGGGTAAAGGCTTAGGAAAGAGGAACGCCCGACGGGCATTCGAGGAGTAAATATTTTTCGACATCGTCACTCGCGAGGGATTCGCGAGAGTTTATCGCATTTCGCGCCCAGCTGCCTCGACTGCCGTGAATCAGGCAAGAAGGTTGCCTTTCAGACGAGACGAGCTGCCATATAGAATAACGGAGAGAAGAAGAGAGGGAGTTAAAGCTCGAGAGTTGGGAAGAGGCTGCAAACCCTGGTACACGCTCATCCGGAGAACCATATTTTACCAGTACGGTCAGGACTCAGTCAATTTGCGAGTCGACTACCTATGCGCGGTTTTTCTACCGTTACAGGAACTTTAAATAATTTTTGACGCGTATACTACGATGTTTCCATACGTCCTTCTCACTGATTCTGACAACACTTTTAACGTTGGAATGGTACATATATTTCAAAAGTGTCACGATTCAAAATAATTCCGTTTGTTTTTGTTTTGTTTTTTTTTTTTGTTAAAACATCGAGTTGCATTACCTTTGAAATACGTGTGAATCATACGTTATTTTTATGGATCTTTGGATATTTATCTCGACAAGGAAGAATTATATTTGTTGGTAGAAACGATCAGTGATTGATAATGACAAATTTTACCATTAGGATCGCGATGACAAATTTCTTTCCGGCAATACAATTTTAATCTACCGGTTCGTTTACATCGATCTGTATATTAGCAACTTGGTACGTTACCATACATTATTCCATTTTCTGTATCGAGCTACCGTGTATTCGATCCGTGACATTTCATTAAAACGATGTCGGCGGAATATCGTTATTTCCGTGATTATTTTCAGCAGGGAAATTAATACAGTGAAGAGTGACGCGGGAACGATCGAGCGTCGCAGTTCATCAGTTGTTGAAGAGATTTAATAAAATTCGGTTTGTATCCATGTGTATTCTGTCATAATTCTTTTTTTCAGTAAGTTTCTCTCGATTTTTCGAGCTAAATACGAGTGAATCATTGAGTTTTCATTACGTAAGTGTTATACAATTCAAAACATTGCGTCGCAATGTAATGAGCTGCTTAACTGTAATTACGTGACCACCGATAAAGCGAAATTATAACGGTCATGTGTTATATACTTTTTACGTATTATCAGTTTTAACTTTTCATATTCCCAGGAAGAGACCAATGTAATAAAAATGTGATTTATTATATTTGATAAACTTACGTATTACTTAGGTATTAATTATACGTCACCCATTTTATCTTATCGCATAAACATAAACTAATATAAGACTGTGTTGCGGGCATTTGAACCGATAACAGACTATAGAACTGCAGCAATTACAAGATTAGAGCAAACGTGAGCGATAATATAATTTACATGTGATATCTCATACTCAATTATAGTTTCGAAATACTTTTTATCTAACAAGTACACACACTCTCTCTCTCTCTTTCTCTTTAACAACTTTTATCAATATAAAATTTTTATCAATTGAAGAGGAAATGACAAAACTGCAAGGTTATACTAATAAAAGTGATAGAGACATTGTAAAAAATATAACCAACTAAAAATCAAGTACTTTTTCAAGTATGTTTTAAATTCATAGTCAACTAACATTCTCTTAGTAATATAATCGGGGGTTAACTAGAGATCTATGTTATATAATTTTCTTAAAAACGAATCTTTTCGAAGAACTTCGAAATTGTATCAATTTACCAAAAGACGTTTCGATGAAGCGCAATCGAGCATTGCAAACACTAGCGTAAAACAGCGTCCCGACGCCAAGTAATTACGACTGGTATCCAAGGCAGCGACAGACGAAACAGCGTCGGTCCGTTCGCGCCGATTGGAGCACGCACGACGACGTAAACGTCGTCGCGACGGTCGTGTAGGTGCCCGCGTCTGTATATGTGTGTGCGTTAACATAATGCATCGAGCAGACGTTGCTTTGATGTCAAGTATGAATTCCGAAGCTAGGATGCGTGCAAACATCCTCGGAGGGACGCGGCTGCTTCCGGCAGCGAGCTTCGACGACGTACTATGCGGATTCCTGCGGGTGCGTCGCGACGCCGGCGTTTCAACGTCATGGGAACCACGGAATTGCGACGAACAGCTTTCACGTGCGTGAACTAATACCTCTTCGCGTCTCCGTCGCCGGAAGGGCGGCGCGGTTGCTTCTCTAAAGGCCTCTAGCTTCTCCGGAAGTTGATGGAACATTCAGTTTGTCGAACTCTCTGTGGAATCTTCGATCTTTATTGGCATATTTGAACAATTAAGCTTCAATTTAATGGAGTGAAAGGGCTGAATGAGCCAAATTGATAGAAATATGACCAGAACTTTTTTGCACAATTGAATTAAAATTGTTAGTAAACTTTTGCAAGTCAGGAGTCGAGATTAGCTGAAATTTTGAGAACAATCTTACAAATTACGAAAAGTTATAAAATTGTAAAAGAGAAATTTATAATCTACGATCTGTAACTTGTCAATATCACTAGTTGGTAAATTACTACACAAGAGGGGCCGTTTTTAATGTGAATCGTCGCTACCTCGAACGTTATAGATAATACGTATTTTATATAACGCTAGTTCGATGCAAAGAAATTAAATTCCGTACTACGTCCACTTATCCTTTAATACCGTTCCGCGCAAACGTTCGTAAGATCTCTGACGACCGGTAGAAAATTCCGTCAGATTGGGTCTGAGCTGCAAGATGCAGATCTTATTCAAGATTTACTCTGAAACTCGAGACACGCGAAGAGAGGCGTCAAAGCGGAGTGCCGATTGCGCCATTAAACTGTGTCGTAGAGGCGCCATGAAGGAGACTCTCTCGTTCAAAGTGCACCGAGCTGATCGAATTATGCACCTTGTGAACATTTTAACCGTACCATTTGTCTCTGCTTAAAATGCAACCAGAGAATTTCCCATTCAAACTGCCCGTTAATTTTTCTATAGATATAAAAAAGAAACGACAATCGTAAACGATCATTCGTAGAAGCAGCGCGAAAATATTCGCCTCTTCAAGCAACCGTCCTTTTGGTCAGCCATTATCATGCTTTAACCTGTGCGCTACCTAGCCAGCCACGCTTCCTTTCAGCGTTCTGACTCCATTTCGCTCGACGTAATTACATCAGTCTCTTCGGTTCTCGGACGAGCGGCAAAGATCGTGCCACAGATAGGACGACATCGTTCCCTCCACAGACCGCGTGAAAAAGGCTTAATCATATTTCCAGCCAGCCAGAGTCCTTCATTTTTCGCGTTCATCTTTTCCATTAACTAATAAGCTCGCGTGGCCAACGGCCGCGGTGAAAGAAGTACCAGGGAGCATTGAAAAATTTCACCAGTCACTGATTATCGAATTCCCGATGTGGTCGGGGCGAAGTCTTAATCCGAAATTGATGTCTGCTTGATGGTTGAGGAAAGATCTTTCCGGTACGGTGCTCCTCGACCTTGTATATAAGATGGACTAAAGGAGAAATTTTAATTTTTCGGAGGACAGCATTAGGAATATTGGAGGACCATCTTTTACTTCAAATGGTGATTATCATATGGCTGGATGACGCATATTATTTATACAATACTCTCGTGTACATATTTATGTGCATGGTCGGTAATTTATTTATGAAAAGAGTGCAGGAAATGCCCAAAGGAGCTTCTTTGCAGGCTGCAATCTGTGGATATGCATCGCATGCACACGCGAATCTCTGAGGTGGTCCACATCAAAGCGTATCAGCTCTGAGAGGGTGCAAATTCGAGTGCAAAGAGAATTCAGGATTGTGACTATTTTCGACAAATTACTGAAGCTACTACATTGAAGTTCAGAAACTTTCGTTTAGGCAAATCTAATTCGAACTACACCGAAGGGATACTCCCTCCCCCCCGAAAAAAGGAGAAAAATTACAACGAAGTCTTCTGAAGCTACGATTAAACAAAATGTATTACCACCTCCTAGTCAGCTCCTCTTGAAGGAACCAGAAACTCCGAACCGCGTTCTAGCACATCGAGTCGCAACCGAGAAGAATTCAGAAGCTAACAATTATTCACATTTTCCAGACGATTCCATGGCTTTCATAAAATCAAATCTGTCTGCCGCAGACGGTGCAAGGAGCGATGGAACCACGTGAAAGTCCACGAGCAAGGACAAGAGAAAAGGAGATAGAGAGAGAAAGAGAGAGAGAGAGAGAGAGAAAGTACGAGAAGGTAAGGTGAGCGAGATTCCACCTCTTTCTTAAGCCTCCTCCTCAGCAGGTTGCGCAAGATGCGAAAGTTTCTTCCGAGAGGAAAGTTTTGAATATTCAATACTCGCCGCGGCAGCACGAGCGTACCGGCGCCGTTCGCCCGTCGGGGGTGGTCCGATAGAAGGCAGAAGGGGGTGGAGAGACAGACGGTGGCGGGTACACGGAGGAATTTCATTTTTCCTATTTTCTACCCGCGTGCCGCGATTCGTTGAGGGCGGTGGGTGCAGCCTAGCGAATCAAGGGTCGAGAGGGGAAGAAAGAAGGAAGGAAAAGACCCGGTAGGACGAAGAGAATTTCCTATTCGCGATGCGGCTTGGTTCCAACCCCCGATACCCTTCCTCACCTCTCTGGCGACCTTTCTGCCGAGTCCTCCCACGAGACGCGCCGAGCGGCCCTTCAAGAGGGTTAGATGTTTTCGATGAATCGATTCGAGGGTACTTCCGCTATGCAAACTCCCTTCCCACCTGGGGAACGCTTCGTCTGTTGCACACCATCGCTACACCAATCCTCTCTCTCTCTCTCTCTCTCTCTCTCTTTACGTTGGCCAAGCCCGTTGACTCGACTTCAGCCTGGCGACGAATCAACGTAGTTAAGGCTGCACCCTTGCGACCTTCGTCGCGTTACTTTGGCGGCGAAGTAAGCGGAGTACCGCGGTCCCTCGGACGACGAACTTTCAGTAACGAGGTTGCTCGCAAATTGCTACCAACCATTCCCCCGGCGTGTGATCTCCGACTGCGATGCTTCTCAGCGAAGACACCACGCGGCGCAATAAGAAATTCGATACCCCCGATCTTAAATTGTTGGTGGAAAAGAGTAGAAATGTTTGAACACGAATATGACCGCGCAACAAGCTTGAATTTTTTGAATGTAGAGTAGAGAGTTGGCAAAAATCGCCGTTAACAGTTAGACATGAATAATTTATGATCGTGCGTATCATGGTAATCTACAAAGTCTCTTATGCTAAGACAAAATTATTCTATACACTGAATCCATATCTACAGAAGATGGCATAGAAACATAATAATAATACAGCTTTCGACAGTTTCAAAATGATAGACAGAATATTTCATGTAAAGAGGGCGGAAATCGTATCACGAGTCTCACGCATAAATCATTTCGTGTAAACTAACGAAATTATTCCACGGGAATATCCGCTCGAGGAAGAGATCAGTCTCACTGAATCGATGTCTCATTGCAGTGAGAATTGAAAAATCGATCGGTACAGAATATCATTACTCTCTGTACATCGTTTGCGATACGAAGGTGAACAGTGTGTTTGCACGGATTAACTTTGATCTAACCGTGTAGTGGGCCAGCTACTGTAATGTCACACCCCAATGGTTTTCCTCGAGTTCGCGAGGAGAAACACAGAGGGTTAACTTCGGTTTGAATTAATAAACGAGGCTTTGCTTCTAATACCAGGCTTAACTCAGTTTAGTTTGTCGATCGGGGCCGTGTAGCGCCAAACTGTAATCGGATTTTGCAGATTGTGCCCAATACGATACACCGTGCATTAGTTCGTCGCGACATATTTGTGCGCCTTCGTGAATCAATCAACGACCTCTTTCATAAGTGAAACCAACACTTGCGACCCGTCAATTATCCCCGATAATCGAATTAATCGTACCTGTTACAGAGTAATACGACTGTCATTGCGTTTTTCTTTTCCGCTTGACTTCTAGGTAATCTTTTGATTTTTATAGAAAGAAGAGAAATTTCTCATTTCTGTTTAAGTAAAATTCGTGAAAGAGAAATTTTGTAGACTTGTTCAAGCGAAGTTGTTATCTTCTATTACTATAAGCTTCAATTTCGAAATGTTTGAAGTGATCGTGTTTACATCAATTGACCTAATTTCAAATGTATATGCATAGATTGCACTATGCTTATTGATTTTGCATAACTCTCTGAACCAATTTAAGTGCCAGTCGCTGATATTAATTACAGTATGCACTGAATCGTATAAAGTTTATGGATTTTCAAGGACTACTCATCACATGATAGGAAATTGTTTGTTAGAACAGAATAAGAAGGATATAAATGAGATTAAATACCTCCAAAAATCTAAATATCTGAATCCCGAGAAATCTAACATTGACAAGATATCTCAGAATAAAACAATTCTTTTACAGTTTCTGAAAATTGTTACATTTACAGCATATCCTTGTTAATACTAGTTCACGGCAGAAACCAAGATGCTGCTCCCTCATAACAATTCCTAACACCTCATTGAATAATACTCTGGGAAAGTTTCGGCCAGCGTCCGTGGTCTACTACGATTTCCTCGCGGTTTTGAAGAACCAGTCGAAGGGGGAAAGTTTGCAAGCCTTCCGAGGCGGTCGATTGCATTTAGGGAACAATGCGGAAGGAGGAATTTGCCGGGGGATTGCGACTGCAGGGGCAGCCCCTTTGGAATAACTGATTAAGATCGGAACGACGGAACTTTACATTTCAAGGATAAACCGACGCGATATCGTTTCCTACATTGTGAGATCACGCACTTATCTCCGTCGTTACCGCAACAGTTGTATCGTCAGAGGGGCGATTTACCGATTCAATTGTCCAACTTCGGTACCGCTGCGAGATCTGTGCGTTGATAAGAATTTTTGTAGTAAAATAGTTCGATAAAATAGGAGATTTTGCAATTTTTATGTTGTTCGACGCATTCGTTGCTGTTTTCGTTAAAGAGATCTCTGGTTTAAATAGTAGTATCTGTCTTAACAATTCAATCACCGTTTTTTGTTTTTCTGAATCTCTTTGTAAAAATGCGCAAAAACACAATGATTTCAAGTGAAATAATTGTACAAAAATGCGATAAATTGACGATGAAGTGATGGTTCTCCAAATAAGGAGACTAGAATGATAATTCATAGACTTTGCGTCTATATTTTCAAGGAATATAAAATTGCTTAGAATTATTTGCGTTTCAATGTCTCGGATTTGCACTCGGAATACGACAATTAAAAGCAAACGCTCTTTTTCCACTAATGATTAGCTCCATCGGGAGAAACAGAGGAAAGTGTGGAATGAGGAAGGCGATTGGGGATACAGGTACCGAGGTTTCGCGAGGGAGACCGTTAGGGATTGTTTCTGAGGCTTATCGTGGTCGCGCAGCAAGAGCGGGAAAGCAAGGAGGATTCGAGCCATTCAATTGTCGCGATAACGTCGGGATCCGAGTGAAGGCGCATCAGACTCGACCGGAAACGACCTCGTCGAATAGCTTCCTGCCCGTTTAGTCTTCCCTCCGTCGACCATTCGTCGACTCTGCCTTCCCAGTTTGCGCTACTGCCAAACTTTCGGTCTGAAACGACAATTCGTCGGGTAAGAACGATGAAAACTCTAGGCGAATAGCTCAGTCGATGACTCTCGTATTTCTTCTTCGCGATATTTTGCTTCAATTTAGATTCGAAGTTCAAATCTTTAATTTTTTCGAAGATTCATCTGAGAGATATCTTTTGTTTCTTTATCACCTTTTGGCCTAATGATTTTTATGAACGGAGCAAATGAAACACAATGTAACTAAAAATTTTTAATAACGGGTACTCTTCGCAATGTAATTACAAAATTATGAAATGTGGAATCTAAATATAACAGAATTGAGAAATTTCAAAATTCATCGGTACCTAACAAAAACGTCCTTCTACAAAATACTTGTTTAATTTCCTTGCTATCTAAAACATCCTTCTACAATAGCAACAATTACATATTGCAGCAATAAGAGACCGCTACGCGTACAGGTGGTGGGAATGAATCGAAGAAACAGCGAAATCGTTAAACGCGCGAAGACGACGACACAAAGTTGCAATCTCGCGCAACATTGTGCCATCCACGCTTCAAAACCTTTGACACGTAGCGATCCTCCCTCGATCGAAGACCTCGGTTAATGACCGGATCAATTAAACACTGATAAAACACAACGTTCACGCGGAGTATAGAATCTTGCACAAGAAGCAGGAAAATTCAAGCAGGCAAAGGGGCGAACTGTAGGGCATCGATTTCCGTTTTGGCCCAATAACTCTGCTTCCATTTTCACTGTTACCAAGTTCCGCTCCGAAAGGACAGAGACTCGATCCCCGTTCCTCCCACTGTCCATCCCTCTGTAGCGCGTCATGTGTCCGTGACAATGGCATCTCGCGCTGCTTCATACATAAATGCGACGTAACAATAAACAGAGAGAGGCCAGGGGATGAGAACGAAGCGAGTGTGGGTGCGGGCAACGGGGTAGCGGCAAGGAGAGACGCTTCAAAGGCCGTCATAGCCGGAGGATCAGAAACCGATATGAGATTTGGCTATGTATGAATGATGTATCCCACGACCACCGCTACTTGCAATCTCTGCCGCCCTCTCGCTCGGCTATGCGACCACGGAGAAAGGGATAAAGGGAGACAGAGAGGCGGGAATGTGTTCTCTGTTTGTCCACGGATATGTACCGGTATATTGCATATACGTATATCCCAGTTTAGCGACGGGAAAGGCGTCCGGAATAGGGACGCGAGACCCAACCCCGGGTTACTCGCCCTCTATACCGATAGGGTAATTGCTTTCAATGGGACAACGGCCGAGATATTTTTGCCTCGCCGATTCGATTCGTGATGGGCGATTGTTTTCGCGAACGAGGCTTCGAGGATTTTTAGCATCGACGTAGTGTGCTAATTGCGAGTGCAAATGTTTGTAGCAGATAGGCTCGCGTGTTTGCACTCGACGATGAGCTTTGGCCATCAATAGGACGAGGTGTTAAGAACGCTTTCCTGGAAAAAATTCGAATGACGTCAAATCGCACTTTCAGATATTCATTCCATTCTACGTCATACGAAAAACTCGATGGAAAAATGACAGGTGGGATAAAATGTACAATTGGCCAGATACCGTGGACGTAGTGAAATTTCTATAGAGAAATCTTTATGTTTTTAGATATACAGTAATACGTATGAGCTGGTAGGACGTGAAGCATGCCAAAGAAATACTCCGCGGATTAATTTATTATGATATTAATATTAATGATACGAGAAAGACCTGACAGACTTACTAGCGCGTGTTACCTGGACCGTACTCGGACTGTTCCTCTCGTATTCACCGTCGACTCGATTTGACTGATCACTTGCAACTCTCTCTCTCTCTCTCTCTCTCTCTCTCTCTGTCTCTCTTTATCTCGAGCTTTTCTCGTTTCCTCTTATATAGGGGGCCGAGGTCTCTGAAAGAGGAAGTTTTCTTCCGGGGTAGGGGAACAGTTCATTCTTGTCGAAGGCCCAAGTCTTTTTCGTAAGTCCCGGGGTTTATTCTTTCACGACGTCCTGGTCAGGGCTTTTTTCTACAATGTCCTAGCTCGGACGTCGTTTCACAGGCGATGTGGCTAACACATGTGCTTAAAGCCTGGAACTTTCTTTATGGTTATGGGCTACCACACGTATGAATTATATCCACTTGTTCAATTTGTTCTCTAGAGTATCAGATGTTATGTACCGTTCTGAAAAAATGTACATCAGTTTCCTACTGAAATCCTCGCGGAATTCTACCGTGTATCCATTTAAAAACTTTGTAATTTCAGTATTATAAATCTTAATATTATAAATTTGATATTCCACGGATCCAAGCTTTCCATAGCAGGAATCGGGGCAATAATCGTAACACGAATTTCTCTGGCGTCGTCCAATTTCAGCGAAAGATACGGACGATTATCAGCACGCCTGGGAAAGCAGACGCGCGCGAATCTGAGACGGTAACCTTGAGGGGCGGAACGATACAGATGTCGGAAGCAAGTGCAGTGTAATAGTTTATGAGAGAGGGCGTAATCACGGTAATGCTTAGACGAAGATCCAGACTCCTTTACGTTTTTCCATTTTTCCGTACGCTCGTCCCTTCTTTTTCCTTCTTTCACAGTAATTCCGTTTTATTTCGCATCTGCGGGGAGATAATCGGCCGTGAAAGAAAAGAGAGACAAAATTAAAAGGCGGATCCAACCATGAAGAAAGAATTGTTTAATGTTTTATAATACTTTCTAGATCGTATGATCGACGATGGTTAACGCATTTATGAAAATTCATAATGGAAAAAAGGCAAAGTCGTGGGCAGGATCGATTTTACCGATACAACGATGCGATAGTTTCATCGAACTGTCTTTTGGCCCGATTTGTCTCTTTTTCCCCCAGCGAACTTCTGCACAATTTTATTGCGCGCGCTTTATATTGCTATGAATCATCGTTACACAATCGGGAATTCGTGTTTCGCTTTGTGCAACTTCAACGATAAATCATCGGAAGAACGGGCCGCTGTTTTTCGTGCTATTTTCGCGACGTATGATGCTCGTTCCTTGATTTTCTCTCTTTTTTTTTTTTGTTCTGCATTGGTGAGAAACTCTAGCAAATCCAGAAAGAAAAGTCCAAAATGAGCACTGTCTTTTGCAATCCTATTTCTACAGGATACTCGAATTAATGCACATACTGGAGAAAAACTCATAAAATAAAATCAATGTTACTGGAAAATTTGAAATACCGTAAAAAAGGAAGTCTCCCTTTGGCTTGAGAATTTAAATCAACTTTTCGTCCCAATTTTATTTACTTAAACACAAACGTTCAAGCCTGTACGAGTAACATAAACGGCACGTTTCACCCCAAATTTTCCCGGGTTTCTCCCTTTTCTATCCGCGGCAAGCTTACATGCTGGGGATGAACGTAACTCGTTCATCGGATTAGGCCATCGTAAACTCTCACAGGTGACGAGGAAGCGTAGGGTGTGTGGCACTCAAGGCTGTTGAACGAAGCGAAGGTAAGAGGCTGATGGCACGCAGGAACCGAGTCGAGTGCCGTAAGGACTGCAGCCTCCTTTCATGTAAGGTAATTAACTACCGAGAACCGTTGACAAACACCTAACCCTCTCGCGTACAGCCCTCGCCTCGTAGCCGCCTCCTTTCCTCTAACCGGTCGTCCACGCCTTCCGTCCTTCTATTTATCTTTCAAGCGGCCGACCTCTTATTCCCCTCGGTTTTACGCGATTTAAACTTTAAGCAGAAACAGTTCCGGTCGAAGGGAGTGTAACGTTAGAAATTTAACAAAAGAGTGGAGGCAGGCTTGTTTCTGGAGGTCGACACACACGGTATTTTCTAGAAAAGAACGCGTCTACGAAATTTTCTTCGAATTCCTTGTCACGTAAAGTTGCAGGATTCTAATATCTGTTTGTGAACTGTGTCCGATGTGTTTTGTTGAAATACCACGATATTTTAAACAATTATATGGAAAACTTCCAACACTTTTAATTCATAATTTTACAAAAAAAGAAAAACTTGGGCAAGGAGGAATGTGTGAACGAAGCAATTTCAACAAAACCACAGCTATTATAGTCGTCGGTTTACTGAAACGATGTAGCGGCGGCGACAATATTTCCCGCGTTAACTTTGTCGGTGTTCGCGAAACGATAAAGGCTCTGGAGGGTACTTACCGCGAATCAACAATTTTGCAGCGCATTTGTTTACGCGACCCGGGCAGGCCTCTCCCTCGTAATATCAGGGATTCCGCGTGGACGTCAAATAAAAGCTTCGCCCATGAATTATTTTGCCGGCTAATTTCCCCGGTGGCGCATCGCTTGGACGCTGGCCTGAGGGACGCACCGGCTGTTTGAACACGTCGCCGTCAAACTGACTTTATCAGAGTTAGGCTTGACAATCGCTATATAAAACTGTTAATCATGATTAAAGTTATAATGCCGCGTTCGATTGCGAGCCGCTGGGCAAACGAGAGCGCTGGCGGAAACCCATCGAATCGTCACACGGTACACCTGCTATTACCGAAAAAGACCAGTAGCTATTTACGTTTGTCGTTACGATTGGCAACATGATTTTTAAAATCGGACTACGATCACTTGGATGACCGTATTAATACTCGTTCTAAAAGTTCTGACAATTTTAAACTTTGATAATTTGAACCTTGTTTACCAATGACATGTCTCTAATAATACCTATATGGCCTTGAAATTATTTTGACAGCGATAATGACACAAACTGATACCTCAAATAGCCTTCGAATGTAAATAATCTGTTATTGATGTTAAACATCCAATTTCCTTTAATAGTTTGCTTAAGTTAAATGTTTAACTTTTTAGAAAAAAATGACGGAGCGTTTAACATAACAAAAATTTCGTTCTCGCGTTCAAAAGAAGTTTAAATATCTACGTTCTGTGTACCGTTTAAGCATACTTACATCTAAAAATGAGGTAAGTATGTACCATGGTTTGATTACCTATGATGACGATTATGGCTATTCAATTGACTACGCGTAGTTTAAGATTCTAGCTATATAAGGCCGAGAGTCAACAGGCAAACGTTTGTTCTTCTAATTCGACTATCGACTCGTCCTCGCGTGGAATACGTTCGATCAACAAAATTGTTTAAGTAACCTTCGCTTTGTCGTGTAGCGATACGCTGATGATTTACTGCTCTCCGTTACCAATACATGAATGACAAAGTGTAATTTTAGCATTTTGCTAAATTGGATAATAAAATGTAAACTGCAGGCTGCTTCTCGAAACTTGTCAATCTTATTTCCACAAATATTGTACAAAAGCTTCGATATAAAACAGATAGTACAAAATATTCTAATGTAGGTAGTACAGAAAAGTTTATACAAATATTCGAGAGTAATTATTTACAGATTGTCTTATGGCGCATCTAATACTGCTTTAGGACTGCAGTATATTACATTTAATTATAAAATAGATCGTGTGTAATGTATTAAAAAAAGAACGCTCTAAGGAAACGTTGAACCTTAAACAAAGGACTTAAACGTATGTTACTTCCAGAAATACGCGTAAATATCGCACTTATTAGCCGGTGAATTGAACGATGAAAGTATGCACAATAGATGACGTACGAGTTACAGGACTGGAATTTTTTTCTTTGCGCGACAATCGCGTCCTAATTACACCTGCAATGCGACGAAGAATTACACTGTGATAATGCTTACTCTAGATTCAGTCTAAATCGAGAACACGTCGCGCTAGATCGTTATACGTTTTATCGTCATCTTCCAAGAATCCTTGGCTAGCCACGCCAAAGATGTTTGTCCATAATAAATCGCACCAGCAACGACAAGACCATGAGGAAAATGATCACCGCTCCACCGACCAAAATGGCGCCGTATTCTGAAAAATAATAGTCATTGTGTTTCGTATCCGAATAGATTGCGATAAAAGCACGTTAAACATGTTCTATGACATTTTGATTACTCGAATCTTTCAGCGAGAATACAAAAACACGAAAAAATTTAAATTTCAAATCGTCACATTGTAACATTTATTCCTTATTTTCATTTTTACTCCTGGTAAAAATGACATTTGTATGCCGACGAGTATAAAAAACAAATTTAATTTTACGTTGGAACAGGGAGGTAACGACGAAGTGAAACGACCGTGCTTTTCTGCAAAAGCAAAAAGAGGAGAAAAAAATATCAGAAAATGGAGGTGATGTCACTACAAAGGCAGACCGCGTGCATTTTGCCGTGTTACATTCAGTGATTACAATAAAAAATTGATGGTAATGAATCTTCAGCAGGTCGAATTATGCATGCTGGAAACCGAGCACCATTAAAGATCTCGTTACACGCGACATGCGTGCTCCAAACGATGGAAAATTTCACGGCAAAGAGTCGCGTTCTCCCCGCTCCCTTCCTCCTCCTCACTTTGCATTCAAACGAATTTATTCCCCGTCGCAGCGTGACAATTCCAAGTACAAAACACTGAACATACAATTACGAATCACAAGACAAATAGGGCTGCGATTTTCAATGCAATTAAAAATAATTATCGCACTTCTGAATCATACGTTTAGGCGGCGTTACGACCACTTTGTAAACAAAATCTCTCACGCTATTTAACATGCGTTGATAAGCAGCAGAAATTAAAATAAAAATTTATTCTACTAAAACCGTGTAACAACGAATTGGGATAAGGTACAAGGACAAAAAAAAAACATTAATCTCAGATTTGAAAAGGAACGAATACATAAATACATAAATCTCCCATAAAAAGTGACTGGAACACACAATTCCTAATAAAAATACTTACTTCGTGTCCTTCCACCTGTATCCTTGATTATGGAGATGTTATCCGTGGAACTTTCTCTCGCGAACAAAGATCTGCGGGAGCCGAACATGAACAGCCTGCAAGGCATTGATGGCACCGAGATTGACGCGTGTTGACCGTCGGTTCTCCTGGGATGGGAACCAAAACCTGGCGACGTCAGACCTGGTTGGAAGCCAGCCAACGGAGTCGCGTCCGTCCTGCAGGATGTTGTATTGCACGCGGAATACCGATTTCCTGAAAAGTTGTACGGCCAACCGACGTGATTCGGTGGAACAATCGCGCTGTAAGGCGGAGGATCGTCATCGTTTCTCTCAACGTCTTCGACGGCGATCGTTGTCTGCGTGGTGGGTCCGTTTGTTGAAGTCCTGGAGGTGGTGGTTGCGTTGGCAAGCTCTGGCGGATCGTCCTGGAGCAACTTCGACGATGGCAACATGATTCGATGTATCCTTGATAGAGAGATTCTTATAAAGATTCGTTGAAGTTAAAAAATGTATGCGTTCATTGGCGATCTGAAAGGAAATGGAAAAATATATTTTTAGGACTATTACGTGTTAACGCTTTAACTGAAACGCAATTCCTACTAGTGTTCCAGTGTATCGTGACAAATGATCATGCACGCTACTAAAATTATGTATCTAAATGACGGCTGACGTTAGTAATGCAAGTATTAATGCCTTGAATAAAGTCTGAAAATACTGCACCGATGTTTGAGACTATACTTGTCTAAAGCTATGCCAGCATTATCATTAAATAAGAGCTCGACGATAATTTATTACCGCGTAATAATTCGCGTTTACGCTTGCAAATAGATTACAACTAAAGAAAATGTTAATACAGAAACTACGTTATCGCCACATGTCACGGAGAGAAAAAAATATTTTTACCGTTGTGCATTTTCATTAAAATCTCAACATCCACAACATTATTTTCATACCGCGATTTTATATTTATTCGTGTCAAGGAAACTTCAAAATACCGAGAGAGTTTCTTTTGCCAGACGATCTTTTACCCTAATCTTTCCTTCTGCTCTGATTCGATCGTGATTCACAAACAGGTTTTAATTATTGATCACATACCAGTAATCCTTGAAACGAGCTACTGCTTTCCTCGCGTTCGGACACTGGATTGGATGAATGATCGACCTCTATATCGACGTGTGTGATTTACGAAGCGAAGACGAAAAGGAATGACGTAATTTCGAATTATCTCGAAACGTCGCAACCAAAGAAAATAGAATTCCGATCTGTTCTGAAGGAAAACTAGAGCCCAATATAATATGCTGAGATGGAAGAAATAAGAAGAATTTTCACCATCAGTCGAGGAACGAGTTCCAGATGTAACGAGACGTTTATATTCCTGAGAGAGCGATTCGAAGATTTCGTAGTAGCTCTTTCATTCTGTAGTTTGCGTAATTCGTTTCTATGGTCTACTTTAGCGGTTTCAATGTCAAGGATAAGTTGAATAACCCCGAAAGTATGGACGAGCAAACAGCCAAGGCAACTGCTTTTCTCTTCGAAGACAGTCGTCGGTTCGATGAGTCAATGGGGATCCCGAATGTGTTTTGATTCCTTTGGATATAAAATGCCTGAAGCTACTTGTTAATTTGAAACGTAATAAAAGTGAAAGTAATTTTATCGATAATTACAAGATAAAGCGTGATGGGAACAAAATTGATTTTTAATTATTCCGATATAATTTTTAATGTAATACGAGTAAACGTTGAAATTGACCTAAAAGTATTTATGTAACTGAAAACATACCGTATCGGATTAACAAACATTGTTGACGTCAAAATTAATGAAACATCTATGTACGATTCCGTGTACTCAAATTTCGCTAAATTTCCACTCCAAACACGTAGATTCTCTCGAACAAGTGGCAATCCAAAACGAAAGTGGTACTTTCTCTAATTAATACACGAATCAAATACACTTTTCACGAATATCGATAAATTACAACCACCGTCTTTCATTTCAAAGAAACATAACTCTGATCAAAATCATATGAATAACGTATCTATCACCACAAACAATTCCCAACTTAAAGCAACTGGATCATGGCCTACCTTTCACACTGCACTTGTTCCGAAGTAAAAACCACAAGCGTCGTCTCAGTCACAAATTCACGATCCGACGAACATCAGGACGTGTCCAGCAACTTGTCAACGGTCCTCACTGTACCACTACCGCAGCACGTCTGCCCACAACAGTCGACAAAATCAACCGACTACAACCGATGCTCGCGATTTGTACATTTCGCAATGGTCGAGTGTAGACGACACGATCAACAGGTAGCAATCGCAAGACCGCGATACTGTAGACCGGAAACTGTCTTATTGACCGTACGAAAGTACGCGAATACTCGAGAACTCGTTAGATACACGAGGCGTGAGATGCTCCTTGGATCCTTAATCACACAGAACCAACGAGGGAAGCGTGCAAACGCCTTTTTCAGTGTCGTTTGAGACATTTCTTCATGCTCAATGCGCGGACAATTGTCGAGGGCCCTGGTAATATTCCTTGTTTGTTACCCGAGTCACGATGGACGATATTCTTTAATTGTATAGTATTGACGATGATACACGTTGCGAGTAACTGCAGATTCGTAGACACATGAACAAGAGACGAAGATTCTAATATTGCTTTGTAACTCAGGTTGTCGTCTATGATACCTTTATGATTTTATAGCGTCCAGAAGAATAGCTGGCGTCAGGTGCGAGTAGCTGCAGGTCCAAAGACACGCGAACAATCGACAAAGATCCCGATAATATTCTTCGTTCATGAACCAAGTCACGATCAACACTCTTATAGTTTTTTAACACTCAGAAGAATGGTTTGCGTTGGCTGTAGTTAGTTGCAGGTTCGAAGACACACGAGCGTCCAGTGACGATGATAACGGAGTGGCGGTTGTCTGTCGACAGACCATCGGACCAATCGCGCACTCTACCACGGCCAATCCTGCGTCCATCGTTGCCCACCTCCGTGTCTATCCTACGGGAATGTCGAGGACGTTGCCGGTGATCAAGGTCACAACCACATCGCCTTTCGTGGTGGTCGCCGACTAACTGTAGAATGAATGTGACTAAAGGAGACCGATTTGTGTTTAGCTATCTTTCGAATAGCTTGCGTCAAATATGGGAGTGGTGCCGGCAGAGGAGGTATGGTGAGGTCATGAAATTGGTCAGAGTTTAGAGAGTTGTAACAGGAATTTGAGTAGGTGGATACATAAGCTAAAAGAAATACAGTAGGTGGATACGATTTCAGGTAAAATATGTTCTTCTTCTTCTTCTTGTTCTTCTTCTTTTGCAGTATCTATATTTTAAAAAATTCACCTAGCGAAAACCTATTTTCTAGAAAAATATCAGCGGACTGATTTACAGTCTGTCATTCGTTAGAGATTAAGAAGAAAGATTTGAATGATTAACAATTCGACTTCCAAAGGTGATCAGGTAATAAGGATCGAATGTTCGGAAAACTTTCCCTGCGCATGGTAAGTTTTTGCCATTTACTCGAAGTCACGAGGCAAAGTACAAGATACCTGTTTCTCTTAAATGATTTGCAAATTACGTGTCATTGCAAGAACAACTCGTTTCTGTCCTAAACCTCGATTTTATTTTAAATTTTAAACGTCTCGTTAAAAAGAGGAAAACCTTCATGTGAATTAAGAGAAAGCGAACGTAGTTTTGTCGAGTGAAGCATATTTTTATTTATTTACATTGCGCCTCGTCAATGATTGGCCTGTTACGCGGTGTTACGAGTTACACTGCTTTCGCTGTGACAGCAGTTAGGAAACCTCGAATTATGTAACTACGGCGATACGTCAACATGATCGAATACGATTAGGCACGTATCAATTTATGGATGTCGCTGCAAAATAGTCTGCAGCTAATTTTACACGCATTCGTACGATTTGACACATCGGAAGAAAAACGCTCGTGATGTAACGCAGAATTTTGCACGTATCATCTAATAATGTAAGAAAACATCAAGATCGTTGTGATAATTTTACGACCTATAACTTGTATCCTTTATCTCAATAACGACTGAGATTATTTTTGTCAAGAGCACTTGCATGTTTTCCTGTGACTTCAATATTTCTGATATAAAAAAAATCACGATTTGAATCCATAAATATTAATGACTGCAATAAGCGAATGACAACAAAATAAAGTGTGTATCGTAAACAGCGACTAATTACATTAAGTGATCAGGTTAAGGTCAGGTTTTTTCCTCTCCTCTTTATCTATCTTTCCATATTCTCTCTTCCATTCTCTAAACTGAAGATAAACTCTTGAGAACAAATTCTCACCTAGAATCCAGCACACCTACTTATACCACTCTAGGACAGATTGTTCCTCCTATGCTCTGCGAGCAAAGATCCCAGCTTAAACTAACGCAACGTAATTACACAAGAATCTGTGAGCAACTGCGGCGAGACAACCTCTGAACAATCAACCAAAGGTTACGCAAACTTCATTCGTATTGCAATAAGACGCAGTACAAGTACATATTCACCTCATCACCGGCAAAACGCATCCGATTAAATGCGTTCAACGGTTCGCACGATGACGCTTTTTGCCGGCAAACCTCGTTGTCATTCACCGTACAGGCGATGCTTGAGAAACAGCAGATACGTCTGCTAGGTTGTTTTAATTTTCAATGCAGTGAGAGCACATTTTCGTTGCGGACTCGATCGCACGAGTCGTGTTCCGCATACGTTCGCGCGAACGCCAAACCTCCGTAAACACGCACGCACACCTGTAGGCGTGAATTACGTGCTTGGCATACTTTCCACGGTGTCAGTGAGGAGAGAGAAAGAAAGGAAAAATACACCACAAAAACGTGCGAAAATGGACAACAGCAGTAGCGTAGCTCGCTATCGTCGCCGCGAATCGTGATTTATGCGCACAAGTTAACTACCGAATCGACAGAGCGATATGATGAAAGATCAAAGTTGATCGGAGTCCTATTGGTCTCGCGGTCGTTCGAGATTTCATAGAAAACAACGCGGAAGCGCGACCACCTTCCTGAATAAAACGGAATTTTTCTATAATAAGAAAAGCTTTATTACCAGGATCGTTTGTTATCCACGCTTAATGTATCTCGACAAACAAGTTTGTTTTGCAACAGCAAAGCCATGTTAGATGGAATAAAGATATGTAATACGTGATATTAAAACATGTAAATGAAGAAGTGAGAAAAACGCTTGAAGTGAACGATGTGGGTTAATAATATCAATTTAATATCATGCTTGTAATTCCAATAATACATTTAGATTATTCGCTTTCCTTTTTGCTTTCTTTTTCCCGTAACCCCGTTTGGATCTTCAAGTGGTAAG
The DNA here is from genome assembly GCF_024542735.1 of Bombus huntii. Taxonomy (NCBI): domain Eukaryota; kingdom Metazoa; phylum Arthropoda; class Insecta; order Hymenoptera; family Apidae; genus Bombus; species Bombus huntii. Next base: position 7,729,786 of record NC_066238.1, on the reverse strand, counting down.
TTATTGTATATTATTTGTTCGATGATCTTTACAATATCATATAGAATTGATATAAGAATTTATTCATCGACAAGCTTCAACTTCTACTGTGTGATTGATTCTAATTTATTAGATGTATTAACAGCAATTCGTTGTCGTTTATAATTTGTAATTTGTAACTTGCGAAATGTTGCTAACAGTGTTAATTCATTTCTCTGCGGAATGCAGCAAAACAACAGAAACCCACCGAATCCAACAAATATGATGAAAAATTGAACTTACCTTCTTTCGTTTCCATTTCAATAGGAATATCCACGAAGCACATAAACTTTGGTCCCGGGTACGAGCAGAAACGAAAGAGATATCATCGTTTCCGTATATCCAGGGGTAACGACCCTATAACGAGTCGCGGCGCGAAACGAAGCCGGCAAGTCGAACGTACGCGCGCTGTTATTGAAACTTGGATGGTGAAGGTGGTACGAGGCGATTTCTCGGTTGCACTGCGATCGCGCGATAGCCTGCACGCTCGTGTTACGTGAGAGGAGAAGGGAAAACGCACTCGCGAGATCGTCGGTCATAAAGGTAGGTTACTACTGGATCTACGGCGACTACGACACGACGGTTCGTTCGCGCGAGTAACACGCAGCTCCAACGTGTTATGTGCGCCAGAGATGCATTTTTTGCGTTCACATTCGAAAACACCGGCCACGCTTCTCTTCATCGTGCTGAACGGCTACCTACTGAATCGTGGCCGAGTCGCGGAAGCTGTCGGAGCCTAAGGAATCCGGCAACGTGTTCGAACGCGTTACGCAAGAATTTTATGTAACACGTTACAAAATGATGCTGAAATCTTTCGAACGATCTCATTCAGTCGGCCGGCGAAAAACCTCGTTGTTACTCGAGGTTCGTGGTGTTTCGCGATAACCAGAGTGGCAAGAATTTTTGGCTTAGATTAAGGTGATTTTTGCTTCGGATACCAAGTTATGGAAATTCGTTACAGACATAATGTGTATTCTATTGGTAGGTAACGGCGTCAAGCACTGACGCAAACAAATTAATTGTTTGTAAATATATTCATTTTTATTCTATTATCTTGACCCCCTACGACCTGGATAGATATTCCGATCGTAATAGGTTATAATCGATGTTATTCATATTCTATTCATACTCTTGTACATATCGATATTGTTATTACGAGAGAAAATTCTAGAAATAGCGCTAATACGACCAATAAGATAAATCATTTATTGCATTCACTTATGCATTCATATATTACCTTCGTAATAATTAATTACGTATTGTAACCATCTTGGTAACGAGATCTTTCTTCAATTAAAAAGATACAACATAATGACATGGATTTTGCTAAATGTTTGAAAAAAATCATATATTCATAGACTGGAGAAAATCGATAATCTCCCCTCTTCTTGTGCGGCCTCGAGATAAGAACTAAAAATACCGACGAATTTCTTCGCGAATTTCAGTCTCGTAGTCATGGACCCTGCAATGTCATCGAAGCGACACCTAATCAAACCTATTCGACACCTAAATCACGTCTAGCGGGAACGACCTACACGTTTCCTCCGAAACCCAGGCAATTCGAGCTGCCAGTTAGGTCTGGAGTCCGCGATAACGTTGCCATCGTCGTTGCAAAAGCGAGTCAGTCGGTCTTAGTTGCCAGAAAGTCCCGTTAGAGGAATCTCTGCCGGGAACGTTGGGGATCGTCTTTGTGCCAGTGGAAATCGTAAGATTGGTATCGCGTTCCTCCCTCTGATATTGCGTCTCACCGGTGGCGTCGTCGTCGTCATTGTCGTCTTTTATTTCAAGGGAAATTAACGACGACCGGGCGAGTAATTGTCGGCTGTTAAGCCGCCGCGGAACGTAATTACGCGAGGACAAAGCGACGTAGCAGGAGTAAATACGGAAACGCGGTAGCGAGGAAAACGAATTTGTCACGGCGGTTTTCGGGGAGGGTGGTACGAATGGGGTAGAGGCGGCGAAAACTTCTTCTGCCGCTTTCATCGGACCTAGCGAGTTTTCCAAAGTTCCCCGGTCGGTTCTGTCGGTGATAGGCGTGCGATAACGAGCACAATGGACGTTGCATAATTTTAATTGGACGCTTTGTCCGACCCCTGTCTCCTTTACCCGCCTGGTAACGGGATTACGTGTCAAGAATGATTTTAGCCGAACGCCCGTCGCATCCTTCTCGGACGGTTCGATTTTATAATGAGTTCGATCGTGGTCGGTCCCCTTTTGTCCACAGCCAACGAGGAAATCCGGTGCATTCGAAGAATTTCATTAGAAGTCGGGAGTCACTCTACGGAACTTTCAGACACCTCCCTATTTCAACTTCGGTTTGCCTTTCCTGATTGACAGCTATTAACTGATACTGTCTTTCCTGATACTTTTCTCGTTCTTTCTTTGTGAAAAAACTCGAAAAAGATACAGGAGATTATTTACACTAATGGAGGACAAAGCTAAGCGATTTTTCGGATAATCGACCTGGCAAAATTAAATTTATGAATGGCATAAAACAATTGGAAATGAAACAATTTTCATGCATGGATTTATTAGTTCCATCGAGTAGTTTATTATAAGACATTAAACTTGGATACTTGAAACAGGAAGGACAAGTGTACACATTTTTACGCAATTTAATGATTCACACTGTGTTTGAAAAGAACTATCAATTTTTTATATCTTTTTGTCCTTGTTCTCGTTTGTTTTTCAGTCTAAAAAAAAAAAACGCATTTATCCTTGATTCTGAGAAAAATATACTTTTCATCGTCCGATTCTTGTACTTGTTTATTTGTTGACTCTAATAAAAATATATCCTTTTTCATTTCTGCGAGAATTTTTACTTAGCGGAATGAGATAATGCGATTACAACAACAACTGATAAAGCGAGTTTCTATGGATTTAAATGTTCCACGTGGAGTACAGTATGATAACGGTTCTAGTTGGAATGTAACGTTACGCACAATACCGTTCATTGCGTAACAATGGCGATTCGAAACTACATCTTCCGCGCTTTCAACGCGTAATTTAATTCGTAATGTAACGTCTGGCTTTCACCGACGTCTGAAAGTACACGAAAAGATAATTCTTCCGCAAGACGGTATCTTAATGCCGCGAAACTCAGCCGTCAGATAATGCCTGTTATTAATTTGCAAGGACGGTAATGCGACTTCTGCGCTGAATAAGGTCGCACACTGCGTAACTAAAGACGTTGCTTAATTAAATTAGCAGTTACAGCTAACGTTAACGTAAGAGAATCTCTCCCTTTCCACTTGTTCCAAAAGCATCATCGAAACGTTGTGTCTCCTTCCTTGGTATACAAATTTCTCTCTAACTATGACATCTTATATTTCAACTTAACATATTATACACCTTTCTCCCTAGTAGACTCGTATTTCGAAATATGAACGATTTCTCGACGCGTACAGTGCCTACAGTATCATTATTTAATTCCTTAATATCCAAATTTATTTCTAATTTACAAGGAATGTACAAAGAATAGCGATCTATAACAAAATATTTTTACACACAGTCAGCTACAATAAGTATTTGTTCACCTACTTAACTTTTTTAACATATTATGTTATCTCATTTAATTTTTTGTTGCTGTATGATAATCATGAATATGAAACAGTTGACAATATTACCTTCTTCTAAATTCTGTCGTTTTAATTGTAACCTTGTGTACATATCTATATGCTGTATGGATGTTCTGTATTCGTTGATCCACCTACATGCGAATCGAGTATGGTAAATGGACGAATACTTCTGCGACTGTGATCCTACCATAAAATATACTTTAGCTTCGATAATGTCAGTAGTCCAGTTAAATAAACAGTTAAGTGACAAGTTGACTCTGCCCACGAACATTACGTCTTGTATAGCTTGTATGTTCCTACTTCTGTGCCCACACACGTCATAAGCGTAAGCGTTGTGAACTTAATCACTGCTCTTATTTATACGTATGTTCCAAATTCATTAAAACATACGTATATTCCTAATTCATAAGACTACACATATTTTGTCTCAAAGTAATACTCAACAAATGATAACGAAGTAGTACCACCATTCAGCATCACAAAAGCACACTTGATCACGATCACTTAGCTCGGAACCAACAAATCGTAACCAACAAACCGAATTCCACCATACGTATGTCCGTATTAGCCATAAGTATTTGCATTACAGGCATTAGAGGGAGGAAATGGACTACAGCGTTGCACAAACGTTAAGAAACACTCTGTGTACGTTGTAATTAAGTGACGAGCAATTACTTCTTGTCCCTTGAATATGACGAAACGGATAGTGGCGCAAGGTATGTACATGGACCCGAAAGTCCCGGTGATCGCGCGATGCACTTATTTCGGGGGAATTAACGAGCGTGGGTTGGCGTTGGACGGAAGGGTCGAAGGGCGGAATGGAACGCCGAACGTGCGAGGGAAGGGGTCGTGCAATTTAATCGTCGTGAATTAAGCGCCAGGGGACGTAATTACGCGTAGAACAAAGCACTGACCCCGCGGTCCACGCGGCCAAGTAAATACGGAAATATAATGGTACAAATTTGTCGCGAGTGCACGGCACTGCATCCGTTATCGGCGACCATTGCGAGGGCCCGCTTCCACCGACTACAGGTGGGGGTCGCGAGTGCAATTTAAAAGTCCATTTGTTTCTGGATAACGTCAGGAGACGCCGACGCCAACGGTACACGCATTTCATCCGAAAAATATTGTACCTGAAAATGGTGTACCGGGGTAATACGTAATGGTTACGCACGGCTTCTGTGGACGATGAGTTAAAAATAGGTGGCAGAGGGGTGAAGAAGCGGCGGGATAAATTTACCGATAGCGAGACTGCCGTTTTGGCCAAGGATTTTTATAGAGATATGAATACGACACTACGTGATAGATAAGCACATTTATATTTTGAAATACTCAGAGATTGCAAGGAAGTTTGTTGAAGATGGAAGATTGTCCCAATCGCATATGTCACGATATTTTAGGAAACAGTTTAACAAAAAATTGATTAGCAATGAACGTGCTAAAAATGGTAATAGCGATATTAGCAATTTTGCAAAAATACTACTACGTGTAAATTCGATTTTGCATATCATTTTACGAGCATCCATAACTATCATGTAAGTCACAACTATCATGATTCGCCTCGCCCAATTATATTACTCGTTGATCGAAGAAACCTGTTTCTATGAAATACTTCTCATTCCTCCGCTGCAGTTTGCACCATTAAAGTTAATGCCCCTATACATCACAGGTCACGGCGTCGCGTGTTTGCGGTTTGTCGCAAACAGTCGATGATTAAGTTAACGACGCATTCATTCTGCGAAACGAAGGAACATTATGTCCCCCTCATGCATGCGTCTGTGTCCTTGGCAAATTGCGTTAAACAGTCCGTTTCTCGTGCGCGTTTTGTGTCGCGTGTCTTTCGCAGTTTAACGATGATTCGCGCAATTAATTCTTCGCTTCGCGTTTCCGAACTCCCGGAAGAGTTATTGATCGGTTCGATTATCATCGAGGTCGTTGACTCGCGCTGTCGCGCTCCCTACGCCTATGCGTGTTACAAACTATGTGACAGTGAATTGTGAACGAAACTTAAATCATCGTCGTTCGAATTTCGCCTCGTATTTTTCAACTTCCCATTTCGACGACTGTCACCGATCGATTACAGACGGTTCACAGTGTGTTTCGCGTACAAAGCGCAACGGTCGACGCCGGCTTGTGTGTTTTCAATGTTCACGGTCACGGTAGCGAACGTTTGCGCAATGGATTCGAGAAATCGTGTCGAAAGCTAGAACGAAGTTTCAAACACACGACTTCAGTTATTCGAGACACGTTTGGTAAACGGTACTCTGTTTCGAAATGACTTCGATCCTAATACATCGTTGAAAAACGAGTATATGGATAAAATGCGGGATTTACACGAATCGCGTTTTGACTAGCTAAAACCTGAATTACGGTATTTTTTAGATTTTGAATACAGTTTTTAGGACGATGATAGACACAAGAATATGCAATTATTTGTTACAGCAAGAGACACATACAAAATATCGCCAATTACAGAACGTATTTCCTTTTTACATTGACAGTTCTTCAATATATACCTGTAAATTTTGTTTTGAAGAAACAATGTAAGTAAAACACGAACTGACGTATTATTCTATATCTAACAGTATTAAACATTTCACGTCACGTCTATACAAAGTACGATTCGTCTTATTTTCTGTTGATCCTAAGATATACATATTTTATGAGCAAATTAAAAATTCCCGCAAGTATGTTGTAAATTTGCGTAGCGAAATACGCGATGGAGGAAAGATAGAGGCCCGTGCGAAACAAGGTTTAGTTAGCCAAGGACGTGCATTAGGATTGGACAAAGGAGCCAGGAGGTTAGTGATATAATTTATTCGTAGTGTAGATGCGTGCGCTCGTGAAGAACAAGAGACACGGTGGCAACAGTATTACGGCGAACGAGGATAAACGAGTGTCATAATTAAGAACGTTCCACGGAAAAGCTCGTTTTCACGACACTTCGAGCCTCTCGTCGCTTTATCGTCGCTTCGTGTGTCGCTTCAAGTGAGGATATTGCGCGTGCACGTGTGCTACGCCATCGCATAGACGCGCTTACACACGCGTTTGCCATTTTACTCGCGAGCCTCCAGAAGCTGGCTTCGCTCCCGGAAATTGCACGGCGTGAATTTAGCGCTTTGCCCTTCGACAGCTTGACTGAGTACACTTTCCGCCGCGGCGTGTTAGACGACAGGTTCGCTGACGCGCGGCCGCCTGTTCGCTCGTGTGCGTCCCTGTACGTCGTATTTAGGTTATACGGGGTGTTCCACAAAGTAATCGAGCAACGAGAAACTCGTGGCGAAAGTAAGATGGCCATTAACGCTTTCGCGTTGAACCTCGTCTAACGAACACTCGAGTGCGCCCGTGGTGAAATTTAAACGCGCTGGTGCCACCGTTTAGTTCAAATGCTCGTAGTGTACGCTACTGGTGCGAGCATGCGCGCGTCGCGTTGCTTTTACGCGTCGAGTACCATTGAACGAGTTAAGGAAGTTAAAGTTGTTAAAGAAGCGCTGCTGCGAATGAATCTGCGAAAAATTGCCGAGAAATGCTTCCACGAGACCGTAACACGCGATTAGGGTACCATCAAATCTTTAGAATTTTTTGGATGAAAATGTAAAAGATGACGAGCTGCTTGATCGTATTGTAGTTTGGTTAATACAAACGCGAAACCTTGTCACGGGACGATTATGTTACAATCGTTAGTTGTAAAATTGTGTTATGTTAATATCGTTCCGATCTTTAGAATGTTGCCGAATTCTTGATTAAACGAACAATCATATTAATTTAGCAATGAAATAAATCTTCGTTGAGGAAAGAATACACCAAGGAAAATATTATCTACTTATTATCTTAATGATATTCAGTTGTCAGGATGTTTGTCGTCCACGGTGTCAATAGATCGTATAAACTCAGATTGTTTCGTTTATCTTACATCTGTGGCTGTACAGTACGTTATGTTTAATGTATGAATGAGCCTAGAAAGCGATACGTGGAATACAAATGGTTCTCGTTAGAGTCGCGAACGATCGAAAGAATTTTGCGACGCGTTACATCTCGAGTCATAGATTAATTTGACTCGGATGACGAGCGGTCACTTTTCATTGTTAAACGATCGTCAGATTTAATCACTAATGATATTTAATCAGGAAAGCAAAGTTACTATTTTCATTTATTTGCGCCTTAATGTTAATGGTCGAGGACTGGAATAATTTAGTTTCTGGCTAAATATAGACGCGATAGACCAGGATAGAACCTGATGCGGTTATGAATAATTACAAACTGAACAGTCTTCTATTATTAAAACTGCTCTTATCGAAGACTTCGTGACTAAAGCATAAACCTATTGACAAGCTTGCTAACTAAATTTAGTAACATTTCCTTAGGTCCATCTTCTTTCCTTCCTTCTAATGTTCAATTTTTACCATGTTTTGGCCATCACAATATGAAATGTCTCGAAATACAAACGTGTCTCTGTTTGTATCGTTCGAAATTAACATAATTATAATTGTCAGGAACTAGAATACGCCTTGAAGGATTCGATCCATTGTATAGTTTACCGTATAAAGTATGCTTGTGTTCTTTGTAATATTAAAATCAGTTGACTAACCTTTCGATGTATTCGAACTAACACCTATCCAGAATCAACTCGGTACAAAGTACAAGTATCTTTGTCACTCGGTGGAACTATGACACATTACACACATACGTCAAACGAAGGAAGTACAAACTGAAGGATTTTCAACGAACAGCATCGTTAATTACAACCAATGACACTTAAGAAATGTCCACTTAAGAGATCATCTAGCAAACATCGACGTCAGATCAAACGCGGAAACGGTGGTAACTCGTACTGGCGTCGCCACTTTAACCTACCATCTCCCGCGATGATCAAGGATTTCGAGTGCGCTTCTGCGCCCGAATTTTCGCGGAGTCGTGAACAAAAACGCGGTCCAGCCGACCAACCATCCAGTTAGCCGCGTTTTTTTTTTCTTGTTCGCTGAAGCGAAGTTTGATTCGACCGCGATGACATCGTTGACACGACATCACACTAATCCTTTTTTTCCTGTCGCGTTTGCGGTGAGTCAGCGAGCGTCACACTTGGTGCACGCTGGAAAACCAAAAAAATGAGACAAAAACCAGCAAGAGCATGGAAAAATAGGAACTGACGTGAAAACAAGGGAAACAGAGAAGCAAAAAAAGGGGGGGGGATAACCGTAAAACAAACCGCGTATACGAAATGATACAATGGTTCTCACGCGAGTATTCGAATCGTGGATTGTTCGCGACCAAGACGATGGCGCACAGTCGGTGTACAACGGAACGACAATTCGAATTTCCATCGTGTTCGCTGGGTAGCCGCGCATTTTTTACAGAAACGCGCCCCGTCGCCCAGTTGGCGCCGAAACCATTGATTAAAGTCCGGCGCCGACCCATTTTTCCCCGCTTCTCTGCCCCTTTCTCTCAGCCCCTATATATTTCTCTATCCTCGCTCCTCGGTTCCTCTCTTTTTCTATTTCGTTGGTCCTCGCTATATTTCGTCCTCGTTCATGCTCTTACCCCTTCCATTTTTGCTTCCGAGCACGGCGCGTACGCGCGAACTTTTTGGCACGGAGATGTGAGCGCGTTAGTACCGCCCCGATTGAGAATCACCGACACCACTTGGCTCCGACTGATCTATAAACCTGTGATGTCTCTGTGAAGCATCGCCAGCTAGTCTGCCTCGCGTGTTTCGGGTATATCGCTTGTGATAAAGCATGTTCACGGACGATATTGCAGTCTCGATCTCTTTCCGCGATCGTTCATTGCTTGTTTTAAATGTCTAATGCTACGTTGCCAGTGGAAGATTTTTCGAGAGCACGGGATATTACTAATATGTAATATGTACTTTCTCGTGAAATCAATTAATCAACTAACGATGAGAAACTTAAGAAAGGTTCAAAACAATTATAAACGATAAACTAATTTTGGAGTTCCGAGAGATTCTTGGAATCTCAGACCCCTTTGGGTTCTGTATGACTTTCCTTTCCAAGAAATCCTCGGAATTCCTGAGGTCCTTGGAAGATTTAGTTCCTTGATGTCCTTGGCATTTTGGAAGCCTTGATGTTTTGGGGGCCTTGAGCTTTCCAAAATCTTCAAAACTTTCTCTCAAGGCTTCTGTCATCTCTCCAAAGATTTCGAAATTTTCTGGAATGTCTTATTCGCCTAAAATATAAATTACATTTAATGCGTATTCTAGCGTATTACACAGTCATCGTTATATTTAATTGCTGCTCTCGTCACCATGTTGACCTCCATTACATATGTAGTAGAAAAGTAATAGAAAAAATTCTACCAAGAATTGCGATATTTACATACATCTCTGAAACAAGGCTATGAATTCGCAACAAGACTCTAAAAAGACCTTGGCGCAGAAGATATTTCTTAATCCAGCCTTTGCCAGAGTCGACATAAGTTAATGAAACTTACGTTTTAGCTACCAAATAAACATAACAGATCCACAAAGCGAAATTATAATTACACACATACATACATTTTTATATTTTTCTTACGCGAAAAAGCTTCATATAAATTGTAGTTTCTCTTAATATCGTTTTAACTTGAAATATTAGAACAAGAATAGGGTACAATAGAACGATACATTTTCAGAATGGTATCGATTCCGAATTTGTACCGCTACATTTAACAAGCACCAGCGAGCCGAAGATACATTGCACAGTGATGTATGGCATGCTTGATAAACAGTCTATTGAAGTCGCTGTTTCTGAAAATACCTGTATTATTCAATACTTTTTTTGCGATCTAACTGACCATAAGCGCCCTTCGATTCCTTTTCCATGTGCCTCTAACCCGTACAAACATTTCGGATGAATTTTAGAAAAATGTTCTCTCACAGAAATTCTACATGTATAACAATGTTAACTTGGTTTAACGCATTTCAAGCTTCAGCAAGATTGTAAAACAGATAAAACACCATCAGAGGAACGAAATCGTTTGGAATATTCGTATTGTTTCAATTCGAGTGAGCAGCACGTGATCGAGTTATTTGATTTACTGCGCGTTTCCCAGATTCGTCGGAATTTGTCGTCGATTTGCGAGATCGCGCAGCCGAACTGATAAAGGCTTAAATCGTAGTGAACCGATAAGATCGTTACCATTATCATACGTGGCGTCGTTCGACGCATTATCATACGTTGCCTCGCGTTTATTGAACAAAACAACGATCGAGCTGAAATTGATTGCTATCGTCCGCGAGAAGCATTAATAAATGAAACCTATTAATATCTATACACGCGACGTTTTCCCGTATGGTATATTAATTTTATTAAATAACGGTCACGCTCGGAATTTTGGAACTCAAAAACGCAGGAAGAAGGCACGGATTGTAATAGAAATTTATTCTAGCAACAAAATGAAAACACGTAAATGCGGTAATATAATATTATGGAAAATACGAGGCGTGTATTTACGTGATTTATTCGATAACGAAGTTCGAAATCGAAATTTATATTACGCCCGGGGTGTTCCGATTGCAATTGATTAACGTATCACGTGCATCGTGCACGCTATCCATTACAGCTTGCTCGCTGCTTGATACGACCACAATGACTGACCGTGAGCACCCGCCTATCGTTTAGCGGTGACGTCTCGCCAAATTACTACTCAACATGGTAACTCTTTCGAAGAATTCATTGGCCAAAATTCTACGTAACTAGAACACAGATCCTCTAATTTATAACGATAATTCACAATTCATTTCTCGAGTAGAAGCCGATATAAAGTCAGAGTATGAATAAAGATTAAAACGTAGCTATTAACTCTTCAAATATATTTTTTAAAGTATTTATAAGTCTATAGTATTTTCAAGGCTAAAAAAACCCCATTGGAATAACCAATTTAATGCGTGCCATAACTACTGAAAGATAATTAAAAAATACGTTTACATTCTTTTTCCGCCTGTAAAAAAAATACAAGAATCTATCTTTATTGGTTCACTTTCGTCGTAAAAAGGAAAAAAACAATAACTAATTAAATTTTCTGTATTTTTATTTTTACTTTCAATAATTGTAATTTTTATTCCCGCTTATTAATCGTCGAAAAGAATTTCGCGACTCCGCGCCGATGGGCGCGTTCGTCACGCGAGTGAACACGGGCGCAAGCAATTAACGGATTTAAATGGGGAGGTTTGCCCGTGCAGAACTCGCCGTTGTTTTGCGTTACAATTTGTAAATTGTAAATTCGATCCACGCGAACCCACGTACACTGTCGCGACCGTAAAACGAGATAATTAATGAACGCGATGAAACGGTAACATCGGAGGATTCAGCCTGACGATATTCCACGGAATATTTCGAATATCGCCGACTATCTTGCAATCAAGATACCCGATACGTTGACGAGTGCAACATGGCCAGAAACAGTTTTCGATGTAATCGTGATACCATGTCGGAAAACGATTAATCGCTCGAACTAAATTCGTGATAATGCGCGTTAAAATTTATACAACGATCTTACGATGAAACGGTTATGTTTTCATGTCTCGAACGATCGATGTTCAGAAACAATGTCGCTATTGGCGTAGATTTTACGAACGTCAGTTTTAACGGATTGGATTCGATAAGGGAGCTTTTGATGGACGATTACTCTGAGGGCGCAAATAAATCTTGATTACAAAGTCACTCTGCAGCACTCGGATTTATCACTTGCAGTCAATCTCGGTTTACAATTTGTTTTCGTTTCTTGAACCACTTGCACGTTGTGTTTTTAACAACGCCGCTATTCTGGCTGCTATGGTGTTGATTTAAACATTGAGTCTCTTTAGTGAGAAATTCATAAACGAGGAAGATAATTATTTCTTATCTTTCTGCAAGAATAGAAACCATTTGTAACAGAATTATTTATTAGTAATATTATTTATTTTGTATGGTTGAACTAAAGAAAACCTAAACATTTAAATACATATATGTATACCAGTATTTTCTAAAAAATTAAAAAATGAAACTCTCAAGAAAAAATCTCTCTTAACTCAGTATCAAATTCCATACGACGAACGCTCGTAAAGCATTGTCGAACACGAATACTCGCAGCTTTATTGTCGACGAGTTCCAAATAATTTAAAATCGAAACATCCAGATTCGCTATCGCCCGAATCGTATATTCCTGATATAAACTTGGTACAGTGTATTTGAAGAACGTGCGCGAAGTTGAACGGGGCAGCACTCGTCAGCTATCTTCACCGCTGGTGCAGGACTTAAATCCGCACAGCGTAGTACGTGCAAGCGCTAAAGACGCTCAATGGAGGCATTGGAGACGTGGTGTAAGTAACGATCATATTTTGCTGCCATAACGGAACGTCACACACACACGGGCCCCTGAGTAGGAGCGAAGGTGGTGGCGATATCGCTGCCTTTTATTATTGGCGCAATAAAACCCCCGTAACCGAGTAATAATTTAAGAGTCGAGCGCCGTTCAGCTAGAGCACCTACGGCGCCGCTGTCGACTCTACGCTCCGACTAGACGAGCTGCCAATAAGCGAGCCTGTGAATCCTTTCGGCTTGTATAACGCGAGCTACAGTGACTTTTTACGAGCTTCCTGGAAACGATTTAAAGTCGAACGACAGGGCTCGAACGTGAGCTTCGAGAGCTCGATCGTTGCAACGTGTTTGACTCATAAGGCGGGTGTAAGAGAAGGTTTAGTGAAACGGTGACGACAGCGTTGAGCTACGTCGTAAGAAGGTTTCGTTCATTGAAAGTTTCGAGTGGAATAATTCAAAATTGGAAGGAGGATAAAGTTCTAAAATTATTAGCGAAGGAAAGTTCTGTGTATCGATTTCCAATGTCAACGATATAATACCGCACATTGTAAGAGAGCAAAGTTGTGTTAATCGATGAATAGCAACATGAAATCAATATGCTTAGTTCTACGAGCTTACCCTGATATTCCTTCATAAATTTTACTATCTTCCAATACTCTACTCTTCTCACACCGTTTTATCTCGGGAAACTTTAAAAGCATGAAATATTTGCTTTCTACAGTTCACGTAAACGCACTTTTATTTTTCATAAAACTATTCGAACCATATCAAGCAACATAACATTGTGAGTTTAATTTTTTGTTCGTGTCATTCATATATGAGTCAGAGTCTAGATCGTTGTACGCTATATCTGATGAGTTTAAAGGTTGAATGAAGCTTGTAGATCTATTTTCGATTAACCTCGGTCTCTCTCGCCAGTCAAATTACCACAACGCTGTTCAAGTCACGCATCTTGAACTTTTGAAAAATGATTAATCGTGGACCACGACGACACTCGTCAAAGGAGATCGAAAGTCACCGTGTCTTTGTTCCGTTCCGCCGCGAAGGAGCTTGCTCATAAGTTTTCTGGGACGTAGCGAAAATCGATCCGCGACGACGAACGTCTGAATAAGCGCGGGCGACGTATTGTCGAACGCTGGAAGAATAAGGGAATTGTCGTTAGTCCGTCGGTAACACGGTTGAATTGTGCGCTGGAGAGATCGAGAATAGATATCAGGTCAGACGTTCGGTGTAACGAGGTTTTCTGTTATCGAGCCTGAGATACCCCTGTCTACCTAGCGGAGGCAGACAGTCGGTGAAAAACGTCGGTGAATACCGGTCGCGATGCATTTCCGTGTAACCGTGTCGGATGGGGACAGAAGCAAGGAAAACAGAGTCACTCGGGGAAAAGTGGATCCTTTCTTCTTCGGTTCTGTCCTGCGCGATTCCAATTTTCTTTTCTTCATGTAGCAATTGGTATTTCGGTTAGTATTTGCGAATCTCTTGAACAGTCGAGGTTTTATTGCGTTTTCTCTTATTCCTTCTGGAGAGTAACGATATGTCTGACTGCATGGTCAAACCAACCTCAGCCATAAACCACATCATCTTCTTACCATACATAGGATGCTACAAACAATTTAATTTTACGCTAGAAATATACCAGTATCAATAAATTAATGGACCAACTTTTCTCTTTGTGTTATTCACATTCCATGTTTCTTACTTTAGAAATCCTATATAGATCCTATAGTATTTGTTTCAGTTCCAAAACTTCGTAACCACATCTTTGAAATATCTAACCATATAAAACCAAGTAAAGGTACGAGAATGCATTGAAACAAACCCGTCGCCGTATAATAAATGCAAGTGGAAACTGGAACGAAACAAATAAAACACAGCGGTGAAAACGATTTTTTATCTTCATCGAGGAAAAAATCGTCTTTGCACCTTTTTCCGCATCCAGATCGGAGTTTGCAATGCCTGCGAACCACTTTCGCGCGATATGGTCGATGGACCGACGTTTTTGCAGCTCCTTTTTCCGATAATTAATGTTCGCCGGTGCAGGCCGAAGAACGTGGATGGAGGACAAATGCGAAAGAGGAGGCGAGGCCAGATTAATGATAGTTTTACTTGCAGCCATTGTAAGAACGATGGATTTGACGCTATCAGGGGTGCTAAGGATACCAGCTGGAGGAAAGAAGCGAAATTTATTAGTCGAACGTATCCTGCCTGAAACCAAGATTTAATATATTCAACTCTGCCAGAACGAATTCCAACTGAAATTTTATTCGTTGTTTTAACGCGACGCTAATGTTTTTTGCGATCAACGATTCCAATGCAATCTCGACTGTTTTACCAGAGAGTAGTAAAATCGCTTTCGGTTCCAGAATTCAGAGCCGACACAACCAAATAGAACTAAGTTGAAAGGATTTTTTATAGTCTTGTAAAATCGGGCCAGATCTAATCGCATGGAAGAGAATAACAGTAAATTGGAACGAACATTTGACTCGATTTTGACCTGATTAAAGTCCATCTAAGACCTTGTACAACCACGCCGTTCTGGATCGATGTACATACTTTCGATACGTGACTGTTTTCTGTGCAATAAAAGCAAGTCCTTTCTGTGAAACTCATCGTTACTCTTCGCTTTTCGGTCAGATAATCTTGTTTCTCTATCGATCGCGAGGACCGGCTAGTTTCGTTGCAAAATTTTCTAAATAATTTTACTTACAATTCACAAAGCGTAACGTGCAACAATTATCAAAGAAAAATGCATTTATCTGTAATTCTCGTCGATTTCTTTTCACAAGATTCTATACGTAGGATATACCAAACAATTTCACTTCAGACTATGACCAATCTCTGGCGCGAAGCTCAACGACCCTAACATTATTCTCACAATTGGCTCGTATCCCGCGTCTCATATAATATAAACAACCATTTAGAAAATCGTTTAGGGGGCCCATACATAGCAGCTACGGCCGCGAAAATTACATCTCGGGGTTAGAGGAACAAGGAACAGAGAGTAGCCACGTCGATACATCCGAGGGAGGCTTAATCCAACGCGAACCGACATAAACCACGGAACTTATATACGTCGTAACGTCGTGCACCCGGCACCCTCTGGAGCTGAAAGGACGAGAGTCGACGCGGGATCGTGCCGGCAGGAAAAGGACTGGTTCTCTCGGAAACGTGCTCGTCGTGACGAGCTGCTTTTCTTTTCTCGCGTTTCCATTTTCCTCTCATTGTCCCTTTTCCTTTCCACTCCGACCTTCCCTCTTCTCGTTGTTCCACGTCTTTTCACAGCAACGATACAACGCAGTTACGACATCGAGTCGAAGGAGCATTTCTCGATCGATACCTGGCACTGTTTATTCTTGCCTTACCTCCGACACGCGGGAAAAAGCAACTGGGTGACGTGAGATGCAGCCCGACCGAGGGGTGGAGGACGTCGAGGCTCATGACGCGGTAACGACAATATGGGAAGACTGGTTAAAATCGGGAACGCGAGGGAATCACGATGACTTTCGCGTTGTAGACCGACGCGTCCTCGTCGCGGTGAACCGGAGGCGACGTGGCCTCGTCGAAGAAACGCATTTCCGTCGAGTTCGAGGACCCTTCTTGTCGAGGGATTTTAGCGTGGCCTGACGCGCGGAGAGAAAAACGAGCCTCGGCCTCTCGGTGGCTTTTTCGAGGACTATATAGCTCGTTATTTATTGCCCCGTCGCGTTCGGTAAATTATTTTCACAGATCTCCCCACGAAGGAACGGGCAGCCGAACACTGTGGAAATTGAGCGGAGAGATGTGGAATTTCAGAGAAACTCGTCAACGAACTCGAGCTAGTCGTAAACCGGGATTCAAAATTTTGCAGCTAAGGGTGGGAGCGTGTTGAAAATTGTTGCGTTGTGTTGGAAAGTTTCGGATGAACGTTGGGGAATTTTGGAATAATTGTGCGGGCGATTTTGTGCAACGCATTTGTTGGGAAAGTACGGGTTTAACAAGTAAGGCAATTTGTTCGCGATGTTACATGTGTTTCTGTGAACTGTTTGATCCCTGTTAAAGTCGCAATTGATTTGCTGGATACTACACGCGAAATTTTTCCTAAATATTTTTTTATTGCTGAGATAGAATAATTGTTATTTCAGCCATAATTTTTGTGCAAAAATTGCCATCAATTGTTATATCAAAACATTTAACAATTTTTAGAAAAGCACCTTTACAGGTTTAACAATTCCGCTATTAAATATTATAGGGGGAAAACATGATAGGATTGATAAGTACATTTTGTTGATTAAACAATAGAATTTTGATACGACAATACGAGTAAATATCAAATAAATATCAATACGAGACTGAATTTGTAAACGACAATACCTTAAAGGAGCCAATATTCGCTCTTATTTGCATTTGAAGCGGGAACTCAATAAGCTTCGTGATAATCGGGATTAGAACCGAAACGGGCTCTGGAGGTACGAATACGGCTACTAGAAACTTGGGAACGATACTTACGCGGCATCTCGATTTTCACGATATTCACGTCGATTTGCATTCGTTTCAATTAAGTAACCTTTGCCAAACTATTTGAAATCGGCTCGATTCTAATCCAGCTTCACTAGATGGTTTCGTTTGCATAACCCTGCCATTGTTCCGCGCTTTACATGTATAATAAGAATATTATAAAAAGGAGAGGAATAAGTCGGATGGAAAGAGTCGACGGCGAAAGTGGAGTGGAAAGCAGAAATAATGTGTTCGAATAAAATTTGCAAACGAATCAAGACTGCCGCTCGTTTATGTTCCCGGCTGTGCGCGAGACACGGAAAAATCGCAAGATCCAGGAGGAAATATTTGGCTGCGAGACAATCAAGAAAGAAAGTCTACTTGGTGGAACTAAGGGACGAGGGAATAATAATTTAATTTGACTCTATGTTTTAAACACGCTACTGATTTCAAGTTGAAACATCCAAGAAACTCTTCAAATATTCTTTATCGCGAATTAAGCAAATCGTCAAGCAGTTAATTATTAATCTTCGAATAATATACTTACAGGCAAACTGTTTTAAAATTACGCGAATTACGGCGATCGAGATCCCCGCGCCTCGTGAAACTGCTCTCGATACTTCTCATAAATATGTAATTTACCCTGCTCCCGTGAGAAATACTTCGTTTAACATTGATTCGACCAAGCAGCGAAGATAATGTACCAAGAAAATCGTCGACTTTTCAACACCTTTCGACCTCATCGTTTATTCAATTCCTTCGTGGGTTAAAACGAAGGAAAAAAGACAAGGAAGGCATACAAGAAAAACGAACAGAAAAGTACACAGACTTGCTTTACATTATTCAGGAAAACCGTTCATCCGTCCGGTATACTTTGACATTTTTCATTGCGTTTCCGTTATATTCTCCTGCTGAAAAGGACAAATTATTCCTACGACGAATTCTTACACAGGAACCACGAGTTGCGAACTACGTAATTTCTCGTTGACGAAACGTTCGACGCGGTGACGCAAATTGCAAGACGTGCTTGCAACACACTCTCCTTGTCTCGCGTCGAACTCGAACACGTGCTTCTTGTGGATTGCATTCGAAGCACATAAAGATGGCCCGTTGCGAAAAGCCGACGCGATGTCTCCTTAAACGTCGAAGTAAGTCGTTGCGAGAACATGGCGGCTCTAAATGCACACTTTCTCTAATTACGTTCTCGAATGATCGATTTTAGCTGCGAAAGTAGTCACGTATCGCGTAAAACGGTATTCGATATGTTTCAACGATGATTGGATCGCGAGAAACGCGGCCGATTAGGTGCCGCGAAAATTGTCGAGAATGATATCATTTTAATGGCGTGCTATTCGCACATACGATTAATCGGAGATATCGTGAATCGAGCGTGTCATTAGGTTGTTTGGTAATTTATTATGCAGATCGTTCGGCTGCGACGCTGCTTTCACCGATGAAATTAGAGACTGTTCTTTGGAGTGAAATTGGAAAGGGTCATATGCATTTCATACTCGTACAAGAGACCTGTTATAGAAGTATCATGAAGCTATCGTGATAGCATTGTTATGTAAATAATCTCCGTTGTTTTCCATTCTGAGAGGAAATACCAGGAAGAAACGAACTTGGAATATCACAACGCGATATTGAAATCTATTAGTAGAAACTAATAATGAAAGAATATGTATTGGTGAGTCACGTATATAAAAATAAAAATATTTATTCCGTACAAGCTGGTGTCATTGCATTCACATACTACTTCCGTCATTTATCATTTTTGTATTTTTCAAAACGTGTTGAAATGTTTGAGGTTCCCTGCGTTTTCTATTTTTTAAGTTAAGTTATATTACACAATTACGAAGCAACGACTAAATATTTTAAGATGAACGGAGAAGAACATAGATGGGACAATGAAAACGAGAAAATTTGTTCAATTTCAGAATGGTAGATAAGACGGTTAAAAAAGGACAGCATAGCAAACGTAAACGTAAATATAACAGAAAAGTTCTTTGAAAATACAATTTTAATCGCGGAGCGGAAACGTGAACGCTGGTCATTCTTCGAGCAAGTAAAGGCTTGAACTAGAAGCGATTGTCGCGTGACAAACTAAGGGTGACAAACGTCGAGTACCCGTGTGCTGGCAACTCGAATTTTGCGAACTTGCCGACAACTAGTCCCGCGAAATTAATTGTTGGTTCGTGGCAGGGCACGTTTATGAAAGCGCCGGACATTTCCAGAAAATTTACGTTCTTAAGAATCGATCAGCGGTTATGGCCGCAACGAGTGGTGTAACGCTGCCAACAAACTTCCTCGGGAACGTTTTAGCCGTTCCCTTTATTTGGACGATCGTTCCGCGACGCATCGATTTCGTATTAGGGACGCGTTAACGCGTTGCTTAACGTTTTTCCGATCATGAGACCGTTTTGCTGCGGTAAAAGTTGCTCGAGCGCGAAGCGTTTCGTGAGTTATAGCTGCCATAGTATGTCATTTGTTGTGTGTATAGTTCGTTTAAAATTATTAAATCCATAGGTGAACATAGTGTAAGGAACCGAAATAAATGCAAGAGACGTTCCGATTCCCGACTCTTTTTGCACGATTGAATTAATATTCAATTTTACAAGTTACAAGTTCCAGAAGAGTTACTAAATATCCTTGCTTAACATTAACAAACTTGATAACGGTACAAATGTTACTTTAAAAATAATGTCATTTAATCAAACGATAAGGCTAATCAGCCTATTTTATTTTGTTTTCTAATTGAACACTTCTTCTTCTACTAAATAAAGAGAACGAAGAAAGATACAATCACGGAGTAACACAGAACAGAGACGAGAAATCACGGGTATTCAAGGTCAAGTTAATCCGTTTCACTAAATTGCAATCTTCAATTGTCTAATTTAATAGAATCGTGCCACGTATCGCAACTATTTCGTGGTCACGTTGTAGGACCCTAAATGGCATTGTCCAGAGTCACGCGTGACCATCTGTTTGGTGAATGCGGCGCAACATAATTTCTACGGCATGCAGTACGCCATAAGCGTCGTCGAATTCTCGTGCGGTAAGCGTATTATCATAAGCCATAAGGCGCTTATCCAATTGCCGGCCGATGCAATTACATACATCACGATTACCGCGTTCGATGCAGCTCGTTAATGTCTGCTTCGTGACACGTCGAAGACGATGACGAGGAAAGGGAAACGACTGCGGAATGAAGTAAGATCGACAGAAAAAAAGATGGATAAGGGTACTTGAAACTGAGGGAAATGAAAAGTAGACGGACGAGAGACACGATTCCAGAGGAAGGGAGAGAAGGCTCGATAAAGAGCGAGGATGAAATAAGAAACATTTCGAGCGCGAAGACGAGCAGACAAGGCGTAGCGTTTCGTTCGTTTGACGGAGTGGAGCAAAAGGGGGCGAAAGGGGGGGGGTCTTCATTACGTCCTGAAAGGCTGCCGTTTTAAGAGCAAACGAATAGGAATAGTTAACAATGAAACAGAGGTGCCTGGGAACGGAAGCTGAAAAGGAAGAAAATTTGCACTTGATACTGGTCGGAAAGAAAAGGTCACAAATTAGAACATCCTACGTTTAATTTAATGACTTCTAGAGCACCGATCGTGGCTCTCTTTTCTCTCAGACGGAAAGTCAAATCGATTTTGGAATTGGTCACCAGCGGCGCGATCGATATTACGGTTACATTCACGACAATGAAATTGTACGAAATTGTACAATCTATAAGAATCACTGTTTATGCATCTTTTATTATACGATATATAAAAAAAATCATATACCAAAAGAAGTTCATTCGAGAAAACAAGATTTCCCCCTAAGTCCCCTAAACGTCTCCATTTAAAAACATTCTACCCTCCAGATCTACGTAATAGTGGAGCTAACCATTTTTCGTAAAGCACGTTTGTTTGACAAAATAATAAGATCTGTGTAAATCGAGGCGGCGATTCGAAGCGTTCCATCCAGTCCAATATTCAGGACATTTTTGCTCGCGACGATATTCCACCGTGAAGATTATTCCGGCGGCAATCGCGCGAGATTTCCATCCATAGAATAACGTTTATACCGTGGAAGGCGAAGGAAGGGAGGATGGAATAGTGGGGCACCCCTTCGACCATCATCCCTCTGCGAATCCACTGAACGAACGACACTAACGAAAGGGAGAACGGACGACCGTTTCAACCAACTCGCTTCTATTCCTCCTTCGAGACAAGCCGACGAGCGCCAGTTGAATCGTGAAATTTCATTCCCGTGCACATCCTCCACCGGTCGAGTCGTGAAATTTCAGTGGTCGACACTGGCGGACAGTTTCGCGACGGCACAGACGGGAAATCTCCGTTCAAGTAGCGTGTCGCGCTTACGTTCGTCCTCGTCGCGAACCTCGTCGTGAACGTTTCCATGCAAATTGCCGCGAAACAGTGTAATCCAAAATGGAGAAGAAGGATAAGCGGGCCGTTGTAAAACGACGCTGCGACGTGGTCGAAATGCTGCGCGTATGTGAATGCTCGCCACAGGGTGTCACAATAATCATGGAACGATGAGCAAGGAATGATTCTACGTGGAAGGATAAATGGAAAATATATAGAACGTAGTTTTTCAGACGATGCTTCGTTTTTAGGAAAGTCAAGCTGGAAAATTTGTTACGGACGAGTGAACTTGGCTAATTCCTGTTTGAGCGGTGCGTACAAGTGAACAACTAGCAAGATATTCCACTTCTGTGAAAATAAATCAAAATTGTAAAATAACGTCTCTTCGATTGATGCTTCGTTTTCAAGTAAATGGGGATCGACATGCTTAATCGATAATTAGCTTGGTACACGCATTCGATTTTCTCGAAAACGAAGCTTCAAATGAATAGAGATTCGATTCTACACTTTCGGCTTGTTGTTCACATAGAATTTTGCCGATTGTATTATGGTTACGGAAACACCCTGTATATTCACCTACACGCCGATACTGAGGCCTCCAGCGGGGACTGTCCTGTTCGATAATGGGGGAAACTTCAGCATTTTTACCTTATGCATTATGGAGAAGTCAGTTATTAGACGCAAGGCGAAGATAAAGAGAGACAAAATCCATTTTCTATATCCCTTCTTTTGCAGCGTGTAACCCTCGATCGGACCGTGGGCTTTTGTTTCATTCTCTTTCTTCCTCCGAAGGAAGGAAGAGATCAACCGGTGTTCACGAGGGCATACGTGATACCGGGAATACCAACGAAACATTCTCCGTCTCTATCTCGCCTCGGCTAGATATGGATTTCCAATTCAGCCAGATATTTTCAATATCGTTGTCGCGTCTATGGTATCCAACGTTCTCTCCACCAACGATGTCCTCTCTTGTATCCTGGCCCGGGACTTCGAACGAATCGTGACTTTGTAAAATACTCGAATGACTTCGAGACTCTTGACTTTTCAGCAACGCGTGAATCGTAATTTTATGTTCTGTTTTTTGATCGATCGTTGAGCTTATTTGTAAGAAAACGTACAAAATTCTCTTTCGAAGACAAAACAAGACGATACGAAAATTCGATGAAAGGAACGTTAATGGCGCCGTGAAACTCTGCAACCTTTGGAACTCGAGCGAAAGACATTTTTTGCCAGATAGACGAGAGGCAAGATGAAATTTCTACATGAACTTAACCTGTTCTAACTCACTTCGGCGGATCCAATGGACTGGAAAACGACGACAAGAGAAACCATACAAAAATACTCATATCGGAACGGATGGTCGATCCCCCCAACAAAGTCGAGGGTTGCGAGCAAATCAAGCATGAAGTTCTCTCATTGCAAACGAGAAACACGAATATCCTTCTCGTGGTCAAAAGTTCTTGCATTATTGATAATTCGATTAAACTCTACAACCGCGCGACTCTAAAACACGAAACAAAAATCCGTACGCTGAACGAACGCCCTCGAATTTAACCGTGAAAT
The DNA here is from genome assembly GCF_024542735.1 of Bombus huntii. Lineage (NCBI taxonomy): Eukaryota > Metazoa > Arthropoda > Insecta > Hymenoptera > Apidae > Bombus > Bombus huntii. The sequence continues at coordinate 7,706,488 of NC_066238.1, read as the reverse complement.
CAAAAAGAGAAACAGAGTAGAGAATGTGGTAAAAAATTGTCCGGGGGAGTACACGAGTCAGTCGGTGGAAAAGACGCAATCAGCGACGTCGTCGAATCGAAGCTATCCTATCGTCGAGACAGAATTAACGTTCTCGTGCAGCTAGATGGGCTTTAACCCGGCCAACAGAATAGACGAAAAACGAAGAAAGGGAGAAAGGTAGGAGAAACGAGGAGGAATGAACGGGAAGGTAGAGAAAGGAGGAACACGTCGAGGGTGAGAGGAAGCGAGAAATTAGAGGAGGTCGCGAGCGCGAGGAAAGTGAGGGGAAACTGCGAGATACCTCATCCCCGTGAGCTTTCCAGTGCTTTTCGAGTGCTTTACGACGTCTGCCGGATAAGTACGTAGAGCGGCGCAGCCGGGCGTTCGCTATACCAAAAGTATATATCGTAAAGAGAGTGCTTTCAGGGAGTTAGATGTCCTCGACCAGTTCAATCAACTGTACGCCAGGCAACAAACCACTGCCGTTAATTGGATCGCAGCTCCGAGTCCTGGCTTTACGAGGCCCAATCGCGCCAAATTATCCGACCTGCATTTCTGGATCGGCCGCAACCGACGTCCTTCCCTTCCATCGTTTCTTCTCTTGTCCCCTTCGTCTGCCAGGCGACATGGATCACGGAACCTCGGAGTGATGTTGGATCTTTTGAAAAAAAAGAGACAGAACGAGGAGACGCGGAAGATACGCGTATTGAATTGGTGTAAAAGGCGATAACGCGTACTATCATCGCGTAATATCATCTTGATCGTTTTTTATTTAATACAATTTATGTATTTGGTTTGCAGACGTATACAAGAGCGCGTGATACAGTAATTTTAGAGAAGGGAAAAAGAGAAAGAAAAATGGAAAAAGGAGAGAGGGTGAGTAGCAGACTAAGAGGGTGCTAATGGACTCGTCAGTAAGACTGCCTACATGTTGCGTACCTTAAACATCAGAATAGCAAAAATAAAACCAGAGAATGTATTTATAGCAGAAAGTAGTGGGGAAAGTATTTTCAAAAATGTATATTTCCATAGAAGTATCAAGTTCGTTTTAAAGTCAACTCCATTTTCTCAATAACGAATCATACTATCGAGCGTTTGAACTATGATGACAAACGAATGAACCGAAACCACCGATCGGGATACAGTTTACGAACGATAGTCGGCGACAGGGTAAACAGTTCTCGCGGCAATCGGGTCTAATAGATTGAATTCCTGTCGGGGTTGTGCTATCTCATCGATCGATCAAAACGAGCAAGCGAATCACGTTAGCGTCTTCGAATCAGAACAGGCGCCAGTTCTCCGTTTCTCTTCCGCTTTGCTTCTTTTATTTTCTCGCGGCATTCGAGTAGACGCAGTACGAAAGCGTTTAAGTCGAAATGTTTATTACAAGAGTTCATAATAGACTCGCTACAAGTTACTGTTTATACATTAGATTCTTGTAGCACGGCTGCGTGGTCATTAAACGTCAGTTAAATGAGCTTTTGCGAAGTTACGTCTGCTCGCGCCGCTTTCGAATCATTTTTTTTCCGCGTCCAGACTGGATGGAATGGGCTAGATGAACGTAGAACGCCTAATTATGCCGGCGGAGAATTAAAATATTCTCAGTAAACATTTAAAAAAGTAAAATAAAGAAGTTTCCATCGAGCAGCAGCCTTTAATTACAACTTAGTTCGCTCTTGCTTCGCGCTGATGCACACCGCGTCTTCCGCCCATCCGCCATTAATTTCTTCCTGTTTCCCTCCCGTGATCTTCTCTTCGCTTACGTTAATAAACGTTTCTTTTCCTACTCTCCGCGTTCACTTTGACTTCCTACCTTTTACCGCCGCGTCGTTTACTTCATCGTTAAAAACGTTTCCTCGCAATATCACGTATAAACGTCGCACGCTCGTTTACTCGAAAGCCTGTCATCCTCTTCGTTCTACTGGATTGCCTGATACCAGCGCATGGACAAAATTAAGTTTCAGAGGTGGAATCGAAATGATTAGCTAGACGTTGGAGATTTAGATTTAACGAAAACTAGACATCAATCGAGAAACACATGATTTTTTAGGTTTTGCAATTAAACAGAGTCTTTGTACCATCTTTATGAATTTGTAAACCTTTCCCTTTGACCGTATCAATGAATGGAAACTAACATTTCACATTGAAGAATAAATTCTACTTCGGGAAATGGAATGATCGATATCTGTAAAATGTTGTAGCTCACGATAATTACGAAAGAATGTATTTTGTGTCGTTTCATTTAAACTGTGTTTCCTCACAATGCAACCACTGAACTTACTTTTTTGTAACGGGACTGTACTTCTTTGCGCTGCTTCTATAGTTTCTTAAAATTTATCGTGTCATCGACCGAGCATTTTACGGGCTGACTGCTATAAGTCAGCGTCGCTGTGAACGCGAAAGGCAGCCCTAACTCCGCTTTAAAAAGCATTCGCAAGCTGCAATAAACGAGAGATGGTATTCGCGAAACGACCATTGGGCACACGACGAGTACACGATTATTTGAAAAATTGTTGAATCCCGCCACGCTGTACTATTCATTCCGAAAGCCATCGTTCCTCCAATCGTGACATCGTGATATCGCGATAACCGGTTTATCCGATGTCTTTGGTGCGTATAATCATCAAAACCACTTGATGATAAAGAGAAATATTCAATTCGTCATCATTTTTATCCAATTTCAAATTTTATTTATTTTGTTCAATCAAAAACGTTATAATACGTTGTTCTTTACTTTGGAAATTTTATATGTATTTATATATATTTCTTTTCTGCGAATTTCATACGAATTTCATACGATTCTGCAACATCAATAGTCTAGTCACTAACGTTTCAGCAAGTTCTAAGAGCAAATCGGAAAGCAGAGGAAACGAGAGAAGAAGGAAAAATTCCAGGACTTTATAATTCTCTGCATTAAGCCCGTTTTGGTTGGCTGTCCGAACGTAGTCACTGTTATTTCCCCTCGTTCCAGGAGAAAAAGTAAAACGCGTAGCGCGGAGTTCATAAGCCATCTCCCGGAGGCACGGTGTAAGCGTAAAGCGGAATAAACGTTGCCGCTACGTGTCCGTCCATGTGCACTGTTATATCGTGCTAACTTCGTCCCAGCGAACGTCCTTTATGGTCGTGCCGGCGAAAAGAATAAGCCGTTTCTGTTGATGCGACCACGGTGTCGTCTTAACGTTCTCGTACCCGCCGTTTCCCCCAGGTTTCCTGGCTAAGCTCGTAAAAGCTCCCACCGTGAATCGTGACTTCGTTGTTGCGACGTGAGGGAAACGCCTGAGAAATCTCGCAACGCCATTGACATCGTTATATACAGGAAAGAGTGATTGGGAAAGTTCGTTTTATATTAGGTATAACTGACTTTTTGATGGGTAGTTAATGGTGAAAATGTGGCTTTTGAGTGGAACAACTGTTATCTAGTATTCGATGAATATAAATCGAGATACTACCCCCATGTTGATACCAACATTTGAGGATATCTATCTTGCTCAAACAACTTTAAAATCAGCACAATGATGATTAAAACCTTCAATTTTTGCAGATCGACTTTCCTACTTCTTCGGTGTAACCCAAAGCCGATTCTTCCATTGAATCCTTCAAAGATGAATTTCTTAACACCATTAACATGAAACTAGTATATACATGCTATATAATTACCTCATAAATTATGCGATACTGATAAAAACAGTTCGACTTGATACGAGCATCAGTTTTTCCCCATAGATACATGAAGATCCATTAAAAATCGATGCGTGACACTTGGTACGGTCTGATAAGTGTCGATCGTGGCGTGGCAGACGAAGAAGAGCGGCGCCGTCTAGTGTTTCAACAGGACCGTTCGTCGGTTGGGTAAAAGGGGTTAGGCTAAGTGGCAAATACTGGATAGCGACGAGGTTCGAGTGGCGTCTCGTTTTTCTTACCAGGCTGCCGCGATCGTCAAGGTGAAGGGGCCTCTCTATAGGTTTTCGGAAATGGAGGCTCGGTCACGATGGCGATATCACGCACGTTTCGAACCGCTTTCGAGCGTTTAGCTTCGATTGGAGAGGTGGCTGCCGGATTCCGCGGAAGAAATAAAACGAGACCTCCGTCTGAAATCGTACGGGGAGCACCGGAAATTTCAACTCCCATTCGATTTCCGCCGCGTTTACGGCCAACCTGGCTCGTTATCCCCCGCGTTTTTATCTAACACGGCACGAGGCGGGTTTGATTTATTGCTAAATACGCGAGGGTCGTTCGGTGGCCGCTGCTGACTTTCGCTTCAACGACCCTTGCGACGATTGTATCACTCCTTCCCATTTTATAACACTTGCTTTATCGTGTATAATATATATTGAGTATTTAATTCAACGAAATTCTCTAACGATATTATTGTAAATGTATGGAGTACATTTTTTTATTGGAGTACAAAATTTATACGGAAAATTTTTGTGAATGTATTATGTGAATTGTACGAGACTTTTTGAAATTTCGGTAGTACTATAACGAAATACGATTGTCGAAATATATTGATAACATTTTTAATCGATCTCGATGATAGACATTCACGTTCACTTTACTCTACTTATTCTAAATCATTTTCCTTTTACAGTAAACGGCAACGAATGGCAGTAATTGCGACCAAACGCGACTCATGTAATGGAACGAGAGTGGAATCGCGTAAAATTACGATTAAATGGTTATAAGACTGGTTTATGTGACCGATACCGTGGACCTGTCCGTTCCCTTTCGCGGCAATTGATTGCGAACGCTGTCGGCCGATCGGTATCGTTTTTATTTATGAATCAGGAGCCCGTTACCAGGGCGCAATGTAATGAAGCAATTGCCGCGTTCGATTTGCAATTTGTTCCCATTGCGATTTTAATCGAGATCAAGTACAATCTGAACCCGTTCACGCGGATACGAGAAGCGTTACTGACATCTCGAATATACTCGATTGCGCAGAAGAAGCGAAACGAGACGATAACAAAATTATCTACTTTTATATCGGCCTCGGGAATCGAAAAATGAAAAGTTTTTCAGAAAGAATTCATTTGAAATTGTAGATAGAATACTCCAGAAACCGATTATCAATGATTTAATTTTATCCATTCTATATAATCTATATCACTATCACGCGTTATTCATATCTAATCTTTTGAGTGACGAACTTCGAAGGTGGATAAATTAACAAACCACACGTTAGTGTCTTCTCCTCCACTTCGTTGAAATTATAAGAATAAGAATTGAAGGTAGATAAAACTCGTCTAATGGACGCATTGTATCTAACCTGGCTCCCAATGTCAGCCGCCAGAGATACGGTAAGTGACAGAATACAAACACGCTCGCACGAGCATCTAGATAACGCCATTTTCAGAGGAAACCTGGCCATTTGGAAGGAAGACACGGTCAATGTTAGCACACGTCACGTCCTCTGTCGCATTGCCGCCAGTTCCGCTCGTATCATGAACTGTCACGCCGGCTCTCCCGGTTATAAACACTTGGTGCGTAACTGCACACTTTAAAGCTGCAATATTCGAGGGAGGTAACAAGCGACTGAATAAACATCGACCACCTTGCTTCGCGTGCCATCCTTGTTTCAATTCTACTCCGGTAGTTTACCGCTATTCAACATCTTAATTTAATCCAGAACCGCGACATGTAACACGTGTCATGGGAAGTTCACGGCTGCAAATGTTTGCTTACATCGAGAATAATGGAACAATTTCAATTGGTAATATGTTTCAAGATTATCGTTTACGATAAAACAAAATGATGATCGGTAAAAATAAAATTAATAGTAATATATAATCGTGATAAAAATACAACGACAAAATATAGTCATACAAATTTACACTGCCCGCAACTTAATCGTCAAGCGTAAGAGAATCGATAGTTTCCGTATACCACGAAGATCGAATCGTACTTCGCAACACGGAAGTTAGTATTCAAGGTCACAGGGGCTGGGTAACTTCAATGGTCGAGGTAGAGGAACGCGTGACTCGATCCACGGGGCTCGAGAACGTAATCCCATAGCAATGTTTGCCGTCCGTGACGCGATACCGATCGCGTCGTGCAGCCTGATGGAACGAGAAGGGAAAAGCGGATCGCGCGATGTTCGACTGTTTATCGTTGTTATTGTTTTTCGACCCTATCTCAGCCCAGCCACCCCCATCCCGGCGGAATCCGATTTGTAATGGAAATGCAATGTTCAATGCCGGTTTAATCCTTCGTCCGCCGTAGGAGCCTTTTGTAACGCGCTGCTTCCAGGGAAAAAGCGGAGGAAACGGACGGCTTTAGAGATCCGTCATAATCGTTCTAGGGCGATCTTTATTTTTCGTACAAACGTCGCTGCTTGAGAGAGAGAAAGAGAGAGAGAGAGAGAGTCAACGAGATTTTTTGCGAAAGATTACGTCCGAGTATTCGATAGCGCACACGGAGCATCAATGACAAACTACATAAATGGTCACGTTTCCAAAAGCATTATCTCGTTCGTTGCTCGTGAACTCGCTCTCGCGGATGCAAAACTAACCCCCGTAGAAAAAACGACCAGAGCAGTTTCCCACTTAACAAACGAAAACTTCCAACCAACCCGAAAATGTGCAAAAACGGGAAAACCACAAACGCGAATCTCCTCTCTACGCTCGTACCTTTTACTTTTTGCCAACAATTAAAAGAACGTAAGTATCGCCAGAGGGGTTGTTAAGCAACGGTTAGGAGTTCCTTCGCGAAGTAAGGGAAGTTCGGTCGAAATAGCGACTCGGAGTCAGAGTGGAGAGAGGCGGCGAGCGGAAGGGTGACAAATCAATGGCGGATGGTAGGGTAGGTAGCGGCATATGAGCGCTGGGCTCCTATCTTATCAACGCATTATTCAACGGCGGAGGCTGCTCGGGACTCTAACTGCCTGCATTTGCATAAATCCATAGATCTCCCGGACCTGCTCGGCTGCCCGGCCGTGTCTATCCATCTCTGGATGCATGCATACAGCAAATTACAGTGCCCGCAAGCGGAATTGTGGGTGGCGGACCCGTGTCCTTCCCCCTCTGCCTGCCCCCCCCCTTTCACGAAAGGACCCCGAAGGGAGCCAACACGCTTGCCGGCTAGGTAAGGCCAATGGAAGGGGCTCGGTAACATTCACTTTGCCGGTGGCTTTGTATTGGATCGTTAACGACACCCCTTCCTGTGTACCTTCTGTTATCACCCTACGCTATCTCTCTTATTGTGCGCCCTTCCTTTTCTATGGGTCTACTAGGACTGGAAAAAATTTCGTGCACATCTCCAGGATTCTGGGAGATAGATAATCGGTTACGTGTTTAATGGTTGATGACTGAGTCGAAGAATGGTAAAAAATACCGCGTAGAATCGTTTTATAGTTATACACTATCGATCTAAAATTCCGTTACGTTAAAAAACTGTTCAGGGAAATATCGAACGAGGTAAAGACTGTTGCTGCGAGAATTAAACGATAGTAGTGGAACGATGTTGAAGATCGACCATACGTTTTTGCTCGAATGATAGTTTTAAGATTATTGGTCGTCGTGACCCAGTATGGAATCGATGCAAACTTTATCCTGTTTGCAGATCAATTTTACGCCGATATAAGAAACTTCGCAAAAATCCAGTAACCCGTAACAAAAAGTACTCGCTGAACCATTCACGCACTGAAATTGGTCGGTTACATCCGTTGAAAATTTCTCCACGAAAGTGATCCGCACGCTCAAATACGCGCGGGAGATCCTCGTTTATCGAATCCATTTGCGAGATCACGCGAACGACGTATCCGCGGTAAGACGAGTCTAACGGATCGCTAATCAGCAAGTGAAACAAAAGGATTTCCACGGCACAGAGGTGGCGGGTTTCCACGCGGATCTAAGGTCTCTCTCTCTCCCTCTCTCTCTCTATTCGTCTCTGGAGAGGATTGCCGGGCCACTCAGCTACGGAATGGTTCGTTAGCAAAAGGAGACGAAACTGTAAGTCCCGGTGCAAATACCGTCGATTACGTGCTCGCCTGTACGATTCGGTCTTCGTTGAATTTCTCCGCGAACGGTATCACGGCAACACGGTAATATTTGCAAAGCTTTGTTATCCGACCGACTCACAAAACCGGCGATCGTATGCATTGCGATTCGAAAATTTATTCGTTCGATGAATAATTTAACTCCGGTTATCCCTATATCCTGTATGAATTATCGCGTCCTCGCTCTGTCATACGCGAATACCGTCGAAATTTCGTTTGGAAAACAACGCGAAGAAAAACGTTGTTTCCAGGCATAACTCACGTGGATAACGTTCTCGATAATGCCTTAGCAATCGAAAATTCAGATTACCTTTTTCATCGAGAATTCGAAGCGTTCAATTTCGTAAAACGAGGCCAGCTTTCAACGAACTTTTTAATAAATCGACTGACCCAATTTCTCTTCTGACCCGTGTACGCAGGAAACGGAACAATAAGCAGTATCATAGAACCGATCGCGTTGAAATCGCGCGGTAAAACCCACGGCACGAAACGAGACGGAATTTTTGACAAGGCTTTTTCGCCCGACCGATAAAATATATTCATTTTCCTATTGAATTCGCAGATAATTGGTGCGAGTCTGAGAGTGTCTGATACCGATCCCCGAGTTCTCACGAGTCGGGTGCAACGGACGCGTAATAAATTCCAGGTTTACCTATTCTGCTTGCGACAGGAATTATTCGGCGAGCTCGTAGGTGCACGATCGATTTAACCGGGCGAGGATGAAATACGAGAGACGCGCCAATTCGTTGCACCGATTCAGTCGTTCCTGTACCATTACCTGTCGATCCTCTGCCGATTGTTTCACCGACTTTTTTCCTGTCCCCGATTAAAAATTTCGAAAAATATTCCGCTAACGACCACGCAAACTCTACTAATTCTTCGAGATCGAAAGACTTTTTATACAAAAGGAAAGAATCTATTGCGAGGAAATTTTGAAAAATTTGCATTTCTTTATGATGTAAAGACATGTAGTACGACGTACTACATATTTGGCGACATTTACAAAACCTATGACTAAATCATGGCAATCCACTGAACCGATCTTATGAACTTGGGTTTAGGAAACATTACGCTTTACCATCTTCAGCCACAATCAGCAACGAGTTTCATCCGTAAGTCCACTTATAATCTAAAAGCAGGACTCCGGTGCTACCCGTACATCGATACAACAGCCTGAACGAGTTTATTCCGGAGGAGCCAGCTGCTCACCCTTAAAAACACCGTTGTCCTCTTGAGCGGTGCATCACGGACGCGTTATCTGCCGGCTGCTCGAACAACGATAGGGCAGTACGAGGGTGGAGAGTGCGAAGTTAAGTCGAGCCCTTGCTCGAATGTCTCTGACGGCAGCGAGACGAGTAGTTAATTAACACCTCCCGTTACCCATACCCTTCTTCATCCCTTGCATCCGGTGGAGGCTAGCTTTTCCGCAGAACAGGCGCGGTGGCAGCCGCCTTTTTCACGGTGGAGGAACGGTCTCCTTCGCAGAATTCGCCCGCGTGGCTGGCTTTTTCAAAGCTGCCGTAACCCCGGCGAGAAGTTGGAAAAGGATCTCCTTCCTTCGTAATTTTTTCCGTTCTCCTCCCGTCGACCACGAAGACCGGTTGGTAATTAAGACATTCTGTGGTAGAAAGGAAGTCACCGGCAAGTCCCTGGATCTCATGTATTTTTAATTTAGATAGTGACCGAGAAGGATCTAGAGGAGGAGGATCCACCGTTTTGGAACTGGCGCAAAAGACTCCGACGATGGGGTTTGATCGTTCAAGTGGTTGGTTCTTACATTGTCAGCGTTCTCTTCTTCTCCAAACTGTCGATGGAGCAATTTTCTGCGATTGTGGCAAAGTGGTGGAATTGGGAGCAGATCGTGTGATGTCGGTAAATGGAGCGTTTGTTTTGTCGTTTGATTTAAACGAATGATGTAACACACAGTAAACGTTTCAATATATTATACATATACACACGATAGGTAACATTTATACCTAACAAAATTCAGTAATATTTTTTACGAAGTCTATCTATCTACTTTCTCATATAGAGCGGGTGGTGTTCTCGCGAGGACTAGAAAGTCATCAAAGAGGGAAATAAACGACGTTCCGGCGAACACAGAGCATGCGCTCGGTAATATCTCAGTTGGATACAGCGAAATTTTCGTCGTTGTTGACCACTACGCCGAAGGATCCAGTATCGCGAATGCCTCGAGGTACGTCAGGTTATGTGATACCGGTAATAATTCTATGAATTACGAGCTTAACCCGGGCTGACCTCTCATTTTCATCAAGCTTCCACTCGCAGGGAGCTGTGTCATCTCGACAGGACGTGTAATGCAAAGGTAATGATAGCGGTTTGGAAACGGACGTTCAGATGTATACATCCAGTTTGTTTCGTGAATTTTGTGGTCAGTGTTACTAGTGTTTCAAACAACATTAATACTCATAAAGCGTTACGAAGTTTTCAATTTCCCTGTAGATCTTCTCATAACGAAATATAAATAGAAAATTCGCTAAAACAATTCACTGCGATATTATATACTCGAAGATTACACATCGAATAAGCTGAATCTATTTCCTTCAAAGGCTTTTCACTCTGTTGCGGAACAAACTTCCAACCATCCTAAAAATTCCTCATATATTTGCATATGTCACATCAAGTAGGATAATCCTTCCATCTTACCGTTTATAACTCCACTATACCAAACCAAACGTCGGCGATTGAATCGATCTTTAACTATTCTCATCTTTACATCAACCCCAAGACCCCATGAGTTGACGACAAATATCGATCAAGACATGACAGAAATAGTATCCAAAGGGTATCAATGTAGGAAACGGAAATGGATTTGGTGTTCATTGGTAATCAGCGATACGGTCGATCAATCATCAACCTATGGAGGGGTGGCAGCCAATGGATAGTCATTAATTAAAAGCGGAATTCGCGCGAATGAACCGGCAATGAACACTTGACCGGTCGACTGGATTCGCGGAACATCGTCCCGATTGAAGTGGCCCTCCTTCCCCCGATTTCGGCGATGCAGCGCGGTAGGTCGGCCAAGGGTGAACCTGGAAGGTAGTGTCGGCAAGGGGTTACCACGATCGGCCCCCTTTCGGCTTGCAACGATCCGAAAACCAGCCGGACAGCTCTGCAATTTCGATGCTAGCCCTGTAATTTGATCAATTAACGCTGTACGGCCCTGTTCGCTTGAGAGTGTGGCTAGCTCCTCCCCTGGTTCGTTCTACGTGGTCAGGGGATGCTGCGAGTTCCAGGTATCGACTGTGTTCAGGAAGTTCGATTATGGTCGCCGGTTGTGTTCCAGTGTTACTTAGATGTCATTGAGAAATGTGAATTTTGTAAAACATATTTTGGGTAACGTTAAAAATAGCTGTTTCGACTTATGGAAAAATGAAAGCTAGTTTTCATAGAAAGTAAAGATTTCTAGAAACAAAGGTAGTTTCATATATATAATATATATGATATATTTAGCTACATGGTGTCGAGGCTGGATTCGATAGAAAATGAAGATTGCTAGAGTTAGGGCTGTAAGTTGTAGTTCGAGAGCTGCTTCGAAGACTACAAATTGGGTTTGGGTTGCGAGAGAGTTAAGAAGTGGGAGTTGGTAATTTTGTTAGAAACGCTGAGAGGGAAAATTATAACGAATCAGTTTAAATTCACAGAATAAATGAATATTTAAAAGAGGTAATTTTATCGAAAAGTGTGTTCGCTTCTTAATGGCGTTCCTTTCGCCATTGTTAACGCTGTAATTTGCTTCTGAAGGAACGGTGAAAAGTAAAAATACGCCAAACGTATTTAAAAGGAAGTTCATTAAAAGCCTGAAGCAGTCGTTGAACATTAGAGGTGGCGATTTTGGCAGGTTCGTTGGGAGCAACGTGCAAAGAAAAAATTAGCAAGATGAAAATTATTTTTACAGCACGGAACGAGTGTAAAACAGAAACGCGCGGGCGCGCAAAGGTAAAAAATTAAGCGGGACAACTGGCGTTTCAGTGGAATATCTAGTTTAAAGGCCGAAAGCAACGCAGGCACAAATATGTGCGAATTTAATGGCAAAGGGATATGCGAATTCCCAATTAGCTACGTTAATTAACCGTCCATATCCGAGCGCTCGAGCCAAAAATGTTGCTTATTAACCTTGTCGAACTGACATTTTTCAGAAATTTCATTCCCTATGAAACGAGATCAAAATTAAATTTAAATAAAAGATTCAACGACGAAGATCCGAATTCTTTGTAAATGATAAGCGATTCATGAAACGGAGCGGCCATTAATAACGTCGGTATTCAAATTACGGAACGACATTCGCTCTTCGAAAATTCCATCGATCGATCATCGCTGAAACCGAAGGAGCGCGTCGCCGGCTCGGTTGAATACACAAATCTCGTAGTTAATAATCGATCGGCATAGCGTTAACTCGCCAGAATCCGAGGTAATTCACGAGATTTGTAATGTTCGGCTTTTCAAGCATTGTACACAGGCCGCGCATTACCGTCTCGTCGTTAGCAGGACGTACATGACGTCATTAGAACGAAGTGCTGCTTAACGGGTAGTTAACACATAATTACTGTGTACAACGCGCGCACGCGCGTTGCAGTGGTTTACTTATGACGTCGTCATGCACTCCGCGCGCGCGACCGTCCAAACTAGCGCCTCGATATCAATCTCTCTCTGTCTGTGGAACGTTGATTACGCGAATGATTTCCAACTCTAAATTGAATAACGCCGCAACAGCTAAGAGCACCTTCGTGTTAGAAGACTGAGATTCGCTCATACGAAATGATCGTAACGAAAAGGTATCGCGCAGATAAAGGTAAATTGTTAAATATTGGTAGCGAAATCATTGCAAGATTAACTTAATGGACTGGGAAACTTAGTAGGAAGTTGTTGGTAACTAAGAGAAGAATGAATCGTAATTGAGATATATTCATGTTAATCAAGTGTTCGAGTATAGCGACGTGGGCGGTCGCGACATTAAATTTGAACATAAAATTACATTTCGGAAACATATTGTCGGCCACTGATATTACAAGCGAAACTCATTAAGTAGAACTTTTGGCAAAACCAAGGCAAACATTAGTAAAATGCTCGATTCTCCATCTGGATTAGAAGCAGTTATTAAGTGGAATTTCCTCGGCCGCGCGGGAAGTTCTGGAGGGTGAGAAACCACCATCGTGCAACGTTACGTTTCGAACACGAAATTCAAGAGTTATTCAGTTAATCGCGGCAGTTGCAAAATTCTGAAATTGCGGCTCTCCGCTCGTTTTCGTTCCGTCCGATGAGGATACGAGTATTTACTTGCCACAAGAATTAATTGTTTGTGCAATTTAGCCATTCACATCGACAATACCGAATGACGATCTCTCTACAAGGAACGAAAAAAAACCGGCTGGTAGAGAGAAGAGAAGAAACAATAGGAACGTTAAATTCGAAAGTGCATTTCACGGAACGATCGTCACGATGTTGAAGTCTATTTAAAAGCCGATTTCACGCATTTCCGAAACGTTCAATATATATCCGGCGTAGACAGATTCGCAGATTTTCGTGTCCCTCTTTTCTAAGTAAATTTACGTTCGAAGCGGAAAGATAGCAATAATTTAATGTTTTCGCACAACTATTTGAGCTGATAATTGGTTGCATCGAAGTATCTGTGTATGAGGGCCAGACACTGTAGGATGAGTGACATGGTTTCAAGCAGATCGAAATACTCACGACCTCGCGCATGAAAGCGATTTCAAATTCTGTCGAATTTTTGTGTCGATTTAATTCGGTAGTTAAGATGATTGAACTATAATGGTATTAAGGATTGCTGCTCCGCGCTTGCAACATCTTTTTGCAGTACATTTTCGGAATATCTATTTTCGCGAATTGAACCTTAATAGCTAATCTCGTGGTAATTAACTTCAACCCTCGAAGCGCAAGCTATATAAAAAAGTTTATTTAACCGACACTTGCTTCTCCGTTTAAATGTTTAGCAACACTTTACGTTCGTCGAAGAAGCCATGCTATTAAACATAAAACGTTTCACCAGTCTTGCAATTCGTTTTATCCTCCAGCCGCCAGCAAATTCCTCTAATTATACCGGGCGGTTTATTACCATTTTTTGCACCATTTTTTCCCATAAAAACTATAAAAACGCCTTAACCAAGAAAACAGAATCGTAGGTTACCAGGGAAAAATAGTCTCTACATCGTCGAGTTGTCTTCAGCGATGTTGCCGAAATTTGCAACGACCAACAACCTCCGTAAAGAGTCCCAGATTGGAGAGGAACGAAAGCGCTTCTTTTTGATATCCAGCGACACGTGAAATTCCTACGATAACTTCCCGTTTGTTTTCGTCAGCGATGCAAGGAACGATCAAACGCGGGGAGAAATAAAAAGCAACAAAGCTCGTCGGCTTAGATTGATTTTTGCACACATGGAACAGTCTGTATCTTAGCTGTTGCTCCGCAAACGGTAGTTTGCGCCTTTATTTGCCAGCTGCATTCCGTTTGGACGAGTGTATACGAGTTTTAGGTTCTCAACAGAGGAAACACGCTCGTCTATGTGAAAAAACGTGTAAAAGAAATGGCGAGAGAAAAGCGACGAAAGGGGACGGAGACGAAGAAACAGACGAAGAAGACTAGGATAAAAGAGTAGAAGGGGACGAAGCCTGGAAATCTTTGGGAAGAAATCGAAATTGCAGGTTTTCGTCGAAACGCTGGACTGGTAAGACGTGACCGAATTGCCAGAATAAGGGACGGCGCGTGTTCCAGCACCAAGATAAATAGGATATTCCGGATAAATGCTTACCTACGTGCTTTCAAATGGTATCGAGTGTTCTCTACGAGCCGGCCAGGTACTCTTCCGCGACGTTTCAGGAATTTCCCTACAAAGCCTTCCGACGGTGACACACCTTCTCCTGGTGCTGGCGTATCCCTGGTTGCGGCCGCTGCACAAGACCGGCATTACTCAGGCGACATACCGTCAGCTAAATGAACCGAATAATTGCAGCTACCGACTAGTGCTCGCAAAGCTCGTGAATCTCTTTTGCTTTTCGTCGTTCTCCTTTATACCCTTCCGGCAGTGATTATGCCTTGGTTCAACGATCGAAACTCTGCACGAATCTTCGGAATTTGTAATTTTAATTTTAACTCTAACATTTTTCTTATAGTTTTCTTTCTTATTTGTAGCGTTGGGGATCTTATGATTCTAAAAGATTATTCGTAAGCAACGCGTTGAATCATCCGCGACTCCGTGGAAAAAAACAGGACAAGTAAAGTTCTATCGTTTATCATCCGACGGAGGCTGGATCAAATTTTTCTCGAAAACCCTTTCGGGAGCGGACGGACTCTTGACCAGAATCGAGTAACCTTCCCTGTCACAATGCCAAAGTCACTAATGTCCCTGTGCAAAAAATCGCGTCACGCCCATTCTCGATCCTTCAACGTCGTTGTCAAGCCGCTGTCAATTGCATGTTCGACGGAACGGCAATTTTCGAACGAGACTCGATCATCGTTCAGAATGTAAATAAAACGCAGGAATAATGAAGAATTGTAGGGGCGATGACGGGCAAATGTTTTCCACAGCAGTTACGACTCTTTGCGTAGTGAGATTTCCACGAACGACTATTTGTTACTTTACTACGTGTTTCGCGTATCGAACCGGTTTTAAAATAGTCGAAGATTATATGGTCTTCAGATGTCAACGTTTTTGAATGATTTTAAATACTTGAAATAAAAGTTTGATTATTTGAAAAATTTCACAGCACTTTCAACGAAGCTAGTCGACGATTCTCGGAGCGAGGGGTACGAATTTTATCAAGCGACCGACGTAAATATCGATAAAAGTTCCATCGACCCGATAGAAAGGCATTTTCAGCGAGGTAAAAAGCTTCTCCTGTAAGAGAAATCGAGATAGTGCGAGAGGTAGAACGAGACGGGACGAGAGCGGGGAGAAGTCGCGGAACCTAATTGCTTGATCGACAGGAACGTCGTTCGGATCTGGACGGAGGAAAATTTCTCCTCGATCCTTCAATGTCGTCGTCAACGTCGCGTCAACAGCACTCCATTACGAGGCCCACGATGACGACAATGTTGGTGTTCTCCCCCTTTCGATCGATCTACCCGCTCTGGAACGGTGCACTTTTAGCGTCTGCGTCTCTCCGGTTGACGGGTAAATATGGGTGCAACTTAAATTCGGCGGGTTATCGACCACGCGCGAATAAAATCCTGCAACCAACGTTCAATCGTCTAACTTTTTACGACTATTTCCTTCTTCCTCCTTTTTTTCAATTTTTCTTCTTTCTTTCGCCTCTTTTGTTCTCACAAGCACCCGTAAGCAAGAAAGTGTAAAAAGTTCGCTTAACAACTTAGCGAGTAGGTATCTGGTCGCGGCTGTCGCGCAATTTCCAACGGAAGAGGCACGTCTGGTGGCGCGCGACGCTTAAAAGAATGTAAAAACCGGTATGAACGCTTTAAAAAATTAAACGGGAACTGCTTCCATTTTCTTCCGTTGCTGTTCCGTTGCCGGAAGACCAGCGAACGGACGAGATTTCAATTATGAACGCGTTATCTGCCGGCGGAGCGCGGGGGGAAAGTTTTCCCATTAAAAGGAGCGTGCGACGATCGAAACGGATTACACGAGCATTAGCACGGAATCTCGCGGCTCATTTTATGCTCCACCGACGAATGGAAAGTTTGTACGTGACGCGGCCACGGGCCCTGTCATTGAATTTGTTCTCCGTTTCGTTGTTCGCTTTGATAACCCTTTGTGATAAGACATTTACTATCACTCTACTATTCGAAGTACAGTACCTTTCATTTTCTATAACAATCCTAAGACTAACTTCAAACGAACATTTCAAAGATCGCAATGCTTGTAATATTTCTTCAATTCGATTCAAGTAAAAATATAATGAACATCACAGTGTTCGCTATCCCAGAGTATCGCTCGAATAATTACGAGTGAATTAATTCGTAAAAGCAGTAAAAATTCATCCCTCAATAGGTTAGATACAGTTTCACATTCGCCTATTTCCAATTCCCCAATATCATCGACACTCACTGCTCTTCTACCTTTTCTCGCCTAGTTTGCCAATAAAAATAAGCATTTCGTAGAAAAGACAAAGATAAGCTAGCTGCTTGTCCCGTTGCTCGATCAGGATCTCGCGGCCGGGATATTTGCAATTTAGATACGGCCACGTACAGTGCAGGCGACACGACGGATTCGTCGCATCCAACGACGACTACGACGGGGTGAACGAGGACCAGGAGGAGGGAAGCGGCTGGGAGACAAATGTTTCGGAGGGGGTTGTTGGTTGGTTGCTTGCTCGCAGGCGTCGCGATGTTAAATAATCGCGTCGCCGGCACGTTTTCGCGTAACGAGGACGTTTATCAGGATCCAGCAACCGGGAACTGATTTACAAATAGGCCCCGAGAGGCGGCGCCCCGTCCTTCGTTCGCCCTCTTGCTCCTTTCGCCCTGGCAGAGACGAATCAGGCTGAATTTTCGCGCTGCTGCCTCGCTGGAGGACGCTTTCCGGTACTCGAGTGCCGTCGCGAAACTCGACGAACCGACCTCTCCTCCCCCGATGAAACTTTCGTCCCTTGGCCTCGTGAACACCTCCGTAATACGTATTCTGATGCCACGGCGGAGAGGTCGCGAGTGCACCCTCTCAAACAGCCGGGATCTCGTCTTGCTTTAAATTGAAATTAAAACTGTACGAACTTTTTTAACGATGATTAGCAGAGTTTAGGATAGAGGTAAGAATTGGCAGAAACAAAGAGAATGCGAAGTACGATGAAACGGAATTCGACTATCCTCGTTTTGACATAAAATCTCTCACAAACTCTGACATAAAATTGAAACGAAATATTGTACAGATCGAAAACGATTCTCTCGTACAATATTTTCTTCAAGCTTGAAAAAGTTTTTTAACGATACGAAAAATTATCGAATTAAGAACGATGCAAAGGACATGGCGAGATTAATCGTGCAATGACACAAATCATATTATAGATTTCAGACTGTAAATCGTTCTATCCATCGAAAACATTGATCTATGCTACCGAATAGCGAGGTTAGAAAACAGAACGTCTACACCGCATTAGCAAAGACAAACAGTCGCCCCGCGCAAGTTTCTCGATCTCCCTCTTTATTTACATTTGAAACACCAGGAATTCCCAACCGACAGCGTGAACCGACATTTAAATATCCGCACTCGCCGATGTTTCGAATCGTTCTCGAATCGTCGTTAACCGGTTCTCCGGGATGAGGGGAAAATGTATGCGCAGACGTAAACACTGGTTGGCCGGTCGATCGAAGGAAACGAATTCGAAAGCAACCCGAAGTGGCCCGTAATCCCTGTTCCAGGCGCTGCAGTACGACGGACGACCGCAGCCAAGAAGAATAACATTAATTCGCGGGAATTTATATTCCGTTGGTATCTTCGAGGACGAGCGAAGTGGATGCCGCTGTCTTTTTCTTGGCACTGGGACGGAGAGTTAGCCTAAGACGCCTTTCTCCCTTCTCTCCTCGTTTTCCCGTCGATGGCGTCGTTACATAGCCCTTCCCAGGTTTTTCTTCCCCTGGGAAATCATTTTCATTTAAGATCGGCTACGACAACGCCTCGCGACCGAGCCGAACGCGAACTCTAGAATAAATTATTTCCTCGGCCTTCTTTTCTATCCCGTTTTGCCCATCAGTCCGCGCTGGTCTATCCACTTCGTGCTCGTTTTCCTCCTCTAGCGCAGCATGTTTTGCAAACGTCTTCAACGCGGAAGAAAAATACCCAGAGGAGAGGCTTCCCGGACCGCGGTTCGCTTTCAGCATCAACCTTACAAACACAGATGCCGTGGCACCAAAGAAACGACCTGCCTTCCTTTCAGCGGCACGCTTCAACCCTCCTACCTCTGCTGAAACCCTCATGGACGACGTTGTGAAGTAATTATTGCGTAAAACGCGCGGGAAAGTGATCCGTTTGATCGTGGTAAAGCAAATATCAAGATATTCTAAGTATCTTTCGGAGACTCTCTGTTATTCTATTAAATCATAGAAAGAGATATCTTCCGTTGGAATACGTCCGTTCCCTTTTATTCACTAGCGCGTCCCTTTC
Organism: Bombus huntii; assembly: GCF_024542735.1. NCBI lineage: Eukaryota > Metazoa > Arthropoda > Insecta > Hymenoptera > Apidae > Bombus > Bombus huntii. The sequence continues at coordinate 7,687,381 of NC_066238.1, read as the reverse complement.
TGTTTGTATTGTTTAATTCATTATACAAGTATCAAGGAAATTTCTCAATACCTTCTAATATAAATAAAGTTTCATCGATCCTACAAAATACTCTACCTCTTCCTTCGGTAAAAAACACGTTTTACAATACGCACGTACGTACGTTGCCCGTAGCAGTCACTCGACACCGAAACGTAGCAGGGTCTAGTGAAAAAATCAACCAATGCGCGGATGAAACTGTCGTTCCCGGTCGGTAAAATCGTTTCGCTTTAACGAAGTCACGCACAAAGCTCGTCGCGTGCCACGGTCCGCGAAGAATCGAAAAATACATTCGTTCTCGCGTGAAAACGGACAAAAAACACCGACTGACAGGGGAGACGAGAGTGACGCCGGGTCGGACTACGGATCGTACGGTTTACGAAACGAATATCGCGAGACCATGACATCGCGAGCCTTTGCAGAATGGCCAGCCGGCGTGAAAAACGCGACTGCCGTCGTATTAGCGGCGCGCTGCATGCTGCGCCGGCTGCAATGGAACCAGCATTTGCGACAAATTCGAATTCCAAACGTTCCGCTATTGTCTGACGGAATGGAGGCGACCGGTTAGGGTCACTCGCTCCGCGAGCATCCACGAGCGCCACTTTCGAGTACGCTACGATCATTGTTGTCTCCTCTTTTCAGCCTGAACGTTCCTTTGTGCCCGTTTCCCGTGGGAGATCCACTAGAATCTAAAGTTAGGGTAGGCTTTCGAACCGGTGTTTGATTAAGGTATTTTTTGAACTTTCAAAGAGGCGTTTTGTTTGGGGAGACGTCTCTGCGACGAGCAAATTTCCCCGTGTTTGACAATAATGCTCACAGCTGTCGCTGAAGTGTTTCTCCGTGTATGGTGAAGTATTTTTGCAGGTTTGGAGAATGGGTAGGTGTAGCCGCGAAGTTTATGTCGTGCTGAAGGAAGCAAGAAATGGAAAATGCAAGGTGAGCTTGAAGTGGAGTCCATATGTTACCATACGGAAGAAAAACATTTCGAAGGTGTAGCGGGTCTTTTACTACCGTGCACCTTTTACCTGGATTATTTTTTCACGATTTTAGAAACAAGAACCCACTCCTGTGTGCCTTCATCCGGTAGAAAAACATTTTACTCGTATAATGTTTCTCCTTTAGCTAGATACATGCTTCCCGCAAGAACTGCTTTATCATATTTTTAAGGAGAACGAAAGATCATATAGCGCACGATCGTTGAGGTTTTTAAAAGTGGTTGTGTATGCGGGATACGAACCAGTATCGTATTGAATCGCTAACATCGCATGTGACACGAAAATGACAAAAGGGTTATCGTCAAGACGTCCCCCAAAACATAGAACACGAAAAAGCATTGCATGTGATGTCTATTCTGTACCTCGTCTGTGATTCGGGTAATGATCCGCTATTCCCTGTAGAATATGCGATTTCCCCGCTCGCATTATCGACAAATCGTCGCGGTCGAAGCTATGGGAGTAACAGAACGACCATAAAGCTTCATGGTGTAACGCGAACCGAAGCGGAATAGCTATGATGTAAATCTATACATAGCTTCTGTTCCTCCCCCTCAACGTACGATTTTCCAATTTTTCTTATTGACTCGTCCTTAAGCGTGCGGAAGATGCAAGGGAAACGTGATGGATTCTTTGTAAAAAATATTTGATTGTTCCTTCGCCATTTACAACGATCCCATCTAGGTGCTAACTTACGAGCTATATTTTTTGTCTGTATTGTAATTTTGATTCGATTATTGTTCTATGGTATGAGTCACTCGGAAGACAAATTGATCGACTTGCCTAACAACGTTCCTATCGAAAATTGGATAAATATAGCATGTTGTAATGACCTAAGATTCGCTAAACGTACGAAGTTCGCTGCTTTTCGTCCAGCCAATCGTCAAGTGGACGCTGCATGGACACTATTTAATCGCTCGGGCAGATCTCGCGTCAATGTTTTTTCCAACGCCAGCGTCACAAGGCAAAAGCAATTTTCCCACTTGTTTTCTCTTTTTTGAACGCGACATAGGGACTAACAGAATGAAAAAAGATAGAGGGCTAGGGAGAGAGAGAGGGACAAAACGGAGCCTCGTTGTCGAAACGAAGCCGAGTGTACTCGAACGCGATCGAATTCACGGACGTGCGAACCTCTATTAACGGAATTGAGGCAAATGATGTCAATCCGTCCTGGTGCCGGCCATTAAACGTAATTTTTATCGATGCACCCGGTAATGATGGATATCGGACCGCCGAATCTACCGTCGAATTGGACGAATTAACGGTTAAATCGTCAAGCGCTTTTCAATCGGGCCACTGATTCGCCGTCGTTCCTGATTGCCATTTGCCCGAATACCAAATACGAGCCATTTTTGGTATTGTAATGAGGTTGCATGTTGTCGTATACGCGTGGCCAGCCTGTTGCGTGAAAGAACGCGAAACGCGGCTTAATTATATACGATTAAACGCTGACTCTACTACCAAGTCAGCTAACCAGGTCGCTGCAAAAACGATTTGACACGCTAACGAGTGTGTTTTATTTCCTTTCGATGGTACTGCACGTTCAAAAGCGACAATGTCTCCGCGGGCGATTGGAAATCTCTTCCTATGGAAAATCGAACGACTGTAGGTTGGATGGATGTGAATAATAATCGGAAACCAATTTGTTAGGTTTATATACAGGAGGAAAAGAAAAATATTGAGCAGGAATTGTGATATATAGTTCTGCGATCATTATGAGAGCTCCTAAAGATAGTATAAAGGAATAAAAATCATTTTCGTTAACATTCAAGAGGATTCGGTATTCGATGAACGTCTTAAAGATCTCAAAATTTCTGGGATCTTGACGACTCGCATCGACTTTTAATTCTTAGTGACTTTGGAATTCATAACAGTGGATTGTACGAGTCCAGGCTCATGTATATCTAGGATATAATACTCGTGAATATTATACTATCCATATCAGCCTAAAGCATTCCAAAGTCATCTCATGTCATATCTTGCGATTCAGAAAATTGTTCACATTGGATCCCACGAGTCCTGTACTACCTACATAGTTCCTTCCAAGCTCGATATCTACTATATTGGATTCGCCGGATACGGAATCGTTCGTATCGACTAACGCGACTTGAGAAACGCTGGTATCAACTCCCACGAGTGTAGCGTCTTCTGTTCTACATCGAGCTTCACTGTACTTGATATCGTCCAATTCGATCAGACATCGGAAGACCTGTGAGTCTGGTTAATTCCAGCAATGCTTCGCTTGTTAAACCAGTAATCTGACAAGAAACCTGCGTGTCTATAAAAAGTTATAATACACATGTTGCACCGTGTTTGATATACAAAGTCCGCTAATCTCATAATCTACAAAAACGCAAAATCGATGACAAAGAGATGGACAGATTCTTCCCGGAGTAAAGTTTAATTAGCTCGTTATTCTTCGATTACCGAGTACTCGGCATCCCACGAACCAAAATCCGACTACGGAAGGAACCCTAAGAATTCAGTTGTAGGGACATTGGTTAGTGCGGAAGACAAACATCGTAATGATGGTAACTGTACATCAGAAGGAGATGCCTGGCGAGGTCGTTAAACCGAAACGAGTCGTTAATGAGCGAGAAGTGTCGGAATGAAAGAAGACGAACAACTGGAAGACATTTATCTCGCGTCACGCTCACCCCTCGACGAGATAGGTGTCGCGAAAAAGACGGTACACGCATCTTCCCTTTTTCACCCCCTATCTATTTCTCCCTTTTGCCTTTCCCTTCTCTCTGTGCTCTTCTCTTTCATTTTCATTATTACATTTCCGATATTAATCCTACAGTTGACTACGCAAAATCCCGTAAGATCCTCGACCACGTTCCCTGTGTTCGCTTTCCTTTCAGGGAGGCGAACGTCTTCATCATTCCTTTATTCCTCGCGCGCATCTCGCTGTCAGATACACGCCTTTAATCATCGACCGTGGAAGGAAAAGAAAGCGGCGGAAAGGTGGTTCCTTTGTCTCTGGCGATTTAGCCTCGGACCACTCTTATATAATTACGCCTTTTTCCAACGAGAATAATTCGATTGATCGGCCGAGCCGATTCCCTTTTTCTCTTCCCGGCGGTCGTACATCTCTCTGGCGCCTCCGTTTCCTTTCGATTCATTTACCTTCGTTAATATTTGCTGTCCGGGAATTACGATCTCCCTCGGTCAAAACCCCGCTTCTTTTTCCACCGCCTGATTAAGCCACTAGATCGGTGAAATTTTTATTGCCGCATTTCAATCGTAACTGCGAGCGTTTATTGGTTAAGTGAATCTGCAAAGAGAACCTGTTTCGCTGCGACGATCTTCTTATTTCGAAGTCTTTCGACCGCGTTACACAGTTTAATTATCCGGACGTTTAATTATCCTAACAATACATTCCTTCGTTTTCCGTTTCATGTTACGCGACATGCTTTTATCGATTCTTATCCTCCTACTTCTCATGTTTTCCTCCTGTGATCTCATATACGAAGACTGCTAATAAAGCTTTCTTTACCCGCGTGTCATACACCGAACAAAAATTCCTCGTCCCGGTAAGCCCACCCATCCTAATCGAAACGAGGGAGTCACGTGTGTTCGAGAAACTAATAACAACCACGAAGCTTCGCCACACGGAGACCGAGTAAAACCACGAGCACTTATTTCGTCCCCGAAGAAACGGGGACGCGAAAGAAACTGTAGATAAAAGAGGGTAAGGGTAGAAACGAAGTCAAAGAAAGACAAACCACTCGACCGTGACGACTCGAAAGTTCGGACTCTGGGAGAGCAACGGGACTCTGGAACGAAACTAATCGAAGAGCACGACGAGGAAACCTCTCATCCCGACCCGAGGACCGCCTCTATTGACTTAGCAAAGTTTGGATTGCCGTGCGGATAAGACGTGCGGCAGAGTCAGCAGGCAAACCGCGAAAGCTTCTGTGAAGCTCCTCCCGTCGCGTCGTCTCGTGAACGGCTCGTGTATACCAAAACTTCCGGTACGCGCTGAGAGCCTAAGCGGGTGGCAAGTCGCGACGACTGACGACCCCCGGCTAACCCGTCGTCGTTAATACCCTGCCAGCGGACCGACGGAAATTTATCTGTGACCTCGCGACGCGGAAAGCCGACCGCTTTTGTCCCGTCGGCCGGTTCTCCGGCTTCCTAGAAAATTTTCCGTCTAGAACAGCGAGATGCTTCTGCCCGATCTCTACTCCTATGCAGGTTAACAGGTTTATTCGCTGCGATCACTCGGCCAATTTGACGTACACGTTTGGAGATAGGAAAAGTTGGAAAACGGAACCGAGTATATTTTCTTTTTATTTTAAAATACATTGTGTTGTACAGAAATTTTTATTCATTTCACAAATAGAATATTATGACAAAGATTCGTTATGGTGACTCAATTCATTTGGATGGTAAAAGGATTGGAAGATGAGAAGGTTTAGAAAAAAGATATATGTGAAAATCTTTCCTTCAAGCAGAACACGTTGCACAACGCTTTTCTGCTATTTCACAAATACAATACTATAATGAAGATTTGTTATGATAATTCAGTCGATTTGACGTATGCATCTTTGAAGATAGAGGAATATACCTATAGCTTCCTTTTAAGTAGAATACGTTCCACAAGAATTCTTGTCTGTCTCGCAAGTAGAATAATAAAGTACATTACAAAGGAGTTTTCCTGAATCTACGGACTTTCTCCAAACACACTTGCGATCCTTACAAAAGCTTACGCGACGCGTCGATTTCTTCTTTAGTCACAAAGACGAAGATAAAAAAAGACACAACGTCTGTGCAACACATTGCGGAATCTTTTTCATTCAGGCGATGGTTCGAACGCAAAGTCCAGTAAACGACGATGAATAAAACCTTCGAAATAATAAGGACAGCCATTCCTGACGCAGCCACGCATATCACGGGTCAAGCATGAATGGAAAACGGCTTCTGCGTGTGATTAATGCGAGACACCGTGAATCAAGGGTCTCATAACAGCCTTGTGTTTCAGAGAAACGTTCCGTCCGCATTAACGACGCGTTCTTTGAAGCTCGTCGCGACGTATTTTTATATTTCTACGTGTATTGCCATTAAACATATTACAGTCTCGTTTGATACATACGCGTTTAAATAACTTTCGATAGATGTCTGATCCCTTTCACTGAAACACGCTTTGAGCGAATAAAAGCATATTTTACCAGCGCAACAATGCTATGATTTTATAGATGCATTTATATATCTGTCACGTTAATTAATACTCTTATACTGTTATATAACATAATATACTATATAATATAATAATAATGAATACTATTTCGAAAATACAGAAACGACGTACATACGTACGAAACGCGAACACGCGACTACGAAGTTAAACATATTGACACGGAGTTTGTCAAGATAACGCGTCACTCGCCAAAAGCAAACGTGAATGACAGCGATGCAAAAAATAAAGTTCTTTCGTGAACGTCAAGTGATAAGCAGAGGATTAAATAAAATTTGCAACGGTTTGCATATAATTCGATTCACCAAAATCGTGACACATTTTCATCACGAAAGCGGCTATCTACTTTGCAACAAACTTTTAAACGTCGCTCGGAACTTCAGGCGCCTTTTGACTTAAAGAAACCTTACTTGGCAATGAAGATATTCAGCAACACAGAAAACCTGACACAATTTTACTCTTTTCTACCCCGCGATCGTTACCAATCTGCCACGGTAACTACTTCTCTAAAGTGTATACGTGGATTTGTTCCAAAGGTCAAATTTCCGATTTTTCCAGGTCGAATTGATTCATCATAAAAATAGAACCACATAGATCACGCGCGACGTAATTCGTCTAGATGCGAATGATGGCACGATTGGCTAATAAAGGGTGCGATATAACGCGATTTTCATCGTCGAAACGAAGCCTGATGGTCGAACGCTCGTAGGGGTGTATCCACGTCGCTCTCGCGATAATGGCCGTAATGATGACGATAACGACACATACACTCACACACACACAGATCACGCGTAGCACACGTAAACATATACATATATGGTTGAATGCAGAGACTGACGCGACTGCACGATATCATTTAAGTTGTGACTCGTGTCGTTACGGGGCGGGCATTTCCCGTAACAATGATTTCGACGGCACAGAGTGGCTCTCTTAAGTGCACCCGATGGAGCCTGTCAGATGATGTCGTTAACTACGTTATTTCGTTGTCATTCGGCTACCTGCGAACCGATTCTCTCAAGTGAGAACGACGGAGTCACCGGTCTCGAAACGTTTGCCCTGGTAATGAGGACATATTCGCCCGTACTACGGCTGCTCGTTCCAGGTGTCGATAAAGGGAAACGGTATTTTTCACCGTGATTACGATGTCGAGTCGAGCAGAACGGTGGTAGGTGGAGATATCAAGATCGTAGCATTTCGTCCGATGGGTTCTACGATCTCGTAATTCGCGATGTATAACGTCTATTAGTATATATCCATGATCCGTTTAGTACTTTTTACATCGATGCGATATTTGTCAAAAGAAAATTTAAAGGGATTTTCGTAGCTGGTTCCACAAGGGTATTAAGAATCGAAGGTCGATACTGTCTATAGAATTCTTCCTATTCGTAAGTCTACGAATAAAGGTACATAAGGATAATTTCCCTTTATATACTTCACCCTATGAAAAATTTTATGTAACTAAATAAAAAAAAATCACCTCGCCCCATAAAGCTGCCGTGCGTCGAACGTACGCAGATCGAACATGATCCTCAGGGCATAAACAACAAAAAAACCGATCCACCCCAACGGAAGTCGAGGCGACACAGGTACAGTTCGCAGAGAGGTTCGTCGATCACGATCGGTAAGCCGATTAAACATTCATGGATTTGTCGTAAAAAAAAATCCGGCGAACACGCGGCATGCATGTGTACGGGAGCGCGGGAGAAAGTAAGAGCTGGACAAGGGGGTGGGAGCTCGCGCAACGCTCATACGGAATATTTATTATTGCTGCAGACTGGCGATAGTAAAACATGACGTTTCAATTTGAAACGTCGCTGTAAAAGCGCGCGGCCGTAATATCTTTTCAATTTTACCGGGGCCACGTTGCGTCCCGTTCCAGGCCGATATTAGCCTGTAACATTTATTTTGAAGTAATACTTTTCCGAGGGCAATTTATCGAGTATTTCCCGTCGATTCGACGACCGATACGTCGACAGTTTCGTCCCAGCCTCGCGTTCTGCAGCGCTTACACACGAACGCGTTTCGTTCGCTTTGTCTATCCTCGACTCTCTCTCTCTCTCTCCCTGTCTCTCTCTCTCCCTCTCGTGGCATATAGTTTGGCGAAGTATAATTAAAGCGACGGTCAGATCGAACGAGGAATGCGACCGTCCCCGAGCATTACAACGGTTAGCAATTTCCATTTATTTATGTTGCTTGTAAATACGAGTCGCACGAACTGGCGAACGGGCCAACGTTACTCATGCGTGATACGTCGCCGCAACCAGCACGGCCAATTGTTAGCGTTTCCACGATCCCGAAATCGAGATCGATTATTTACGCGTGCAGATTTCTATCCCGGCTCGATTTCCCGCGCGATCGGCGCCCCGACACACTTCGCCGACCGATGATTTACTGCTACTCACTGACGATAAGCCACCCCTCTCACGATCGCTCGTACACGGCTTGTTTTAAACTGTGTACCGATTGGCAGCGTGTGGAACTTGGTTTCGTTTCAACTTTTTGTATATCGTTATGTACCTCGACCTAAATTCTGCGAGCAATCTCTACCTGTTAATAAATAATTACGTAACAATTTCAGTAAATTTTCGACCACCACCTCGTGTTGATTTGATCCATGTCATATCGAAATGTCTCGATAATCCTATATATCTTTTTGGCCATAAACAGCGCAATTCTTCGTCGGCTGTTTAAATCGAGCCACGCGTATGTACATAAATCCGTGTGTACACAGGACAAACAGTTTCACCGAAAAACGAGGAGAGCATCAGCTACGGGAGTGGTGGATGAAGAGAAGGAGAGGATGCGAATGGAACAAGACGCATGGACCCTCGTCTCTGAAGGCTGGAATATTCCAAAGGACGGTACGTCCAAACGGCTTACCGGATTATCCGATAATCCCATTACAGCGAGGTCATAAAACCATGGAGCTCCAGCTCGAAGCTCGAAAAAGAGCTGTTCGTAAACGGGAGGAAAATAAATAATAAGCCTGGAACCGCCGTTGAATTGACGTGCTTGGTTGCACGAAGGGATAAAGACTCCGTGAACTAATGCCAGACCGGTGCTAAGCGACAAGAATCGCGATTCTCGCTGTAAATTGAGGATAACGCGAGCAGACGGTTGGTGAAGAAGGGATTGGTAAAGTCGAGCGCGAGGAGGGCACGAGGGTGGCACGGAAGAAAAAGCACAGGCGCGAGAAATGGCGCGCTGGATAAGAACGACGGACATTTCTCACGTTCGGCGCTCATGAATCATGGAAGAGTAATCCTCGCAAATAGCTGTCGTCTAAGAATTTCACTAAACCTCCACTGCCGCGACCACTTCGACATATGACGGATATTACCTCGCGTAATCGTCGCGACGAGAACTGGTCGAGTGTTCGTTGGAGCTGACTGATTCATTTTACATAAGTTTGATGTTTGGACGTATTGGTTTTAGCGTTTTGCGGTTGCTCGAATAGAATTGTTTCGACGGTTTTAATAATTTCCAGGTTTTCGTAAATTTTATTGCTCAATGTATATAGAGATCGTAGTATAAAAATTTGTTCAGTGTAAACTTAAAGTATTTATTAATTGGAAGGTGCGTGTGTTTTTTGGGAGTTGTTTTTTCAATGAGGTTTCAAAACTATGTATTTTTAAATATACTCCAATAGCTGTGTCATCTCGCAGTGTCATTTTATTTGCAAATTATTTATATTTTATTTAAAGTTATATGTTATATGCATTCGCATTGATGCGATAACGGAATCCCATAATGAATGATTTATACCATTCTATTTCGGATCTCTTCATTCATAAAGAAAAACTCTATGAAACTTGACATCCAAACGAATCGCCATTTCCAAGATTGAAATCCGTCTCGCGTCAGTATGAGAACAGGGTCATTAAGATGAATTTCCGCAGAAGGGGATCAAGAATTGGTTTTCGGGACGGCAAATGTTACCGAGACAGCTGATAAATGGTAGATAAACGTTTCTTTTTAATGACAGCCACGGTTCGCACCTGGAAAGGATTTCACCGGCTGCTCCTTCTCGCCCGTTCGTCAAAAAGAAGGATAGCCGTTCATGGAAGTTTTTCCTTGCAAATGCAAGATAAATAACGCTTATCTTTCTCGCGGGTTAGACTTACCTCCGTCTCGCCCCTCTCACCCCATAAACTTCTTCCATCGTTCGAACGTACCAGCCAAGATAACCAAGAGAAATCCTAAGGAATTTTCAATGTGGCTCGTAGCACGTTGAATTTATCGATAGAATTCGAGGCAGAGCTGCCGTCCATTCGCACCATGGAGAAGAAAATCGGAGCAACGATACGCTCGGCGCACCTGCAATCCCTGTGGAGTTCGTTAACGCACGATTATGGCCTGTTGGCCATCATTTTTCATTCCCATCCTGCTGAAAATACGTATTTCCGGGATTTTATGCACGATACGCAAACAACAAGAAGAAACGATAAAAGTACATATATATTTGAGATTGAATAATATCATACAGCGGATGTTTGATCGAGCTCTGATCAAACTCTGATTGAGCTGCTGTCCATTCGAATCAGCAAACGATAAAAATCTTCTAAAGCCTTCTACCTTTCGATGCAAAAATATAACAAAGCTGATATCAAATGCAATATTTTAAAAATTTGGTCAATTTTTCCTACACCAACAAATTGTAATAGATACGCGAGTCACAGAGGGATAGATGCGATTAAATTGGTGAACAGCGTATAGGGAAGAAGGGAAATTCCGCGTCTGGAGGTTAAAGCTTGAGGAAGGGGTGCAGGATTGCACGTAGCGGGGGAAAATGTCGGTGGAAGATCCAAAGGGGGTGATCCCAGGGACGGTAAGATAACGCTGTTGGTTTAAACCGTATTACCTAAGCCGGTCGGTGAGCGGAATACGCGGTCTGGCCACCTGCATCTGCACCATACTACCCTCTGCATGCGCGTGTTGCATTAAGGGTGTATCGTATGCCGCATAAAGATGGGAAACACGCACCTTCAGGGCGTCATGCAGTCTCGATTAAAAAGAACGAGAATAAGGAAAGAAAGAGGAAAGATGTTTCTTAAGCTTAGTCACCGGTAAGCCGCGGGCAACTTATTCACAACATATTTCTATTCATTCTGCCAGCAACCATCCGCTATCTGTATGTGGCAATTTTCAGACTGGTCTCCTAAGATTTTTTATGGCTGATACGGAAGTACCTCGAATGAAAATTGGAACGTTGCTTTGAGCTTTGATTTTTATTCCAGATCTTTCTGGTCTTTTATTCGGAATAGAACGAAGGATTTCGATATACGAGCACCTCGGAACCCAAACTGACTAATTCCACATTTTATTAATTTCTTAATTTCACATACCACATTATTCGTATAGTTGCAGTGTTCAGATATTTAACACCGTGAAATCCTCGAGCACTTCTGACGTTATAAATACTCCTATAATTTGGTTTCAAGGGGTGCTATTAATTTTTAATTAAGTTAGACCCTATAATTACAAACTATAAACTTCAACAGATAAGAGTGAAATCAAAAAATTGTCGCTACGAATATCGTCGATGAAAGTCTCGAAGATGGATATTCTCCTCCTATAGAAGCGACTACAGTTTACACATGAACGTTCACTTCGTCACAGACACAGTCTGATAGGTCAATAGAAGGAGCTTCGAGCTTGAATCGAGCCGTTAGGAAGGTAGAGCACACGTTTCGTTCGGTCGCATCACGTGCACGTTCGAGTTAACACCGCGAACCACTTCAAATCTGACACCGCATTGACGCACGTATGCCACTGGCTAAAGTGTGCATGTTTGCACTGACAGTGTTCTGCTAACGAACCTATCGTTGCGGCTTCAGCCAACCGTTTCTGAACCCTTTTCGTAAATCTGTTCGCTCTGTCTGAACCTACACTTCGTCTTCGCAACCTCTAACATCGGTTACCCTCGCTTCGCGTCTTTTCGATCCATGCTCATAACCAAATCCAATCTGATGAACTTACGCGCGAATCAGAATCATTCGTGGTTCAACCGAATATTTGCAACGACATACATAATCTACGCGAATAATCTGACGGTATCGAAACACTTCTACAGGATAAACGATAGTTGGTTTAGCGCGATGCATTACACATGAAATATTCGCAACATGAAAAGGTAAATAAATGATGTTGTGCCAATACCAACGTTATAATTGATAAGTAATACGATATTAATACTTCGATCCTATTAATTAAAATAAATTATAAACGCAATGTTATACTCAGATCAGAAGAAAAGAACGAATTAAACGCTATCATCGCTTAATAGTTATTCGTATGGTATTTAGTCTTTTCCAGGGTTTCAATTACAATGTAACATATCAATCGCTCGCGTAAACCTTCAAAAAAGAAAGAGAACAAAAAGTAGACGAATTTGAAATAACCCTCGAGCTATTCCCTTTAACTTCGTCCTTTCCTCTTCTTTCATCACATTTTAACCACATGACAGTGTCCACATGAATGAGGCAGAGGCAATGCTAGCCGCAAATCGCGTGGTGTATCCTTGCAACTGCACGAAATTCTTAGACGTGCGAGTGGTGAATGAGGTCGGTGCGCCACAGCAAAGCCACCGAATGCAACGGCTCGTTCCGTCGATGCGGTTCATGGAAAGGGTGGAACGAGGTACACGAGAGATAGGGAGGAACGGATCGAGGGAGGAGCAGAGACACGGTGGAGTAGTAACGTAACGCTAATCCAATTTGCTATGGCGCTGCACTTTGCGCGGGCACCATTTTCAAAGAGGGACACGCGGCAGAAATTGGGCTGAACGCGACGAGGAAATACCGTCTCTACGTGACCGTAAATAGCAAATAATAGCGGATGACCTATCCGATCCAATGCGAATAAATGATTTTTCGTTTATAAATAAATATAGCATCGAATCGTTGTAAATAATGCGAAAAAACAAATAGGATTTTTTGTTGAAAGACAAAATTAGTTCATCGAGGTTAGTCGGTATTTTCTGTTTTATATCTATTGAGCAATTTTTTTTCTCTAAATCAACTTAGTCACCTATCTATCCAACCTTGAAACACTCCTGAAACCGATTTACGTTGCAAAAACTGTTCGCTTCCGTGAACCCCGAAACGCGTTGCCTAACGAAATAGAGTCAGTTTGTAATGGCCGATGTGTTACAGGAGAGCCGATATCGATCGTTAACAAAATATACCCAATATCAACATCGATGACATAGCAAACTTTCCCAAAAAATACATATATGTATAAAGGAGAAGAAAAATTGACTACACAAATCGAGTTGAAAGGGAGAGAAATATATGCGATCGCGTTTCAGTTTTGCGATTTATTTAGCGAGTTTGACCTCGAACCGTCTATATTCGCTTATAAACTGACAATACACCGAGCAGTTAAGAAACGGTAAACTTGCGTTGGTTAATTAGCCGGAGAGTTTCAACAGAGTTGCTTGGAATCCGCTTCGAGATTTGTTCGAATACGAGAACACGACGGTGAAACGCGGTCAAACAACAGTTAGAGGAAGGGCGAACGTTACCTGTCAGAAACAGTTACGAACGCATTTAAGGGACTTAAATCGGGATGTCTGTCCTCGGGACGAGCGGCTGGTTCTTGCAAATTGAGGAATTCACGGAATCCACAGCAACTTCCGACCCGATAATACAGAATCTAAACCAAACCGATCTCAGAATAAATTCGAACGAGTCGTATTTGAACGAACGAGCAATTAATTTCAGTTTGCCAACTTCGTTTGCATTCTCGATTACGATTTCTGAAGTCGAGTGCAATTATCGATGCAAACTTGCCGCGAAAAATCGACGTGCCCTTATCTCCTTATCGACGCTGGTTCGTCGTATTTCGAAGAAACGTTTGAAAATATTTCCAAGTCAAGAGGCAAAACGAATATAATTTCTAGAATAAGTAAACGACGATAAATGAAATATTAGCTGAAGCACTGATATTTACGATCTAAATATTCTTCGAAATTTATTTATTATTAAACAAACTGTAAACACTGTAAACTACATAGAATTCTTCTGGTAATGAAATCGTCAGTAGTCGTTTCCGAGTATCTAGAGTGTAAAGTGCAGGAAGAGTGTGCGAAGTTTCTAGAGAGCCCTGGTTTAGAGTTTGATAACGCGCACTATTTAAAGTTTACGGGGTATATTCCAGTTATTAACTAACAAATCCAGTTATCGTTAAGTTAAAGAATCTCCTCGCGTGCGAGAGTATACTCAGTGTTCCATCGCGAGTAACACAATATTGAGCGTTAAAACGAGAAACACAGACAACAAGAGAAACTATTTACGTTGGATATTTCGAGTTAAAACGTCTGCCAGATATCGGGATAAGCAAAGGCCAAGTCTCATACAGAGTCTCTTTTCGAAAATTTAAAATATTCGACTGGATATTTGCAAAAACACGAAGATATTTCAGAAGCCGGAGGGTGCTTCCGAGTAAATAAGAAACGCGGAGCTTGAAAGCTTTCACCATTTATCAAGAATTAAAAGGCACCCAGCGCTTGCTAAAAAAAAAGCCCCACGTCTGGTCGTCTCGTAAATTCGATGATACGAATCTAACCAGAGTCTCCAACTTACCTCGAGAGCGTCGCGTTTACCCAGTTTTGTAAACTAACCACCCCATACACTTTCATTTATTTTATGAAAAGCAAATCCGCCGTAACGAGATAACGTGCTCCTTTTTACCTCGACATCGACGAAACTCGTTGCTACGTTACAGTGCCCGGCTACTGTATTAAGAAAAATTAAACTCCCATGTCTGTTTTCTTCGTGGATGAATACACCGAACTGAGAAATTTGAAATAACACAGAAAGACATTTTCACCGAACGATATTGAGCAATTCTCTTTTTCAATGAACGAATAAAAATCGAATTCTGCCATTCAGAAATAAATAAATTGAATTACAGAGAAAGGTGATGATATATAGGGACATAATTCTTTTAATTTATCTCAGAATTTACTGTTATTTACGTGATTTTGTTAGAACAAATGAAATTATGAATGTAACACATTTGTTTCTTGAGAATTTAATGTACTTGTGTAATAAAAGGCAGGATTGAACAACAGAAGT
The DNA here is from genome assembly GCF_024542735.1 of Bombus huntii. Classification (NCBI taxonomy): domain Eukaryota; kingdom Metazoa; phylum Arthropoda; class Insecta; order Hymenoptera; family Apidae; genus Bombus; species Bombus huntii. Next base: position 7,672,091 of record NC_066238.1, on the reverse strand, counting down.
AATAATTGTTTAATAACGATCTTCACACTCGATCGATCGAAATCGGCTGATTTTGGATGTCGATGCATCTCGCGTAACACGAAAAAGGACAGGAGAGAAACAGAAAAACGACAGACGAGAAAATCAGCGCGGTACGCCCTCGTAAATAACAAGATAATTTATGATCGTTACACAATGATCGTCATAAATTGTATTTCTGCCGGACGACAGAACGTGCCGTTATGCGAGGAACTCCGGTTCCGCTGGCGCCCTCCATGGTGCGCGTCCCGACGTCGATATATTTTACCACGGGAACGCGATACATGGCCAGCATAATTTATCTGTTTTCAAATATGCCCGCACCGATAAATTTACATATTTTAATATAAATTCCTAAATGCCGGATCTGCGACGGCCGCAGGACACGACAACTTTATCGATCATTTTTATCGTTCTTCCGCGTGTTGTCTTCTTGCAACTTTCGTCCCATTCCTTTCCATTTCCTTTGTCGTGAAATTTTAAAAAATGCAGACAGGAAAATAGGGTTCATAACAGGGTCTGTTCATCGATTTTCTTTTTTAATAATAGAGCGCAACGGCTGGTAATTGGGAAATCCTTGATACAGCAGGGATGAAGAGCAATTGAGAGGTCTAAAAAATTTATCAGGAATTTTGGAAGGCCGCGAAAAAATTCCATACCGCATATCGACCGCGAATCAAAATTTTTCGCATCTTGTGGAAAGCATAGCGTGGTTTAATCAAGTCACGATTCCATAGAATCGTTTCATCGACGCGATTCCCAACCTTCGATTCTCTATCCTCTCGAAAAAGAAATATCAGGGAATTAAAAAATTCAGTGGTCTGTTTCTTGACCATTATCCTTGCGAGGCATCGGTACAAGTATAGATTCCTTCTGGAAGCTTCGTGACAATATATGACAAGTACAGAACGTTTCAAAGTTGGCGGTATAACGAAAAAGTTTGAAACAGGTGTCCCTAAAAAAGCTCGCCGAGTAAATAAAAGAAAACTTGTTCAAAAATTACATTTTTATTATGACAGATTGCCAGACAAACAGAACAGAGAAAGGTTATTAACCGTGAAAAGTGGAGCCCGCAAGTTGGGAGCATCCTGTGCACGAAGCCCCGAACTACTCGAAGCTCGTCGGAAGTTGTTTGACACCTTAACTGTCCCGTGCACAGAGATGCCTCGAGTGACAGTAAAGCTGTGCACAATGTGAGCTTTTGCCTTGGCTGTCGGAAGTTTGCGTGCAAACCTCCTCCTTCCAGCGTCGAGCAAATGTACACTCGTACGTTGACGTACATGCTCATCGAGTGTTACGACTTTTGCCGTCGTAAAACTTTTGCTTCCTTTTTTTCCCTCGTAATTCCTTTTTATTCCTCTGTCAAATGTATATTCGATAACGGTTACCCGTTGATTTCATTTAAATTTATTATCACAGTACGCGCGTTTCTACGATGTAACATTTATTAACGCGATAAATTACAATTTTAACGATGTTGCTGCATTTTCATTTTGCTCAACTTTCGAAACACGAAAGTGGAAAAAAAGGAAACACACGAGGAAAAAGGGAAAAAGATACCAACGGTTAAGTACTTTTCGGGTTGTCCCTGTGAAAATTGAATTTCCACCGGTCTCGCAGTGAATCGGTCAATTAATGCACGAACGTTTGACGTGGAGTCATCCGCGTCGCGATAAATTGCGATCGAATTTTCGAGTGCACCGTATATTTAACGAAATCGCGAGCCGCGGTCTATTAGCGAACGCATTACGTAAATTATATTGGGCTGGCGCATTAATCAGTGCAAGAAATATGCTCTGACCACGTACACGGAATATTTAATGACGGTTCCGCGTGTGCGTGAAGCTCGAGCGAGCGCGACACAACGCGCGTTTCATTCTCACTATCCGCCGACGATTACAACTAATTAGAGATAGCCCGATCGCGGGTAAGGGCAAGACTTGTAGTTAGTAACTGTTGCTCGCGTATCTCGAATTAATACCGAGTCCGGTCACGCAGCCCAATAATAGCGCCAATCATTGAATCCTAAGGAGCCGCGGAGCCTATAATTATGCCGCGGCTGTGTACCGTCAATTCGCAGTTTGTAATCAATATCGCGTAATTTGACTGTAGATGAAATGGTCACGTGTAAATAGTTTTGCATGGCCTTGTGACACACATCAGTGCGAATGGCCACGTTCAAAATTTATCTACGTGAAAGAATCTTGCAATCGGAGATTTAGCAAATTGAATTTTATTGCTGTCCATATATATAAATTACTCCTGATATCGTAATTAATTAGACGTGATACACCCCCTGTTACATATTTCTTTCAGTTTTCGTGTATGGGAGAATCTGACCTAATTATAAGGTTCGTTTACATACCTGTGACAAACCTGTTACAAACGCATGAGAACATTAGGCTTCACCAGTGCGTTGAATAGTGAGTTCGGTAATCTACAATTTCATCAACGACACTACTACTACCATGTACCACTCTTTGTCTAAATTGAATTGACTGCTGGAAGCCACTTGGCTCAATGCAAATATGTCACGAGTGACCGCTATCTTAACGACCTCAATAATCCATCAGATTAGTTAATTGTACATCTATGGTAGAATTTGCACTCAATAGCCTCTAGCAATCAACTCTTGAAAGCTTGGTAGCTTAAACAGAGGGTTGGTAACAGACTTACTTGCACCTCGGGTCGAGTACCTAACGCGTAAATCACAGCATCGGCGATGTCTTCGGGTCGAAGAGCTGGAATATTTTTCAATGTTTTCGATATTGTAGACGTGTGTCTGGCTATATCCGTTTCAACGATACCCGGACTGATACTCTGCAAATAGAAACGAGTAACGTTGAAAACAAGCAGAAACTGGTCGAAATTATAAGGCTCATAAAAGCTTTTATAGCGACGGAAGCCACCCAAACTTACGGTGATTCGAATCGGTGCTTTAATGGCCGCCAATTCCCGTCTCACCGTATGCGTTAATGCAACATTGCCGTGTTTGCAAGTCGGGTACAGGTTCCAGCCATTACAGCCATCGATTTCCGAAAGGAATCCACTCGGAATTTCGTGTCCCAGCACGCTGCCGTGCGAAACAAAAAATTGCTTCAACAGGCTGCCCGTGGCCACCCATTTGCACGGCGTTTTATTCGAATCGACTTCGAGTGCAAACAGCCGGAACGTTTGTTTCGGTCTTAAAAGCGTCGATCCTCTTTTTTCCTTTCTCCCTTCCCACTTTTATTCTCTTTTTTATCTGTCCTTTTTTATACCTCCCTTAATTTTTTTTCTTCTCGATTCGTAGAAAAAGGGACGAGCAAAATTTCCGTTGTGCTTTCTCAAACAACACAATCTCTCCTCGCGTATCTCTTTCTCTCACGAAGTACACCCCACGCAAGAAATTCGACTCCCTATAAAGCTTCGAAACTCCTCGATCATTAATGAGACGATTGGTATATACAATTCCTCAATTTACGTGCGAACAAAAGTTCCTTGCTCGTGCTCGAAGTATATTCCGCGGAAGTTGCTCATTATGACATTAATGAATCATTAATAATGATACATGAGATTCAAAAAGCGGCAGATGAAAGATTATGTCAGACGTTTCTTCGTAGGCTAATTTCGACCTCTAATAATAACAAATGGTAAACATAGACGCACGAAATATTTTACAAACATTTCTCCCATTTGAATAATTAACTCCTGCGTTGTCAAAGAAATATTATACATATATGCGCCACATCATAATTAATTAAAATACTTAAATATTAATGAGTACATTTATAAATTTATATGTTTATATACCGAAAATGCTTTCAGTTTCGAGAATACCGTGCCAAAAGTGTGAAATAACTGACCAGTAAATTATAAATCACGACGACAGTAATAGGAGGTGACGATGAACAGTGGTCGCAAGAGACAGACGAAATACAGTCGCGTGCACGCGAAAGGTTTCGCATGTGGATGGATGAACGATCGAACAAGACGAGGCTCGGAAGCAACAATACCTGTTGATATTGAAAATATGCCCTTCGACGTTCCGCTGGCGCATCGAGCGTACCGCCCGATTGATGCACACGGCGGTTGCGAGGACATTAATATTTAACAGCCTTTCGAATGCCGCTCTGTCGCTCTCTGCAAGTGTAATTTATGGAATTTTTTAAAATGCGTCAACGAGCAGGCGAACGAGGTTTCGAGCGTAATACTCTCGGCCCACCTCGCCCTTTATGGACCAACTATACACAAAGTATTAAGGTAACAGTCCTTTTTTCCGTAGTTGCGTATAAGTACCCGTTGTGTTTTCCATTGATGATGTCATAAGAAAGTCGCAGAAAAAAATGCGACACGTAAGTACATTTTTGTTGATTGTCTGATTTCAATGTTAATTGTAAGAATAAACAAAAGAATTTGAACCTGACATAATCGAAAGTGGTAAGAACCTATTAAGTTGAAAGACATGAATTAAGCTGTGATTATTATGAGATAAGTAAATAGTAATATTATCGGTCTAAATGCCGGGAAACCTGATAACAGTAAAATAAAGTCATTTGTGCAAGACATTGAAGACCGGTAGCCATGGAATTCGATATATGTAGATATTTTATACACATATGTTGTCAAGCTCAAAGTTCAAGTCTTAACCTTGCGCATTTTGCAGTTAAATAAATTAAATAAGACGTGAAAACTGTTCTTTTAACAAATCGAAACAAACGACTGGTATTAAGTTACTTTCTCACGTTTCAATATGAGTATTATCAATGGTATTTAGAAAATTAAGCGATCAAGTGAGGTAACGCATATAAAGAACACTCGAAAAATAATTTTTTCAAGGTTAGAAGACGCTATTACCGAGAATAATTAGATTATTATCATATATACTGATACTGACGATTCGATTTAAATGCTCTTCACGTAACATCAACGGCAAGCTCTAAAAACAATTCTCGCATGCAAATTACGCGTTTCTGATGAATATTCAATAGTATTGTAGATTCTTTCTCTCATTATGGTCAGCGATTATCTTACCAATGACGCGAGTGTACTCGATAACCCCGGCATTGTTCACCATGATATCGACGCCGCCGTTCCATGATTCTTCAACGTAGTCGAAAGCGGACTTCAGGTCCTTCTCGTCACATATATCGCAACGCATTAGGCATATTTTACCCCAATTTGCATTCCAGCCATCCGTGAGAGTTGATAATTTTTCAGTTTGTACATCCAACGCGAGTACGTTTACTCCTTTCTCTAGAAGAGCTATCGTAATTGCTCGCCCGATGCCGGATGCCGCGCCAGTAACGATCGCCGATTTTCCGGCCCATCGTTCCATGATTCTTCCGTTTTACGTTCCTCAAGTTCCGCTAGGTTTTGAGAGAAACACGGGGAAAATTGCTTTTCTTATTTAGACAAACGATCTCTCCAAAATTCCAAACTTCCATAAAATTGCAAAATTGTAAAATATTCCATAAGTTTCGAAGTGTCAGATTACAAAAAATTTACAACAAAATTACAAAATTCTACAATATTCCAAAAGATCCAAATTTCGAAAATTCTACGCAATCTCAAAATTTCAAAAATTCGAAGAATTTCGAGCACTATTCGTCGTCAAGGATTTATTCTGCCTGTTAGAAAATTTATGGTTTAGCTAGGTTAGTTTAGTTATCATCGAAAAATAGATAGAGTCAATGACATTAAGATTAACCGTCACTTACCAAACAAGAGAGATTATTATCACAGGCGCGCTTCAATGGCGCGAAATTTTTCGATGTACTTTGTTGGCGAGTGGAACGTGTTATACTAACTGCGCAACTGTGCAACGTATCAATTATAGAAGTCAAGTGCGTCACGACGAGGAAGTCACGTAATCGACTATTACCAATCATGTTTGAGATAACAAACGAGAAGAGTGGGGAACATCATATAATCAACAAGAATCGCCTATAAAGTGCACTATGATTATGGTTATTTAATTAACATTTAGTTTAATTGCTAAAAAAGATAGTTTAATCTGTGCTTTCCATTTATCATTTTATTCATAAATTATGCGAATGAACAGCTTCGAAACAGAGAACTTCAGGCACGTTGTATACAAAATATTCGTCTAGATGATGATAAAGCTATGTTTTCCATTTATCATTTTATTCGTAAATTATGCGAATGAACAGCTTCGAAACAGAGAACTTCAGGCACGTTATATACAGAATATTCGTCTGGATGGTTATGGTAGGTTATCTGTGAGATATACATGCTTATCGAACAGTATAATTCCAATATATGTTAGGAAACAAAAGAAACGTAAATCAATACGTAAGTACGTGAATCATATGTTTAATTTAATTCATACACGAATACATCACGATAACGCATGAAGATATATCTCGTCTTTTGTAGAAGATCACGTATGTTTGTAGTTTTTTTGAACATTTGAAAAACCTAACAAACCTCATCCTATTATCTCCATTAAACCCCCATTATCACAACAAGATGTCACTTTTGATACTATTCAAAATCAAGCTTCTCCCGTAGTATCGCAATCTCTCGATGATTTAGCACGCAAACACAAACACAAACACGTATGATTCGTGAGATTACTACATGTCTATACATATACTGCATATACACTCTGAAACAACGCTCGAAACAAAGCTACTTCGGATTAGATAGATCCATTTATCCAGTGGTCAGATCCGCCGGTTTTGTCGCAGTCTTTACTTGTTTTAAGTGAAGGACGACGTGACCTGTCGCAATCTCTGCTTGTATCACAGTCACATCTGTTTCTGCGTGCGATATCTCTACCGAGACGCTGTCCGGAATATCAGGCGTCGCCTTGAAATCCCAGAGATTGCGGCGGACAACTTCCAGATATGTATTTACTATGTTCCTCAAAGAAATCTGCTTTCGATCCGTTTTCTCTTCGTCTCGTAAAGGAGCCTGGCTGTCTGATCGGGAATATTGTTCGCGAAGTTGGCGTCAAGAGAAGCCAAAGCCATGGCCGTGAAGTACGAGGGATGTGGCAGAGAAGTTCGTATACTGTATTCGAAGGGACGAAATGCGACGTTCGAACTTCGCCAAGTACGGAATTTTCAAGTTTTCGTGTTTTTAATCATCCCCCTGAGACATGGAATGGAGTCTTCGTGATTCCTCTGCATGAAAATTTGAAACACGCCGGTCGTTACTCGGGAAGAACCTCTATTTCCACGGTTCCTATTAGAATTCTCAATTTCTCCAGTCATAAACGAGAAAATTGAAAGGGGCATGATGAAGAAGCGCGGAAAAATCTAGCCACGGAAACAAGGTGATTCGTGTTCGTATCGTAAACTAGGTTCACATTGGTGCCATTAACAGTGCACCGTAAAATGTCCAACTAAGAACATGCTCTCGCATTTACGCGTCGACGAACATCAAGAAGTATAACGGCAACCGTAAAACGGTAATCGAAATGTGTAGCGAATGAACGAAGAATCGATGCGAATGAACACGCATTGCTGTTCGCGACGTAAAATTAAAAATTCGGATCGAATACGTAACGCTGCTACGTATCGAGTATCGCAATCGTATCGTCCTCTTGTAGTAAACACTCGCCAAGATTCATTCCGCCTACTATTCTAGAATCGATAATTCGGGAATGTATGGTTCTCAAAATCAGCGTGCTTGTTTCTTTACGGATAAAGGATACCAGCTCTCCAAGCGCAATAACAACGGCGTGTATCGATCTAGACGGCAGCTGGTCCAGTACTGGGACCCGGAACATTATTCTCGTTCGCGCGGCACCGCGAGGAAATCAACAAGAAAACCAGCGGAAGCTTTAGCCGTTTCCTGGTGCCGAGCACCAGATGCTCCTGTAGCACGGTCATTTCTCAACGTTGCCGTGATTATACGATTCCTCCCCATTCTATTTACCGCCATCATTCCCATAGTATTTTTCACGCGAACTAGAATTTTGTCGATCTCAGGATTTTCAGATATATTATAATAATATATTCTTTTACGATTCTGGTGTGAATCGTTGCGAATTTAAGAAATATTTTTCCTACGAATTCTTTTACAGAAATTCCTAGAAGTTTCCTCGACGAGCGTTGGAAGATTCATTACACGGAGGTATTGTATGAATATCTTCTTGGCAGGGAAAAAGGTGTAATATATTATTTACGTTAAAAAACCTGACAAAATCCTGTTACATCGTACACAAAATAAATATTTATAAACGAAATCATTTCTCAATTACAACCACTACCTTCACCTCCGGGTTGCTCTTAAAATATTCAACGAGAATCTTTGGCATTCGTTAGAAATTCATTTTATCTCGAAGGCGAGATATGAAAAGAGAAAGGGAGGGGTTAGATCAATTTCGATGAAACGTAGATCCTATTTATTGTGCGAGTACATTTGCGTACATGTATGTGTTTAATATTGAAATCCCGCATTCCAGCGGAATAATACCGATTTGTTTTTCCTTAAAATCTGAGCGTCCGCCATTTGTGTACCTAAGAAATTCAAATACCACGACCCAACCAACTGACAGTATTATTCTAGTTCGTTGTAGACGACGAGGAAATCAACAAGAAAGCCTGACCCGAGCTGGTTTCCGTCTCGTGTTCCATGGTTTTACCAACCGCCAGATGCTTCCGCCACTCGATCATTTCTCATAGTTGTCGTGATTACCGCATCGTTTTGTTACCACCGCTCACCACCGTCTGCTGTATTTTTCTTCTCTATACAATCGTATCAGATACGAGCGAATTGCCACGTACACACACGAATAGCATCCGCGACGATTCGCGGGCGTAATCCGGTCGACAAACATTTTTCAGCTGTAGCAAAGAGAAAACTGCTTTCGTCCAGTGGATTAATTGCCAGACGAGGAATAATTTAAACGCATTCGCGACGCGAACAAATTTTGGGCAACCCCCGTGAGCGAGCGTTGGTCATTGCGAAACGTTTTCGCTGCGTGTCTTTGCTGCTCGTTTTTGCTTTCGACGCTCGCTCGTTTCTGCGCGATCGATCCGACGATTAAACTTTCAATAATTGCGACCGTCCGGGCAACGCGCTCGATTAACTGCAAGCTGTGTATTATTGGGAGGCGAATTCACGTTGATCGCGATACGGCTTCTGTTTGTTTGAAATTATGCGAAAAGAGACTCGAGAGAGAAACTTGGAATCTCATTTAGGAGGCGTTACATACGCGTAAATAAAAATAGGAAGCAATATCTGAAACGCTTTGTTCGCGCAGGATGCACGTCATCCTCATGCATGCCGGTTAGAAGATACGATTAACGAGCAAAGCGAAGGAAGTTCTCTTTTCCCCTCGGGCTTCCGTTACGTTCTCTAAAACAGCAGACGTCTATCTCGGTAATTTCTCAGCGTGAACTATTATCACACGTATTCTTCCGTAATAATACAATTTTCCGCCCTTTGTCGCGCAGATACGAACGGTAATGAGCTGCGCGTGACGTCGCTGCTTTCCTGTATTTCTTTCGCTTTCTATACTCTTTTCCCTCCTTTTTTCCTTTCGTCCTAATGGTATCGATTCATACGCTAAACGAGACGGAAATATCCTTTCGAGAGGGAATAAATTACACGCTTCACAACGGGCAAATTTCACCGGGGAACGAATGAAATTTACGAATTTCTTCATTCGCTGTCCAGCCAGCGTTTTACCACCGAAAATAACAGACGCGCCGGCTAAGAATTTGCTCGTGTTATTCTACTAGAATTTGGTCCGGCATGCTGAAGCCATCATAAAACGTGGTTTATTTTACAGGATAGAATTCGAGAGACCAAAGTAATAAAATATAGATCGAGCGCAGATTCCTCTTCCGATAACGCAATTTATTAAGATGATTTTTAACTTACTACTAAAATTTATTCCAGTGATATATGAAATACTCCTTGCTCTTTTTGATATTTTCATGTTTTCATAACTTTGTACGAACCAATATTCTTTTACGTATAATAGCTGTACTATCAGTGAGCAAGCATAAATAAAATTCTACTAGCTCATTTTTATAATGCAATTGTCAGCAAACACTGAATATTTTTGAATATTCTCTAGCACACTTTTGAAGTATTATAGTCTGTACTCTCGTGCGAAATAATTAAAGACGTAATATAGATCGTCTGCGAGCAGCGCTTGAAATTGAAATTCGTACGCACGTCCGTTTCCATTTTCTCTTCTCATTTTTCATCATTGTTCATGTCGGTGCAACGGTCAACGGATAGACAGGCCCACGATGGAGATTAAAAAGAAATGACTTCTCTATGAAAGAGAATGGCAATTGATGTCGATGGAAAGACCTGACAAATTCTTTCGGGCAAAAACGAGAATTCTCGTGACAGTTTCACGGAGCTCCTTGCAATTCCGTTCTCGAGACATTTTCTAGTGGCATTAGGAGGAAGTTATTTGAAAACTTGCTAGGAAGCTTAAAGAAACTAACGGGAGAACGGGAGGGAAAAAGTCCGTTTAGTCAATGACGTTCAATTTCGCTTTCTAAGGCGGTAGACTATAACAGACGTTATCGACATCTTTTTATTCGCAGAGTGACGATGTCTGATAGTACGAGCATCGTTATGAACAATACAGAAGTTCGTTTAGTTACCTCCAAGAGATACAATTTGCGTTTATTTACGTATCTAAGAGATACGAATTTATTAGAAATTATTTATATTAGGTTCGCTGATCGATATTTTCTAATTTATCACGACGATTATAATAAGAGTTGATGCTTATGTATATTTCTTCTGCTTCTGCAGGATTTCATAGGAATATCATGAACTCTATAAAGCTTCTTCCAATGGAGATATCTCAGAGCTGATACTTTATCGACGAAGTATTCCATGAAATTTCTTCCAGACGTATAATGATTGCCGCAGGCAGTAGTCTCGATGCGATCTTCGAGGGTGTCATGAATTAGTTACATTTTATCAGAAGTCGAGAGCAAGCTGCTCTATGTTCGAGAAAAAGGAACAAGCGATGCAGGATGGAATCGAAGGAGCAGAAGATACCGACGTACATCGTTGCAACGTCTTCGAATTCATTTTACATAATACGATTCTCGTTAAATCGAGCACCATTTTCATACAAAAATAATACACTACCATAGAACTACCATTACATCAACTATCTAGATTATAATTAATCTTACAACTTGAGCTATAAAACAATTTATGGTGTATATGAACTCAATTTATTAAACCAACTATATATCGTAACCTGTGAATTGTAATGGTACGAAGTTACTGGGACACATGGCACGTCTAGGGACCTATTTTACGTAATACGATTCTCGTTAAAATTCGATGGCCTATACTTCGATATAATGGTAAATTATTAATAGTGCTTATACCATTTTCACGTAAAAACATTACACCGTTATAGAACTCTTACTAGAACAAGTATAGTTATATCAGTCAGGTTTCGTTACAATCTTAATAGAACTGCAGAATGTTTCGTATAACATACACAAAATATTTATGCAGTATCTCGTGAACCATTGCATATGGTATTAACTAATTAAACGAACGAAATATGATATTTTGCCAAACCGTAAGAACGCGAAATTGGCCGAACACAAATCGCCATCCGGAATCGAGAAAATCAACGAGACATCTCTAACATTGCGCGCGGCAACTGCCGTCCGAAAATTTGGACAATTTGCATTTCGGAAGATGACCATTCCCACGGCTGCAGCTGTTCCGCAAATGCTCTGTTTATTCCCGCGTGTAATTTCCGGCGGCCGGTGACTCGTTAATTTCTCAGTGTCTCGTTCGCGGTCATTCCCGTCCGTTCTAGCCCTTGGGCCCCAACCTCCTTCAAACCCTGGCACGTCCAACGGCCGAGCATCTCCGCTTCGCACGGACCTGAGAGCGATCTCTTCTATACATATTCATGAGGCAATAAGCCCGCCACTGATCTTCCGTGGAATGGAACAACAAGGGAAGAATGGAAAGTAGGCAGCCGGCAGACGTCATCGGCCCTCGCCTCGTCCTCGTGCTCGTCCTTATCGGGGGAACACTCTCGTCAACCCCTTTCCCGAATGTCTCGGCGTTTCTCTGGCGCGTTCGCGAGCCACCGCGCTACTTCCTATTCCTATTTCTCCCCTATGTATTGCCACGCAATAACGATGCCCTTTCGAAAGGGCCCTTAACGAGGTCGGTGACAACCGCAAGGTCGAGACGTCCCGCCCGGGGACGAATCAGAGATTCGACCTTCTGTCAAATGCTTTCAAAGCATGTCCAATCCAAGCTTCGAAGCTTCGTATTGTACTCTCTGAATGATTTACGATTGTTGGCGTCCGAAGAATAGGATACGAGTTATTCGGTACCGAAAGAAGGCGTTTTATTCCTCATTTTTGCAAATGTATGATCGATCCGATATAGCGCGTCGGTTCAGAATTCCATCAAGAGAACGTAGTCTTATCCTAGATTCGCTTCCCCTCCCCATCCTATGGAGTTTCGACCCATTGCCCAAAGAATGTACGAATATAAAAGTGAAGGTTCTTGGTCTTTCTTTCTTCTTCATAGACCAAGAATCGATTTAATCGAAACGAAAAGAATCGGCGAGCATCCCGGTAATCGGCATTGAAAGAGAGTATTTTCTATCTTGGCTGTTAGATCACGTCCGCGACATTATTTCTCCTTTCTCCTAGCCGTATTCCTCGAAGCCTCCATTTTCTCAGCGTTCCTCGGGGAACCACCGGTAGTCTCCCTGTCGCTCAATAGACAGAAAATATCATATTACTTTGCAGATCGGTCGGTTCGACGCGAAATAAACCTTTGCGAAGCTAACTGGAAATGGAAAAGGCCCTTATTATGCATGAGACAGCCGTCAAATCGTTTCTTGAGCAACGACCGCGCGCCAGTTTCCGCACCTTTAACGAGATCTCGATGCGACGTGTCACGTAGTTGATAAGCTGGTCCCGGATATAAATTTTTCTTCTGCAGCCGGCATCTCCGCGATAAATTATAATCAGCCCGTCGCAATATTTCTTCGTCCAGCGTCACTTTGAAATATCGAACGGAGCATTCGATATCGTTAGAAACGTTCCATCTAGGAGAGACGTACCAACGTATTGGATGGTTGTCTTACGTGTCTTACGAACGTCTCTTTTCTTAACCCTTAGCTACAGGCGTCCTTATTTTTGAAATTTCCGGATGTTTAGTTTTTTGGATTACTTGATACTTTTGTTTGTTAAATCACTGAGCTGCAGCGGCACATGAGTCAACAGAAGATTTGAATCGGGAAAGACTCATATTGTTGTGCCTTGGAGTCACAACGTTGTTTTGGTTTGGTAGGTTCAAAGGTAAACGAACTCCGGATAAAACATTATCGCCGTTATTTGTAATCGTCAACCGGAGTTACATTTGAACTTTTTACAATACTTTTTACAAATAGACGAACGTGCTCTCTAGGACGAATCATTATAGCGTGTCATACAATCGAATAGCGAGCGTAGAGTTGAACAGTAACATTGAGCGAGCGACGATTACGACCGGCATAAAAATTAATCTAATATTTTATTTAACGATACACAGGCGTGTCCCAGAGTTAAAAGCCAAACTTTGTTAGCGTATTCAGTTTCAAGCCATTGAATTTTTGTGGCTTTCATAAAGGCTTTAATATTGATGGCTTTAGAAAAGAAAAATATATCAAGCAAGTATTAGATTGATTTATTGAAATGTAATAATAAATTTAATTTTCTTATCGCTGACAGTTTCGTATTGGCAGGAAGAGTAAACATTTCAAGATGAAGTATTAGACTAGTAGAAATGAAGTATAGACTATCTTCGAAATAAAGTAGAAGTTTTATCGAAAAGAACTTTATTTCCTCCTGTATAGACGGAGATTTAAGAAATCAGGAGTTTGCTGCCGCATCTTACAGACATGTTTGCGGAATTCATTCGCGAAGAAAGAATCGCACGGTTCGCTGACGTAACGCGAGCAGTAACAGGAGAGTTCGAATTTCGCGCGTCGATCGTTCCGCATTAGCGAGGAGGAAAGTTCGCGCGGCGAGCGGGTATTTGCTTGGCAAACGTCGTGTTTGTCAGAGGCTTTGCTCGCTCCGTTTTCGCAGCCGTGTTTCTGTTCCAGCTTCCTCATCGTACCTCGTCGTCTCTGTTCCGCGGTACCGTGCCGTGAATACTAAAACGTTCACCACGTCTGAACAGAATGCAAAATTTGCTCACCGATAGCGCGCCGCTCGCAATAGAAATACGTGTGTTTCTAATCTCGCTGTCTCATTAACAGTGTTTGTTAAGTTTTCCAACGACTCCTGGAAAAAATACGACTCCCTAGATACGTTTCTTGAAGATTCTGACTCTACATTGCTAGCAACTCTTATACTTAACATTGGTAATAAGAAATAAGGAATTGATAAAATTCAAAACTTAAGAAATCGGTAAAACATTGTTTTCTCCAAAATAACGCTCACTGAATGTAGGATAGATTAGTTGAGGGAAAAGTAATATCTTCTTTGTTTTTAATAATATGAATACCTTTGAAAGTGGAATATGATAGAAGGCAAATTCTTTGGTCGTGTTACTTTTTTACTATGTGTCCCAGTAGATGAAGGAATGGTTAGATTTCAGATGATACTATGCACAACGACTTTCCGTACCTTATGGCATCATCGCATCAAGCAGAGATCCACGATAACAGGTCTTCGACAGTAACCAATCCCTCTTCGTGCAAGGCGAATTCTAGGTGACGACGAGTATCCTCGTGAAATACAATTTGTCACAATCCAGGAATACATTTCAACGAGTTCTTATAGCTGACAGGTCTCGTACTTTTATCCAGGCAGCGTCCTCTCTACGAGGATGGCGTGCATTTTCAATAGCTGCTTCCCCCTGGTGCACAATGCGGCATCGCTCACGCGCCAGACAATATATCTTAGAATCCATTGATAAAGCGTACAATGCTCGTGTTCGAAAGCGTCTCTGTCGCTCCTTGCCGAATAGTTTCTGCTTTGAAACCTAAATGAATCGCCGCCGCAGATTCGCAAATTTGTAATCAAGAGAGTAACGAGTTTCAAGAGCAACAGAGTAGATTCGTTCGTGAGCTCGCTACTTTTCCAACGAAATGGTCTTCGAGATGACACAGACGTGAAATGGAAGTAGCTGAGGAAACGATGCACTCGCCCTTTTGTCCCGACGCTACGACTCCCGCTTGAATTTAGATGGTCGCAACATCATTACGTAAAGGTCCCCTGACAACGCGAAAAAAAGATGCTTCTTTGTCTATCCCTTGAAGGCAAAAATGCAGAGACCCGCTTGAAACTCGATGCTCGTCGCAGTAAGAAGCTTTAGAATGTAGAAAAGTAAAAAATAGTTTCAAGATTGCTCTCTCCCTGCAATTGTTAGTTGGTAATTGTTCTTTCTCCTTGTGAAGTTTGGCAAGATACATGCAGAGGTAGGTTTTTCTTGGCGTATTCCTCGGAACACGCATTCCGTGTAATCATAGCCTTTTACACAGATTCGTTACTCTACT
Organism: Bombus huntii; assembly: GCF_024542735.1. Lineage (NCBI taxonomy): Eukaryota > Metazoa > Arthropoda > Insecta > Hymenoptera > Apidae > Bombus > Bombus huntii. The sequence continues at coordinate 7,656,601 of NC_066238.1, read as the reverse complement.
CTACATCTACCGAATGAAGTTTTAAAACGAACAAATCACAACTAACTAATCCGAAACGAATTTTCAATTATACCAAGACTACCGTTAATAAAATCCTATATCGCACGACGCAATGTGTTCCATCAAGATTTATCGGGACCAACGCGTATAAAGAAAGGCCGCGAACAAAATGGGTGCACGTGCGCTAGACTAATCGATGTCTCGTCTGAAGTACCTGAAAAGTTTCTCTCTCTAGAAGCGAGTCGAAGAATCTTCGCATTCGTCTCTTTGCCCGACCGCTACTTGATGGACGTCCCGTTATAACGATGTCCCCTCGACGAGACCATCTGTCGACGGGCGAATTCGATTCTCGCGACAAGTGACGCAATTACAACGTCGCCGATGGTCTCGGTCAGACACTGCCTCTTCGCGATTGCGAAGGTTCACCGTGGTTTTAGGTAAAGCTAAGTACAGTGGCCGACCCTCTTCGACTGTAATTGGCCCTCGACGAGAGCACGGTCTCGCTGCTTCATTACGCAAATTGACTGACCGTGTAAGTGGCGCAACGGTCCAGAGTCGAAAACCACCACTTGCGCCTGGAACTTTGCAACCCCTTCCAAAGGTAACCTGTGCCAGGATCGACCCGTCGATGTATCGTTGACAGCTTCGAACCCTGTTCTAATAATGGCTCATCTAAATACGGCTGGTTATTCTATTTATCGGAGGATAAAGAGCAAATGTTTAACTCCCCGACGTAAAGTGACGAAGAATTCAGCACAAACGATTTAGAAAATGATTGTTTCGTTATCCTTAAGATTTTCAACGTTTACGACATTGAATATAAAAAATACATACTTTCAACTTTCTGTAGGATATATATGAGTCATTTAGAAGCAGAATTGCAAAATCGAATAAGCGATAACGTTGTCTGATAAAGTGTAAAAAGAGTGGAATTACTCTGTTCCCTCTTGAAAGACTAAATACTTGAAAATGTTTAAACAGTTTTCGTGGCGACTAGATAAACAGGATTTAGTATCAGCCAGATAAATACGTTCAAATGGGACTGTTCTCTTAGGACAGTTTTTATTGTAAGACGAGATCCCTTATCGAGCTCCCGAGGGACGACGACGGAGTTCGGTACACCGAGCAGAATATTTACAATGATATGCGCATGCATAGCATAAAATTGTTTATGTAATGGAGGAGTAAAAAGTATATTCGATGTCTTTGTTGTTGCTTCTTCTATATATATTTTAAATATAATACAATATTTTTCTTGATCAAACAGAATCTATATTTTCCATTAATATTTTCTCGAAATAAAGGAACTTTACTAACGAAAATTTTAGTAATCAGCAGGAAACAAACTTTCTTAAATCAATTGTATACGTTGCGATATAAACGAGAGACTTAGTTCGATTTTACAGAAACCACTCAAGGGATGGGGCTGTTAGAGGGTGGAGAAAGTGTGGCACACAGAGAGACAGGTATCTCAACTTTTCTCATATCGTTTCACGTTCGTTATTACGCGGCGAGTTGCCGCGAGGCGGATGAGTAAAATTAATGGCTCCCATTTGGAACTATTCCCACGGACTTCCGCCTTTTTTTCTCTCACTCTGCTTCGCTCCCTCTCCTCTCGTTACCGTTATCCCGCCGGGATTTATAATTAACGTTAACGTTCCTCCGGTCGGTCGCCAATCGCGAGGCGCCGACGCGAACTTTTATCAAATTATTCGAACACGATGCGCTTTTTCTGCGCGCCGCTTTAGCCGACCAAATGAGAACTAAATGATTTATCTCGCGACTCCGCGCCATGTCACCTTCCGATGTAACTTTTTAAACAGCTATCCTGAGCATAACAACTAGCACCTGCCATTTTAACATTCTACTAAGTTTTGTTTTAACTATCTTAATAAAAATATTTCTGAAAATGAAAACACACTGGCAATTTTCTGGTGTATGGTTCGATCATCGCGCAATCCTCTGATTGCTGATCCGCGCGAAACAAGACAATAACAACATTTTTCCCGATGGGCAAATTGCAATCAGCGTCGCGTAAAACTGTTTACAATTCATTATTGGTGTTCGTGTAATTTGGACTCGAGCTTTTTTAGGAAACTCGTGCATTCGAAAAAGGGGACGCGGAAACAGGTGGAGGTATCGGTGGAACGTCGGCATTTCCGACGAGGGTGAAACGCTGGCAGGGTTGGAACGGGGACGAGACACGTTTTTATTAATGCCTTTTCGTACACCCTCTAGAATCCCGGATGGAGACAAGTGATGCGGCTGCGAAGGAAAAAGTTAACGAACTCCTGGCGAACGCGTCGCGACGGAGCTTGCCTGATAAATAGCGCAAGATGATGGGGAAATGGCTGCAAGGACGTGAAACGCGCGACCGACAGGCGTTCGGCGAACGTCGATGATGTATGGGATAGATAACTTCGAAGGGTGACTAGGTAATTCGTTCGTAAGTCACAGGCTCCGATAAGAGTTATTTATCGATCTCTTCATGACGTTTTTTTTTTTTTGTTCCATAAAGGCTGAGCGGTAGAGGTCGACTAAGTTCGAGCACGAGATTTGATAGGTTGGAGAAGTGGACGAATTGGGAAATTTGCATTCGTGATAATCGCGGGGTAGTTTTGAGTTTGATAAAATGTTATACTAGTAAGGTGATTAACTGACACGTGAAAAGTCGAGTATAAAATTGGCATGCGTTTGAAATGCACTTTTTCCTAGCAGCAACAAAGCTTCCAGAAAAGATCTACGGGAAAATGAGTCATGGATACGTGCAAAAACGTGTGTTTAATATTTGAAACGTACAGATTTTTCTATTAAACCTTACTCACAGCTTAAAACTTGTACCACTTTCCCTTGTGAATTTCTCAAATAAGATATCCTGGACTAGATTATAATGAAAAATAAACTAAATAGCGAGGATCTACCTTTCCTGAATGACGAAGTAAACGTTTTGGAAGGTAACATTCATATAGCGACGATCTTAAAGGTCGCCTCGTTTCGAAGACGATATTCATAGTCTCCTGACCTGTTTCCAATGTGCGGCCAGGGACATTGGCTTTGGTCCATGTGCACAAAATAGTAACGAGGAATATATTCTGGTGTATTCATAAATTTCTCGATGTCTGGATACCGCTGGAGCGTTAAAGAGTTTCCACAAGGAAGAAACGACAAGCTATTGCACGCTGGTTGTCTAGGGTGGTTATACTACGGCTCGAGCACCACGCTCGGAGAACGTTATTATGATACATCGCCAGCGCGAATTCAGCTCTTGAGGTTTTTGCTTCTCGTCCGGACGGAAATTGCAGGGGATTTAGTTTTTCGTTGTGTTGCTGGTAAATTTAGATTTATCGCAGCTACACTGCGACGAACACGGTCGCGTCGAGCGTTTACGCTTGTTTACATGCCACCCTGTTCCCCTTTTTTCCGACTCTCTTCTCACTCCCTCCTATCTTGTTGCATCTTAATTACACCATTTCGACATAGAACATACGTCGATAGGTATGTGTCGGAAAAACTGACAATTTGATTTATCTTGTTCTCAAGTAGAAACAATTGACTGTTTCTAAAAGCGACATTGAAAATCTGATTGCATATCTGGTTCGCGTACTTTCGAAAAATTGAAGCATGATTCTATTGTAGTACTATAATGATATATTAATTTAATTTGTTTATTCTTGATCAGTACCAGTGCTGATTGATTATTTGTTCGCTACGAAGCTTATTAAATCGTAACTCCATGCAAGAAGCAGACGTATTCGCGAGGAAAGCCCCAGGCTAACCGACATAGCAGAGGGTGCGGATGGTGAGTTAATTAGGGATGACTGAAAATACAAAATGCATCCAGAATGTCAATTGCTTCGGAGGTAACGCGGTAAGGTGGTAAACCTGATCGATTGATTCGCCTGCCAGGAGTTCCTGTGGTACCTGTGGTACCAGCGGAGAGTGCCTTAATTAATCCTGGAGAAGGGAGATATAGTATCCTGCGGTATCCGGGTGGTCTTCGATAGATGAGATTTCTATTTCCGAGATGGTTCGCTACGCCGCAGGATGACATACTAAAACAGTGGCCGTGATCGTTGTTCACCGCAACCCCTGTACCAACGCGTTTTTCATCGAAAGTAACTCGTAATAACGCGAAATAATCGACGATGGAACACGAACGAGCGTAATATTCGGAGGATATTTGAACAACTACATCGAACTGGTAACCGCGAAATAAAAGGGATGAAGAAAGGGGAGAAAAGGAAACTCATGGCGCTCTCGTCATTGATTCGGCGAATCGATACCGAAAGCAATTAACATTCGATCAAAATCGAGGTGGATGGCGGCAAATTCCGCAGCCAGTAATTTATCACGTTCGTCAACCGTCTCTTTGCATTTAGCTGCCTCGATTTTAAATCACCTTTTCGCCTTGTCACACGGTCGAACGACGAAACAGCAGGGAAAAGGAGAACGGATCGACGCGAATATATTTTCAATTATACCCAGGCGTATCGGCACGAAGAAATTTCTCTGATGCCCACCACCACCCTCGCTATCATCCGCACCCATTTCGTCCGCTTTCTCTTATTCTGTACGCCTCGAAATCGACTCCCACGGATGCCTCGCTGCTAACGTATTTCCTCTCTCGTTTCCCTCGTTCCTATCCAGCCGGAGACGGAATCACCGGTCCCAGGGTACTTTTGACATTCAAATAACGCCGACTTAATATGCACGATGCCGCTCAGAGCCAATCGAATTGCGGAGTGCTCGTTTCCTCGAGTCAAGGTCTTTCCGTTAAGAATCCCAGCCTCTTGTCTGCTCGCCAAGCAAACCTTTCTTCTTCTTTCTTTTCTCCCTCCTCTTCCACCACTTTTTCCTCAGTTTCTTCTTCAATATCTCACTTCCTTCGTCTGTTTCTCCATGCCTCTCTTCATTCGATTTCTCCATCTTACAGTCAGATCTTCCTTACTCCAAGTATAGATTTACGTATTCCACTGTTAGATGTCGACGAGAGAGTACGCTTTAGTCGAAAGTCCCTTTCTAACGATGGGCCGTTACCTCCCCTCCGATCCGTCGGATGCTTATGAAGTTTGCATCACAATCGTTTTCCCACTTTAGCGCTGCGCAAATGAATTAGCATCGCGGATTACTTCTTCACTTTGGTGGAAAGTCGACGATTCCTGTGTTCGCACACGTCAAAAACCGGCTTGAGGTCGACACGATAAGTCAAAGGTAGATGAACCACGCTGTTATACAATCAAAATCGTCTGCGTGTTCTTACGTTTCCATTCCGGTTTACGGGACTTTCTTTTCGCCTATCACGCGTCCAATAATGGAACTGCCTCCTTCTCAAAGAGCTCTGCGATCCTCGTGACTCATAAACATGAACCGAAATGCTCGTCCGAGAGATTTATTATGGTAAAAAAAAAAGAAAAACTGTGCGACCTACTTAACCCAAACCAAGCAAGAATTAATATCGTGACAATGAGAATTCAACCGACGTTTTTGTAAGTAAATTATACATATGCTCCACACATCCTCTGATAAATATAATCCTACATAATTTTTACAATTTTAATTCATATTACGTATACGTGTAAATATTTGTCTACAATCCAACATTTTTACGATATTCCATGATTTTCATTTCATAATGCTCACGATTCCCGTTCTTTCCTCGAGACGAGTAACAGGAAAAAGGTGTTCATGCCGAAGCGCGAGTTGGAAAGCTCGGATATCGGCAGCAGGCGCCGCTGATTTGATCACGGCGAGAGGCAAGCTAGAAATTTGTTCGCTAGTCAACTGGAAGTGGTGCTGTACGACAACGACGGCACCGATGTCGTCGTTTTCTTCCTCTTCCTCGTCGATAGGGACTCCAGCGGCAAATCGTGCGACAAATCTGCCCTTTAATCTCGACCCTCCTGCATAAAGGGTTAAAAATGACTATCGTAACTCTGATGGCCAACCCTCTCGTCCCGGGACCCCTTTGCTCGAAACTCGTGCACGCACACACGCACACGTGACTGCCACGTTTCTCGTGCATGTGAATGAGTAATAAAGTGGGCCAGGACGATGCACGTGAAATTTCATTCTTTGTCCGTGCCACGCGCAGAGAAATTATCGTCGCGGCCGTTCGTAGGAATTATGATCGAGCGACGATTTGTATTTCCACAGTCAATTTCTGATCTGTAATGATCAGACCACTGACGAATGCGCGTTCTATAATCTTCGTAATGAGTTTGCTTAGGTTCGTGTTTCGTAGATATTTTAAAGACAAAGATTTTTTATCGCCAGAATTTTTCGTATGATCAGAGTGGTCAATTTTGATAACATAGGATTAATTAACAGATAAGATAAATGTATATTATTGCATATACTTTCTATCTTAATTTTATATTTTAATCGATATGTAGTTCTGGCGTAGAAACGATATTTTCAAAACAAAAAATTGATGGTGATTAAAATTCAAACCTTTTTGAACAAATTTTTCTTTTTTATCTTTTATAACGTTGCATGTATTTAAATGTTTGCGTCATTTTTCAGAATGGAACCGTATCTCGGGACTGATATCGAGTGCATTGTGTCCCGAATGAATTTCAGAACAAATTTGTACAACAGAAGCTGAATTTTGACAGACCGTTCAATTAGAACGCGAAAATTAATCAGCTGCGCAGGGCGTGCGTATCATAAGTACCGTTCTTGCAATCAACGGGAATTAAAAATTTGATCGATGGAAATTGAAAGTGGTACGAAATTTTCTCATGGAATCCGACATAGCCACCAAAAACGCTACTCGAACGTTACATCGACAAGTGCACTTTCATGCAACATTATCAGAGATCAAAGGCCAGATTAAAACGGATCGAATTGCTTTTACAATTTTTGTCCCTTTCTACAAAAATTTTACGTCATAAATTCTCTATTTTTATCAAGCTCATTGATGTTTGTTTTACATCTAAAAAATATAATGAAATAAATCATTGGAAAAAACTTTTTCATAAAATGATATATTTTAATGAAACTAAATTAAGATATCTTCAAAAATGGAGAGACTACGAATTCAATATAAATTGATCTATCCCGTGCAGTAATCCATCACCGATTTTGAATCAAATATAAAGATTCTTCAGAATCGCTAAATTTTTCAGCAAATACATCACGCGCGAATTTCAAATTTATCATCCGTGCATCACAAATCCATCCAAAACTCTAAATTACGAAGCGCGTTGAATTTTGTAACTTTCTCGTTGCCCGCTCTCAAACGCATACCCGAGCTTCACAAGTATTTGCAAACTTTTCAAACTGCCTATGTCAACTTGGTGTTACTTCCATTTCATGACGCTTCTCTTCTCTTCCCTAAGCAAATAGATATTAAAATACCTGGATGTACGTTTCCAGCATTCGAAGCATTCCAAAAAGACGAACTGCCGTCTAAAACGGAACGCATGAAAAATGTTGGACAACGATGAACGACGACTACTAGTGGCAGACGCCTGTAAAAGCGGCCAGGCCCGTTTTTATCGCGCTTGTCGTTTGCTCGCAAATTGGAGGCGTATCCTGACGGAAGGGATAGAAGAAGACAGAGAGGGTGGAGAAAAGTGTCGACACGGCAGCTAATTCCTTTATGAGATGCAATAATCGTTCGCAGCGTACCGCGCAGCGAGAAACAACGGCCCCGCGGAACGGCAGAAAGCGGAGGCGCGTTAATTAAATTAAAAAACATTGTAGCCGCGTTATATCCGCACGCTTGCTCGAGCACCGAGCGGATACAGAAGCGGAAAAAACAGACAGACGGACTGAGAAACCTGGGCACCTACGTACAAAAGAGAGTCGACAGAGATGCTTCCATAAAAGGCAGGAGAAAGAGACAGCGAGAGGGAGAGAGAGAGAGAGAGAGAGAGAGAGAGAGACAGGAACGACGATGAAGAGACGAGTGAAAAACGCGAGTAATACAAAAGACCGAGATACCTTTTCACAATTAATTCGACAAGGGGCGAATGGAAAGGACCAACCGTGCTAGGGAGACGAAGTGGCAGCGAGTCGTTGCAATATCCGTAATGGAAATTAATGAGATTATTGGAATCGCTACGATGGAAGGAGGGAAAAAAATGATCGCGCGCACCCTTCCTGTGAAAATAGCCGATCCTTAGAATGCTGCGAGATGAAACGTAGCGACGAGGATTATTGCTGCCTGGTGAGTTTCTTAATTTCCTTGAGAGGAATTAACGACGGAGCTTGCCGATTAGAAGAAGACTGATATTAATTAGATATCAGCTTGAGAGATTGGAAACATCAAACAGGGGGAGGTAAATGAAACGAAAATTGGTAAATTGTTACGTCTATCTCCGCCGAATTTATATCTCGTGCAAGGCTTAATGGATAGATCGAGGAGGGGATGATAAAACCGAACCTCTGAAACTCGAGTTTGCTTGCAACTGGGCAACCACGTTTCAGGGTTGTATCTTGAAAGCATAGCTTAGGGCTACTGTCCCGTATAAACTATGAATTTTAGAATAGCCGTGAGCTACAGCTACCCATAAATAAGTGTGTACGACTAACAGGAGATTGTTGTTACAGTACGAACAGTAATAACCGAAGTATCTGGCCGGTGCTTATTCGATCCGGATCCCGTTGCATCCACCTCGCCGTGATATCGATAAATTTCCACGTAAATCGAGCGGACGATTCGTACAAAAATTCGCAGTGGATGATGGCGACGCGATTCCACCACGGGCGTTCTGTTCCCGTAAATCGAAGGTGCCCATTAAATATTGACGTCGCAAATCACGCGAATTAACGGGCGGTCGCTGCGTAAATCGGCACAGCGACCGCGATTCGTGCGCCGCGCGACAAAACGCGGCTTCGATTTATCGCAGACTGGTTCAATAATGTCTCTCCTATTTACGTATCAAAGGGTTGGCCCTGGTGGCATCGCCAAGTTGCCGGAACTTTATGATGCAGTGGGACGCGTTTAATAACGACGCCCGGGCGCACAAAAGGCGGAGTCGATTAATGAAGTTTGCTCGCTCGAAGGAAGCCGGGCGTGTGCAACGGTACGATAGAAAGAGAGAAAGGATAATCGGGAACGTTACACGCATAAATTCGCGAATTTTCAACGGGGAAACACAACGGTAGGGTGAGATGGGTGGGGTGAAATGGGCGCAGGGTCAGTGGGAAAGGTGCAACGTATACGGCCCGGTGGACATAATACGCGACAATAAAGTTTATATTGCGCAAAACCGGGAATCCTGCATTACGACCTAGACAATCGTTTATTGGTCGGTGTGCATGGATATCGTGCATTAATAATGCTAATCGCGTGTATATGCCATCGACGCATTAATTAATGCCGCGGGACGATTGTGCTCCGTAAACAATGAAACTCGTACGTGATTGCGAGGCAACGTGCTATTGCACCCCCATTAATGATTACCTCATATAATTCTGTGCGATCGCAGGATCGATTATTTATTTTAGCGTTAGGCCGGAAGTCAGTAGCGGCAGCGGTAGTGGCAGCCACACTGGCTTCCACGCGCTGCGTTCTCGATGACCAACTCACAAAGCAGCGATATTTTCCTACACGTTCAAGGGAATTATTTTCGTTGGCGACCGTTTCAAGAACAGCCCGCCGATAAATTGAATCGGTCGCGTTGAAAATATTACCCTCGTCGTCCGGCGTATCACTTTATTTATTCACACGAGCCGCGCGATTTATCGCCAGCCTGCCGGGGAATCGACGAATTCGCTCGCGTTCGATTATATCGTGTGCAACCCAAACCTGTCGCGTTTTGAATATGCACTTCTGAAAAGCCGATATACGAGAGTGAATTTAATGGATGGTTTAGCTTCTCGCAATCATCGGAAATTTTTCACTGGAAAAATCCATCGTTAAAAGATGCAAAAATAAACGGTATCTATCTTAACCAAGCACGCAGACGTGAATGGATACAAATAGATTCTCCGACAAAATGTGTGGGATCGGTCTATCGACAACGCACAATGTTGCATTCTACTCTCGTTACTAACAAGTGTCTCTAACAACATGTAGTCGGATGTCGGACAGACTTCGTTGAATGTGTATTGAATGATGAACGTCAAGTGGTACCGACAAATCAGTTGCACGTTACATGGAACTCATATTATGCTCGATATCACTTTTCAGGAAGCATATTCGGTATTGTAACGATTAAATCGCAAAATAAAGGTATCACGAATCTGATCGATAAGCTTTCATTTCATTATTTTTTTTCTACGCTAATTTATCAATTACGAATTGCTCGATAACTTTCATATTGATTGTGTCGTTTCTCGATCGGTGAGGAAAAAATTTTCGACTCCCATTATACCATAGCAATTCTATAGTGTTCGTAGAGTAGGTTACGAAAGCGTTTGAACTGGGAACTCACCGGGCAAGCAAACGCAAACTAGTGGGCGATATAAAGTGCTTTCCAATGAGCCGCGTGCAACTCGATGTCGAAATCGATGAATACGAGCACATCTAGTCAAAGTAATTCGTGTTCGACGTTATCCAATGACGAATACGAGCCAGTCCGAGTACAACAAATCAAATTAGCTTGTTAGCCTAATGCCTTCGTGAATCCTTTCCGACAAAATACGACTATCGAAATTCGATTCGATCGAAACTGTTGTGATTTTTCGTTTATGTCGCCTATGGACGATTTTTGTATCATTTGTGAATATTTACAGTGGTCATGAAGCTCTTTTTACACTTTCCATTGGAAATTTTCGAAATGAGTAATATTATTACGAGAATAATAATATTAATAAACAAGCAACGAAGCGATATATGTAGCTACTCCTTGATTAAAATATTTTTCGAAAAATCACATTCATCGTTTGAATGTAGTGTTATTCAGAAACGATAGACAACTTAAACGCTCAGTGTACAAACACACTTGATGCGAATCTCGCTTGTTCGCCGAAATCTCGACGGAATTCAACGTCGTTAAGAGGGTATAACGTCGCAGCAAACGACTCTTTCCGGGTGGCCACATTCGACGGTAATTGAACGATTCAATTTCCACTGTCAGCCCACTGGCTCGCTACGCGCAGCTCGTTCAATCGAGGCAATCAACGAAACGACTCTTAAAGATTGCGAATTATTGGCAAGGAACACCGGCTGCCATTTCTTTCCTCTTCGTTCTTCGCTCCTCCCCTTGTCCGGTTGCCTGCTAATATTATTCATCCGTGAAAATTACTGCCGCTTTTCCAATCGGCGAACATCGAATCACGTAAAAATTTAACGTTTCCATGCGAAAATCGTCGCGCTTAATTGTTCTCGTAAAGAGTACAATAAGGAATGTACCGAAGTTAAAACGTAAAATACCCTTCTTCCTTCAACTTTAATATTAATAACTGGCTTTCCTTGCACAATTGAAGCAATATTATCAGTGAAATTGTGCAAGTTACAGACCACAAGTTATCGACGTTAATAAATTTCCTTACATAATTAAACATTATTTATTATAAGAAAAAAACTCGAGTGGCCTTCTTCAACAATTCTAAAAATTACTCTTTTGTGTCGTGACAGACAAGATTATAAACAATGACATGTTTCACGTAAGAACTTTGAATATCACTTAATTCTAAAATGAAACATTCGTTTTGCGCGTTTACGATTCCATTTTGTGTTCAGGAGTTTATCGTTCTCCGTATTTTCTAGAAATGCGTGAATATCGTCAAACGTGATGTCGACGATAAGTCGGGATGGTAAGTGATCCTGCGTTTATGCTACTCTCCATGCTACAGGGACATCGCATCGCTTCGGAGTATTGACGATAAAACGAAGGACCTTTCGAATTTCGATTATAGGCCAATAGCCTTGAATTTTATCTTCCAATCATGGATATTCGTGGAAAGGAGGACGAAACCTGTTGGTTGTGAAAGCGATCGGTATACGATATACGTTCTTAAGTTCGATCATCGTAGTAAGTCCATATAATAGAAAGGTTAGGTCAGACAAAATTTATTCATAGCCAGCCTCAGGATTATTCAATAAGATTTTTTCAATAACGGAAACGAATACAGTTGTTAGGAAAAGTATTTTCACGTACCCTTATTTTCCAATAAACCGTTTTCTCTTTTTAACCAGATTCTACAAATATAGTTCATTTTTACAGTACAAATTTTTGTAGTCGCGTTACGAAATTTAACATACATGGACTTAATCAATTATTATAATAAACACGACGGTATGCAAATAACTTTTGCAGCTGCTGCATAAGAACGATAAACAGCCATTTCTACATCCACTGCACCCTTTGCATGAATTCTCTAGAACACAATATCCTACCACGTGTTGCACGCACTAGAGCATGACCTAACCCTAATATTCCTTCGCCTAAAAAAATACTACCCAGGCATCGAGCTTCGTTTCAAACTGCCGATAACGACATTTCCTCCACGCGATATAACTCTAACAAATAACGGTTGTCGAGCACGCGCCATTCCACTAGGATTTATCGAAGAACAAATCCTTCGAGGGGGTTGGTCATAGTGAAAAAAGAAAAAAGAAGAAGAGAGGAAGAACGGTTGGGTCGTGAGGAGAACGGTCAACGCGACAGGAAGCAGGAGGAAACGAATAAATATCGTCTGGGCAAACGGGCCGTGAAATTCCGCCGGTATTCTCGAGCGATAAGCGCGGTGAGGGTGAGAGAGTAAGAAAGGGTGCGTTCGAGGTCCGCTTATCCCCGAGCCACCTTTAAATTTTGGTGCTGTCTTATCACTATAGGCGCACGCATCGCGTCCAACCGCCATTTGTCATCCTCTAAGCGGCGAGAGTTATGCGAGAAAACACGGGTCGCGCGTCGCTTCACGCAGTTGTCGTAGCACCAAGCCGAACCGAGACGCGCATCACGTAAATAAGACTTTGCGTAAATGCGGGCATCGCGACGCGTACAAGCTGGTCTGATCCTCATGCAAACATAAGGAGACGTGCAGTTTTTCGCGTACAGCAAAATGTATAGGGTGTGGAAAAATTACGATATGGTAGCGTTACTCGAATTACTTAAGCTTCTACATTTTAAAATTCAAGAATAATTAAACTTGTTGCGTATTATGGGACACCGTTAATTTTCATACATATAGAATCGCGCTGTGATAATCGTGACACATAATTTTTATACACCTCGTACTAGAAACGCACGAACAACCGTGCGTCCACTAGATTTGCTCTGGCGTATGCTCAAGTGGTCTTACCCTCCAAGAACTTTACGACGGGAATAAATCGTGGCGAAGCAGCGGGGATTAATTTTCAGCTGGCCGTGAGAGACTGCTAATCTGTGCACGATGTGATGCATCGTAATAAAAATTTTAGTCGAGCATCGGAACCCGTCGACAAGGGACTGGTTCCCGTAGGAAATTTGGTACGCCGAACAGCTGATGCCAGAATATCCCGAAGAACGTGCTTTCGCGCGAATACTAGCTTTATTTCCGAGATGTTATAAGGGAGGTTCTGAAGAATCGATAAGAAGTAGTGTTCTCCTCTTTCGTCTGTGTTGTGTTCCTCAAGGAGCGTACCCACTTATGGTAATGTTTGAGGACAATAAAAGCAGAATATGAAATGTGATTTTCTTTTTCTGTTCGATCCGATAGCTGCAGCTTTTCAGAAAATGTTCGTTGCCTTTTCATTCATAATTTCGATAAGTGTTATAAAAATTGTTTAATGAATGTGAAGATATATATCTATTCGAATCTCTTTGTAGAAATGAATGAATTAATTCTTTTCCTTCTTCTAAGAAAATGTGAATTTATTACCTAATCTAATATAATCATCGATTTCTAGATTTTGCATTAAATTAAACGGCTGTGATCAACTACATCTTTCCTCCTATAAGCAAGCAAAAATTGTCCGTACGTGAAATCACTCGAGCTCGATTTTCGCATTGGAACAGAACTTCAATCTATCCCGAGAGAATCTTTCACAGAAACCATATTTACCACGTCGCGTCGTTGCAGTGGCAGACGATCATCAAATATTTCCCATTGCACGTTTCGTGCTCGTCACGCGACAGCTACAAGTGTTTCCCATTCCTCCTGTCTCGAAATTAATATACTCGCGAAACTGGCGAAGAACGCGTGCTTAATATACCTCGTACGTGACGTTATTCTTTTCTGACTGCACCATGGGCATCGTTACTCTGGTCTGAAAACTTTTTGGTCCGGTCGTTCGTGAGATTAAGTCACAGCGATGGAACAAGGGGACGAACGTTCCTGGCTAACGATGGTCATGAGCACGTTTTCCAAATTAACTCACGCTCCGCGTACAATTAACCGAATCCCCGTTTCTCTCTGCCTGCCCCCCACCACCATTCTCGTTCAGTGTTACGCGGCTGAGCTAATTTCGCGGCTAATGAACGCCGCGAACGCACGCCACGAATTGAAATCTCTAATCGCGCTGGTTTAGATTCGCGTGACTCGCGATCCGGCGTTTAACGCCTCCACGTTGCAACCACCGGCTGCCACCTGGTCTCCATTGACGAATGAATGATCGCGTATCATTACCGAGCGGCTAACCTCAATTTCAATCAGAATGTTTGACGTTCTTTTAATGGATGATGATCAAGTTACGCCTTGTTTCAGTCGAAAGTCGTTTAATAGATGGTGAATTCTTGCAACTAAGAAAAAAAATTTGAAATTTTCTACACTTATAGCATACCTTATCGATCACAATCGATATTGCATTGCGTGCCACTACCAAATTCCACTATCACTATTTTCCAAATTTGATTTTCCATATAATTTACATTTGTACATTATATTTTCTTAATATTTCATGTTCCCAAAAACGGAATTACAATTAATACAATATTTGAAATTAAATTTCATTGAAATCATGGACAATCACATCTGAAACCGTAGTTAGTAAAGTGAACGAGCTGATAACGAGCCAACTTCTCTAAAGAAGGGTGATAACCCGTCATTCTAAGCAGTCACTTTCATAAAGTAAGTCGAGCTTCTACTCCATAAAATTCACGTCCAAAGGCCTTTTAGTGTGCGGACTGCTTTTGTGGCTGCGAGTTGAAACCGAGAGACTAAGGGGAACTGATAGGAGGGTAGCAAAGAAACCTGACTAAGAAAAGTGGAAAAACGAGAACGAAAGAGAAGAGAAAAGATGCCGATGGAGGATCCGCAAACACTTTACGCAGAGGGTCAGTCCTATGGGCTTTCGCGAACGACCAACAATCCTCCGTAGTCGATTGATTATTTAAGTTCCTTCTCACCTTATACAGATTGTCTCACCGACGCCAGAATTTCTGAAAATCTCTCTGACTTACAAGAGAAACTATATTTAAGTGAAAAATTGAATATGATAAAATACATTAGTAGAATATGTTTCAATTTAATATCATAACTATAAATTAAGTTTAGAACCAGAGTTTGTAACCCAATTCAGTTATAATATATGAAAACTTGTTTCAGAAACTCTAACCCAATGTTACCTCGGCTTCCGTTTCCTCCGTCGCCTTTCTCTTAACTTCCTCTTGGTCCGTAATCTTTTCTTGTTACCTGCAACTTCTCGTATATTTGTAAATTCACCTCGACACCGCCCTCCAGAATAACCGAAGGACTCTTGAAAATCGAAGAGGACCGCGAGGGCTCGTTTGTACGAAGTTGTGGTTATTGCAACTTCACTTCCAACGAATTGCAACCCTACTTGCTCCGTTTAAGACTCGATAATGCTTCGAAAGTTGCGCGATTAGAATGTTTAATGCTTCCGTGGACGGTAGCCATTTGAGACTTTGGAGTTCCGAAGAAAATACTCATCGACGGTCTGGATGGCTTAATTGGGAAAGCACTCGCCCGGTAAACAAAAGATCCGGGTTCAGCAACCGGATCGGCCGAATATTTTTCTCCCTACATTTCGAAAATTCAATCGCGCTGCTATGAATTAAAGACTATCCTCCTCGCAGCGTGTGGAAATCACCGGATGTGTTGTACAAATACAAGTTACAGTAATTTGCATAAAAGCTTGGTAATCGACGCAAACAACATGCATTTATGAAAATACCTACAGAAATACGATTTTATGTCGTTTGATAGCATATCGCGCAGTACATGTTTTATTAATGAACAAGATTTATAATTAAGAAGCGATTAATCTAGTGATATCAAGATGGCGGAATGATTAACGAGGACCATTTTAATGGTGTTGAATAAGAAGGGTGTTATGTCTCGCGAGTTGCGTCAAGAACCATTAGCATAAAAGATGAGATGGAACTTTTCTTGTGATTCATTGCCCAGTGATATAACACAAAATTTACATATACCTACAAATCTTCAGATATTTATAAAAATATTCGACGCTATTGCATCTCAAAAATCCGACGTAGTATCCTCGAAACCCTAAATTATCCAAACTGACTCTCGCAGCCAACATCTCGGTGCCCCAGTTTCATCGAACAAGGGGCAAAAATCACCGCAACTTTTCCATTTTCCTTGCCCAATCTCTCGTTTCCGATCTAGTTGCCGGACCTGGATACTGCGGTCGAGAAACGATTAACTACGGGAACGAATCTGGTTCCGTTCGACAAATCCGAATAGTCCCCGAATGGCATCTCGATTCGTGGTCTCGATTATACATATAGGCCACACACCTTCTAGACTCGATGGATAGATTCGCCACATATTGGTCGGCTCGCGAGCAACGAGAATCGGCGGTCGTGGCAAGGAGACAAAGGGGAATGACAGAGGGGAACACAGGATAGCAAAGGGTGAAAGACAGACGGATAGAGAAATAGGGAGAGAGATAGGATGGAGACGACGTTGGACGCATACATCCGCCTCAAATTGATTGGAATTGTTCCTCTGGCTGATATCTCGTTCCTGCTAGTTCGTGGCAGATTCAGATAGACGTAGGCTGCACCTTGCACCAGACGAGAGGGACAACTGGCTGGATTGCGTTGGGTTAGGTTGGCCTAACCTAAGCTACACGCGTCAGACTCCGTGTTTGCGAATAGACAAAGAGACTGCCAGAGAAAGCGAGAAGGAGCTGCGAGAAGAGCCAGCTACGGCGGAGCTTCTTGCCTGGAATTAATTTCGAAGCTTCCAGAAGGAATGCCACTTACCCTCTTGCCGTTTATCGTATCGCTCGACGCATTAGTTTAAAGGCAGGTTTAAGCAACCAGTGAAAGAGTTAGAGTTCTGTTACGCCACGTTTGTAACGCGGTCAGAGAAAATTCCTATTTTTAAAGAACAGACTTTAGCTTTCTACGAGTACTTCCAAAATGTCCGTTTCCTGTCGTTCAACGACCAACCAACCCCGAGGTTCATCGAGAAAAGGGGTTGGCCTCGTTCGTTGCCACTTTTTACGTATTCCGACCACGCGCGTCGGATTTAACGCAAACGTTCGCGGATATCGTTATGAAAAAGATAGACGGTCGGCACACGAGCAAGTTGGATCGCAGTTTTCCAAGCAATCGCGTCGAAGACTAGAGAAAGGAAAGGCGATGTAAATTATACTGCAGTAAGGCATGTAAGGGGTACGAGATAAGTTTTATTGCCGCGATGCTGATACTGGAAAAATGAGAATTTCGAACGGTTAGCAGAGCGAGCGTGATTAACATTCGGATTTCGGAAGACGTGTGGTGTGTACTAGAAGAATACTTTGATGCTTGATACGTGGAAATGATGTGTATGGTAATTGGAATTGAATAAAATATTCCGATAGCAATGTGCCATTTCGTTGACCTTTTTTCGACTGAAGATTGCAGGGACACATGTGCTAAGTGGAATTCGAGAAGTCAATAGTTTTAATGTAAATATTTTTCAAAAGAACTTTTTGGCAACATGTTATTGATCGCCAAGTTATTGGATATTAAAACTTTGCGTAATAAAAAAATGTAATGTGCCATGTTTGTCTTCTGTGATCTTTAAATATTAAACATATAAATTTGCTCAATATAAGATCTTTCATTTAGGCAATAAATATTCAATGAACAGGTTTTTATAAGGTTAACCAGTCTAAATAAAAAATAATGAATTCAAGCTGCGAAACCAGTTGGAGAAAATACCGCGTAAACATGTTGACAGCTAGCAGAACAGCCACTTAGTTTCGCGATGGTTGCCCGGAACGATCGAAATTCAACGAGCATCGTCGTGAACGCTTCTAGATTCGATACAGAATCGCTATATTTTAGTGTAGTAACCTGAATTCCACAAAACGCAAAGTGGTTTTGCATTCCGGTCGATTCGTTGACACTAAACTCTTGTTAAAGATCGAAACAATAAATTCAAGAGAACGACGCGTACATAGCTGGAACATTATTCATAAGCATTCGTCTATCATTGCCTTCGTTCAAAACATGTGACTATCTACTAAGCAGCTATCAGAAATCTCGACGTTCTGTGATTTCACGACGATCGTTTGTCCCTTAAACTCCCCCGGAGAAGTTTAATTCGTTAGATTCAGCCATCCTCGATCAATTTCGAGAGATTGTGATTCATGTAGCCGATTAATAACTTTTTAATCGACATCGTATTGCTTATAAATATTTATGACTTCCACCGAATGAAATATTCATGAGCCAAGCGAGTTCTGGAATAGCGCTAATTAATTATCACACACAAGTCAAATTAAGAAAAGTTTGAGAACCTGAATAGGTGCACAATGACAGGGAACTTATGGCTGATTTAAAGACAAAAAATATCAATAATAAGGGCTTAGGAGGAAATGCTACAGCTAGCATTATTTATCGAACTATTATTAAAAATTTGAAAATGTGTGTGTCAGGAAAAACTACAAACAAGTAATACCATGAAGTAATATCTAAGTTTACGCAGAATATCTAAATCTATTTTTATAAAATCTAAAGAATTCTAACTCTGTAATAAATATTTCGTAAAAACATGATTGTCTACCATTATGAAATGGCTAATACACATTAACCTGAGGCTTTTCAACAGTACCGTACACGAAGCTTTATCACAGAAATTCAGACAAATCACACCGACATAACGCTTTCAAACTCCTTTCTCAGCAATAACAATCGCGAGACTGAGAGTTGGGTGATGTACGAATTCCGGATACCGTTGAGATCGAACAACGAATACAATTCGCGTGGCTTACACATCGGTCGACCGTAATAAAGCATTATTTATAGCCGGTCGGTTCGGCCGCAACTATAAAAACTTCCGCATAAAGTTGTAGTTTACAGTCTGCTAAATGTAGCGCCGTGAAATGGCGGTACCGCGCCTAACGTTTTATGGGATGCAGGGGCCATGCAACCCGCGAAACAACCTGCCCGAGATTAGGAGAAAGATTGCTAGCAGCGAGGCGCCGCACCACTCAATACGACCAGCACTTTTGGTTGGCGTTTTACGACACGTCGTGATATACAGAAAGGGCACGATCCACTGGAAACTCCAGTATGCAATCCTCGTCGATGATGGTCGATTGTTAGAACCGATGAGCGTATCCATTGGTATGTTCGACGACATGGCTCGAATTGTTGGTATATAAAGGAACGCGACGATTATTCGTTCGATTCGGACCGGATTGTCTAGCGGATCGTGATTTGTGATTGTGACGCTTAATGATCGTTATATCACACACATAAATTACGTATTTCCAAAGCAACACAATTGAAAGTTTTCCAAGAAAAGCGAGAAATTGTTTGGAATACCGCAGAACGATTAGTTGCTCAATATGGAGTGTTTCGAAGATGAGAATTTTATAATTTAATCATAATGGAGCAAGTTAACCGAAACGAAACTCATTTTACACCCAATTGACGCCACTCGGAGGAATCGTTGACAGACTATTTTCAGAACGTCTTCATCGAAATTCTTGACTGACATGTTTAATAATGCTAACGCGTTCGTATTATATCCACGCTTCCTCATTAACAAACATACTTGACGTCCCTCGCATTCCATTCGCATCGAATCGACGAACATCGAAATGCTTTCAAATCACTGACGCCGCGTCATCGTGCATCGACCGTCGCGCTGCTAATGTGCGGCTCTCTCGATTTATAAAGCGTGATAATGCAGAGCTCCATCTTCTATCACTGCGGATAATAATTACAGCAACATTGGAGTAAAGTTTTGCGGTCCTCTAGGGAGATCGGCCTTACGTTATATTCGATAGTTTGACGTCAAACATTTGACTATGCTATAGATCACGATCGAAAAGATGTCCTTTTTCGTCCTATCTTCTTTCATTATGAATCTTTCGTTCAAATGTTGTACTTTTACCGAGAAAAGCAAATAATATTTATTTTGAAAAACTTTATATTTGAAACGTCGTATAAGTCGATTAAATGTTAAGAAAAATATTTCTAGTTTGATTAACATCGATGAGCAAGGTAGATGATAACATTTCGAAAAAATACCGTCAATTCGAAGTGATAATACCCAAGTTCTTCTTGAAGCAATTTCAATTTTTCAGCAACTTATCACTCGAGGTAGCTTAAGTCCGAGCTTTTCACGCGACAAAAATTCCGACCCATAGATGCATCACTAAGACGGTTTTATCTACGCATTTATTTGACAAACGACAAAAGTACGTTCCTGATGGACAGGAGTTTCATCGCGAACCATTTTCAATGGAAGTAAGAACTCCTCCTGGCAGTTGTAGAAATAGTTTTCCCCTGGAACGAAACAACCCGAATACAATTTGCGCTTATACATATTGCGATTAAACAATGGAGTTGCTCGTTAACAATAAGTGACACTACGAATTTTCAACGAATCTGTTCAAACTACTCGCTATAATTAAGTTTGGGAGCTCTGTTGTCGATTCGTCGACAGTAGACTAATTTGCGAGACAAAGAGAGTACCGTTCCAACTGGTAAAAAAGCTCGCCCTGTTTTCCTATCGGAGTCGTTCGAATCCGTTCGATGGTGTCATTACCAAATTACCAAACACACCTGCTAAACAAGCGTTGACCAAAAGTATTGGCGAACCTAGCTCGGCTCGTTTAATAGAATTTCCGTTTTCAAAGAGCGTTAATTAAGCCAACGCGCGTCGCGATAATTAAACGCATCGTGTACGGAAAAAAGCAATAAACGACGAACGGACGAATCCGTGTCCGCGAATCAATAGGGAGAGAGAGAGAGAGAGAGATTCTACGTTCCTCATTTACCATCGTTAATCGGAATATTAAAAATCCATCTATCCACTGTCTCTACGAATCTCACACCTCTCTACGCGTATACGTTCGATTAATCGCATTTCCAAGCATATTGTTATCGCACGTTAGTCGGCCTCGATCGACATGCTATACGCCGTTTCTTCGTTTCAAAGGGAAACGAGCCGGACATACCATTCGTCGTTCGAACAAACGAACGATCCCAGAGCTACGTTGGAAATACGCGTGAGCGATGGCACCGACCATTTCATAGGACATGCCGTGGGTAATCCCCATTGCGAAACGATCTCGGCCACGAGCCGAGGAACGATCTTTTTATTTCTCGGTCGGTTTTACGGCGAGTTCCAGTTCCGCGTTTATCTCCGCCCCTCTACGTTCTTCGTTTCAGTCCCTTCCTCGAAACTGCAGGTCTTTCGCCTCCGTTCTTTGCAGCTTCCTGCAAGGCGACGGGATTTATAACGGCGTCTTCGAGTTCTTCGCCTCGCCTCTATCCCCAGTTTTTATCGGTGGCCGCGAGATATCGTCGATGACGCGGGATCGTCGCGGCGCGTAACGATGGGAATTAAAGTCCGTATCCGTGAATATCAGATCGTCGGTAATGAGACCCGTGGAATTTCAACATTGCTGCGCGATTAACGTTGTTGCACGCTGCGAGGAGGATGAGCCGTGGCGAAGAACCTCGAGAGCCGGCAATTGTTGAAATTCACCTTCGCGCGTGATAGCGCGGCTGTAATTCGTGAATCGTACAGTAATGGGGGAGAAGATTTTTAACATAGTACTGGGACGACGATGGTGCGTTGCGAAGTACTTGACGCGATAGCTTTCGTTCTTTGTACTTTCATAGAGTAAACTGGAATTATTTGAGTTGCTTAAATTTCAATATCTTAAAATCCGATCTTGAATTTTGCATAGAGTAGAAAATGGTAAAATACAAGATGTTATTACAATGGTTCGGTTCAATCTAGTGTAAAAAATTCTATACTTTTGTATATCGATTTCACATTGCCGTAGTTAATGGAAATCAGTTATGTACGATGTGGTAGTTGTAAAACAATTTGGAAACGAGAATAACGAAGAATGGATTCGAAGTCTATCTTTCTACGGTTTATTGCAACTGACTCGAATGAGCACCGTTCCAACGAAGGTTTGATAAATTTCTGCCGGATGATTAATTGGGATCCGCGTGGAAATTAGCGAAACGTTTGCCTTTTCCTTTTCAATGAAATCGTACAACAACTTATAAGACGACATTAGCAAGCTGAACGGAGGAAATGGCTGATGCAGCGTCGTAAACCAAGTATCGTTACCGTTATGTCGTATTATAGGGGACCCGATCGCTCCACAGTTATAAATTGTAAAATTAATTAGAACACGCCACGAACAGTTTCTTGACACAAAATAATGCGGCGCTAATGACTTTGCATTAATTAAGCCGCCATGTATACCAGGAAATACTTTCTTGTACCAGTATGTATGCGTATACTAGCTGTGTTAAATGGGTAATCCTGTACATCGGGTTTTGCAATTTTAACAACGTCATCGAATTCGTCCTCTCGATGTAACATTAGCAAGATGCAAAATTACATTATTATTTAACGTAGCAAGTTCTTTACATCCCTCGATATCTAAAACCTACCATACACTTAAAAAATAAATTACAGAATTTTAGACTTTCACAACCCGGGATTATATACTATTGTTACGGTTTAAGTTTACGGATTGTAAATCATGCTTGATAAGAATAATAACATGACGTTTCAACATTGTTGATCGATATTTACGCTGGCTTCTTTGCAGCTCAAACGACATACTGATAATTAAATTATCATAATATAGCAGCATCAAATTTAAAGCGATAGGGTCGGTGTTGCGAGCATTACCAAGATTAGGCGGCTCGGTTGTGGCGAGTGGCCGAGAGGAACACAGACAGAGCCGGGCAGCACACGATATAATATGTAAGGGCCATTGACAACTGGCCCCTCTATCGAGCCGGTGTATCAGTGAATGAATAGGGCCTATTATGAAACGATGGAAGGTCGCATTGACCGCATGTATCCCGTTTCTGCGTTCGACTGACCGGCCAGCATCACGGCGCAAAGTGATAGGCCGAATGACGAGGGGACGAGTGACCATCCCGAGACGGGAGAAGCCTGTGAAACGGATAGGCCTCGGACAGAACCGCGGCAGGGCCAAGGCAAACACAACGGCAGTGCTACGTGAACACTAGGGCGCATGCACCGCGCCACGAAAACCACTTTCCAATCGGTTTCCAGGATGTAATTACGAGCACGTTGCGGGCATGGTGGTGAAATTTGACAGGTAGTAAATATACGGACTTGATCCCTGATGGTAATAGCGCCGAGAGGAGCATCGACTCGCCTGATTGAATTCTCCGTTGTCCGCTGCCACCCTCGCCATCGCTCTCGGTGCTCACCGCACCCGCCATCGTCCCTCCGCAGGCCAAGCATCGACCATAACCACCATCGTTCTTCGGGGAAAAAACAGCGCCGCCTGGATATGAAATCCTATCTAGGACGGAATGAAGCGACATCCAATGAAAATCCAGCTTCGGTGCTTTTTCGAAGAGGAAGCAAAAAAATCCCCCGGCGCTCTCAGCCTACAACCAATTGTAACCATAGATGACAGGGGTGACGCGGACGGATACACGAGCTAATAAAGTTGCGACGTAGGTTTGGTTTAGATATATGGTTTGGTATACGTGAACGAGCCTGTGCGCGTGTTCGTTATGGCAGGATCCAATAAGGAGACCCCAAATTAAGCATGAAGTAGTTGGACTGATGCAGTTATAACATATTTAGATCTGAATGGCTCTATAGGCAAGAATATCAAGTATTCATCGCCATAAAGCCACCGCAAATTTTTGGAGAATGTAAAGACAAGATGATCCGTGTGGAGCAGAGGTGTTGTAGGACGCCAATATTGTCGCGCGATACGAATACAGGTCCTGTTCTTGTTTTCCTTCCCCAGCTCTTCCTTCGCTCTGTTCTATGTAGTCGTCGGCGATGATCAGTCGAGGGTGAGACGGAGGAAAGTTGTCACGGTCCACGAGCGAAATACAAATATGTTTGGTGGGCCAGGATGGGGATCGAGGAACGTCGTTAGAGAACTTCCGTCAGGAAATGGGCTTCGAATTGCCAGTAAACAATTGAACGTTTAGTCGTCGCCCGTGGAAACGTTCCTTTGTATGCGACAGTCGTATATCTCGAGCGGCGAACGCTTGGGAGACGAAGTTCGGAAAGTCGTGGTCGAAGAAGCGAAATGAATGGTAAACGGAGAACGACAGCAGAGGAAAATTGAAAAAGAGAAGTGTAGCGAGGGGCAAATAATTCGATAGCGGAATATGTGTTAATGGCCAAAGCGAGGACAGAACAGCGGCGATAAATTTACTATGAAAACCGAATATCGACGATGGAAGCCGAACAAATTGACCGTTCAAGCGCATCAAAGCTATCCGAAAGTTCGGTTAACTTTTTTAATCCAACGTTATATCGACATTTCTCCCCCCAATGATTTTGCAACTTGGACTGACTCGTTACACGTCGAGATCTATCGGCATGGATATTCGATATGAAACAATAACCAAAGCGTGTTTTATGCTGTGGAAAAAAGAGTCAAACAGCGGCGAAAACGAACGAAATTCAATTAAACGACAATGAAAGATGCAGTTTACCGGCAATATACCCCGGCCACTCCGTCGAAAATCACCACCCTCTTACGGAACATTTTCCGAAACCCCATAGAGACACTTGGCCGCGGGACCGTTTGATGCCAGATGCTACCGTGGATATTGGATAAAAGTTCCTCGGTTCGCGGAGAAAATAATTTCACGAGGCCGGCCAGGACTGCTGCTGCCTCTTGCAGCCTCTCATCCCCCAGCTTCCTACTGGCCTAGGAACGCCTTTTCCTCCCCGGTGCTACGCCGAGAAAGAAACTTACCATCGCCTCCTTTTGGATTTTCTCGACTTGTCGTGTTTCTCTGTAGACAAAACGGGCGACGACGCCACCTGGCATTTAACATATATGGAAAAGTCCCGTTCCCTAACTGCGCAAGGACGAAACTTCGCAGTCCTTTCTCGTCCCGACCGATTAAGAGGCGCAAAGGTATTCGCGCCAAACGGTACCAAGTTTTCCCTTATCGGAATAAAGAACGTTGCCTAATATCAAAGGACGATCTATAGACAATAGAAATGCTCGACAATCGTCAGAGTTCAGAATGAACTCTTGCGATGAAACTTTGCTCTTCTTTACAAAATACCCACATTTATCGATCGTACATTTTAAATTTGAAACAAAATCGAAATGTAGCCAAAGAGATCGATTGGCTTTTCACTTAGCAGAAAGTTGATCAGCTTCCCGTAATTTCCGTTGTCATCAAAAATGTCGAAAGCCACAAAACCATCGTTTCGATTACAAATGAAACTTCATTGAATTCGATCGGCCACAATTATCAGGGAGTAATATTCCATCGGGTTATCCGCAGTCAACTATCTGCCATCAAACTTTCATGACAAACGGACGACTCTTGAGTACGCAACTACGTTCAACTCTCTATCGCTAATCGATACAGTTAACCGTTTTACTCGATGACATAGAAATTCGGATTCCCGATTGTCTTCGTACAACGTCGACAGACACGATATACATATAGCAATAAGATATAGAGAAAGAGAGGTACAAATACATTCAAACCCGTGTCAGAAGTGTGATTATTAACTTAACGTTAGGCACGTACCACGTTAGCTACTTCTATCGACACAGTTACACCATTACTATTCGCAGTGGGAGATGATTTTGTCTCACCCCGCCACTTCGAACTACCAACCTCGCACCAACATCGAAGTTACGCGTGCCCGGCGCCGTATTCACTGTGTAAATACGACGTTAGGATCCTACGTTATGACTTTCGAGTTCAGAAAATTAAGCGGAGAATCGAGGCTGTACGAAACTAGTTCTGGAACCGCGGTTTTCGGGAGTGGCTGATGTTGCGGATATTAAGAGCTGATCAAACGGTGCCTCGGTTCCGGATACCTTTTCGAGTTCCTGTTGTACCCGACCTAAGAACACGGACGAAATGTGATTTTATTGTTACGCTTCGCCCCGAACTTCTAGAGCACCCTTCTATGGTTGTAATTGTGGTTTAACTCGCGAACGTTTCGGTGAATGGAATAGAAGGGGTTGGAGGGTGGACTTTGAGCGAACCCAGAACCCTCTATTCAGCACGGTAGGATAAATTTAATATCGATGGAGAATTATGGGCAAATTATAAGAGCCTAATGGTACAGACAACTGAATAGACTTGAAATTATGGTCTCGAACAACGAGATCCGCGCGTTGCCACGCGACAATCGTCTCGATAGAGGCGACGGCTAATCGAATCTCCGTGGAACTAGTAGAGTACGACTCGAAGAGCAACCTCCCCTCTCTGCTCTATTTGAAACTCTACTCCGCTATTTGCTCAATACAGTCGTCCTCTCATTGATAAGCCGACAGGCGAGCCGTTCAGCGGATGAAAGGGCAATAAGGACGGGAATATAGATAGTGTAGGGTAGGATCGGAATGAAACAGCGTTATATGACCTCTGCTTAGCGCGAAATCGTCCAGGCGTAAAACACAAGGGATGGGTGTTGTAGATGCGGAAGCTTGTCAGGCTTCTCATTGAATCGCTGCTACCTTGCGTAACTTCTTCTCCTTCGGAGACGTTTAATTAGTTTCGTCAATATTAAAAGCGAAAGAGGGGAGGGGGGAAGGAATAAATCAATGGGTGTCAGTGTCGTAATAGTACCAGCTGACGTCGAAGACCTGATCTCTTCCGATCAGACGATTCTCGAAGGACTTTCTTGTTCTTTGTCTATTTATTTAATTGTTTCTCTTTTTAGTTTAATTGGCTCACTGTCTCCTTCTTTGCTTTTGTACTCGTCCAATTACCCATTCATTCGTCTGTACAGATATTTCCAGAGTTACCTGCTCTTTCATCTGACTGTTAATTGGTCTCTCTAGTGAGCCGAACTCAATAAGTATGATAGCTGTTAGAGCTACCATCTCTGTTTATAACGATCATTCTCCTATCGGTAATAGCAATTTCTGCTAATTGAAGAATTAATATAGATTGTAATTTTTCTTCTCGTAATCGAGCAACATTTTAATTCTATATAATTAGAAAACAGAGCGACGATATCAAAGATAATCATGTGATCGGATAAAGCAAGAAATAGCTTATCTCTGTTTTCAGTGTTGCGTAACGTACGATGAAACAAACAATGAATCATGCGGAAACACTGAAAGATCATTGCCTTGAACGAGCTCGTAAAACGCTTGACGAAAATAAACGGGTAGAGAAAGCGGCTATTCGATGCAGACAGCGCGTCTACCGGCGTGTCTGACCACTAAATTCGTAACTACTGACGCGCATACGATACAACATGTCTGACCGATTTTCGCTGTCTCCACTAGCTGCTACCGGATCGGTGTCGCGAATAGGTTGATGGTGGCGTAACAACCGTTCGAATTAGGCCATTGTAACGAGGTCCATCCGGGGAATTAATTAATACACGAGTCATCGATGACGCGACTGTCCGATTATTGGCCGACGCGCGGTCCTCCATTATTCGACGCGCGATCAACTCGCCGGAGAACTCGCGTTGCGGCGTCGTTAACGATGTTGAGCGATTCGATAAATGTTTGCCCGCACTCGGGACGCTCTATAGACGTCCACGTTTGAAAGGACTCCTGAAATTGCGGTAAATTACCGACCACCTAGCTTCACGATTGTCCCGCTCGGATTTGTTTGAAGTTTGGTTTGATACGTGCTGGGAATCGGTTGATAGATTTCCGAAGCTTATTGTACGTTAGCCGCGACGTATTCTAGTGCGCGGCTCGAGGATCCAAAATTAATGGTAACGTTACAAAAATTCGTAGACGATGTCGGTTTATAATGACGCTTTCCAATGGATAAACAGCAGAAATAGCGAATATCGTGCTATTTGGATAATTTCCAGATTCTAAATTAGATATTCGTGTAATTGTATCGACCAAGAATCAACTAAAAATTCAGTTTCGATTAAGAGAAATTGATGAAACGAATTATATTCGCTTTTGTATAAAAACTGTCCGTGATTTTTTCGAAGTTTATCGCTGAAGAGACCAGAGGGTACCATAAATTAGAGAATAGGATGAAAAGAAACCGCGAAAAAATAATAGTAAGCAAGAGAACTGAAAGATAATCACGTGTGTATACACGTATAATGCTTAGATAGAACGAGGTGTTCATTAATCAAACACAGATAAAGGATGACTTGGTCGGCGATCAAACTGTAAATCCGGCGGCGAACAATAACAAAAGAATTTAATTTCATCGTCCGTGACAAAAGGAAGCGACTGCCGACGTTATTTACCCACCGTCGGAAATGCGCAGTAAGTAGCGATACATTATCCTTAAATGCGGCGAATTTGTTCCTTCATAGCCTGAAATCTATTTCACCGTGGTGTCGCGACGATTCCCCTGGCAAACGTACAATCCTGATAACGTCCTCTTAAATTATGTTAAATTTCTCACTTTATAGACTCGCGATCCTAGTTGTTTCTTCCTTTTTAGTAAAATTTATAGAGAGATAATTTCCTTTTCCTCTTGTAAAATCATAGAAAGGCCAGAAAATCTAAGTCACAATTTCTTATCTTGTTCAAAAGAGATTTTGAAAAAAACGATAGCCTAAGCAATACAATTGTTTCTCTACGGCTGTTACACATCTTAAAATGATAAATTCATACGCATACCGCGCAGACAGTAATTCTTTTTCGTTTTCGCGAAGAGAAGCGTGTTGACACGAGGCAAGATCGACCCGGTTACCTGTAACACGCAAATTTCAACAACTCCGACGGAAATTGAATAATAGCGAGCCGACGACACAATTACAGTGAAACCATCGCGATGATTTCAATATCATAAATGGGACCGGTTTCGTGTCGGCTGGGACAAATTTTTCCGCGCGACGGCTGCCACTTTCGAAATTGACTCGCTTTTTTCTCCGACCTCTTCTGAACAGGATATTAGAAGTTCGACCTCGTTACATTTCACGCTGACACCGAGAGCTCGATCGACCACACTCTACCCTCCATTTCGTCGAGCTTTTTGCTTTTCTTCTCTCCTCCCTCCTCTTCTTTTCTTTTTTTTTTTTTTTTTTGTCTCTCGCACTACTTACTGATAGGTATGTTTTGAGAGAAAACGTTGTGACAACGGCTTATTTCGATCGTCACCAACTGCGTGAATCAAGAACGCCTCGAGTGAAATTGAAAGGATTCGAAGGTGGTCGATGTAATGCGTGAGAGTTTCATTTAGAGATTCCGTAAGTAGATGACTCGAGCAAGAAATATTACGAAAAAGAATTCGAAACGTAGTTAAATTGTTCAGGACTGATCCATAGAGTAATTTAATACTCGAAAGCTTGACGATTCTACAATGGGTGAAAGCCGATTCTTCGATCGTTCAAAGATTCTACGCTTCTACTTCAAACGGCTCTTTACAATCGCAGGCGTCTCGCCCATGGAAATTAGCAGATTCGTTGGAACCGGTCGCGCCTCTTTTTTTTTTTTTTTTTTTTTGTCGCAGACTGCCAGACGGAAACATTTTTCTTCCTTTCGGATCATCGACAGACACGAATGCTGGAGACATGCCGTTGTCGATGGCAGATCCTTTTTCTTCCGAGTGCTCGGCGCGATTTTCAAGAGGGAATCGGTTTCATCGGATGCAGATTTAATGCCGTGCACGACGGAAAACTGATAGGTACCCATTGAATATCGGGCTTATATCGGTGGACGCCGATACTTTATACGGCGTTATTGAAATATCGTCGCGAGGAGAATTATTGCTACTCGCGTGCCGTATCTACCCCTCTGCCATTCGCCCTTCATCCCCGTCCGCCTCGCTTCATCTCTTCGCGTTCCAGTCGTTCGTTCTTTCTCTCTCGCTAATACCGAGCGTTCTGCGAATTCTTGGCGGGCATGAATACGTATAATGCCCGCAAAAAGGGGAGAGCAGTAAATTGTACGTGTCGTTACATTCGAGTTTCTGCTCGAGGGAGGAGGATTTGTTGCTGGCGCCTGGTGTGTTCCATCTCTCCCTTAACCTCTCTTTTCCTCCTTTCTTCATTTCCCTTCTCTCTTTTTTTTTAATGTTTTAATGAGGCACATACACGGGTGAGAGGTTCCAGAAATTATACACGTAAATCATGGAACGAGGGGTTTAAAACACGGAAACGGATGATTTCGAATAAACTTCACGCGATAACACGCCTTTTGCTTCCCGTCCACTTTGTTATACGCACGCATACATACATATATCCGTTTATTCGACTCGTTTGATGTTATTTTTGTCTCCTTTTTCTCCGTTTATACGATTAAAATGAATGGGATCTCGCTGCATGCAGTGCGATAATAATAGAAATAAATCTGTTTTTTCTTCTGTTATTTTTCTTTTTTTTTTTTTTATTTTCCGATTCACTCGAAGCATGACTGATTGCTCGTTGTCAGTGGATGGATCTCAATGGGATTCATTATTTTCAGAAAACTTCGGTTCTCGCGTCGTTCGTACGGTAGACTGGTTAAATCGGATATCCGATGAAAATCAGCAAACCAATTTACTCGGTATGCCCGAACGATCTTTCGGCTGATCAATCTGTTTCGGACACTCGAATTAGCCGTTTGCATGAATTAATTCACGCGCGCGTGAAGAGCTCCCTTCGTTTCATGGGCGCTCCACCGCCTCCACGTGTGACAAGTCCCATTTTAAATATTCTTACGAAGCAACGAAAATTAAACACGAAATTAATCATTTTATAAAATGAAACCATTTATCCATTAACGTTAAAGCTATCGGCGTTTAATGTATATCTAGGTGTATCATATTTTCAGAATTATAATTAAAACAGGTAATTAAAAGTGTTTTTATCCCGATAAAAGCCAACGTTGATGTTTGTCAAAACCATCTCTATACTTTTAGTAATTAGAAAAACGAAAAATCTGAAATACGTCATTTTAAATTAAGACATTAAAAATTGTCCCATGACAAATCCTGTACTCGCGTGATTAGCCTTTTGTCAAAAGTTGCACGCGCTTTTGATTCCAGCCTGAACGTGATTCGGCGTATTTTCCACGCGACAAAGATTAATTAAATCGTCGAGGCTGATCCATGACATTGTCGTCGAGCTATAATCCAACGACTCGCTGCACGATAACAAGACACTGGCGAAATCCGCTTTGGAGAAAGCGGAACCAAGAAAATTAATGCGGACGGAGCGGTTCGAAACGGACGACGCATCGTTAGCGTGTCGCGGGGCGTTCAGTTATTCATAAAGTCGTTACTGGCCGGTCCGAAACAGTGCAACTTTCGAAACACATCCTCCCCTGGTAGCTCGTTCTATTATTATCTTATATATTATACTTCGCATATTTTATCATCATCTGGCGTGTGTACGTCGAAAATTTGCATATTCGGCCACGGTAACGCTTGTTTCACTCGCTTTTATCAAGGTTCGCTCTTTTCGCGCCATACTGGAAAATGAATCTCGTCTGATCCGAGCGCGACACGCGCCGACTTAATGTTATTACGTCGCCGCGGTGTCGTTTAATCGCGTGTGAACTGCAGGTGGAAAGTGCCTCCTAAATGAAAGATTGTTCCCTGGAATTTTATCGCTAAAATCGCTGTTCGGGAAAAATGAAACAGCCTCTAGTTTTTTAAAGAGCATTTTTTGAATACTGCAATACGAGATAGCCGTAGATCAGGATAGCAATTGTTTTCATTTGTTTCTATCTTCGAAGGAATTAATATTCGAATGATAGTTGATTGAATTCTTCTGATATTTATATTTCGAAACTTATGCCAAACGCATTACATTGTGCTAAATATACCTATAATAATGTCAGATCAATAATTACTTTGTATTGCAATATGTTAAAGAACAAATTTTAGAAATATGTTTAAAAAACTGAGACAAAATCTGGATTTTTTTATCTTTCTAATAAAATACCTTGAATAACCAAATAAAATAGAGTGAATCTGTACTTGAGTGTAAATACAGAGCAATAGCATTTTCCCAGGGTGATAGGGATTCGTTTGACAGCATTGTTCTACGTGACACTCCATGAAACGTTCTTCTAATTTCAATGTTTATCATTGTTTATTTCGACGGAAGCTTTGTCGACTTCGGACCGTTAATTAGCAACTCGAATCTCAAGTCTCTAAAGCGGAGTTTAGGTATAAATTCGGAAGTGGTATTATCTCGTAACAAAGGCACGTGCTCGGCATTGGAGCTTCCCGAGACAGCTACCTAGGAACAGTCGCAACTGCTATTCGTTCACTTGTTCGCGTGCATTCAATAAGCCAAAAGAATACTGCATCCCACAAAGAAACTATAATGCGTACAATCGATCGCAGAAAAACTCTGTTTTCTTTATAACTAAATAAATATTCCTTAAAATTTGCTATGAATCATTAAACTATACCATTCATATATTAAAATAAAAATGTTACTTTGATGACTAATTTTTCCATTAATTCATTCGAGAAACGAAACAACCTACTAAAGACAAACGTTGGTCCTAATATTAAAATTTCAATTACAGTGAATTAACTTTTTAACTGTACGTTACGTACAAGATACAAGACGCTTCTTTTATTAAAATTTCATAGATGGTACAAAAACATAGTACACAGAAGCGTGAATAGATGCTTCGAGAAGAACGAGTTACTAGAATAATATCGATTGCGTAGATTGATTCATTTCGTTATACGCTCATATCCTTCGCTCTCG
The DNA here is from genome assembly GCF_024542735.1 of Bombus huntii. NCBI lineage: Eukaryota > Metazoa > Arthropoda > Insecta > Hymenoptera > Apidae > Bombus > Bombus huntii. The sequence goes on along the minus strand of NC_066238.1, from coordinate 7,623,688 downwards.
TTGGATCCGTAGCTAGTTAGAGGCCTGTACCAGTCTGATTGCAGACAAGCACGTTGCATTCTAATGGGCAATACCTTCTTATCCTGCAACATACACAAAGCAAAGATCCGTTGGGCACGTCCATTTTTCCTCTTCCGTTTTATCTTGTTTCGTCTTTCGTAGCTAATTGTCTTATTAGGAAAAATTGAGACGATTGTCTGCTTTGCACGAAACAACGGTCTAACCACGAGTTAATCTTGCCTCTTTCATTTCTCCAGTTGTGTTCATAAAAATATAAATTTGGATAAACATCTACAATTCGGAGATCACTTATGATTACAATCATTTAAGAATAGAATCCGGAAGGCGATAAAATTTCGGCTTGTTATCTTCAATTTAATATCATCGTACGAAAGATAAGAATCGTCGTAATTCGTGGTGGAATAACAAAATTTCAGTAAGCTCTACATTGTCGAAGAACAAATCACTGGAACAGAACACTAGGCGACATCGGTGACGAAAGCTCTAGAGACAGAATATCAAGATAGCCTATAGTAATTTAAATACCGTTTTCAAATAAGAGGTCACCAAAAACCAGGACAAAATGGTTCCCTCCGTTTGGTATATATGACGTATGGTGGTTAATGGAAGCTCACAGGGTGGCGGTTGTGGAAAAACGAGGGAAAGGGAAAAGAGAGCAGCGAAGGGGTGAATAGAACGGAGATGGACGGTGGGACGATGAAGGGACGAAAGAGAAGACTCGATTACACGTCACCGGCAGCCCAGAGCCTATTTGGTCGCAATCGGTTTTTCATTACCGAAAGCTTCATCGGCTTTATACCGAATTGTACATTCGGCAAGCCCTCGTGAAACTCATCAAGATCGTACGTCCTTTTGGAACAGCGTTTCGTGACTTTCTAGCTGGTGCTGAACAAGTAGCTATTGTTTAGCTAACTCTGATAGAACTCGAATTCGAGACGCATCGAAATTCTTGGTACAATTGCTAACTCAATGGTTGTTTGAAAAAAAATATGTAAACGGAATTTTCAGAGTCTGTATCTCTTCCTTTCTCTTTTTGCGTATTGTATCGTTTGAGGAAGATTTAAAAAATATTTGATCGAGGGAAGAAATTTTAGGAAAGATGTACATATGTAAATGGAGTATTGAAGAGTATCTGGAATTCGATAATTTAAAAAATATTTGCAGCCTTTATTGTTACAATTTTCTATATTATATGGTCCACTTATATTAGGTAAATGAACAAATCCGAAATATAAATAGTAACGTGGATGGAAATCATAAGTAAATAAATTTCAATCTAAAATAAATAAATTGAAAGTACATCTTAGTAATTCATAAAGTGGTTTCGTTTCAACATTTGAACGAATATTATTTTAACCAAAAACAATGCGCATGCTGCCATCTACTCTCGATAGAATGAGTCATTGCGAATTAACTATTCAAGAAAACTAATACAGATGGCGATGACATCATCTCAATGTTTGCAAGCGTAGTACGTCTCCTATAACTCCTGTATTTAGTCAATGGTTTGACTTAGGAATACTCAACTGATTTATTATTTGTTTTTCGTGTCCCGCATAATACAAAAATAAATTGATCGTGTAAAAAATTATTTTAATATCTAACGATATAAATACTTCATATTTTATACAAAAAGAAGTTATTAATATATGTTTTACAATAACAAGTAACAAACTGATAAAAAAATCTTCGAAGTATCATGTCCAGAGAATTACTAAAACACTAATGTAAGTGACAGATAAAAATTTGAAACAATAGATATAAAAATATGTCGTCTTGGACTGAAAATGTTGCAATAAAGCAACCTATTAGGCGCTTGGAGATCCAAATTAATAACTTCAATGTGGCCATACCACATCATGTTAACTTATTAAAACGGCATAAAAGTAACATTGAAAAAGTAAGTATTAAATTAGGTTATCTTCTAAGTTTTCACGTAAGTTCACATAAATTCTTGTTGTTACAGTATCGAACACAACATGAGTGGGAAAAGATGAATAGAGAACACATAAATGTAGCTAGGATTATAAAACAGCTTAAAGAATTACTATATCAAATGGATACTTTAAGAGCTCATGTTCTCGATTCTGACATTAATCAGTTTGATAAATTAACTGGCAATGCCCGTACAAGTATCATGAATGCAATCAGAGAATATATGGGTGAAATAAAATTATATTTATATATCACTCACATCATCTGAGGTCACGGTTTGAAGACAATTTATATGTATTCGTAGAACTACAGCTGAATTTGCCCATGTCACAACCAGAGTCACCCAAAGAAGAAGATCAACCCAAAAGTCATCCACTTGACGACACATATATCCAACTCCAGAAAGAACAGCAGGAGCTGCAGCATCAGGAGGCATGTCTGCATACTTGGAACACCTTGCAAGAAGATATACATCAACTTCATCAATTATTTCTTGACTTTAACAAAATTGTTGATGTAAATTTTTTAGTTTATTCAGACTTATCTTTTTGGCTATATTATGATTTTCTACTTATATAATTAGGATCAAAAGGAGCTAGTAAATGCAGTAGAAGACAACATAGAAGTAACAAATGTGAATGTAACAGAGGGTGAGAAATTCCTTCAAAAAGCTGCTAGGTACAAAGTTACTATGTACCCTTTAGCAGGAGCTGTAATTGGAACTTGTATTGGTGGACCGGTTGGTTTACTAGCTGGATTAAAAGTCGGTGGTCTAACTGCATTAGGTTGTGGTATTTTAGGTAAGTTCCACTACCATTAAACACTCCTACAATCTGAATTCATGATATTTACATTATATATTATATATTCAGGATTTACTGGAGCATCCATAATAAAGAAAAAGGAGATAGAAATGCAAAAATCGAGATCAACGGAGGGGCACAGTTTAACTGAGCAAAAATCTGTGCAGAAATCAATATCTTTACCTGAGAACTTACAAGAAACTAAGAAGGAGTTGTGACATATGCCAAAATGTGATATTAGCGATAAGAGTAAAAGAAAAAATGCCTGCAGTGTCGTTTAGCCTCAAAACACTGATATTAATAATTCAATACGTTTTTAAAGATTTAGGGATTCTTTGTATTTATTCTGTATATAAAACAGGAATATTTTACAAATTATTATTATTATTAGGGATATTATGACTAGATATTTCTATAAAAATAACTTGTGATTTATGATAAATTTTTTTAACTGCAACACGTGACAAACCTATTAAGTTATGTGTTCAAGAAAAACATTGTAGATTAATTACGAAATTTTTTGCCGGGACCAAATTCTATTATTAAAATTACTAAGATCCTTAACAAAAATTTCTTTGATTTGCGAAAAGTAAATTTTTTTATACAATTGTATGAAACATCAGCACACATATATATATACACGTTATATATTGCATATGCTATATGCTATATATATATTGCATATAGCATATAGATTATTCTCAATAATGATATTAACCAAACAAATGCGATTAGATAGGGTTATGTTATTGCAAATATTACGTCGAAAACGTACATATATAGAAACAATTAAATACTTTTTCACTGAAATGTACTTACAATGATATAAAACTTGTGTGTTATGTTGAGCAGGATCGACGTAATGGAGCACTCGCGACGCGCCTTTTATATGCTTCTTACATGTATCGTGGTGTTTACTCAATTACAAGGTATCGAGCCAACACGAAAACCGAAAGCCTATTGTTGCTTGTAAACAGTGTCTGCAAATAAACTAATATCACGAACGAATACCGAAACCGAACTTGCAATGAAAGTTTGACTTCGTGACTGCGCATAACGAAACGTCTCGATTTACTGCGCATCGATCGTTCGAACTACCATTGACTAAGTTCTGTGATAATACACTCGAAACATATTACAGAAGTATAGAATTCTATTACTTCATTTGCAAAATGACCTATTCTATACTATGTTTGTAATTTCATAGGAAAATTTAGTTTCAATTCAAACTAGTATTATACTAAATCGATAATGTCACATGCAACACGAAAATGGTATGGGGGCAGGTGGCGACCGAAACATGGGACAAGAAAAAGCATTGAATGTCACATCATCTACTCTGTACCTCATCCATAATGATGCAATATTTTTTTCTTGTCCCAAGTTTTGAGGGTCACCTGATCTGCTTACCACTTTCGTGTCACATGTGACGTTATCGATAGCAGTGATAGACTATGCGCATAAAACGAATCTCCAACTTGCTATAATTTATTGTTATAAAGCATGTTCGATATTAACGTTTATATCATTATTTTTTAAAAATAATTTTTATTCTTTAACTGTAAAAAATTCAAAAGATTTTCCACGTAAAAGTTGTTTGATTTTATAGATAAAACATAAGAAATATTTTTCAAGGAAAAAAAGTAAAAACTCCTTGAGATAAAGGAGGAATCTTTAAAAAGTTAATAGCTTATAAAAACACATCCTAGTCTTAATTGTAAATTGTTTATTATGATATACATATGTATGTGCGGTGATATTGAATAGAACGTTTCAGATTGTGCAGATTCTGTCTGAAGTTCCTTTTAAAAAATGATGTAGCTACTGATTTGGATCAAATAAATCACCGGCAGCTAAACACTATCGTATTGTGTAAAATTATAGATATCAGTATACTTATTTACAGAACCAACTATACTTTATAAAAATTAATTTCTGACGGGTTTTGCACAATTTGTACCTTTCTATTGGAGATCAATATTTCAATAAAAAGCTACACATTCGCATCCCTTAATAAATAATTTACATTAAAAGTACAACGTATTTTTATGAACTACTAGTTTAAGTTAAAACCTGGAGTTTTTCTTTCTTTTTCTTCTCCTCAAGATATTCTTATATTTTTTTCAAGTCAACACGGTTCGACGATCATCCATTTTAATTTTCCCATTATTTATGCATATCACCGAAAAATGAAAAGGAGCCCAATTAAATTCATAATGGGGTCCTTTTTTTACAGTTTAATCGAAACTTTAATATCAATTTAATTTTTCAACTGATACCATTACATATCTTTTTAATTAACAACTTGTTACACATTTCAAGATGCAAAAATACATATACACATATACATACATATATATATATATATAGAATAAAAGAATATACACATATACATATATATATATATGTGTGTGTGTAAATTACAATTTGTGGATATGTTTTTATCTATAAAATATCTATGGCAACTCGAGTTCAGATACAATTAAAAACAATACAGATAAAGACTTAAAATCCATATCAGTAAGATTTTGATCTTTGAATTTTAATTTTGAGTATTTATCTGTTGAGGAACCAACGAATCTCAATTTCTTGCCGAGACATATTGTATCTTCACGAATTTTACTGTTATCGTTAAATAAATTAAACCTTCACGGTAAACAACGCATTCACTGTGACTAAATTAATTCCAAACCAATGCTTTTATTCTATAGGACGAGAAATAGAACAAAATAGTTTACTATTCACATTGTTACAAGTAGCATTCATACATTTAACACTGCTGCGTCCAATATTGTTTGTGCCGCATCTGTGAAAATAATTTATCCAGTATGAATGCTTCACTGCGCAATGTTAGATAACATTAGAACATTAGATATTAAAATATTAAATATAAGAACATTAGAATATTAAAAACTTTATTAATAATCGTGAAAATGTGCAGAAATTCTGGACTAGTGACATAGAGCTGAGCGAAGTCTACAATGTCTTTTACAATGTAAGCGCAAAAAGATAAGCAGTAATTGCTCGTTGCAACAAAAAGTACTATTACTCAAAACTAATGTCTTATAACAATTACTATCCAATTCCATTTTCTCTACATTTTCTTTTTTTCTCACATCTAAAATATTCAGTTGTACAAATTTCCAACGAGCATGTTGGTGATGTAGAATTATGAATTTCATAATCGGGATCAATATCTATATCGATATTATTATCATCAGTACCCTCTTCATTGAAAAATAGAGCTTCAGATGATAATGACGGCGAGACTTGTTCACGATGCGTTATCAAATCAGTGATCGAATAAAACTGTTAAAATTTTCAATTAGCTATGCCATAATAGTAATTTTTTGACTATTACCTTCTTCTAAAATAACAGTTATAAAATGAAGTGTATTCGCTGAAACTTTTATTCCACAAATTTTTGCCTAAATAGGAGAATTTTATTTTTGTAGAAGTAGAAAGGAGTTTCCGTTAAAGGGTGTTTTGGGAACTGACAATAAGATATTGGAATGCATTGTATTTTGATTTCAAAAAGAAGGCCAGATGCGGGTTCAGTTTTGTTGGCGCTTGAATTCGATACAGAATCCATTAATAAACAAAACAGTACAAAATTATGCATAAACATACACACAATCATTTCTTGTCAAATAACGGTTTAAAGAAAAGACCACAGCTACTACAAATTCACTAAACATGCTGCAAAAAGAGTAACTACTAAAATGGACTTCAAATTTGATAATAACTAATTTATTTAATTGAAAAGATATTTTAACACTAACAAATACGAAAAAGAGTATCTAGAAGTATTTCAGCATGTATATGTAAAAAATTTTTTAAGAAATGGTAGTGGGAAGGGGTAACTCGAAAATCATGAATTTTTCAAAAAATATTTTTGCGTAGTTTAATAGACACAATGAAACGAAGCAGCTTTTCTTTAACCTTTTTTTAGGTACCTTTCATCGTTCTTGTATATTTCACAAAAAGAAAAAGATTTTGGATCTTTTCAAGGGATGGTTACACCAAATCATGGCATGAAAAAATAGGGCTGTATTGCGGATAAGATAATTCACTTGTACCCAAAGAATTTTCTTAATTTTCGGGTTATATAATTGTCTTTATTGTCACGAACAGATCAGATTTTCTAATTTTTAGCAGATTGTTTAGATACATCTTCACTTATTTATAGTTTGCTTGTTGATAAAAAATTTACATTAATAGAATTTTTGTAACGTCGAAAAGAATTATGGGTTACAAAATGTAATACTCTGCAAAGTTGCTTACGTATAATTTCAAAGACTGGTATATCAGTTGCATACTATCGGCATAAAAATCACAGTTCCAAGCAAGTATAATGGAAATAAAACTTGTTAATATTGCCGATATTACTATTTTAGATCGGTACTATTTTAATTTCAATTAAGTACACTAAAACATAAAACTAAACGATATTTCCCACAAAATAGCCAGCATAAACAAGTGGAAAGTGTCCTTTCTGTGTACATATCATATATTTTCATGTTGCTAACAATAGGTGAAAACAATAAAGATAATAAAAATAGTGAAAAATTGTTCACTATATTTCTTTATTTCACAAGTATTCAAAGAGTAATTATAGATAGTAAATAAGATTAAAGATCGATTCCACACGGTGAAGATCTCAATGTAGGCTGAAAATAAAAGTCATACGATGTTTGTTCTGGAAGTTTCACTGGTCTGTTAATTTTTCAGTGATAATCAAACACAACAAGCATTAATCTCTGCAAGTGCTGAGACACAGGTGCACGAATGATGAAATCTTATCTTTCATCCAGGTGCCCGATATCTTCTTCCATTTACTTGAATGCGTTTCAGTATATATAAAGGAGTCTAACTGGTAGAAAACACATCAAGTACAACAGTCTTCCCACAAAGTGGTCAAGGTGAGTTTATGGATTGCTCTAAAATACACTTTTATAATATATCAACCATTTTTTTTACAAAACCTATTAATGATCTATTGTTTAAATGACTTTCTCAGTAAGTTAATTTTATACTTATTGGCATCCGAGCGCTTTTAATTTCAAGTACTGCAAATAGACAAATACAATTTCGTCATTTGATAAATTCTACCGAAATTCATCAAATATGTGCAAACAGAAACATTTTAACACGATCAACACTAATCCGATCTCTTTAAACACGTTAACATTTTATCCTCATTTTTACAATTGAAAATACATCTACTTTCAGTGTTTTCGCTTACCAATCAATAAAGCTTATCATTGAACTATCGTCCGTTTTACAGATGAAGCTCCTACTGGTACTGTTCACAACGCTCGTTGCGTTCGCAACAGCGAATTCTCATTACCAATCACCAAATTCGAGATTCCACTACGTTGCCATGTTACAAGCGAAAAACTTCGCCTCTGACGAACTATCCAGAGACATTCACGATTTCCTGAACCTGGTCGACGAGAACAAAATAATGAACATCGTTATGTCCTACCTGGAAGACGACGAAGTGCAGAGAGCAATCGAATACATGTACAGCGAAGCATTCCACGATTTGGTCCGCAAGGTCGAAGCTATGCCAGAATATCAGAATTTGGTGAGGTACATGGAAGACTCTGGCTTGGACATGAAAAAGGTGATCAGCAAAATCCACAAATTGTTCGGTATGGAAGACTACGTACCACCCATGGAATTCTCATCGATGAATACATTATCAAACCTTGGTGGATTGAAAGCTCTGTTCAACGCTGTAGAGGCTGCCCTCCCTTTGGACAAATTCACGGCCATGTACAATGAAAAGATGCACACCTCCCCTGCTTTCCAGAACTTCATGCAAAGGCTGCACTCCAATGAATTTCAGAGAATCGTCACCATGGTTTACCAATCACCAACCTTTCTAGACATGAGACAGAAGGTCATCAACGACGGAGTAGACCTTGTACCAATCAGGGATTTCATCGAAAAGGTGCTTGGCATTCATCTTCCCAGAGTCGACTCCCGCGCCATGTTACGAGCAGAAATCTTTGCCTCTGACGAACTATCCAGAGACATTCACGACTTCCTGAACCTGGTCGACGAGAACAAAATAATGAACATCGTTATGTCCTACCTGGAAGACGACGAAGTGCAGAGAGCAATCGAATACATGTACAGCGAAGCATTCCACGATTTGGTCCGCAAGGTCGAAGCTATGCCAGAATATCAAAATTTGGTGAGGTACATGGAAGACTCTGGCTTGGACATGAAAAAGGTGATCAGCAAAATCCACAAATTGTTCGGTATGGAAGACTACGTACCACCCATGGAATTCTCATCGATGAATACATTATCAAACCTTGGTGGATTGAAAGCACTGTTCAACGCTGTAGAGGCTGCCCTCCCTTTGGACAAATTCACGGCCATGTACAATGAAAAGATGCACACCTCCCCTGCTTTCCAGAACTTCATGCAAAGGCTGCACTCCAATGAATTTCAGAGAATCGTCACCATGGTTTACCAATCACCAACTTTCCTGGACATGAGACAGAAGGTCATCAACGACGGAGTGGACCTTGCCCCTATCAGGGATTTCATCGAAAAGGTGCTTGGCATTCATCTTCCCAGAGTCGACTCCCGCGCCATGTTACGAGCAGAAATCTTTGCCTCTGACGAACTATCCAGAGACATTCACGACTTCCTGAACCTGGTCGACGAGAACAAAATAATGAACATCGTTATGTCCTACCTGGAAGACGACGAAGTGCAGAGAGCAATCGAATACATGTACAGCGAAGCATTCCACGATTTGGTCCGCAAGGTCGAAGCTATGCCAGAATATCAAAATTTGGTGAGGTACATGGAAGACTCTGGCTTGGACATGAAAAAGGTGATCAGCAAAATCCACAAATTGTTCGGTATGGAAGACTACGTACCACCCATGGAATTCTCATCGATGAATACATTATCAAACCTTGGTGGATTGAAAGCACTGTTCAACGCTGTAGAGGCTGCCCTCCCTTTGGACAAATTCACGGCCATGTACAATGAAAAGATGCACACCTCCCCTGCTTTCCAGAACTTCATGCAAAGGCTGCACTCCAATGAATTTCAGAGAATCGTCACCATGGTTTACCAATCACCAACTTTCCTGGACATGAGACAGAAGGTCATCAACGACGGAGTGGACCTTGCCCCTATCAGGGATTTCATCGAAAAGGTGCTTGGCATTCATCTTCCCAGAGTCGACTCCCGCGCCATGTTACGAGCAGAAATCTTTGCCTCTGACGAACTATCCAGAGACATTCACGACTTCCTGAACCTGGTCGACGAGAACAAAATAATGAACATCGTTATGTCCTACCTGGAAGACGACGAAGTGCAGAGAGCAATCGAATACATGTACAGCGAAGCATTCCACGATTTGGTCCGCAAGGTCGAAGCTATGCCAGAATATCAAAATTTGGTGAGGTACATGGAAGACTCTGGCTTGGACATGAAAAAGGTGATCAGCAAAATCCACAAATTGTTCGGTATGGAAGACTACGTACCACCCATGGAATTCTCATCGATGAATACATTATCAAACCTTGGTGGATTGAAAGCTCTGTTCAACGCTGTAGAGGCTGCCCTCCCTTTGGACAAATTCACGGCCATGTACAATGAAAAGATGCACACCTCCCCTGCTTTCCAGAACTTCATGCAAAGGCTGCACTCCAATGAATTTCAGAGAATCGTCACCATGGTTTACCAATCACCAACTTTCCTGGACATGAGACAGAAGGTCATCAACGACGGAGTAGACCTTGCCCCTATCAGGGATTTCATCGAAAAGGTGCTTGGCATTCATCTTCCCAGAGTCGACTCCCGTGCCATGTTATGAGCGAAGTTCTTTTACATTTGCATTTGTAACTCGGTTTTGTGACTAATTTAGAAATGTAACAAATTGTAGTAATTTAGTTTGTATTAAATTTTGCAAGCTTACTTTATGTGATATATTGATTTCCCTTCAAAAAGGTAAAAATGCATCAACTTATCTATACTGCACATGTTGTATGTACTGCATACACTGTACATATAAATTTAGTTTGAACATATTTCAAAGAATTCCCTTAATCTTTGCAAAAGCGAAGGTAGTTTAGACTTTGTATCTGGTAGAGTACACTGGGTTGCATTATTTTATTTTCTCTCCTTGTTCATATGTTATTTTTCCTGTCTTTATCTCACCTCAATTTTACCAAATAATTTCCGTTTACCTTCCTTGAAATCTTTTCTTTCGCGTCTAGTCATCTTTCATCTTCTCTTTTTGTCGTTCCTCGCCTTGTTCGAATCATTTCTCATTGGAATCTTCTTTTCTCCTAATTGTTCTTTACATTCCATTCTTCGAGTTTCGTAGATTCGAGTGACATTTTCCTTATCTTGCGCTTTCTCAGTCCTCTAATGGCTTCCTCCTTCTTGCGAACACGCCAATGGCAAGTTCAAAGACTTATTAAAGTGTAACAATTCTAAATAGAGGAGCAGCGTGGATCAGCTTGTTTTTTCCCTTCCTGTCCTCCCGCTGGTTCTCACAGTGAAAGTTACTTTCCTTTTAAAAGTTAACGCCATGTGCTCGAACACGGTCCTTTTTTATCAAATAACTGCCGTTGCTACTTGAGGCCATTCGTTGCCCGCGGTGCTTTTTTGCTCTCTTCCTCGATCAGCGAAATTTCCGCGGCATTAACGAACCACTGTCGTTTCTAAATAAATTACATTTAAAAAAAGTTATATTTATAAAATGGGTCACTTACCAGCTTCCATCCGTTTCCGCCGGATCAAATCAAAAATCACTTTGAGATGATTCAGATAAGTAAACGAGATTTTATTCCGACCTTCTTGTCAACTTTGATCCTTTATATTTTAGATAAACTGAGGTGCGGGACAAGCTAGAGTCTATCGGTGCCGGCAACTGTCATCGTCAGTAGGACTATAGCTATATGTATTGGGTTCATCGCTATCTTTATTCTTTATTGAATTGCGATAAAATAGAAGGAGCCCTTTGTTCTCCTATGTTCATCGTATCAAATCGCAAAGAGCGTAGGAAACACTCTTTTTCATTTGTTCCATGTCGGTATTTCAGAACCTAAGGCAGAAAGTCCCATTTAATGTCACGTCTACCTTCTTCTTAATGCGTGATATACATGTATATTCAGTTCAATCATTGACTACTATAAAATCACGTTCAAACTACTGCCGCGTGTTATGTTTAAATTTCATACGCCGATTTTTGGAGTATACGTAATGTAAAGTAAGTAACCGTTCTTCAAATACAACACTAATTTAAAAACAAGGTATAGGACAACGAGATAAAAATGAAAGGTTTAACTTCGCTACAAAAGGCACCCAATACGGTATATTTAGCAAGTAATAAAATACATCGGTGTTAGACACAGTACAATACTGAAATAATCATGTTATTAATGTAAATATATAATATATACATTTCGTTATAATGATGCGGATACTTAAATCTATAGACTAAAATGATCTACTTAAAAAAATATTAATAAATATCTACGAGCGTGTACAATTAAGTGACTATCGGTATCTTAAGGTACCGTGTTATCCCTTATTATCTCGTCGTTTAATTCGACATCCCAAATTCAAAAGCAATACCAAACAAAGAATCACGGAGAAAATAGAAAATTATTTACTTTTTGTCTCGCTTAGTGTCACTTTCGAAGAGCGGGATGCTCAGCCGGATGCACCGATTTTATATGGCATGCTCTCGATTTTCTTCCTCGATACATCGAACATTCGATAAATTTCGATTCTCGAAAATAATTCACGGTGTGTATGGTATAATACAACTAAAAGTACGACTCGCAAATAATAGTAAACGATACGTGGGAGTGCATCAGACTGTGCCGGGACATAAATTTTTCTCATACCGAACTATCGTCTACAACTACATTTTCTAAATACCTTAATTCTTTTTCGATCGATCCCAAATTACAAACTAAACGAAGTTTTGGTCACTGTCCATAAGGTATCATTCAAAATACCTTGGCAGACCTTGGCATTAACAATGGCTTGATCAACTGACTCGCTTGAAAGCAGCGTAACAATACAGAATTATATAACGGGATAATTGCTGATTGCTACATGCGCCAACGTGATTTTCCTTTCTTCGGTCGCTAGCTCAATGAGCACGTGACTATGTTGGTCGGAACCTGTACAGGTGATTGTGTGCTCTTGATTGAAGTTTTTAGATGGAATATGACGCAAAGCTCTTTATCGCATATACTATTTAATTACAGCACAACGAGATTGTATATTACGGCGATGTACGAATTCCATTTTGTGCTACAAGCATCAGTCAACGAACCATAATCGAACCTGCACAGTTACAAACGTCAAGCTTCTCGAGCAAAAAGAAATTGGCATGAGAAATGCGCGTTATGTATGAAGGGTCTTCAGTTAAGCTCAATCTAAGCTTCCCTAAGACGTCCACATAGTGAAACGAGAGAAAAACATCGCTCAAACGTAAGTTACTTCTTTTGCTTTGTAAATAAAAAAAGAGAAAAATAGAGAAAAAGAAAGAAAGAAAAAGAAAAAAGTGAGGGTAAAATTTGGCTTTCGTGTACAGGCCAGAGTTAGATTTACATCTACAGGTGATAAAAGGTTTTACAAATGACTGACATAAAAAGAATATAATATTATATATATTTAATATATAATCTGGAAATAATATTTAGACTATCGGTTATATTACTTGCGGCTATGTCGTATAAACCTTTAATATTACATTATATTACAAAATGGTATGTATGTGTGCGCATTGTTTTGACATTCCTGAAGGGATGCGTTCATTTATGGTCGGAAGCGCATTCGACAAGGAAACGAACAATGATCTTGGCAACTAATGGAATACCTGAAGAGAAGACGAAACGAGAACTAGTCTTCAGGTGTTTCATTAAAAAAAAAAAAAAAAAGAAAAAAAGGAAAGGAAAAAATAATCTGCGTATTCTCGAACTGTGACGTTATTTAACGATAACGTCCTCATTTCGTAATAAGCGCGAACACAATGTGGACATGGAATATCGATATTTATTCACTACGCATATAAATAAAGTATAAAAGTACCATAAACGAATGGTCGGTAAATCCAAGATAATATTCTCAGTCGCTGATTGATCAGGAATGCCAATGTTAATGAGAGTTAATGGCAACCGGTGTATGCTGTTTACAACACTGCAGCACATCGTGAAGCATGCAGCCATACACATATAGATTCTGTCGGAACACATCTGTATCTATGATCGTTCTCTTGAGCACGTTGGTGGATTCGAGGAGATAGTATAAGAAAATACACGTCGCCGTTACTTCTGAAAAATCAATGGTTTATAAAATTCAGACGTGACAACTATATATGCGATCGCCTAGATCAATGAAATTCGAAGCGTATCAAAAGATAAATTCACTTGAAAGTTGAGCTCTCTGGGACACAAGGTATATTGTGGGTGTTTAGGGTGTGTCTGTGTATGTGTATGTGTGCCTCTTTGCGAACTCTGTCACATAAAACAGGATTCACATTAAACGTTTTGCAACAGACGCTCGTGACGGAACTCACGTGATAAGCGTAATGCAGCGATCTATTGGACTGTGTTTACGGCGTTGTTACATGCCATCTTATAGCTCGTGGTCATTCATCGAACTACGATTGCCCAAGAAAAATATGCGCTCTAGTACTCTCTATCCAGTTACACGCACGTGGTCGTCGCCACTTTCCAATGAAAAATTTTATGCAATTCGAGTGAGTCACACTGCATTCACTATAAGACAACTTGCAAGTGAATCGACAACACGTATGTATATAATATATACTCTTTTATATCAGAGCCGTGCCGCCCTTTTCAGGGGTGACACTTATAAATTAATGGACATGTCTTGGTCGTAAGGGGTGAGATTCGTATCGGACGAAGAAGCCGAGGTAACTGTTGCTGTCGCGGTTGCGCTGGTCGGTGATTGAAGAGGCGTCGACGTCGTTGGTAGATGGGACGTGGGACTTTCTAGAGTCGAGTTCCAGTGACTTCTCTCAGTTCCATCGCCACCATCATCCGAAACGATTGAAATATCGGCTATTATGCCGCTTTCTGCAATCCACACAATGGTAGTATAGACAGGAATCTTATAGAAACTAATACACCATAATATATATGGAAAGAATGTTATACACGTACCAACACTGCACTGACTGTTGAGCGTAGTACTACGATGATGAGGTCGAGGACTTGTATCCAAACCGAGATTCAACGTCGTCGGGGGGCCGCTACTTCCGCCGCTACTCGATGACGAACTTACGGAAATTACACTGTGCGGCCTCCTGCTGCAGCGTCCCGAGTCCTCTGACATTGATACCGCTATCGAGTTTCTAAATCTAGGTGCTGCTTAATAGCAAGCAATTAAATTAATAGCTATACAGATCTTTCTTCGTAGGTGATTTAATATTATTTAAAGTCATGAAAGATCATTCCATTCAAAATAATCGATCGTATACTTACTTTTCGAGAGTTGAGCTACACTGATAGAACGATCATTGATCTGATCCGCGCTAGGCCTAATGTCCAAACAAGGTTTATTTCCGATGCCCATGCTCGACATCTCTGCCAGGCGCACTTCTGTCATCACAAAAGGCGTTCTCGTTAAGTCGGCCCGCAAACACGGTTGCAGGAAGCTATATTTCAAAACGTAGCGTACCTCTGTTTCGCAGCGCCTGTTTCCATAAAAGGTTGCTCAGTTCCTCCGTCCAGGCTTTCTTAATGTCCTCGCTTGCACACTGCAACGTGTACGTGTCGCCTGGTTTCCTCTTGCGGAACCAAATCTCGAACTTCGTAGGTGAGTCCGCGATCACGGCGGTCAACCCGATGTCCGTCGTTTTGATGCTGTGCTTATAGATGTAAATATCGAGGTTCTGTAAAAGCAAGCAACCCATCATTTGTATATCGCACAACGAGCAGATCGGTAAACTACATGAAGTAAATTAAGCAGCTGTCTCACCTTTCTGTCGGGGAATCTTCTCGCTTTGCTGAAGAGAATAAGGTCTTCGAACAGGAAAACTTGTCGCAAGCATTTCTTGCCTTTACCCTGCCACACCAAGAACTCGTTTTGACGAAGTAGTCTGCCCTGTTCTTTCACGTTCACCTACAATTTACGTAAATTTTACCGTCTATAGAATCCTGTTACTACGACAAAGAACGACTCTCCATTGCCATTATTGACACGATTGTTTCTTCTACTATTTATTACATTATTATTTAGTTACAATATCATGTCTCTAGAACAGTATTGTATATTAAATACGTGGACATACATCGCAATCTCGAAGGGAATCCATCGCCAGCAGGTCGTTTCCGTGACGTAGTTGGAATCGTACCATCTGCTCAGCCGCCCTCAAGTCCGCCTCCCCTTCGACCATCGGCTTCATACCGTCGTCCTTCTCATCCTTCTCGTCTTTACCGGACATTTGTTCCGAGAGATCGGTGCCCGCTTTGACCAGCTGCTGTAGCAGTAGCGCGTACTTTCCCATTCGTTGAACCGGCTTCAATAGGTAACTAGCAAGGTCCATCTTGTCACCGAGCTCGAGTTGTTTCTGCTTGAAGAACGCGGTGCCGTACTCGGCCATCAGGGAGTCGGAATTTGGTTTGTTCTTGTTGTACAGTGCATAAAGGTAGAATTTTTTCTCCTGCAATGTGAATGTAACGCAAAAGCGATGATCAGTAAAGTAAAACATTCAACGCAAAGAAGATAAATTTAAGAGAAGATCTAGGAAAGAATTTGAAAGAAAGAAAAAGACTCACGTGTCTGAGGAAGCATTGTCCCACGTTCATTGGCGACTGTTCGCACTGTTCCAGTTCCCGTAGGAAATGCTGACTATGAAACTCGTATATCTTCTCGACGTTACCGAAGATCACGTTGCGTTGTCCCCTGAGCGCCTGAGGAATGTCCTCCCTCACCAGCTCCGGAATATAATTCTTTTAAAAACAATGATAAACGTTAATCACGATATCAGCAAAATACGATGCGACGCGTATGTTAAGCGATACGAAGCAAAACAGTTACCTCTATTATATACTCGAGAGACTTTACGTAGTCCCGCTCGGTCTGTATCATTTCCCTCATTATGAGCAGTATTGTCCTGCAAGGTGAAATTCCTCGTTAACCACGTTGCCGCGCATGTAACAATTCCGCATAATCGCACGATAGAATTATTATATATAAGTACTGTTAACAAGGCTGAGCCAAGGAACACGGAAAAAGAATCGAAAACGTAACGAGAAATCCGCTATCTCTCACGCGGGGTTTGAACACATTGAGGAACTTTTATATTCCTAGTGAAAAGCTTTTAACGAGAATGTTAATCAGGTTAGCGATAATAACAATGCCAGTTGCACAGCACTTGCATATACATTCAGACTACTAGAATAGTAAAAAGAATATTACTTTGAAATAAAACAGAATTTTTATTACGTACTTTTTGGCCTTCATTCCAGGGGCAATGCTGGCAGCTCTGTGAAGGTGTGAGTTCACCGGTGGCTTGACCAGCCTTCGTGGAGCAGGGCTTCGGGGTGGCGTTCGCGGAGGAGAGCAATCGAGCAGCTGTTCGGCGCTCTCTCGAAGCTCCGCGATGTTGTCCAGTACCGGTCGACCGCCGCTTCCTGCCGATCCTACACTCTCCATGGGACAAGCGTACGATGCGCTGCTGTCGCTGTCATCCCACGAAGTTCCTGGAACAGTCGTAGCACATTGCAGTGGAGACACTTCCAAGGAACGATCGGGGTAAGTGAATGAATCTTGGAATATTTTCAGCTTGTACTCTTTTTGCTTTATCTCGGTATAGTTTTCATATCGTGTTTCGAACGTTAAACGCGGACAAGGTTATACAACTTATAAATGGACGTTCACACGCACTTAATTTTTATCAATTTTAAGTCTAAAACACAAATACCGTGAATGATGGATCGTTCTATATTATTTAAATAAAAATATCCTTTTGTGTTTAACAAGAATAATATTTTATGTGTTCTAACGCATATAATACCAAACATTATGAGCATAAAGTAAATAGATAGTAAAGAGCAAGAGATCTACGTACTCTTCGTCAAACTGTCCTCCCAGGAGGTAGCAGACTCCGAGGCGGCGAAGGATCTCCTCCTGGCTGGACTGCCAGGTGCGGAAGTCGTCCTCGCCATTTCCAGCGCTTCCGCGCACTTGTTCCTGGCGATGCGGCATTGTTCCAAGAGAATCTCGTTACCGAGCTTCTCGGCGAGCGCCATCATTTCCGTGAAATGCTCGGGAGGCAGGGGTGGTCTGGCCATCAGAAACTGCTGGGCCCCCCGTTCGCCAGCGAGACGAGCCTCCTGGGCCCACTCGTACGCCCGATCCTGAAGCAGGCAACATCTCGATGTGTCTTCGAGGTATTCGCGCCTGTCCTCCAGACGGGAACCGAATCCTCGAAGGTGATGCTTCAAGGATCTCGCGAGTTCGCGAAGTCCACTCGCACTCGCCGCCTCGGCAAGGTCGCTTCCTTTGTCAAGATGTCTCTGTAACATAAAATGGTAATTCGGTGATACTTTATCGTTATTCTAATCGTCAGTTATGATCGAGATATTAATTCATTAAATACACCATTGTTTACTGCAAAAGAATTTATGAGTGTCAAAATTATACGTGGATTATACTAAATAATTCAGTTACTCCATTCACAGTATATATATACACATTGAATCAACATATGACTATGAGAAGATTCATTACTATAAAACAAAGAGATAAAGCAAACGACCATGTGATTCCACGCTATTTCTAGATTTATTGTTTCTCCTCGAATGCGATTCCCCTAGAACTGTGTTTGTTCAGATTTGCCATGAATACGATATTGTGTGTAAACACACGAAACTATTTCATCGGTCTGACCGTAACAAAAGAGAACAATAAAGACCCTGCTTCTTCGGTGGAAACGATATCCTGTTCTGAGCGAATCGAACTGGAACTCCCGCGGTGCAGTAGGGAACCGTGCCTAATGGCGGGACCATAAATCGACATATGGGGAAAGGAACGCAGCGATGAGCAAGGGAGCTCGTGCTCTTCGCTACAGGACATTGTCTATTTGTGCATGGAGCGAATGGGAGACTGTTTACACAAAACCTACTCCATTTATAATCTATAGCCTACAGAGTGTCCATCTATGATGAACTATTCTTTCACAAGGAATATAAATTATATTCCAAGCAAATATTTATATGGATAACAGTAATTTAGAACTTGAAAAACTTACAGAAAAATTTATAGGTTCTCACGTTTCAGAAATTTACAATGACTTTCATTGTTCGAATGATGAAACGTTTTACATGATATCTATCATACTTTGATTTTGACGTAATATAATGATATCCAACGAGACTCGACAAAAAACTCGATTTCAGCGATCGATTTTCAATACGTCGCGCTGGAATAACTACCATTATCCCTTACGCGAGTGAAGCGTGAAATCCCGTTGGACATGGATTGGTAACATCCTGGAACAAGAACAATTTCGGTAGAGTGGCCATGTCGAAAATGCATCACGTTTCGCAGTACACGGGTTGAATCATATGTCAAAACTATGAACAAGATAGATGTCTCGTGCAACCGTTCGGTTCGCGATCTTGACGATCTAATATTCTTCTTCGAACGAATACAATCCATCAATTTCCTGATTTCCTAAACGAACGAATACTTTGTACTTGTTCGTGAGCATTGCGATTTGGATTAACGATCGAACTTCAATCATGAGTTTGCAGGGTTGATCAAGGTAATTTTTGAAAGTTTCCAAAAGTTGGGGAGATCGCTGGGGATACAAAATATTTAGAAAATTGAATTAGAGCGACGAATTGTTCCATTTCCGTTGGCAGAAGTACACTTGGATCAAAGTTTCTACGTTTCACGCTTCACGGTCGACTGAAAGCATCACTGGTACAGGATCCCGAAGCTAGGGGAAGAAATATCTCGTCTCTGCTTTCTGTATCTACCCTCTCCTCTTGGACACGTGGCAGGATCCCTTCTTAAGCCGTCGGAAATGGTTCTCTCTGCTCTTGGAACGAAGGATCGCGACACGTGCAACGGTGCACGTTAACGAAGCATATCGAGAATATCGTTGAAATTCGTCCGTAGCTAACGAGCATCGTTAACAAACGCCGCTCTAAAATTACTCATTTCAACCGTATCGATATCGCTGGTATGTTATTGAACATTCGATACAACAGAAGTACGTACAATTCGTTACGTATTCGCAAAAGTATTCAGTGATCGCATGTCAGATTAGTTGTAAAATGTTAAAAGATTTTGCAAAAATCTGCAAAAATTACAAATACGTGGCGAAATATTACGTTCACGGAATAATCGAAATTATGAGTCAATTACGTAAGATTAGAAGTTTCCGTAAGTGGATATTATGTATTTCGATCTGATGTAACGATTAAAAGTCTCATAATATAATACTTCAATACCGAGTTTTATTCGAATTCTTCGCTGTTAGAAAAGAAGTATCATTAGTCTGTTAGCAGAATTTAGGTGATTATTATTTTATTTCATTTGATGGTTATTATTTATATAGGACAGTATGTTTTATCGAAGTATAATACTTAAGTTCAGTTATACCTGTTCGATGGTATGGTGGCACTACAGAAAGTTTCCGATACAAACTGCGATATCGTAATCAGTACGGCGTCGACCTTTCGCACGACACGTCGATCGTTTGTAAATTCCTGCTTTCTACTCGGAAAATGTATTCGCTGATTTTTTCAGGTACTGTGTCTCTTTCTATCATTTCTTTTATTTATTCATCTTTGTATATTTTTGTATATTTACATTTGTCATATATACGTAAATATCCGCAGTGTAATTACAATATATGAAATGATTCATATATAATTATTAGTATAATTGATCTGTAACAACGAATAAATTATAAAACAGTTTATCTTACACAAATTGCAACTTCGATATCTGGACACAAGGCAACCATTAATCAAAATTAATACGCCAATACCACTGTACTAACCAGAACGCTTGACGAAGTTTCAATTAGGATATTGAACTTCTCGTATACCGCTCGACCGATTATGAATGGCTGGCACGGTGCGTAAAATATTACCAAGGGAGACTGACAACGTTTCACCGTCGCGTTTAATCAACAAAATCATCCGAATGCGGGGCGTGTTCCCACGTGGGCCAGTCTACGATCTTGCCAAACGGAAATCTCGAAATTCAGGTTGATTACTGATTTGGATTCGGGTAGAAATTTGCCCGCATCTTTACGAAACCGAGTGGCCCGCATTTAACAATACGAAAACGCACGAAATACATGCGCGATCAAGAATATTATCGTGTCCCCGATAGAGAAATCATTCTGCGTTAGTCTGGCGCAAGCAACGCCGCGAAAGTATGCGCGTACATACTTTATTTCGCTACATTTCCATATTTATAAGCGTCTGCACAGTTCGTTCGCGAATATTAACGTTTAATTAATTTACTCAAGACACGATAACCCGCTGCTTGAATTCTCTCGATCACCGTAACGGAGAGTTTTCGCAACGGGCAACAGAACGAATCTATTAACACGATTTTTGAAATTTTATTCATTTTATTCAACATTTAAAAGAAATTTTTCCTAATATGGCAGTTGTTATTAAACGACGGGACTTTCGTGCGGTTTTCATGCAACTATAAACAGCACAGTTTTAATTAAAGATTTTCACAGACTACGATTCGAAAATACGGCTACATCGATAATGTCATTTTATTACTTCCATTCACGATCTCATTATATTGATTCTACCGATATAAAAACAGGGGCAGATAGTAGCTAGAAAGGATTGTATAGCATATCTTAAGACACAAAGTTTAATCAAGAGTTCCATTAGTTACCACCATCCCTATAATTACGCTCGAAGAAAGAAATCACCGTAGACGTAACACGGGTGCATAAGATTTCGCAATTGATACGCATTACCTTTCTCATTTCCCGGTTATGTCTACTGTTCCTCCCACCGTAACGGACATAATCGAATATTATCATTAACCGCGGTTCTTGCTCACCATGTATACCTCAGAATTCTCTCCATTAAACAAACATACCGGTTACATAAATAAACAGCAATAGTCCATCATCTGCGCGCGTATTTGGAACGCCTCGATGTACGCTGCCCGCAATTACGATCCATCGATCGTCATCGGTGGATCGTGACGCGACAAATGTCTACGGTTGCTATTGCGTAACGAGACTCGATCGGTGGACGCAACAGGAAAATCTCGGTGAACACCGAGCAGGTCGCGGCTGGTTATTATGGCGGAATGTAGAAAGGCGCCTCTCGTCGTGCATAATTGCCGAAGCGTGAAAGCAGATTAGCTAAAAACGTGACCAGCCGCGTGCACAGAGACCACGGATTGGAACAGTGAACCGTGTGCGCCCATTAATTGGTACGTATCGACGATTAACACGATAAATCGTCAATTAACGCGGTCTACGCTCGCGGTTTACACGACGATCCTTCATGAGAGTATAAAGACGATGTCTGTGTAACAGGATTACACTTTCTAATGAGATTGCTGAGTATTTCTGCGAATTCGAATGTTAGTTTCGTGATGTGTAATGAGATTCGATTGGAAACGCATGGCTTTATAACGGCATCTACGTGAAATGTTCTGGTGTCTGACGTTTTACACAAGAAGAATACACCTTTTGTTTTCAATCGAGAAATTGCAAGTTATGATCGCCTATCTCGAGATCTAATATCGTTGTGTAATTATTGTATATCGTTTGAAGATAGCTCTTTAGATATTTGCTTTGGATTCTTCTTTATTTGTAATAGGATAAATCTTGAACTTTCAAACAATTTGAGTAGTTAATTCCTATTATTTAAGTCGAATACTTACTGGCACGTAGACAAGCATCATATTGAAATACGAAGTGTACATTTATGTAGAATCTATACAATCTAGTTTACCACATAGCTAATAAATGATATGTAACGATCCGATAGAACGTTAAGTGCAATAACCGAAACACCTAGTGGTTTCCGTAACTTCAGTATTACCGCATCGATGCATACATATATAAAAACAATACGATTGAGAAAACACTGATTAAAAAGTAGGTTATTTACATAACGTGGCGTAAGAGAAGGCTTTTACGGGTCGGATTTTTATAATCGAAACCATTTGCTTACGAACCATATCCTAACATACTTAATCAAAACTTTCAATATTAGTCTCAAATAATAACGAAATATATTTCTACTAAGAAAAGTTGCATTCCATGAGAGTTATGCATCGAGGAGTACACAAATCTCTTGTCGACTTTCGAGCGCTATCAAACCCTTCTAATCGTCGCGTCCTCGACATGGCCCGTTTATCATCGACGCGTGTCGGCGAGCTTCCGCGTCTATGGACTTTCTTGTACAGCCGAGCGAAGTTGTTCTACCGGTAGTCGCGTAGCTTTTCAGAATCTCGACGAACGAACCGGACATGTTGACCGCGTCGCGTCGAGAAGATGTGCGTCGTCTCAGGTCCGGTTGCGAACGGTTTTCCTAGCCGAACCGGCCCGTTGAATTACGAAAAACGAGCTTCCATGGCACACGATATACCAAAGGCGCTACTGCAACCGAGGTTGTTGACCATCGTGGAATTTCATGCAAGAAAGTGCCACTTACCGGTCCCGCGAAAGCCGCCTGCGATCGGAATTTCGAGTCGACAATGCAGCGGGGCGGGAACTCAGTCTGCCTGTATGCTTGGTTCGTTGACACCTCTCTTAGGTGTGACTGATTGTCAGGAGAATTAATTCTGAGGGTACATAATTTTGTGTGTTTGCTTCTTGGAGTGCGGCTGGTATTTTTAAGCGTTGTGTCAAATATGAGCTCTTCATCTTCTCGTCTTTTACGAAACAGATCGTGTTAGACTTATGACTGCCAGCCATAAATGTTAGGACACTTATTTGTTACAATTATTAGAAAACCGTATCAATTTTTATCCTATTTAGTCTTGTATGAAATATGTAATATGAATGAGTAGATCTATAGTAAAGTGACTAGAAAATAAAAGCAGAGAAGAGCATTTAATTTGTACTACATATCAGCAGATGTGCTAATCCGTAATTTAAAAATGGAATCAATCAATTTGGCTACGCAGAGACTCATATGCCTCACCAGTAGTTATAGGATTGATAATAAATATAGTTGTATCGTGACAGATTAATTATTCATCATATTTGAACGCGGTTTACTCATATTCTACGTGGTTTACCCTTTCCATTTACGAGGATTCAACATAAATATTTATTACTGTAAAGCGCGAAAACGAAGGTATGTCTTTCGGGGTGTGATTGGTATTCTTCGATCATTGGGTCAAATGTGAGCTTTTCAAATTTTTCTCCATCCTTGGAGATAATTGTATATGATTACGTCTTGGCAGCGATTGTGGAATAGTCGATGAATAGATGCGTATCGTGAAAACTCAATTATTCAGCACATTTGCCCAGGCATCCCAGGAGGTTTACTCTTTCGTTTTACGAGTGATTCACCGTGAATGTTTATGAGTGCGAACAAGCGTGAAAGCGTAGATTTCTGGTCAAGGTATCCACCAAGTCTAGGAACTCACTATTTGCACCTGCAGCGAGAAAGTACTAGCGGAATTTTCTTCAGAACTTGCTCGGTTACGTTCGAATCGATCGGAAGTGAAACGTCTA
Organism: Bombus huntii; assembly: GCF_024542735.1. Lineage (NCBI taxonomy): Eukaryota > Metazoa > Arthropoda > Insecta > Hymenoptera > Apidae > Bombus > Bombus huntii. The sequence goes on along the minus strand of NC_066238.1, from coordinate 7,599,202 downwards.
GCGTGGCCAAACAGCAATTTATTCGTTGCTTCAATGACAGACATTTCCTTCTGGCATTGAAACGATCTTCTGACACCAATCATCGAATTTTTGACGATTCCTAGAGCACGTGACTCGATGAAATTCTACATTTTTCTTCTTATTACTCTCCTTGAATACCTATCAAAGTATAGATTTACGATAGAAATTTCTAGAGATCAGATAATATAATAATACCGACTATCAAAGTGATGATTAAATCGTTGCGAACCTCTTATATCTTTCTCAAATACTGATAGATCGGCTACGAGTAGATAAACTCGCTATCAATATATCTATACAACTTGTATCGCAATAAAGAAACAACGATCTTTGGAGTCACTTATAATCCCAGAGACGTCAAAGATTCTCTAATTCACCTCGAAATAGACAACACTCGGTAGTCCATCATTGGACTTCCCTGCAAATGGAAAAACGAAAGCGATCGCGACATTCGCCATGGTGTATTGTTTCTATCGTCTCCGCGGACAGCTGGAAGTTTCTCAGCTCGTGGCTGACAGAGCCTAACGACGCAGTCTTCCCGGTAACAAATCACCTGCCGCGATAACTTTCTCCTATCGCGATTCTATGACACGTTCCCGAAACGTGGAGCTGAAAATTCCACGTGATGCCACTGTGCACACGCCAAGTACCGTCATTGCTCTAAGATTTACGAACCTGCAAGATGAAACGATCCACCACATATGCCATATTACTGTACTGTCGTATTTCAAATCATGTAAATACTCATTTATGTAACTACTTGTTTGAGCGATCGCTGTCAAGTTTAATTAGGAGGTTCTCAATTTCTCAATTCTAGTTTTACGTACTTATCAATTTTTAAACCACGTTGGGAAGCTGTCATCAATTACTGCTTTTTTTTTGCTTATACGTAAACTGCAAATGGTTATACAAATTTTCGGCTTTTGTGCATTTTCATAACATCAATAAGGAAACAAAATTCTGGTTATGAATGAAATGATAGAAACAGGGTGTCTTTATTCTCCTCCTTTTTGTTATTAATTTCGAATGTACTATGTAGTATAGTGAATTATATTGAATGTTACTAATTGTAAGCGTTAAGATAGACTAATAATTATCCGGTTTCTAAAAATTCCTCGCATTCCATAAATAAATTAATAATCAACTAAATTTCAGAAAGTGTCAACGCAGAATAAGTAAAAGTGACATGTAGAGAGTCACTTAATGATTGTGAAATTTCATGGCCTCCGGATATGAAGTCTTCTCGAGGTCGTAGGTCGAAGAAATTCCATCGATCCGGGGAATTTTTATGAGGCCGGTCGCGTTAGGGACGACGGTGATCGGCATCGTTGAAAGTAGTCGTTCCACCAGTTGGTTAGATCGAAGGATCCGAGGAAGGAATCGCGAAATCGTGCTGACGAGTTTTTGCAACTTGCGGCGCGTACGCGTGGAAAATTGCCGCGTTATTTGCCGACTGAATTATGTAGCTTTAGCGCAGACGGAAATTGTCGAAAGTGAGAGTACGTATTCCGCGTGCGTCGTTCATTTACTATGATTCGTTGATCGTTTCTTTGCCCTTGGGATATATGGAATCACAAAGAAGAATTCCGTGAGGATCGCCGAAGCGACTTCATTAAGATTCACATCGAACATAAATTTCCGCGTCGAGGCTGTGAAAGTGATGTGAAATTTCTACCGGTCGAGGTCAATGATGTTCCTTTCCACGAGTTATAGATTTCTTAAGCCGGCTCCATGGATAAGAAGTTTGTCGGATGGAACAAGAAGTTTCGTCGCTCGTTATCTCATTACTTTCTTGCCAATAACCGAAGAACCATCGGAGGCTGTTGTTATACTTAAATTTCTTTATTCGATTTCTTCGAATTACTCTATTCTCTTGAAACTCTGATTTTAAACACAAAAACTTCGAGAACTTGTTATCGCGTTATTTTCTTCCCAATAATAAAGAAAAATCTGAAAATGTTTTCCTTCGTAATTCGACATCCTTTTCTCTCTGAAGGATTTTCCTATTTTCTAGTTGAAGTTTTAAACATTAAGCTTTTGTTTGGTCAAGAATTAGCATGTGCAAAGGGATCAAGGCGAATAAAATCTGAATCAAATGGCTCATCGGTGGGCTATGTACTAACAATTCGTCTCATCGAGTCATTTATTAGAACACAGGCGCGGCATCGTTGCGCGAACATAGATCGTTAAGAAGATTCTACGATCTGAATGACACTCAACCGTTTACGATCTAGATATATTCTATCCAAGAAAGCGTTGCGGTTTAGTTACTTGATATACTTCGCGGTATTTTGTATCAATTTGTCGATAATTTAGCTGGTTTACAACTGTAATACGAGTAATTCTCGTTTAAAATATCGTCCACGAACCGTTTCTTTGATACAATCACGCAACTTATCGAAAAAATGTCAACTATTTATCATTCTGTTCGCTTCTGTCGTAATTTTTTCTAATAAATCCTAATAGAAATTAACAAGTTAGATTGCGCGCGTTGAACTTAAAAAGTCGTCAAGAAGAAGCGTTCGCGTAATTTACGATATTTTCAAGCGAGAAATACGAGAAGTCAAGCAGGGAACACTCTCGTGGTTGCACATTTGACTCTTGACTATTTCCCCACGCACTCAGTGTGCCCTTGCACCTTTATTCTCCGTGCGTGACATGCCTCTACTCCATAGAAGACTTTGAAAACCGCAGCACGGTATACTGTCGTTGTGGTTCTGTGGTTCTTTCCATAGCTTCGGAGAAAAGAGCATGGAGCTCGCAAACAAACTCAAACTGAATTCATACGAACTATCGAACCCATTGGCATACTAATTTTTTCACACTCAGCTTTCCTGTATATACTATTTACTATCATTTATTACTATGAATAATCGCTAACGAAAACTTTCCAACAGCCCTTAAGGCTTAATATGAGTTCTTGAAGTAATAAGAGTCAAATTAATAAGAAATAGCCATAATATCTTAAACCATGTGATCGTCAATTTCTGAAAGGATCAGGTTACCTTTAGAAACTTGACATTACAGAAAATTATGAAAATTCCCCGTGATTACTACTAGCAGAGAATCACTAGCGATTTCTGATCACGCGGTAACGGATCCAGTCCGCATTTGTGAAACTTGCGAAGGTTTCGTAAGTCACGACACGTCGATCGCAACGGCGCTCCGGAAAAAGCATGAACGCTTTCGATCCGAAGATTTTCGATCCACTTTAGTCGGCCACGTCGAACGACCGAATACCTTTCCAACTTTCTACATGCAAGATTAAAGTCTAATCATTTCTCACCGACATTGTAAAGAACAGGTTTCTTTTCCATCCGCAAAAGCGAGCAAACTTCGTTACTGAGAAGCGCACGCAAAACAGAACGACGATGGATCAGCATACTCGCGCGTAATTTAACGACCCCATGCAATGTTTGTTATTCACGACAGAACGAACGCGACCACAAAGCGCATAGACCGTCACGCATAAATGGAACCCAGCATCTGTCGTTCCCACTGTCAACCGTTGCGCTGCTCTCAGCTATCGAACGGCCCGGAAAATGTATTCTTTCTTCGGTGTGAAAGTCTGCAGCTGCTTAGTTAATCCTGCACGCTCCGAGCGAGAACGATCGCGATCCGCCGACTTACCGTAGTCGGTCAACGTTCCTTGTCGATGTTACAAACTTCCTTTAATTGTACGGATTTACGGTACTCCGCCAACTTGTTCTACCCTTTTACGTTCGTTGCTCGAGATACGGTTTCATACCACAGGGATTTTTAGCTTTGAAACGATTATTTTTCACGGTTCTACTGGGGGAAAGCTATGTTCATGTAAAAGAGCGCATGAAAACTCTCTAATTGAGCAATTTCAATCTCTTAAAGTTTCTAGAGTTCTTAGTGTACTTTCTTTTTAAATTAAAGTATGCATAAACAAAGAAAAATTTCTTCTGGAATATATGACTTTGCATAAATAATTATTGCGTAATAGAAAATGATATTTTTATAAAGAAATTATAGAGAATAATATTCCTATAAAGATTGAATTAGAACACTAATCTCAGCAACTTGAGCGCAAATTATGACAACGAGTGTCGCCTTTGACTCGCGTATCGGAACATATGGGCGAATTAAAGCCTTTTGTCACCTTAATCGACGTTCTCCCCTTTCGTTTAATTTCCACGGGCCACACGGCCAGCCATAGAAGCATCAAAGGCGCGCCACCGGTGCACCCCCATGAAAGGACCGGCCTACGAAAATCAGATTCGAGTGTAGGTCACTCGAATTTCACTGACGTTAATGGTCAGAGATTGTTGACGCACCTGGACCCCATCGAACGCGTGTATCTCAATCAGATCGGACGTACACCGTTTCATAGAATAATCACTCGAGTTTCAGTGCACCTTAGAGCTCAGGTAATAAAGGGTATCTCGCTGCTAATTAACAGGAACAATTGGTTACACGATGGAGAAACTTACGATTGTCTCGTGGGTCCCGATGCTATTGAGTTTGCTTTTCGTCGATTTCTTTCAATAGAAACCGCACCCCTTGAGACCGTTCTCTGTTATTTTGGTTCCTACAGGGTAAGAGAGAGATCTAAGAAATCGAACACGGAATTGGAGTTTGAACTTTGTGATTATCGCGTGGCGTTTTTCGATCGATTGTTTATTCATACACACGTTACATTATACTATTATTAGCGTTACTATTATAATAAGTTTCCATGGAGAAATTTCTAATTGTCTAGAGCATAGATGCTATTGTGTCTAATTCCAACTTTCTTCGACAGAATCATACTTTAATATCTTGAAAGTTATCCGCTAGATTTTCAGCGGTTTCCAAGAATTCACTCGTAAATATCAATCCTAAATAAGGTAATGTTAATCTCTTCTCGAAAGTATCCTCGCAATGACAAGACGTTTCAAAATATCACAATGTGCCAAGATTCTTCTCGCTAAATCGTTTCGTCACTCGTGCCAAATACACGATCGATCAATCAAAGAACAATTAGCTCTCCGCGGTGTCTCTCGCTGTAATTTCTCAATCGGCGATGCAATCGAGGTTCTAAAATTGCTAATGACAAGAATTCCGCATTTCCCTCTGGAAAAGGCGCGGGGACACGCGACTGACCGGCTCTCGATTGCGCAAATCGAAAGGAACGCAAACCGGTGAAGTTAATGCCCGCGCTTCGAGTCCCGGTAATTCGCAGTCTCCACTCGTAGCATAAATAAATCATACCCCTGTCTAGAACGAACCCTTTCAGAATGCTCGATGTATTAATTGCGCTTCTCCTTGTGTAAATACAATCTCGTCGTCGTTTTCACGCCAAGTTCATTCATTTCCAATGAGCATCTACTAAAAGAGTTAGCGAAACGAACTGTGCAGGCCGTAGACATTTTGCTGCTCCAGTTTCGATCGCGCGTGACTTCGACAGCCGTTCCTCTCTAATACATTCACGTGTTATTTGGTAAAAAGGTTACCAGTCGCAGTACCTAGTTTTTTTTTCTTGTTCACTTGATCAACGTGGCGATTTCTTGGCCGGAAATTAGAAGTGGAAAAGGAGAAGTTTGGAAACCGTTAAGGGAAGCTTTGCGCTAATTAATTTCTCAATACTTCCTGTTTTGGTATAGCTGATATACTATGATCGAGAATTGATTAAATCTTATCGTAGAAATTAACCTGCATGCAACTGTATAAAACAGGGAGTTCACGCAGGAAGTTTGAATTGATGAAATCACAACCCTTCAACTTCTCTTCAAAGTAATCGTATCCAAACACAATTTTCTTTTTTCTCTAATTCTAGCTTGTTTGTTAAGCAGTCACGCCCCCCGGTAATTCATAGGTTTCAGACACCAGCTTTCGAATGTCAGGGATCGCGATCCGCGAAAAGTCAAGCAACGTTCCCCAACATATCAAGACTACAATGCAATTAAATGTTGCAGCGTTTACGTAAGAGTGTAGCCACTCGGCGAAAAAGGCAGCTAGCTCGCTTCGGACGTTGAATAACGACTTGCCGTGAGAAAAATTCCGGATCGATTTTGCGAGTTAACTTCACCGTAGAAACAATTCCGCGTGTGTTTAGCAAAGGAACAAAAATGAAATGCTCGCGGCGACGTATCGTTATTCCGATCGCGTTATTTTTATTCGCGTATATTGTCGTGTAACTGTAATTCGTACGGTCCAGCAACGGTTGCCACTGTAACGGGCGAATAATCACTCTGTACAGTGCACCAATTACATTAATTACCGTATCGAACGATTCATTAAAAGCACTTCACAAGCTATATGAGCCACACGCTCGCTCCGTTTCATTAATTTTGTTGCGCATTTCGGCAACAACATCGCGCGGTAAAGCGCTCGAGGTATTCTTTCGACATCGTTAACAATTATTCTTGCAGTTTGAAATCATCTTTGTAATAAGAATTATCGCCGGGATTTAGCGAATCTTACAATTGTGCTTCGATTTTATTTCTTTTTGTGTTCCTTTCTAAATTCCTTGTGGTTTCATTTTTATGGTGAAAAATTTAGTATTAAATATCTCGTACATATTTAAAGCGATACACGAAGAATATTCTGATTGTCTTATGCGTTATGGTTAATATAATTTGTATAGCGCGTAAAAGATGCTATGGAAATCAGATTAGCCACGTGCGCTAACGATTGCCGCAAAGCTAATTGAAAAGTGAAACTACCGAAATCACTGAATCAACGAGGAGTGCACGCATGCAGAAACGTACACGTGTATTTGCGGTGTTTTCATAAAATAGAGAAATAGTAGGGTACCGGACGATATTACGTGCCTCCTTCTTACGCTTCAATAACATCGCGTTAAATTACATTTCACGCTTTGTCGTTCTCTTATTTACTTCAACATAAATTCCCGGTGTTTTTTTAATTGAAAATCATGTCATCGTTGTTTAACGAGAGGCATGTTCATCACGGTCGATAGAGCATGCCACTATACATTCATTTTTCTCTCATTCTTTAATTATATTCCCTTTCTCGTCGTTTTTTCTTCCTATCGTTTCTGATTAAATTATTCCACGATGAAATATCTAGCGAAACTACACGTGGTACAGTATATCGTGAATATGTGATCGATGATAAATCGAACTCTCTAATCAGATTGACGATGATAATTCGACGCGGAAGAGCGATCCAATGCTAGATAAAAAAGTATCGATAATATCGTCACGGCTCGATTATTTCCTCTTCAATAATTCGACTCAATCGATGGTCACGAAATATTGAAACGTGCAAAATGCGATATTTCTATTTGTTCTGGTTCGAAACAGTGCCGTGTGTATTCACGCTATATCGTTTCTCTCGTCCTCGTCAGTTGCCCGTTTGCTCGGTATACCGTTTCGCGTTTGTGTGTAAACGACTACCACCGTGACGCACGGATTAACGTTGTTTTCACATGTGCAAATCCCTAGTATTTATTGGGTTCGCGGAAGCTCCCTTTTGCGTAGCTTGGAGATACGCACAAGGGAGTTTATAGCTGCTTATTTTCGCGGACGTTTGCATAAAGCGAAGTAGAATTCTCGAGAGGAGAGACAGAAAGGGGAGACATACATTATATAGACGTAGGATGTCTAAGATTTATATCTATTTAAAATTAAGACAAAGTAAACTAAGAATGAGTTAACCATTACTACTATTCAAGTATCCCTGTGTTTCCTTACTTCCTATTACCACCGCTTTACATGGAAAGTTAAGCTTTTACCCGATTTTCAAGCCCGAGGGCTGACATGCGATACCTGAATTATCTCTCGTAACCTGGAGGAATCATTACCGACTAGATTAACATGGAATCTGGAATACTCGAGAGACACGAAATTACCGTTTCCAATCTTACAAAATAAGCATCTTGCGTTAAATTAACCCTCCGTTCAACGACCTCTCATCTGCGATCATAGAAATGCATATAATTTCATCAAGTAAGTTCACTATACATATACGAACCATATATTCTCGTCAACTCTCACGGAACCCCAACCAAACACCCTAAATAAAGTCTCTTACACATTTCTAGCACCAAACAGCTATCAGAACGCATAGTGTATATAAATTCCTGTCGAAGAACACTACGAGCTGTCCTTAATACGTCGTCGACACTGATGACCGCGTTAAAAATTTATTTACAACAGCGTATACTAGCCATGGTAGCGTCGTTAGACTGCTAAGCTTGACCCAGCCCTCTAGACCAAGCCTTCCTTTGACTTCTCGGCTTTAACGGTATTCGAAAACGAGTCACGTGGCCTCCAGAAGGCCTTCGAGCTTCTCCCTGGCATACCGATGGCCACAGTTCGGGAGCGTTTACCCTGAAAAGCGTCTTGCCCGTTCTATCTAAAAATAATGGTCTACGCGCGGTGGAAACCACGTGATAGAGCGCACCGCTTTGTCTCGGGGACGTGTCTATGTGCAAGGTTAATGGCGCAGCGCACACGTTTCGCCGGACTTGCGCTTACGCGAATCGGGGGCTGCCCGAGAAATTAATCACGACGCGCGAGTCTCGGTGGAATACCGCGAACAGAGGAATAAAGTTCGCGTTGATTGGGACAGTGAAGAATTCTAAGATCTGTTTTACTTTCTTTCATAGGTTGAAACGGATATTATATATTTTTGGAGAGAATAAAGCATTATTGTTTAGAACGTGATGGAGTAAAGCGAGATCCAGTTTATTTAGTAAATAACTTTTCTTACGTGGGCAGAGATTAATCCAATATATTTTTGGAGGGAAGAAAGTATGATTATTCAAAGTGTCACGGGATAAAGAATAGAGGAACTTGAAGGGAATTGGAATTCAGTAGCCAACGTTTTGATAAAGTAGGTATGAAGTGGCTTGTCTCTGGACAACGTGGAATACAAGATTCCCGAGAGTATGTCGAGGCATAAAAATGCTCAGGTATTCCGTAGTTCTTTTTATTCCCCTTCGTACAGAAGAAAAAATGCTGGGAAATGCCGACCATTGAATTTCAATTTCCTACAAACTTCTCTAGTCTTTTACGACACGACAGCTCGTACAATTGTGTTTTCCTTTGCCAAGAAGTTGTTTGACTTCCTTCGAAAGGCTGTCACTCAACCGAGAAACATATCAAATTCAGTGTTAGGATTGGAGCATGGAACTCGTTGGAACACCACGTGGTACGACAATGATCATCAATAAGTCCAAAATGGTAGAAGCGAAGGAACGTTCTCCAAGAGAGTAGGAGTCAATTTAAGAGCGACAGGTAGGCGGAATAATGGCTGAAACCGTAGGTGATTGAATTCCAACGTCCCATAAAGTCTTTCGCCTTGCACCATAAAACAACCGTCCGGGATAATGCTCCCCAGAAATTCTGACTTTCTTCCAAGGTTCAGTTTCAAGTTAGCGAAACAATGCATAGGAATATCAGAACGATAAATATTGCCTACAGCAACAAATTCCTTTTTCATCCTTATCGAGTTACATTCAATCTCGTAACAAATAGAACAAGCAAATTATCAAAAAGCAATTAAAGTAGAAACAGTGAAATGCTACATAAAAATTTTACAAACGTAATATTATTAAGAAGGCGTGAATAAAATAGCTTACATGATCAAAATACAATAAATTAATCGGCGATTTAATCAATTCCGCGAAACCTTCAACCACGACTTGAAGACAGAAAAGAATCCGTAGTTACAACATTTGCCCGTAATAAATTAAACTTCAGTTCCTGAAATTTGCACCTCGTAGGAAGTCGTTCAATCCTGAAATCTTACGATCTTACCAAAGAGAGCTTGCGGTTCCCGGCTTCACGCCTCTCGCGCGAACATACGATACGATCTCCTGACCGCTGTCCCACATATCAAAAGCCCGCTGTTGGAGATCCTGGTCGACGTGGTTCGCGCACGACGCGATCGTGGGTCGATCGACTGTACTTGCTATCGCGACCACCGCGATAATCGACAGATAACAGGATCGCCCACATGTTGCGTGATCGTCCACAGGAATGTCGCGCGCCGCGGTTCCACTTCGTCGTTGCTTGATTTCTTCCGAGTTACGGGACGTTCGGTTCGATCGTTTCGACTCACGAGACACGATGATCTAACGCTCTCGTTCTTTATGGAAGTCTGAGACACGCCTACGAGTCACGTAAAAATGCATGACATCAGTGGAACGCCTCTGTGTGGACCACTGCCAGAAGGAAAGAATTTTTCGTCGACGCGTGTACTCTTGTCTCATCCCTCTTTCTACGCGCGGATGAAGAATCTCGTGTTTCTTTTGCGCCTCGCAGTGCACCTATATGGGTGATTCACGCAGTCAGAATTTTGCCACAGACACTAGGACGAACCGTCTGACAATGATTTTTCGCCAACAACACCAAGGAACTACAGAGTTCTAATAAAGTTCGCTGACTCGTCGACCAATTGTTTCTCTGTTAGGACGAACACCAGCTGCGTTCGTCTTTGTTCTTTTTACGTTTCGTGGATTCCTGATTAATATTACGCACAGAGCGTTCTGTGCGTTCTGCTATATTTGATTGTGTTTGAAATTTTACTGTAATTCTTGTTTATCTCATACGTTATGAAATACAATAACATTAGCATAATTGCATGCACGTGCAATGGGGCACACCTGTAACTCAACTGCTTCGCGTTTTAAGCAATCGAATTACAACCGTAATTGTAATTTAGAATTTCCTGACTTATCGAGGTCCTGATTCATCCAGCAAGAGAAATGATCACTTCCTCTCAAGCATAGAAGATAATGGTGCAAAGCCCTAGCAGAATTCCAGAGAGATCACGCGCCTTTTACCACCGTCACCGCTAAAAATACATCGAATTAAGGAGAATTCGTCGCGGTGGTGTACCAAGAGGTCTTTTTGTCGGGTCCAAGACAGAGAGTCGCTCGTGTCCTGCGCATCTGTGAACAATTACGACTATCGTATGAATCCGTGAGAACACGTTCTATTTAACGCGCGAACCAGAGGGTTGATTCAGCTTTGCGTTGATATAAATCGTTTTCGGATCGACTCCTTTATGGTACTTTAAAAAATTATCATAACTTTCCCAGGGTGTTTTTCTTAAGTACCTACTGAGCAAGGTTTAAAAAACATATCTTTTGTAAGATGATGTACCTTATGGATTGTGAAGTTAAAAATAATTTTTTAGTCGTATTTTATAAACATCAGGACGAAATTGGCTTAAATATTTTTAGGTTTCTTCCACAGAAAGGATTGAAATTCCGACGATACCACGACCTTTACTACTCTTGAATTCACCCATCAGCATATTCCACTTATTAAGAAACATCCTCCGCTGAATGCACAGTACACCATTTGTATTCTTAAAATGTCAATGGCTCCGCTGCATAGAAAACGTGGTTCTCATTTGATTACCTAAGCCAAGCGATAAAAGTGCAGCGACATAAGCCTCGCCTAAAAATTCCAAATATATACAATCTTGCCACTTCAGAATCAACTTGCATCCAGAAGTCTCCAGAATATTGTATCAAATTCAAATTTGTTTAATAAAAAATTCATATCTTCTGAAACTTCACGATTTAAGAACAACTTAAAGAAAAAAGACGAAGGTTGCATAAAGGAACGAGACTACTTTTAAAATTCCTCTGAAAATCTCAAAGTAAAATCTATGCTCGATCTGAATAATCGAAGATATTTAGAAAACTCGATGAAAAGGTGACAGCTGGCACGCTGGAAAGCGAAAGGCCTGAGCTGGAGATCGCGCGGAAGGATAATCGCGGACCCTTGCTCGGATACTTGCACGACAGCCCATTGCACAATCTTACGGACCCGGCAAATTGAACATGAATTTTAATAAGCCATGAGCTCGCACTTGTTTTCCACGTCGGTTGCCCGCACGGGCTCGTTGCACGACGCCTAATAATTACGAGTGCGTTCGACTTAATGCTAACGAGATTGCAAATGAAATCGGTAGGTACACCTTTCAGGCCGCGAGCGTCTCTTAACGCGATCTTAATTCTTCAGTACGTTCGTGTACGCTACACAGCGTTTATCCGTGAGAGATCGTCGATGCATCGACGATGAATACGTTACGGTTGCTTCTTGACGAAATTGGATGGTTCTCGCAACAAGCATATTATGATGGTAATGCGTTGTGAATTAGAGTTTATACTCTTGTGAAAGCTTTCTACGACGCTGTATACTATGAGTAGGTGGATGGAAGATTACTATGAAGATGGTTTTGGTCATAGAAAGATTAGGGACAGTCCCATACTGTTATCTTTACAGTTAGTTAAAATTTCCTATCTGACTTTTTCCCTATTTTAAGATGCGTTGAAATCTTTAGAATGTGCCTCATTATGGTGATAACCGAAATGTTTTATATAACAGATGGAATATGGATACGACAGCCATTCTATGATAAATATCCAAATACTTTGATGAGCCAGTATAGGAAATAAAGAATACAAATATCTAGAAGATAAAAAATATTATTCTACTAAGTATCATACTAGTCTACTAAATTTTGTAAATATTATATCTATGTATAACGATATATAACATCATATTAAATCATAGTATCATGCAAAATATGTATCTTATCGAGAAACATAACCTGGCTTTTTTAAACAGATTTCTACCTTTAGAATTATTTATGAGAGGTTTTCTGCGGAATCTAAACACGTGTTACGCGCATGACTACAAAGTACAGCTAATTTGATAAACAAATGTCGTTGGTCAATATTTTTGCAAACCCTACGTGAAAGTATTCACGCGCTAGAAATAAACTGCCCGAGGTAAATATTTTCCTTCGTACTTCATATATGCCGCACATTTCCCTCGTGGCGCCGGGTCGAGGAGTTCGTTAATCATAAGCCACAGCCGCTGGCGAATAGCATCGCAGCAAAGGTTCTCGAATAAATTAAACGCCATTTTTTTAGGTTTATATTGACGGGCTATAGATCTTTCACAAGCACAGGAACAAAAAAAAAATATTCTAGGAGAAACTTTTATGCGATTTAATCAGTCCCACCTTCCTACCAATCCGGTTTTCTTTATGATCGTAATCATAAGCTTCGACTGCAAACAGCAATTGCATTCCCTTTTAAAAAATTGATTCTTATTAAAATGGCAATACTTATTAATAATACATCAGCAAGTAAAAAGAGTAAAATTCTTCTTGGTTCTTTGATCGTAACTGGAAAAATACGACAAAAGTCGATACCGAAGGTCGACACCTTCGATGAAATTGTACGAGATGTCTAAATACTTATGGATGGTAGTGTACGAGTCATTTGTGCAAAACCGTGTGTACACAAATACCGTGACGTAGCGGGCATTTCAATTCCTCGTCGCACCATGTGGCATCAAACATTTAATTGGTCGAAATTTCAATAAGCAACGCGATGACGCAGATCGTCGAAGGCATTAAACGGCAGGCGTAAAGGTAATCTTCAAAGCGATCTAACGTTAGAATAACAAAGTGGTCGGTTGCGAGAGCGGAGTGTTTCACCTTGAAATAGCAACAGACGATCCATGCAATTAAAACGCTCGATTTCGCGATGGCAGCTGCGTCGGTGGCACAGAACGGGAGCAAAAGAACGCGGAGACAGCATGGTCCAGAAAGAAAATACGAGGCCCATGAAAAGGGAGAGACGTCACTTTGGGAGAGAGAAAATGTTGACCAACCGCGACGCTAAAAATATATGTGAGCGAAAGGCAACGGCTTCTCCTCGCTTGGCGAACCCGTCTTCCTCGAGTGCCGCGTTTATCCTCGAAAATGCCCTGCGTACCTTTTAAAGGAATCTCGACCGCATAAATACCACTGGGTGGTGTGCGACGCGGAGGCCATTCGCCTGAATTAGAAACGGCCACCATCGCGAACCAGTAATAACGAACGCGAATTCAGAGACAAATTAAGAACAATGTTTTTATTCTGATCTGTAAGAAATTGAAGAAGCTGCTGCAATAAATAAACAGCTCTACTTTACAGTAATTTGAGTAAACCAAAAAAAAAAAAAAGAAAAAAGGGAAAGAAAACGGCATAAAATCAATAAAAATCAAATCAATTTTTCAAGCGTGCTGTACATAAATTCATAGTGAATTGGCATTCGGCGTAGTAAACTATTGCACTTTTCAATATGCGATTTAAATGTTGGACCTGTTTTTTTATTGTTTCGAATTCTTCCATTTTTTCGAATTTGTGTCGTTTTGGAATTGCGTAAGAGAAATTATCAAAGAGATCGTCATTAAAATGGTACGCATGATGAAGATCGTTATTTGAAGAAGTCGTGATCATGTGAAATACACAGAATATTTAAAGAGTGATGAAGGCACGGTAGTCGTAGAATATCTACGATGAAGGGAGTCAGAGTTCAAATTATACCGCCGAACGTCTACACCGAACGTAACTCCTTTTTTTGAAAGTTCGGCTAGTTGGAAATAGGAGCTGAACATAAAAATTTAATGAAGGGACGTGTAAAAAAATAACCCAGCTGCAGATAGGGTATCTGTAATAGGGTGTAGGGTGTAATAGTAATCATAGGTTCCCTTTTTTCTTTTTTTTTTTTTTTTTTTTGAGAGGGAGTGATAAGTGAGAACTGAAGTTCTAGATGTATCAGATTTGTCAAACCTAAAATAGGAGCTAAAACAACCATAACCAGCGCATTACTTTTATAATCACACGTTACCTCGTTTTCAAGGGATAATTTCGCGACTAATTCCGCGTGACGGACAGTCTACAGACGCTGGCAAAAGAAAACCAGCGTCGCACACTTTCGTTACGTAAAACTGGGCCGGTCGTTGCGCTCGGCGAGCACTTTTCCCGCTGGAAAACGCGGAATGCAGCGCATCGAGGAAAAACGTTGGGAGATCGTGCGAAAGTTCGCTCGAGCGTGCTAGCCGAGCTCGTACACGCGTGAAATCCGGATTATTGTCGCGTTACGTCGCGTCGGGACGCTCTGATTAATACGACTTAAGACGGGATTTCCTGTGTGTATAAGACATACGTGTTTGCATCAGAAACAGTTCTAAACCAGAATCACGTAGTTTGTTTTCGCAACGTCGTTTGGTTTCAGAGATTTAAGTTTAAAACTATTTCCGACGTAGACGTGTGCATTGGACGCACATAGGATTCCACCTTTACACGAGTCCTGGCCCCTCAATTAACGCTATCGGTTGGACTGAATATTTTGTACGCGGCGTGCGAATCATTGCGCAATCAAGTCCCGCAGTAGACCGTCAGGACCTCTTGTTGCGCGTTAATGCGATCTAGAAAGGCGTTTGACGTTTTTTCGAATAACCATTGTTCCGCGACACGGAACAATGGGGTTGAACGTTACGAGAGCTAATCGCCACCGACTGCGTTCGTCTGATCAGGGAAATTTAGGTTGCGGGAATGCGTGAAACGCGTCCCTATGGATGTTTTAGCTGTATCAGAAGAATCCTGATCTTAAATCGAAGTTTACCAGTAGAGGACATAGAAGATGGTAGAGGCGCATTTTTTGAGGCTTTGAAACAATTTCTTTGGATATTTTGCACAGTCTAACTACTTTTATGTGAAATCACTACGAAGTAAAATTTAGTACAAAAGATCAGGGAAGATAATAGACGATCAAGATGAATTTTCAAACGCTTCTCTCTTACCATTTAAAAGTCAAGAAATGCCACGAGTTCCGGGTAGTTCATAGTTACAGACAGTAACCATCGATCGAATTAATTGCATGATTTGCATGAAATTGCTCCACCTGTTTTGTTCCTGTTCAAGGAAAGCTCGCTGCCCACGCGTATTATATAATTCCGGTGTTATACCAGCCGCAAGAGGAAACTTTATCGGGCTGAAACATCGGCCGGTGAAAATTAATCCGCCGATGCAATTACCAACCGGCAATTACCGTATTACGCTCTCTGGCAACGTGAAAGAACCGGCAACAATCTGGCCACTCGTTGTCTCTCGCGACCGAGTAGAAAGTTCGTCGGTTCGAATCATTACTGTTCATACCACCGGATCGGCAATCATTTATCATCGACTATTTTCGTCGAAAGCAAAAGAATTCGGTTTTTCACAAAGCTTTTACTTGCTCGATGTATTGATTGATCGATAAGTCGTCATGGTACGACTTGTACAACTACGAGAAATTGGTAAAAGGTTAAAGTGGTTTAATCATTAGAGTAGATCTGCAAAATTAAATGCTCGATAATGACCTTCTTTCTATACTGTCTTTCCTTACTTACGTCACTTTCTCCTATTTTCATCTCTTTTCGAGCAATGGAGGTCGCATGCACATTAATTTCTCATCGCAACGAGTAATGAAAGTAATAAATAATCCAGAATATTTTGCAAACTCGGTCGCGTCTCCTTAAACGCTTGATGGCCGGATGGTAGTTTCCGTTATAGATTTTCTTGCGAATTTCACAGAATGCTCCACAACGTACACTCCGACCGCCCACATTTCTTTTAGCTCGAGTTTCCACGGAACCGAGACCGAATTACGTAACGTCGTTAAGTCGAGATTCGGTGGTACGTTCAACGCGAACGTTTTATCTGCGCCTTCATGCGTATTATTTAGCAAAAGCGTTCCGTCACGGCTCGTCGAGCTCGCAGTATTTCTCTCGACGGGCACGCTCCGACGTCGATAGCTTCCGAGAAGTTCGACGCATATATATCGCGCATAATCGCGAGAAATTCGATTCGATACTCGTTATGAGTTGTCGAACGTCAGCGTCTCCAAGGGCTCGATTCCTATCTCGTTCGAGGAACGCTTACGATTCGAAATCATTCGCCGTTCGCCGGCGATTATGAATAAAAATACGGACATTCTTTCTTCTTTCTTTTCTACTCCAAGAATCATACTCGATAGCATCGTTTCGCCCGATAAGGACCCCCTTTCTGTCGCAACGCTAAAAGTTTGAGCGAATACCAATGAAGTTCCAGGCGTTGCGTGTCGCGAAGGGAAAGCCGGCTTCCGGTGCGAACGGAACCATCGATCGGAGAAATCTGTAGCTGATGGTTATGCGATCGATGCACCGATTCGATTACGAAGCGATTAGCAATTACAGTGAGCTGAAAAAGGAGTACTATGTAGTACTCTTCCTTACACGATTGCAATTTCAGTATCAACAACGTAGCATTACGTGTTTTTATAAATCGCAATATCCGACGTGATGCTACACTCATAAAACGATGTAACTTACTATTTCCTAACATGGTAGTTTAGAACAATAAATAGTACATAATATGCAGTAGAGAATAGAAATGAGAAATCATTGACATAATTTCTAACTACGTTTCAATTAACCACGCCCAGAACTTTTCAACGTAGTACTACGACAGTCACGTACATCCTCCATTTTGTACCAGAAAACAAAAACAGCGATAAGGAACAGTCAAACCCTACTCAACCCTGGTGCAACAATCGATTCGACTTCATCGATGCTCACGCTGGATGTTTCTGCTCCAAATTCGCTGATAAATAAAAGTCTGCGAGTATTTTCTTTCGCGTCACGTGTCGGACTTCGTATAAATCAACGTTCCTCCCAATGGGCGTTACGCAAACACGCATTCACGGAACGTCGATACTTTTATTTATCCGCAGCTCCATACGTGTTTCCTAGTTCCCTCTGTCGTAAGAAATGTTTGAAAACCAGGTATCCATTAATTCCAAATTCATAGAAAACAGGGATCGACAAAAGTAGCTTCATTACGTCACACCCGTTCTTCCACTCGAGTGTCGTTACGTCGCATTGATCAGTTCCTGGTTCGATCTACCTCTCCTCGCGATTCACCAGTATTCACCGGTATTCATTCGATCGATGTTCGTTATCGACGCTGCTCAATAAAGACGACCTTCATTGGGAGACAGACCCAATTGCGAATACTCATTGAAAGCACTTTGCTTATCGCGCGCCAGTTTGAGAGGTGCGTTAACACATTCGTGGTCGAAAACTTTACGGAGATTCTAAATTAAAGAATCACGAGTTTGTGTAATCAAGGCATGAGCAAGAATTTGAGGAATTTCCTTTCAAGCATTAAGCTACGATCGTTTGTTATCGTTGTTATTAACAGAAATTTTCTTTTCCTTGAGAGTTCATTGATAATTGATCAAAGTGGTAAATTTGTTAATATGGAAAACGAAATTTTGCAAATAATATTACGCGAACGAAACTACAAAACGAAAATACACGGTATTACGTGGCAGACAAATTTTCACGCCTGTCATATGATATCGATAAACATATCCTGTGTTTACCAACAGCGGAGATTTTTTAACCAATTCGATAAAAGTTAGAAAACAGAAATTGGAACGAGTTTTGGTTATCAAGGAAAAAGTGTCAAACTGGTAGTGACGAGAACGTTTAAAGCAGTTCAGATAACCGAACAGCAGTGCAATTTTCGAGCGTGATAGCTTAATGTAAAATTCCAGGAAGAAATTATTTCAAACTTACTTAGAAGACCGTTTGAAAATCCTCTTAAGCCGAAATTGAAGGCGATCTATCGCGCGAAAACGGCTGCAACGAGGATATATATTCAGGTCAGACGTCGTACAAGTGCAACAGAGAAGCCGTCCACGTACACTAAGTTACCGTCATTGGCGGCATTGGCGATGGTTAATTGTGTCAGATACAGAATCTTTCGTTTGGTCATCAGGGTCTATCAAGAAACTTTTAGAAGCTTTTTGATTAATCTTTAATGCCTACGGGAAAGCTTCTTGAGTCTTTACAGAACAATTCCTTACAAAGTTTACTCTGAAAATAATTAACTCCATACACTATCTCTGCAATTTAAATGGAAATTTCCATCCTCTTTGATCGTTCTGACATTTGAAAAGCGATCGTCGTCGCAATCTCGCTAGTTGCAAACTAGAGACGCCACGCCTTGCATTGTCGCGATCGTAAAAGAATCGTTGTCGTTTCCTTTCGGCTAACAGGGGAGAGCAAGAAAAAACGAAAGTGGTCTCGAACTGGACCGCAACGTTAGACCTAAGCCTTCGGTATCGTTTACCTCGACTCGCTGAACCACTGGTGCTATTAACATTTCTGCCATTGGTGGCCGGCAATTTTCGTAGGAGCACGTAAATATCTTCAAATTCCCAGCGAATTAGATTCATGACACGGTAAACAACCGATAAACCTACTCTGTCGTAATCGTTGCATAGAAAAGATAACTCGGAACGAAGGTGGTCCGTGAGGAACAGCGTGTTGAATCAAACTTGAAATTCCCTTTGACCGACACCACCATTGTTTTCCTCGCCTCAAAATTACCGGGCAACGGTCTTTTAACGCTCGAATACTTGCACGCTCAAGGCGAGCTATGCTAATGCGAGATTATTATGCTAATTCTGTTCAACGTGCTCATTACTGCATCATTGTTACCGCGCTTTGTGTCGCGTAAACTATCGATAATCCCTGAAACGCAGCAAAAAGTCGTCGTCGTTAAGCACTGAAGAACATCTAGTACCGTAACGAAACGAGGAAACAAAGTATACTCTGTAGTATAATTCGATGTGCTGCGATATTTCGATCTTCAAGGTCTCTTGAACTACATTCCAACGCGGAGTAATTTATACCTACACACATGTATCGTGGTATGGCGAAGCATTATCTATGAGGCTTGTTAAATTGTTTGCCTGTCGTTATCAAAGGTTAGGCGTGTACCTAACAAATCGTTAATCATCCTCGTGCACTTCGGGCGCACGTGTAACTCGCGTCACCGTGCTCGCGATATGGAACGCTTATTGTTTTTCAATAGGCGACAGGCAAAAGAATGCCAGTCCACTGTCGTCGACGTTGTACCAGACACGGTATTTAAAGCAAAATGCGAATACTGGTAGAGTTCCATTGCTAGAACCTCCTCGAAACTTCAGTCGAACTTCGCTATTCTTCAAACAAGAAGCATCGATCGTTTTGAATTACAGTTCGGGCTCTGTCGCTGAGAGATCGTTCGATTCAATTTGGAAGGAAAATTGAAATTGCTAATATCAAAACTTCTAAGGATCAAAGGCAATTTCACTATAATTCAGTGCTATAAGTTACCAACGAATTTACACGCCTAGGGTATGATAGAATATATTTTTACCATTTTCTGTTTTATTTTCTCTTACTGCATCCAAGCTATACGATATTTTTTCATTCTTTCGTCAACGATTAATAGTATGTCACAACATATAACGAGTTTCATTATTCTATGCAAAGATTACAATTAAATTTTGAGATGTTGAATCTCAAGTGACTCAATAATTCTATCTTACTATACAGTATTCTTTATTGGACATGGGATAATAACTTTCAGAGGCAAAATACAAGCGCCTAAAAAAGGAGATGGCTCGACTGGAAAGCACACATCATCCATCAAGAATCGGAAACATCCTTTCTCTCGGTGTACAAAAATTTCCCAACAGGTTGAATGCTTGCTCGATTCATGCAACCGATTCATTTTCACCCACGTGAACACGCATGTCGATCGAGCGTTCGTAGTCGCGTTGAAACGACACGGGGGAGAACAACGTGGCGCGCACCAGGTAAATTCCTAGTCGGGTCGAGGCGCTCGCCGACGCAAATATCCGAAGAGTGGCTTTCGCAAGAGGCGATCGGCCCGCGTCTAAATACCACGCTGGCGTTTCACCGTTGTTCGCAGCTTCCCCGTGTGGCTGCACCTTTAAGAACACCGCGATCGTATCCGTGACAGCGGCGGAGCGCGACGGGGGGTTCACAAAGCGATGCATTTTAGCAGGTTGATGCCGCGCCGTGATTTACTCGCGCAATAGAATGCGCTACGAATGGTAGGAAGAGAGCAGTAACGCGCCGTGCAAACCGATAGGCGTGCTTTTAACGTTCGCGAGAGGATCGTTCGATTCAGCGAGTTCTTCTCTTTGTTTCCCCTCGGCTGACGTTTGCATAGAGTCGCTACATTGCGATACGAGAGGAACGCGAGGGGATGTTGCGGTTGTTTTTAGGCCATAGTAAATCATCCGACTATCGAATCGTATCATGTACGTATTTCACTTTCGTTCCGTGAGAAGAATAATTCTTCGAAGAAGGGTCTCGTTTTTTCGTTGAGTTTGTTTGGCCGGTTTCTCAAAGAGAAATTTGGTGGGAAGGTCGTGGATGGAAATCTAGTTCAATGCGAAGGAGGCAGTGAATATAAATAGAGCGAGGAGGCTGTGGAATATTTGAGACGTTCAACTGACTACTTTTCGGAAAAAGACTGGTTCAAACGCTCTCGAGACTACGGTATTTCTAAACTTCAGCGTTTGGAATTAATTTTAATCAAGAGAACAGTATTCAAAAAGCTCTTAACATACCACAATAACGTTATATACTCGAGTCAAATGCAATATGTTTGTAAAATAAGATTTTTGGGAATCCAGAACTACTCTTAATCCACCTAATCACGCGAAAGCAACAAAGAATCGCGAAAGCGAACGCAAGAGCACTTGTCAACTGCTTTAAAATCTGAACTCACATGCACCCTAGGCACCGAGGCCGATCTTCCGTTGATTCTTCTCCGCCGCAAAATCCTGGCGCGCTCCCTGTCCCTTCTGGTACACCTGTCGTCCTGTCGCGGAATCAGAGGCAGCTGGGGGCCCTCCTCGAGGGATCGGACCCCGATCAGGACGCATCCTTCGTTCTCGTCAACGCCCGCCACGGCGCTGTTGCAATTCCGCATTCCATCGGCCTCCGTCGTCTCGTTGTTGCTCAACGAACACCTCGACAGATCCTCGCTGGACCTCGAGGATGTAATTGCAGCCTGGCGATACTTCTTCCTCTCGATCACGAACGAGGAGGCTCTAGCTCTTCGCGCCGGATAATCTTGCTGGCCGCGTCTCGCGATCAACTGTTCGGTCTTTGTAGCGAATTCTTGCGATCTGTTCGTCCTCGAACGATATCTAGTCAACTGACCGCCGTCCGCCTTTGCGGACGCTTTCGACGGGCTTTTCTTCACGAACACGAAGTCTTTGGTTTCCTTGCGATCCTTCGAGTTGCTTTGGCTGTCACTGTCTTTGGTCGTCGTCGAGGTATCCTGGTTCTCTGAGACTTGGCAAGAGCCGTTTCCGGGCGCGGACGCGCTTCTCTTCAGTCCGCGTGCTTTTTCGAGTTTCGATGCATTACAGGCTCTCGTTAGAGTATCTTTGTACTGAAAGTTTACCGTGGTTTTGTATCCTTGGTCATCGTAGACGCTCTCGCAATTCACCACTTCTAATAACTTAATGGAAATTTCCAGCTTTTCGTTTTTTACACAAATCGCACTCTCCTCGATTATTTTATTCCGCGAGATTTCGTTTTCGTCTTGGGACGCGACAGGTTCGACGGTCGACCGGTCTGGCTTCAAGTCGACACGAAGAGAAGACTTTAGGAACTGATCCTTCTTCGACTCACGACCTTTCTCGTCCAGAGAGGCGGACTTCTTGAGGATATACGGTGTCTTGTGCACACGTGGGAAACACTTGACGTCCAGCAGGCTAGCGGCGTCGACGTCGTCTTCGTCGGGACGCCGGTTTTCCGGGCACGATGTCTCACGCGCTCCGTCAGCGTCGACGCACTGACGGACGGAGATCAGACGGCATCCGCCGTCGTCCCCACTATCTTCCTCGATGATGTACATCCGAAATAACTACTCGACGCGCGTCATCGTCGTTACGAGGGTATTTCGCGAACCGGGGGCGCCGCCGGTTCCTCACGCTGCTTCTCGATCCGCTCGTAGATAAGCGTCGAACTAATTTTCACGCGTTTCATATTCTCCTCGCGATATTAATAGCTTCAACATAAAAATGGATTTCTAGGACATCGAGTTTGATAGATAATTATTTCAACTCTTCAGACTTTCCAAACTCACTGGAACTTTTTCGTTTATCAAAACTGTTTCTTGACAGACAGTTTATAAATACCGTCCTTTTGACCATATCAATGTTATGTAACGATGCACTAACCTGGTCCAATATTATGCAATTTTTCGGCTTGCTTTAATTCTTTGCAAAAACATACAAACGAAATTATTAATGTCAACGTCGAATTAGCAACTTCTTTCCGCTAATAACTTCCAAACTAAAACGAAATTCCAGTTCTTCCTTCGAAAATTTTCAGATGCTTTAACGCAACGATAACGAAATACCGTAACCGACTCGTTCTCTGCCACTTGCGCGCTTGCAATGGTATCGGAAGCCGAGTCACAAATCCCCGACACTATACGTAATTCGCGGTTATCCACCCAAACAATCGTTCCGCAATCTCATCCTCAACAACATTGCAAGCCGATATTACCCGCTCCTGTGCACCATAATGATAGCGCACCAAATAAAAGTCTGCACGTCCATTCGCGTTTAAAAATATTTTTCTGCACGTGCAATCATTCCCGTACCACGATGAGAAACCAATACCGATAGTTTACACCTAATATCGTGCAATTCCGCCTGGTTCGATTTTACATTACGGTACAACTGAATTGCGAGCTCGTTCTTTCCCGAGTTACTCGCTTTTTCGCGTTTTGTTTCGCATGTTCCAAGGCCTCGTTATTTCAAAACCGTCGCCAAGGATTCCACTTATGTTAGAAACACGAGTAGTATTTCGCGTGCGAGTCGTTTCTACGCACTCGACTCTGAAACGTAAAATGACTAGCACACTTCTCTCGTTCCAAAAATGTTTCGCGAGTTTGTCTAAAGGCTACAAATACTTTTTATGTAATAGATTCCAGACGGTTTAAGGGGAGAGGCTGGATCGGAGGGCGCGGGCAATTTGCTAGCGCGAAAGTTGTTTCTCGCGTCACGCGATCGGTCTTCGAGGGCGAGCCTTGCGATAGATCGAGCCAGCGGATACGGCGATCTATCAGCCGCAACGGTGCTCGCCGCTCTTCGACCGCTCTAAATCCTTCTCGATCTTTCGTTGTACCCTGACAGTCGATGATTAAAATCCTCCAATCTTACGAGATGGTCAAAAGCACGAATACACGTGACCGTTCACAATTTCATTTGAAAGTAAGTTAATACCAACTACAAAATATCAAATGTCAACATCCATTGATCGAATCGAAGAATTGGAAGAATAATCCAGAGAAACTCCCGCAAGACGCGTTTGTACGGCGTTCGATCGATTCACAAATCGATGCTAGCGATCGATATCCATCAGCGGATCGAGGATCATCGTTTTACGGTAGGTCGGAGCCGCGCGAGCCGGAAAAAGAGACGCAGAGGCGTCGAGCGCCAGTGGCCTACTGGTGCGACTCTTCTAATCCCGCGCACACGGCACAGCACGGTACAGCACGTATGCAACACGCACACTGACGCGAACGCCGGCCCGAGCGGAACACGATCTAGGGGCACACACGCGATTCCATTCCATTCGAGCCGCGCTCTACTCGACACTCGCCTCTAAACTCTCACCGACGCGGCTCGACGCGTCGCGGATCTCCTTCTCTCTTTCTCTAGAAGTCGGAGAGTTCGTTCGGTTCCGCTCCGTTCCTTTCCCTGTCTGAACATGCTGCACAGCCAGCCAGCCAGCCAACAGTCCTGTCCCAAACACGTACGCGCGAACGGCCCGCGTATACCGTCCTCCAATCAGCGCGCGATCCGCCACTTTGCGGCCTGGAATGCCTTTTCCTTTCGGAAACCCGCTCGAACCAGTCGCCCTCGCTTCTACACGCTCCACGCACCGCGATCGAACGACGTTATTCGTCGTCGATTGATCGATCAAGCGCGTGGGAGGGTGCAGCGGCGGCAAGGACGCTGCGACGAGTGCAACTACCCTCTTTTTTGATTATGATACCTCTTTTGTTGTTTACTATTAGACTTCCATTAGAAATTTACTTCACATTCCATGTATCTTCAAAGATATCACATTTTTCGTATTTTTATTCTACCTATTACGTATATTCGATAGGTTCACGTATTCTATGCGTTTTTACGTGTTTAAAGTTTCCATAGGCGACATTTTTGTGAGAGTATACAGGATTCAGGTGATTTTAAACGTTCGAAGGATAATGGAATAAATGTAGCGATAAAAGAATGCAAGAGGTAAGACGCGAATTTCGATAGAGTAAAAATGCAGTCTCACGTTAATTATTTCATCGCGCGATAGCGGTTATTTTTTGCGCAGCTCATCGCATGACCGCAGATTGTCTGTCATCGTTATGGACACAGTTTCTAGAAGTAGTACGAGCGTTTTGCTCGAAGAATACCGTTCCATTGATGAACAGTACATCTGATTCTACAGAACTCCTTGCTCAATAACGTTGAAGAATGTCAAATAACATCGAATTCTCGCGTTTAAGCGGAAAATACCGAAAATAGATAGATAACACCAACGATATGTCTTGTCACGCAACTGTGTTTACTCTTCGTAAAGCAAATACCGTCGATCACAAGGCAGTATCTAAAAATTTCCTAATAGAACTCGCGAACTTTAAAAATTCTATAAAACGATATCAACTTCGTCAGATATTTGTCGATCCATTTTGCAACTTGAAAAGTCCAAAGTTTTTCCCAATTAATTCCCGAAACACATAAAATACGAAACATTCTCATCCCGCGATTCAACAAACACCCTTTTTGGTGAATCTCAGCGCGAGTTCCGTGCCATATGGCTGGGACGATCGATCGTTGGCTGGGGCTGGCTTGACAGGAGAGGAGAGAATGAAAAACGCGGCGCAGGAAAGTGTCCCGCATGGCTCGTTAATAGAGGCACGGTTCGCTTTTGCGCAAGGAACGTCGATAAAAGGCTGGCGGACAGCATTTTCTATTGTGCCGTTTCTCGGATTGCATCCGGTGTAAAATTTCACTTGGCTGCTGGTACTGAACGTCGTTATCGAGCCATTCGCCGAGCCTCGTGGTTTTCACAGGTTTTTGCCCGTGGCTCGCCACACGTGAGACTGGTTTTGATATTCCGCCGTCTCCGATAGAACCATCGAGCACGAAGCATCGATTCCTCCGCGACTCTTATTTTTGTTCTTCGTCGAAGAGAAAGAAGTATCATGGTAGAACGAATGAAGTTGTTGAGAGCATATTTCTTTTGATAGATCATCGATTGCTTCGTCGTTTCGCATGCTTGACGCGTGCAGGATGTTAAACTTGTTTAGCTGTGGTTCGAGAAGAGGTGTTGCTGGTTCGTATCATAATAGTAGTAGAAGGAATATTTGTATAATTCTAAGCAATAAAGGGTGTATTGATTTTAGTATACATAGAAATCGGATATCGTAATAACTTCCTGGTAGAAGACCGGTGTCCAGGATGAATTATATAATTATACGATCTTGATACATCGTCAGCATCACGGTTATCTTTTCCTTTATTGATATCGATATCGCTTCTGAAGATGCTGCGTGAGATGCTGCTGAAATATCAGGATATAATTTTTTGTCAATGCAACTTATACACGAAAAACAGGATGGTAGATGTCTATCTCTATAGTTCTAAATTCAACTTTTCAAACTTACATTCGCATTCAAATATTCATATTCAAATGAAAAAGAAATTAAAATGGATAATTTTTATAGTAACTTTCTTGATATTTATTCAAATATCTTCTCTTTTTTTCAACAAGAAGCACAAACTTTCGAATGTTCTTCGACATTCGATAAATATATCCTCATACTAATAACATTCAATAACATCAGAATCCCTTCCCCGAAGAACTACTCAAAGGATTCGACAAATAACTCCCCCTAAACTCACTCGAGCGTTAAACCTCCAGCATCTGTTTTTACCGAAAAGCACCGCAATTAAGCCGTCACCGTTTCTGTCCACCCTTCGCGCTACAAATATTTCAAAAAAACGTAAGCCACACCAAGACGTCCACCTCGAGTCGCAGAAATAGACCGACCAACAATTCGCAGACTCGGTTCGAACGTGACACAGCCGTTTCTATTTATACGGGTGCATCGAGCGGAAGAGAGCCCTGCAGGGACTTTCGAAACGCACGTTCGATCCGCTGGCACGTGCCAGTAAATTCGTTTACGCACGTGTACGCGGGATTCAATTAATTGCTCGACGCGCGATTCGCAGTATCGGTTGGCGTCGCACGCCTCCATCGCCGTTCGTTACTGCTCGTGCAAACAAATCACAATGTTTGCGCGATAACGAGACCGTGAGAAATACCGTCCACGAATGGAATATCGCGATTTCGACGCTGCTGACCTTTTGCCTGCTTTTCGCGAGAGCACCAGTTCCGTTCTCCCCTCGCTTTGATCGTTCAACGATGTCTGGTGTAGAAGGGAGGCTGATACGTAATAGAAAGACGTGAATAAGGGGTTGAAATGCTTGAAAAAAAAAAGGGGGGAAAGGAAATCGATTCGAGTGCTGATGTGGAGATATTCATTGCGATTGCTCTTCTTTAGGATTTTTGTATGAGCAGAGGATAGGAAATTGAAAGGTGCAGAAATGAACGCTATTCACATATTATCCAGAAGTATATAAAATATTCAAAGTACTAGTTACAATATTTAAGTCTGCTGTTCTCATCCTTAATCATAAGGATATAAATAATCCTTAAGAATTTTGTTTTAGTATGCAATATAATATTGCTATCTCTTTTATTATGAATAAAGTATTCCAAAAGAAAAAGATGCCTGGAGGTGTACAAAGACCAACAGGAAATGAGAAGAACAGCATGGTTAGTTTACTAACGATATAAATCTAGAAATATTTAGCTACTAGTTTTTTGATTGCGTTTATAGGAACACGAATGCGCATAAACATCTGCCACCTAGTTATTAAGTAGGAGGAGCAAACTGATATATAGGATGTTAGAATAGGGCTTTGAATTCGATGTTCACGCTCGTTTACAAAATAGGATCATCTCTCAACAAGAAACGCACCATGTTCTGCATACCACCTAATCCCCGACGTCCCTTTTTCTTCCTGCTTGTACGAATAAGGAATCGCGGACTTAACGAGCGATATCAGGAACAACGAGTAGCGAAAAATGGCAAAGCGACAAAGTCGTTTTCCCAGCTCGCGAGGAACAAGTACAAAACGCGCGTAGGCCCAATTGCGGTCACAACGCATTCATCACTTGGATCCTTGTTGAAAGCGTGTTATTAAGGATCAACGCGCATCCTTTCGGTTCCAATAAATTACTCGCGTGACGACAGTCAACGGCCACGATCACTTTTCCCAAGCATAAGCGAGCGTGAGTTGCACGAGCGTAGAATCGATGGAAAAAGAGCGTCGGTCCGCTTATGATAAAGCGACCTGGCCACCGGGGATGTAATTAGAAGCTTGAGATATCACCGTTAGACGTTTTCCAGCGTGGGTAAGAATACTCATGGGTACTCGCTGACCCTGGACGTTTAATTTATTCCCGGTGCTGTTCTTGGAAAAATCGTGCAGCAGGGCGGAGGATCGAACTCGTCTTGACCTTGGCTCGATCATGAGAGTGACACGATTCCGCGTCACCGAGGAATGTCGTGGTATTCCAAGGACGGACGATTATGAACTGTATTACCAGTTAACATATCAAGAAATCTGATTCGTCTCGTATTAACTTTGACGTAATGTTGCTGTGTCGAGCAAATGCTAGTAACGAATGGAAAGAGACTTGATTTTAACGATCCAAACTCTTTAAAATATCTGTGATATAGAAAAATTGATCTGTAATTATTTGCTGTGACCAACGAATCGAGCACATTTCATTGAGTTCGTAATCGACGTTTAGTCGAAGCTATGTAACTCGTATTTAGATTCTACGCTTGGAAAGGCTTGAGTTCTCAACGAGAGAAAGGAGAGTGCACGGAATCGATGTCCTTGCGAACGAGCTGGATGTCAAAGCTGGAGCGAGTTCACGGAATCCGGACTCGTAAACACGCCACTACCATTTATTTTCGGGGAATATACGGCTTTATGCGAATCCAGTGGGCGAACTTTGATCGCGAGGTCACACACAAGGACTCGCTTTGAGGATTTGCTTTGAGGATTTGCTGTGAGGATTTGATTTTTTTATTCTTTCGGGACAAGTGATGAGATGTATGGATCGGCCGAAGAATAATCTGAAAAAGGTAAAGTAAGGTTTTTCGTGTACAGAAAGGGCTAAGCAAAATTCGTATAATCCACTATTTCGATTACTCTGACGGTAAACTTGAAAAAGACCTGGTCATACGATCGTATCGAGTTCCGTGTGTAAAGTGTGTAGCGCATAGGTACTCGCGATATCGCATGACTACACGAGTAACCTAAACATAAGCGCAGATCTAATCTGCTACCCGCAAGTCTCGCCATCACTTAGATTCGTTTGAGACAATTCGTAACATTCATTCCAGTTAACAGTGTCTCGTTCGGTTCGAGTCGCTGAAACATAAAAAAAATGGTCGCGATTGGTCGCGACAATGCGAGGAAGCATCATCGCGGCACGTTCGATCGTCCTTTTTGCTGAATCGGCGTACGGACACTCCTTAATCGGCTAACGAGACACATAAGTATGAATCCCTCGCGACGCTCAGCCTGGATTACAAGCCACTTTCATCGCAAGTATGCTATTGTGCGTATGCACGGGCATTACATATTCGTTACGCGGATCTCGCGTTATTCTTCGAAGCTAACGAACCCCAGGTTCACTGGACTCCATCCCGCGTCCTTGAACGGATTCGCCAAGGAGTTCCGAATTGCGACACTCGTACATACATTTGTTACGCGTAATCTTGACGCGTCGAATATGGAACTTGTACGGTCTTGTAGTCGCGAGTGCCTATATTTATGTAGTTATTAGACGCTCATATAATCCTTATATTCTACGCTCAAATGTATCATATTCAACTAGATACATTTGTCTAGTCGCGGAGGTATGTAATCACACGATCAGGTATTTGATCGATTGGATATTAACAAGTGTATATAATAGAGTCTTGCAGGTTTATAGTGTTATATTTGAACAAACGCATCGTTGATTTGTTAGGGTATGTGAGAATAATATGAAAAGTGTAGCGGGCCATTGCCGTAAAAAAAGTTTCAAGTTGAAATGGAAAAGTTCAAAACTGGGGAAGATCCATATTATTGTGTCTTTGAATACTAACTGTTTTGGATTACAAGCTCTAGATTGTTATTACTGTTTCTTGTAATCTTCGGCTAGAGTTACATAAGAAGGTTAACTTTTTATGGTAACATCTGTTAATAGAAATGTACGGACGTGCTTCCTATGATATTCTTTTGGTATTGTAGCATCGAGCGAGCGACGATCAAAATTGGCATACAATATCTCTGTACTTATACTTATTTCAATATATTTTGCTATTACGAATTCATCCACTCGTTTCTTTATCAAACTAGCTTACGCGTTATACACCTCAAAAGTCATCGGTTTTAAAACAGATTGTGTCATAGTTGCACTTTAATGCGTTATAGAGTCGTACCAGCTTTAAAGCGTTAATACGGAACTATGAAGTAACTTTGTTCACTAACTTTGTTCAAGAAAGTCGTCTATTATTCTAATAGGACATTCGAGCCACGTGCTTCCAGCGAAAATTTTGAATGGAAAGTTCCTGATCTCCCAAATTCCCCAAGCGAAAGTCCTAGCTCGGTGAATAGTTCGATCTAGAGAGAAGAAATAATGAAAAGGATGGATATATCTCGATGTACGCGCAGCCATTTAAACTCGACGGCGATCAATTTCAATCAATAATGGAGATGTCGCGATGGAACTCGCCGCGTGATTCTACGAATCGTAGATAGGTTTGTAATTCGTGGCAGAAACATTTCTACGAAAGGGGAATCGAAGGGATTTCCTACTTACAAGCCAATCCGGTGGAGCAATCTTCTAGGTCTTCGCGACGCGCCTCCAGTGAAACGCCACGCACTGATACGATGTTCGATTGCTCGTTCGTAATCTAGATCACTCGTAAATGTGTATTATTACACTGGCGAGCAATAACCGGAAGAAATCATTAATTAATCTACGCTCGTACGAGAACGAACCAAAAAGTCTGAACGGAATAGGCGAACGGGCGAAGCAGGAAGCAACAAGCCGAGCATTCGATGAAAAACAAAAGGAGAGACAAAGAAACCGATGTTTGCGAAATGTTACTCTCGTCGTTTTACGAAAGCCACGATAATTCCAGAGAACAGTAGCTACGTGGCCGATTTAGTTGAACTCGAAAGTATAGTAACCCAGTGGCACGAATATCGGCGGACCCGTGAACGTTCCTCGACGCTTTTCTCGTTCGTGAGTGAATGCCGAGTTGTGCTCGTCCATTGTATGCCAAATTCTGCGCTCCTTCCGACAGCTTTTGCGTCAGACCTGTAAATAAAAGCGAAGCAACTACGCCGGCGGCCTTCGCCGACGAATCCCGCGAATGACAATTCGCGTTTCTCTCCGGTTCCACTGCTTCACCGGCAACTGTGCTATTTTTCTTCCGAATACGAATGAAGTTTCGTGAGAGAATACCCGAAAGCAAGCAATAAATTAACGTTCGATCGGTAGCATCGAGTTGTGAAAGAGCACGAAACAGTTTCAGTTTCAAACTTGGCTTAAACCATTCTGAACATCTACGATTAAAAGATTCCAGTAGAAGTTATACGTATACGTAAAGAATTTTCTTTGGATCAAATGGAAAAGAGATTTCCGTGAGAGCCACTCTATTACGGTAGTTGAATAAAGTTCTAATTATTGAAAATACCAAAGAACGATAATTATTTAAATATGCATGAAACGCGAACTCGTTCGACGCATAGGATGTTTAGTGAGCGGAGTTTAGTACGCAGAGATAGCGTACAAAAGTATGCCGATAAATTAAGGCCAATTATTTGACTCCGCACTGAACCAAATCGATCGTTTTTGTTCCTCGTTTTATCGTACGACAGGCCTCGCTTTTTAAAACACGTTTTTCTTAAACATTTAATAGATTGCTTTAACTAGACATGCTCTCACTTATTATACATCGAGCTACTTTTATTCACTCGAGTGTCATTTACAATTTACATGATCTTAATAGCGTTTCTTACGGCTATTTACCCAAGATGCGCAACATATAGTAATACACATGGCAATATCATGCTGTATAGGGTGTCCCAATAATTATGGTATAATTTGCAAGGGCGTGAAAAGATACATCAAAAATATGAAACACGACTTTTTCGTGACTCTGAAAAACGATGCCTTAAGCGGAAAAATTGTATTCTACACTTTTGTACCGAGCCATTAATTAACCGAACGTTCACATATATTAGACGAACGTTCACATTAGATTTTATCGAAAACGAAACAACATATTAGAAAAACATAATTACCTATACCTTAGATTTATTTTTTCACATAATATCACTTGTCGGTCGTTCCACGATTAGTGGATCACCATGTATGTAGTCACATCCAGTTGCGCGTTAACGCTGGCATTCTACATTTCGCAAATGCTCCCCATCAACCTGTTCGTATCGTATAGTTATCCATAAACGTTCGCGGCGCTATTAAGCGGCAATGAACAAAGCCCAAGAGAGTAACCGACACGTTTTCAACGATGACATCTCGCAGAGGAGATATTAAGGTACAGTTACGTTTTCCACTCATTTCTACGCGGCACATGTACACGCGCCGCGTAATGCCGCATAAGCCATCAGGTCACCCATTCATTTTTCATGAAGAGCACGTACGTAACTCGAGGCTGGCGCAACGGGTGTCAAAGATTCTTAAACGAGTCATAGATCGGTTCGGTGTGTACCGCAATATGCTCATCGAACGTTTCGTCTACCAGGAACCGTTTTCGATTGAACGAATTTGCGTGTCTCGATGGACATTATCTCGCGTGACGATAGATTCGTAGTTTCATTGTGGACGTAGTGATTTACACATTTATTCATATCGACGCGAAAAATGATCTCCAGAGATTTGACAATTTTCTCGACAATGAAAATTTCGCAATTCGATGTAAACATGCATCGGAAATTTTGCTTACTTTGCATTAGTTTAAGAATGATTAATGTTGTAACAACTCTATTACATAAAAGAAAGGAAACATAGCTGAAGCCGTTAACGAAAGTGGATCGCGTATCGCCTTCTAGAATCGCAGATAATGTCGCCTCTCGATATTTCATCGAGTTATTTACGTTGTTTGGGCTCGACAGCTAATGTCAGCCTCTATTTTGCCGATTTGCATGCGAGATTACGGGGAAATGTATATGTGTACCGACAGGACAACGATTGACAAGGGTAAATGATACAAGTCTGATCCGTCTACGTATCGTTAAATAACGTAGACGAATCGAGCTTGTCGCGGACGTATGTACTGACCCAAGGAAAACTAAGTGCATTATACTAACAGATTTTTACGTTTAAATAGCAAACGAAGCACGTTTTTGCTTCGGTTCTTCACTTTCATGAAGTCGACGCTCACTTAACATTTGCACTGCATATTTCAGCGAGATATTCAACGGAGGAGCGTCCGTGTCGTTTGAAAATTAAAATCTTCGAACACCTGGAGCAAAAGGTGCCAAGCGTAACAAATGCGCATAGAAAACAGTACGTGTGAGAGGAGCAAACGAGGGTCCTTATATATATTCAAAGGAGAAAGAATAATACGATGGAAGAGCGCGCGCAGAAATTAGAGTAACTCCATTGTGGGAAGAATTGAGCAGTACGAATTTCAATAAAAAACTGTAACGAAGATCTGCTACAATAACACCTGCACAAAATATCGTTTGATTAGTTTTTCAATTATTTCACAACCAAACGTCGTTCGAATTAAATCTCATGCTACTGTATCGCGTAATCGTCTGCCTGCGGAGGATCGGTCCGTGACGAGAGTCGCATCAATTCATTCCGCGATGCTCATTGTTCTTCAGAGAACGTGAGAGCCATTTTAACGAAACCGTATTCTCGCGACATGACAATTGCAAAACTTCTCGGATGTTCGTGCAGCCTTCGTGCAAGAAAGAGAGAAGGGGCACAGAAAAGAACAAAATAGTAAAAAAAGACAAAAAAGGCGTAAAAGAGGAATGTGATGTCGTTTATGGCGCGTCACGACGTTTCCTTCGAATAGGCGACGTTGATATCGCGTTATGCAATCGAGCTTTAGCGATTACCCCCGACGCGACGTCTCTTCTACGAGGAAACCGTAAAACGCCACGCCTTCCGCCCCGTAAATGTAACGGGTCACGGTGAGCTTAGCGTGTAAGAAAAGGGAAGACCTTGGAATACCTTGTACGTGGATTTATCTCGGCTTGTCTCGCGCCCCGATCCGCTCGGAATTCTCATATTTGGGTTGAGCGCGTCGTTAGCGTAGTTTGGTTTTTTGCCAGAAACGCGTTCTGTCCCGTATAACTGGATGCAATCAGTCTTTTTCTGCGACGCGCGGTGCCCTGGTGATTTGTTTTATGGACAGTTACAGTGAATTAATAACGCCCATCTATCGATCATGATTGAGTTACTTGACGAGAGTTACTTTCACAGCAGTTTCCTTTAATTTTAGATATCTGCGATTTCCTTTTTAGATTAAGCCGTCTCATAATCTGCTTTAATTAATAGCTTAATTAATTTCATAGCACGAGCATTTAATTCTTCGGTCGTTATAGATATCTCTCGTGTGGATATCTTCTGTTAATGTTTTGTGGCCGGAGTTATAATCATTTCGCGATATTACGACACAAATAATTATCAATTTATAACTAGACTACGGTCTTCCTGCATTTATTGAGAATTTGAAAGATATAAATGGTCAATACAATCGTTATAATATTTAGAAGAATCATATTTTTCTCATCTCATTTCCCAATCTTTTAACTGTATCCATTAAGATATGAATTTGTATAAATATCCATTTATGACTTTCTTAGATATTTTCCAAAATATATGGAAATTAAACCCAGCGCACTTTACAGAACTGAAAGAGTTAGCCCAGAAAAATGAACAGGAAGACCCGGAAGACTCAGCCCACCTCTTAACGAGAAGGCACCAGGTAGCATCGTTCCACTTTGCCCGTCGATTAACCCACATATCAGTCGAAGTGCATTCGCGCTTTATTTTTTCGCGTTAC
The DNA here is from genome assembly GCF_024542735.1 of Bombus huntii. NCBI lineage: Eukaryota > Metazoa > Arthropoda > Insecta > Hymenoptera > Apidae > Bombus > Bombus huntii. Next base: position 7,564,315 of record NC_066238.1, on the reverse strand, counting down.
ACCTACGCTACGTACGGCCAGCTATGCGTAACAAGAAGTAGCTTCATCTCTGTCAGACGATTCACTCGCATGCATACTCGAGCACTAATGGGTTAATGCATCTTGTTGCACCGTTCTTCGATCGGCTCGGCTCGCGTGGAATTCTCGTTCTCCAGATGCGCCGCTTTATCCAGGCAAATGCGTATTCGCTTTTTTTTTTCTCAGTTTTTCTGATCTCGAGAGAAGTGCAAGCCATTTAGCCTGTGATAGGCAATTTGTTCCTTGTCTTTCGTCCTTTTTCTTTTCTTAACAACGATGTGATGTTTCGTGTCATTTAAGAGAAAATATACAGGTACAATCTTTCTCCATAATTTCCTGAGTATTTGACGAAATACGTGTTTGAAGAAGTTACAAAGTTATCGCTTTTTTCTACAAAGATGGCCAGTTACGAAATATTTTTCATCTGAATTTTCTCACTCGGGATAATCAAGATCTCAACGATATTACTAACGTAAGAGAAAATCGCCACGACAGATGTTGCGTTGGTTTTCAAGAGGGATATATGTATCTTCATCCCTCGAACCAGCGAATCCGTCGAATTTTCGATGGGCGTTGCGCGTGGATCGGAGCTCGATTAGGCGATTAAGCTTTTCGCACCACCAGCCACGAACTCCTGGAGGGTAGAACTAATAAAATTCAGGGTTGACGAAACGCGGGCGGACCCCTAATTTCGCGGGTGCAGCCTCGCTCTTAGATAAGGCGGCCAATTGAATTGCTTGGTGATCACTCGTCGTCAGCGAGCGGAATATTTTTCAATTTGAATACAAAGCGGAGGATCGATTATTCGAAACGAATGGGCTCGCGGAGGCATTAAACGCGATATATTACAGTGAAAATTGGGGCTACGAGGGTCGAGAAAATCGCTGAGCTTTACACGGCGAGGAAATTTAAAGATGTATTTCAACATTGAATTACGTGGCTATTTATCGTCGAACGTTTTAATAGTACTCGACAATCTATATCTCAACGAAACAAGATAAACGTACATAATGAAGTTTTCAAATAAACTCTTCATCAAAATGTACTTTTTTTTAAATCTTCCAGATGTATCTTGTTCTTACTTGAACGTTGCTAAACTTATAAACGACCACATAGCAGATTCATCGAATACGCTCGTAAGAAGGCGAAACAAATAGGTGTCATCCGAACGAAACGAAAAAGCGACCACTCCGGTTCGAGAGAGCCGATTAACATTTTAATCATTCAATTAACACGCACACGAGGCGAGGCTCGCCGTGCGTTTCCATATTTATTGGCTAATTAGCAGCGTTGCTCGCGCGTCTTAATTGAACAGGCCCGAGGAGGCTCGAGGCCGAAGCTTGCGCGAGATTCGCAATTTCCAGGGTGGCGAGCGGCGAATTAAACGCCGGGGCTAACGAGCATGACCGCCTTGTACCGATTTGGTGTGTTGCAATCGAGTTTTCGAAACGATTTCCCGATCGCGATTCGCGACACGCGTCCACTCTCCACCGGATATAACGCGTCGCAATCATCGTTCCTCGCGATCATATCGACGAGAATATGCTAGAAAGCCGAGCTCCTCGAGGTGATCGCCCAAACAAGATTCTTATCTTCTTCACGCTAAAATTTCTTTGAGCCTAAGTGCCTGTTCATTGTACGGAGAGATTGAATTTCAAATATTTGCGAGGTTGAGATGTTTGAACAGAAATATTATTCTAAAAGATCGATTGTGAGGTATACATTATGAATTTTTATCAAACAATGAAAAATTCGAACAAATTCCGTGTTTAATTGGATATCAAAGCTACGGTACTTTCGAAAATATAGCGAAAACGATGTCCTTTTAAAATTATCGACAGCCGTAAAGTTATTTCATAAGATGCATTTAAGATTCCTCGAACCCGTACATAAGAAACTGAACACAAGATATTGGTCCATAAAATCTTACAATACGCCACACTTTTACTTCCATACAAAGCCAATTAAACTAACAATACACCGAACGAGTTCCAACAAACCACTCTTACCCAAAACTCAATCACGCCATTACAAAAACGAACCAATTCCGACTCCATGACATTTCTCCACCGGAAGCCACAAAGAAAAGAAAAATGTCATCCACTTTCACGATCGGTTGCGGTAAAATTTCGTCGGGCGTTCGCGAGAATTCTGTGTTTGCTCGAGGATCACGATTCTTTTTCAGGTGTGGACATTTCCTTTCGGGAGCGGTGATCGTGATTTCACGTACGTCCTATTAAAACGCCCGCAGACGTCTCGTTCTTATTCACGCCACGATCGCGACGCCTCCTCTTCTTCGTCTACGTAATTGGGTTAACAGAACGCTGTTCACCTCGATGGCCGTGGCCGAACGCGGCTTCCGGCGCGCGACATCGCTTCGTACTTCGAGGAAACACCGTCCACCTTCCGGGTAATGATCGTCAATACGACAAAACGTAGGGTTGCTTGTGGTCGACTCGTAAAAAAGAAACGTCGCTAGTAATTGGTAGGTCTTGTTCTCTTTCACTTGAAGAATCTCGGAGAAATTCACGCTCACGGAAAGTGAGAACAGATTGTACATGGCGAAAAGAACTGGTAGCTCGATCGGTTTCGAATGGTACGCAAGAGCTGCATGACCTAGAGACAGGGCAGGCTTTGAGTGCCTCAGAAGCTAAATTAATTGATTTTTATTGATTTTTTAATTCCATTACACAGGTACAAGTTGCGATGATTTTGTTGATACTTGTGCCCGAAAGTAGACAGTTAAAATTCAAAGAGTACTCATTGCAAATCTGAATATCTCTCTGCTTATTCTTCTTAAGCGCATCTATAAAAAAGAAACTGACCAATACGAAAATGGAAAATGAAACAGGATCTTCGAGCCCGTCAATTCACTAATTTAAATTTGACTTTCACCGAGCGATAACCAAGTTCACGAAGCGCAAAAAGACACCACCGGAGCGGTTGTTGCTCAATTAATCCGACCAGGGAGCGATCGAGGGACAAGCGAGAGATGTATATTCCGAACGAACGAGCAGCACATTAATTAATCATATGGCACCCACTTCAATTATCCGTGTTTCACGTGGTCGTTGCAAGTTGTTGGATCATTATCCAAACTGCCATGGACGTTTTTTTATTGGCCGCGACGGCACAATGACCCCTATCGGCACCCTGCCCACACGGTCCTGTCATAATTGTCAACGACGATCGAGAAAACCGTTTATTTGGGTCGGTGGAACGGAACTGGAACGTATCGCCGATTTATTATTAAGCGATCGGTGCTACATCGCACCGCGTTGCACCGAGCAACCCGATATTTGGAGCGTCCGGTTAATTGCAAGACGTCCAGTTAAAGAGCGTATCAATCGAAATGATCGTAAATTAATTCGACGATAAAGGTACCGGTGGACGTGGACCGGTTCGAGATGTGGATGAAAATAGGACCTCTTCACACGCGGGATCGTCGTCCATTGCGCCACCCCCCGCTGGTCCAGATGCATCTACTTAACATCAGCCAATAAATACGCGTGCACGTATGAAAATTCATTTGGAAAGTTATTTCGTTAATAATCTTGCAAGGGGACGTTGAAAGATAAAAGATAAGTTCCACAGATTACGGTGCTGATAAATATCCTATCACCGAAGAAATAGGTGTTATGTATAGAAACACGTGAGTGTGACCTATTTATTAGATTTTTACATGCGATGAGATTCATTTTTAAATATTAAAACACACACGCGATGGTGTCGTACAAATGACGTATCGCGAGATATCTCGTCCAAGGATACTAAAGGCTTAAACTTATTCTAAGAACTTTACGATTTATCAAAAGTAATAAGAAACTATTGAAAAAAGTTCGAACAGTTCAGTATATAATAGAGGAACTCGTTGCATTCAAGTTTTCAAACGACATACCGTTTCGCCAACGCTACGTTCACCGATAAAAGGTTCGCCGATAAGCGGCGACAGGTCGCCCGAATAGATCATTGCCGTATACCTTTACTTAATTGCGATTCAAGGTTCTCCGGCACTTTTGCGATCGGTTATCGAGAAAATGGGAAACGCAGAAAGCGGAGGTCACGTTGTCGCGTTGGCCTCGTTATCACCGAACGGAAAGCGTCGTCGCCGGACACGGGCATGCACGATCGATTGATAAGACCAGACATTGCAATCCACTCAGGTTTGCGCCGGCTAATCGACTCTCCGTGAATACGTTTCTAATTGCGAAAGTTACTGGCAAGGCGCTTTCGCGTCTTCGAATTAATGGCCGCGATTCGATCTGACCATTACGGGGCGCAAATGAGATTCCAACCATTTAAACAATCCCCTCGAGTCACGGTAGAAAAATAATCGCTGCCATTAGCGAGCTCGTGCGCTTCTTAACGTAGTTCAATTTACGCGGCGTTTATCGGTCGGTATTGCAGGAAGATGCTTCGAGTGGGTGACACTAGGCGGCACCACCTTACTAGGAAATCGAGTTACCGATCCTTCATGATCGAGATCTGTTGAACCACAGATGGAAATTTGCTTCCTTAAATCTTATTTAAAGATCTTTCCCATTGTGAATTTCTTTACATTTTGATTCGATATGCGTATGCCTAATATAAGAAAACATATGTTTTTGTGTTAAAAATGTCTTTTATTAAAGAAGTATGTAAAAAAGAATGACATTATCGACGGGATACTTGTCGGTAAAATAGTATAGATCTATAGATCATTCTAACTTTCTTTTTAATGTTTACATCTTTGTTTACTCTCGATCCTTCCTGATATATTCGTTACCCTGCGTTCCATGAATTAGAAAAAAATAGAATAAATATTCCTTTCAAATTGGAACAGGTTCTTACGTCAAAATCACATTCACTAGTGATACGCACAATTACTTAAAGTACATTCGATCCATTTTTTGCAGTTTTCCTGTCCAACGAAATCCGAAAGTCATCGTTACACGTTCATCGGTCTAAATGAAATCCCTATCTTTGATCTGATCTAATCTATGGAACATCTAATATTCATATTACGCCTTCCTTTAAAGCCGAAGCTAATACACTTCCTTGTATCCTTTTATTGTTTCTTTTTTCTTTTTTTTTTTTTTTTTTTTTTGTTAAACGAAACACGTGTACCTTTTCTCCGATTGATTTGACCAGTAGCAAAGGAGGAAGTTTGCGAAACTGGCGGTGATATTTGCAACCGGCCACAAAGAAGCCTTTTATTATCTTTCAGTCATTTCGGCCGACTCTCCTCGGGATTTCTTCGGTATCGAACCGTGACGAAAGACTCGATGAGACGTGAAAAAAGTGAAATCTCGGGACATATATGGGCCGATCTTGACTTGCTTTCGATCCCATTATTTGAAACAGTTAGCGTAGCGCTCAAGTCGAAGCTTTCGTAGATATATACTCAGACTTTCGCTTATGTTCCAAAATTACAATTCTAACTTCCATCTCGCTTGATCAGTTTATTAATCAGTTAATTAAAGTACTGAATTTTCAATCTTATCTTTAATGATTCTAACAATCTTTTTTCCCCTTTTTCAGTATTTTTCGACCGATTTATGTATCCTATCTATCATCAAAATAATGAAGAGGTGTATTCGTGCATTCTAGGGTACTCACCATCGACGTGAAGTAGAACTTCTCGAATTCTCTCTCGTGAAGTCGCGCCGCTGATAGATTGGTCGCAGAATGTTGCGCGTGTTTCGATAGTACGTCGTCGCCTTTCTTGCAGAACCAGGATAGTACCTGTAATAATACAATGTTATTAATAAAATGGACAAATTGTTTATCATCGACCGGTATCGATTGAATTACTTTTCTTTTCGATCTTTTAGAAAGTAGAAAACTAAAAATCACCTCCTGCTTTAAAACTTTTGCGTAAAACTTGAAACCACAGTACCAACAGTTTTGTTGTAATCGCTAAATATTTCAACGTAACACAGTGAGTAACACAGGCGCGCGATAAACTTCAAATCAAAACTCATGACTGGCATCGTCAAAGTTTCTCCAAGCGCAATATTTGCTACCTTCTAGCACGTAACTGGAGAATTTAACGCGGCAGGACAGTGAGTAATTAACGTCTGCCTGGATTCGTTAAATAATTAAGAACGATCGTGGCTGTTCCGTGCTCGACGGCGGAGGTCTGGTTATTTATGAACGTCATAGTACACCTCGAGTGAAACGTTTGAACACACGACACGCTAGTCTGTTTTACGTGCTCCTGCGTTCTTCCAATAAATACACATCTCGTACCAAATTCGAGTAATTTATTAGCGAGACGAGAGAAAGGAAGATTCACCCATTTTGACGTTTTCATTTTATTGTACGATTTTTTTTCTTATTCCAGGCATTTACGTAACGACGACGGATGAAAAGTCGGTGATGATCGCGAATAAGTTTTCTAAACACTTTAGAATCTGTTAATAACGTAACCCCACTCGTTTGCATAAAGTTTGCATAAAGAAAATAAAATGCAGTAGACGCAAAATATTACCAAAATTCCATGCAGTACGCAATCTGTTGTACATGATTAACCGAATAGACAGTCTTCTCACTAACCAGAAGAGATCTGATTTTCGCTTCGTCATCCCATCAATGCGCCAGCTGTTATTCTACTTACACTCTATCCTCGACACCTTGCAAAGCTCATAATTATTTCCTATTCTGTTGGAAAGGAAAAAACGAAAATCAAAGAGCAGAGAAGCAACGCAACATCTTCTCTTCGCAACTCGACCAAACAAAACTTTATCGATTCGATTTTCCAGCACGGAAAATCAGTTTCTTGGTGATAGATCAGATTCACCTGCCGAGCACGCGTTATCCCCGGGGCAACAGCTCGGTACGGGTATCCGCGTGCTCTTTTAGCCGATAATTAGATCGCTGGTACGGGCGTGTCACGCGTGATTAATGATTCGTCGTTGCGGTTGGACGTGGCGGCGAGCGAAAAGTCCGCGAGAATAATTAACGGGAACAGCTGGAAGAGAGAATGTGCCGATCGAGTACGAAGAGCATGTGGAAGGAGGAGTGCGAGATCGTCCTCGCGATTATCATCGTCGTTGTCGACGTCGAGGAGCTCGAACGAAGGAAGCCAGCTAGTTTGTCCGTGGAAGGACCACAAAACGTGTCAGATCACGAGCAAAGTTTGGTTTTTCGGGTCACTGGGCCGCGTTAGGCGGGCGACGATCGGACAGAGGCGTGGACGCGCGAGAGGAACGCCGCGAGTGGGATTAATTCGCCGAGATTTGGCTGGTCGTTTGAAAAAGTGTGCCGGTAATTGCGACCGACCGGCTGAAGGATGGTTACCCACAGATGGATCATGGAGGAGCGAGGGACGAGGATCGAGTAGAAAGTAACGAACGAGAATGTTAGCGACTACTGCAGGTCCCGATGCTTTTGGATTTCTTGATTTATGAACCAGGTTTAAGATACTCGTGATCGAGGAAATTTCGTGATCTTACAGCTATATACTTAATGGTATTGTCGTTAATAAAAATTGGAGGAGTATAGATGTTCTTGTAACTTCGTTGCGTAAGTTTAATGGATCTTTCTATATGGATATCGTAATATTCTAGCGTGACAACGTACGTCCGTAAGTCACTTGCTACAATTACGATACAGATGAAACTTGAACTATGCTATACTATATTTCAAGCCTACAAACCTATTCTCATAAACCATTATATTTAAAATCGACAAGTCTAATAAGTTACACGAATATAGACACGGATCTTGAAGCAGACCAAAACAATTCACAGTGGAAAACTTACAACATTTCAGGAAACCAAACTTAAGCAAAAATTTCTTAACCTATGTCCCTTACGGACAAACAATATCCAAGCAACCTATCAGATCCAAGAAACATAAATTCCCGTTTCCATTCACCGCCAATAAAATAATCTTCGACTTCTAGCTATTCTTTGACCAGTCGATAGCTTGAAGCTATGAAACCGAGTCTCGCAGAAACGAACACTTTGTCCCATCCTTTTAAGGATTAAGCGGAAACTTCTTGGATCATAAGCGCGCAGGTTATGCGGGTTACTGGGCCGCGAAATGCGATGAAACTGCGACGATGGAAGCGCGTGCAGGTGCAAGCGTGTGCAAACGACGTGCGCGTTATCGCGCGGTCACGTCGTGCCGTGTAAACACACGGCTGACAGGTATTTAGATTCGAGCGTGGCGCGCGTCGCTTCCGCCTGCGTCGCATCTTCTCACGAGAATGGACGATCCTATCGTCAGCGAGGAATGCCCGATAACGCGCCGTCATGAATTAATATGGACACCTTCTGCACGCTACAGGCATCCTGCGAAAGTTGTCTTCCACGCGAAATCACGGGGTCGTGATCTGCTGGCGATCCGCGTCTCGGATCGTGCGTATTCGCGTGGGTGTTGGATGTTTGAGAATACGACGGATGGGTGGAAGAGGGTGTAAGTGAGAGGAACGTGCGAAATTGCTGTTTCTGGTGGATAACGGCGGATTATGAATTTTGATATCTTCGTGAACGTAAACGAGCCTCTCACAAACCAATTGAATAAACTTCGCTTTTTGGTGATTTTTTAATCTCGTTACATAAATACTGACACGATCGATGTTTCATTTCCAAGAAACAGTTCAGTTAAAAGTCAATAATTCGACGATAGATAACGCAAAGATATATTGGTTAAGTGAATTTGCTGAAATTGCTGACGCACCGTGTGCATCGTATAATGTCTACTCAATGCAATCAGTGACGCATCATATGCGTCACGTGAAGGAATTCGTGTTATCATTATCAGACAGTACCGAAGAAACTGGTCAGAGAAATAGGATCACGCAGAAATAGTATTGCAGAAAATATTGTATGAAATTACAAAGTGGTGTTGGTTTTAAGATAAAAAAGTAATGCACAGTAATGGAAGCTATCAAGATTTCAAAATATCTATTCACAGGGATGAACCTCTAGTTGCAGATCGATTTCAAATAAGTTAATGACTAAACGATCCAGTCCATAAACTTTTTCGCTGGTCCGAATATATTCGTCTGTGTCTAACAAGAATACGTTCTCGGTTCTTTTATATGAAGCGCTCTATATGAAGCGCTCATTGTCAAGATCACACCGATAAGTTTTATAGCAAGCACATAGTTTCCTAAATAGAATACGTTCCACATAGCGACCGAAGCGGTCTTTGTTACCAAGCTGAATGAAGACCTTCTTCGATGCACCTTTCCCGAAACGCGCGTTTTACGATGCCGCCTCATTTGGCTGTTGGGGCGAGCCTCGTTTTATCGTCCCACATTCGTGGCGTGGACGAGATGGAAAGGACGTCGAACCAGGAACATGATCGCTTAGCTCGGAGACCCATCGAGACCCAAATTTTTATCATCGACCCTAGGGTGCTCGTGTTCATCTCCCTTTCATCCTCATTCGGGGTGCTCAGTGGGTTTACGGGCCAGGATCCTCGCTTTCGACGATAATTTTATGACCCCTATGGAGTTTCTGTTATAGGGATGATTGCTGGTTTCGTTAAGGGCTTTGAAATAGGGCTGATCTTATAAAAGATAAATGGGATAGGGGAAAGAATGAGAATCGATGTCTGATTACATAGTGCAATTAGTTTTGTTTATATAATTGGACAATAGGTTCGTGCATTTTCAATTGCGCGTGGCATACCACGTCGTACCTCTAGTGAATCAGCATTTTGACTTCGTAGCGTGAGTTATACGAAGCTTTCATTATAGAAGATGATTCTTGGTTGTTCGAACGTGCTGTTGTATCGTTCAAAATACGTAATAATTAATACATAATATATCGTGTATAGGAAAGTACTGAGAAAATGAGTAAAAAAACGCAAACAGATTTTTCATTTTAATCTTTCCAAGGCACAAACACCGACTGGATCTGTAGGTAGGACTGGGATCGGTAACTAAAGCAACCGTGCCCAGAGGTGGAACATGGATCAATAGCATGAGATGGGTCACCCACGCGAGAATCGGTGGCTCCCTGTCGCTGAAAGTTCGCTGGATTCTCGCATCGATAGTCGCATCAATCGGTCTATCGGTCAGCCCGATGTCAGGCGAGATTAGCGCAGGCTAACGTTTATTTACACGAAGCTACGGCGTGTAAGTATACGGAGGATTAATGGCGGATACATTAAAGCGCATCTCTCGCTTCTATAACGCGTATTTATAGGTATCTCAACACTGACGTTACGTTACCTTGTCTCTGTAACTCGGGAACAGTCTCTATGATCGAGTCTCTATGATTAAACAGATAACTGTAGAACAGTCTGGCACGTCTATTGTATCGATAAAATCGATTCGTAATTTAATTATACAAGTTTCGCTGATCAATATTCAGGCAAAGTGGCTACAAAGGATCGTGTCATAACACTTTCAGAGAGAAATGCAAAACAGTGGGAGTTCCCGTATTGATTATGCATGGACGCCTACGAAAAGTATCGATGAACGAGTTTTAATCGATTCCCTGTGACGAGAATGTCTACTAAGTCAGGCAACCTACAAGAAACTTGAATGTACGAACGCTTTATCAAGTTACAATGACGCAAATGGCTGACAGGGAAATTCAACAAGGAATTTAAGATACATTAAAGACAAGGCATCGTGTTATCACTACATACTTCGCACAACACGGAAAGGTACAAAAAAAGTTCAGCCAAGAAAAGAGAACAGCAGAGTTTCGATTACACAACGCAAAAAAAACCTGCTCGCAATTATACCGAAATTTCGACGTAGAAAGCAAAGTACAGAGCGTGTTATTTTCCTCAGCTACATGTAACACGTCCGAAAAACACGTTGCATAACGTCGAATTCAAGGAAACGAACGAAAGTTCGCTGTAGAAGACTATGGTCGTGGTTTTGGGTCGAAAATTGACGACACCGTGAGAGAGAAGAGCGATCCAGCATGCGACGAGCGAATAGTAGCCATTAGTCTCCGGGACAAGTGCTCGTTCTCGATGGAACAATTACTCGGGCCTTTAACAGGCTGTAAAATAGTGCTTCTCTGCGCGAAACGCAAAAAAAAAAAGGAGATGGAGAGAGAGAAAAAATGAGGAAGCTACGTCGAAATTCAGCCGGGCGCGTTTTATTGCTTCGTTCGGCCGCCGACGATGAGATTCGGTAAGTATGCCGTAGCCGCAATCAACGTCTTCAATGAGTAATCGCACAGCCCAGAGGCTCATTCTCGTTCTCGTTGGCGATCGAGAAAGAGAGGCGGACGACATTCGTCTCGATCCTTCTGAATGGACTTGGCCGATCGCCCGTAGGAGAGAAACAATTTTGTACACGGACGAGGATCATTTCTCTCGATGTTTTTGAACGGTTAAAGTTACGCGTGGTAATGTATACGACACGCGTGGTACGCTAATGTCGTTCGAAGGAGCATCCAATTAGTCTCGAGTAATGTTAATGGTGGGTGACCGACGAATCTGTGGAGCGCTCTAGATTGGGTGCACTCGTGAAGATAGCTGCTCTTGTTGCTCTTGTTGTGAGAAATGCGAGAGTATCATGATGGACATTTGTTAATATTTACGTTTGCTAATGAGCATATATGGTACAAACGATAGTCCTTTTTTAGGCATCGAAGGTTTGCTACTACGCGTTAAGGAAATAACGGACTCAGAGGAATTGCGATGACATTTAGACACACTTTAAAATTGTAGTATTTCAAGTTTCTATTTCTTTACGATATAGACATGTTTCTGACATTATTCGACGCTGAACGATTCAGATACCCTGACTTCCTATCTCACATTTTATGATCGCTCTAAAATTATCTACATATATCGCACTGAACAGGTAGTACGAGAATACACCAGGAATTAAGCAGAACCGTGGAGGAGTATTTTGGTGCACGACTACTTTGCATACAATGGCCCATAATTCTCTGTCTATGAATTCTAATAAATAATCAAATCTGCAAAGACCCGGTATAAGATTGACGGTGATTTATCTTTCGCGAAAGGCTCGTGGCTGAAAATCCTGTGACAGACAAGCGACTGCGGACGCGTTTTTTTGTGGCGCAACACGTTCGAACAGAGGACTAGCCAGATATTATACGACGATTTCATAAATTATGTAAGCGCTCTGGTATGCCCAACACGGCAGCTCATAAATTACCCGCGATCAATGTACCGGCTGATTTTTATCAGGCAACAAGTATGCAGCTTGGTGATTTAAATGCAGCGTTACGCGAGCACCAGACCGATACTCCAAACGCGCTAACGAATCGGGTCGATTGATAACAATCGATTGACCTACGTATCCGCGTCAACGAATTACTTCAATCACCGTTATCCACCTTATGCCTAACACAATTCATTCCTGTGAAATAATCCTCCGTGATATGTGTTCGTGAAATCTCTCCGTGTGATCCCTTTTCTCTATCTTCCTCTCTATTCAACGATCTGTTATTAAATAATACAGCCACATATTCACTTACTTTCTCACCTAAGCAGTTCTCAAAATTTCTCAACATCCTATATACCTCGTCCTTTTATAATTTTTCTCATTTTATCGGACATTTTAAACGACGATTGCTTAAAAAATCTTGCATCGTCGTATAAATAATAGAAATTAATAATGATAGTAATAGTTGGTTTTGCATCTCAGTACACGCTCCGTATAAGTGCGTTAATCAGATTTTGGACTTTTTGAAGCCATTATTACGACGAATTCTTAAGAATCGAACAGAGACTGTTCGTTTACAGGCCGAGCGAATTCTCGAGTATCGTTTGTAAATTTATATCAAAGCAGACTAGCTATTTCAGCTAACATCGGTTAATTTCTGTTCCTTATTTCAAATAAATATTAAATTGACATGTGTATAGATCTTAATAAATTCCTATTATTCCTGTATCCTTAAAATTGCTATTCGATATATTTATACCAATATTTATAGCAGGACTAGGTACATTCCAACGTCCACAAGCCTAGAAAGAGCATCCAGACTATTAATATTCCGTGGAATCTGATTGCAAACGGTGGTCTGATTAGTTGCCTTGCTCGAGTCAGATCGCGATTAAACAAAATGAAAACGAGCCACGAAGGGAGGCGGGAGAACCACGAGGGAATAGAGAAAGAGATAGCGGCGCTAGAAGCGCGCCAGGTAATGAGGATACAATTTACTTCTAATAAGAAGATACGCGTCATATTTTATGAGAGTAGCAGTCGCTTCCGCGCCATGTATGGCGACCAGTTCGCGTTAAAGCTACTTGCGAGCGCGCCAGCCCATTAACAGGCGCGAATGTCTTAACGAGAGACACTACGAGCGAAACGAAATCCGTTGGATATCGCACCCTTATCCTTTGCAACCCTCTCACACGCGGACAGCACAATGAAATTCACCGTATAAAATACCGTAGCTTAGTCGCGCGGGTTTTACGCTGCCGGCTCGCGGAATGATCATACGCACACACGGTAGGCGTTCACTAGCTTGTAAATCCTCCCGTGAAATTAACGAGCCTCCACCGATTGCCGCGCGTCGGTGTACCGCACCGCCATGATATTTTTTCAGTGCCTCTTGTCATTTCTGAGGTCGTTCCGATGTTTAAACGGTTGTTCGGGATCCGAGATTTGTGGATGTGTGGCACTGGGCTTGATTTTACGGATGCCTCAAGCTTGTTGAGAACGTAAGGTGGAATTTTTTGGAACGTGGAATGTGCGTGCTTTACGTTTCGTCTTCTTCCTTTTTGGCACGAAAGTGGCGATTCTTCTTATTGCGAAAAGATATACGACCGATCCTTCGAATGCTTGGAACGCGTGTTTAAGAATAGCCGCAACTACCGTATTCTATGCATAAGAGTGAATTGGAAAGATGGAAAGATTTTTTAATAATTAAGTACACAAGGAATTTTCAAGCTTGACATTTTTCTGAAAAGCTCGTTGTCGAACGAAGGAACTTTATCCTCCTTTCTCGACTTACTCTTGTCCAGAATGTAATCTTCTGGGTGGAAGTACCACTCATTCAGAAATGTCTTTTATATTTACAAGAATCGCAATAAACGAAACGCGTTACAAAGTAACTTGTAACCAGCGATCATAAAGACGTAGGGAAAAAAAGATATCGGCCGTTAAGAGGATCCATATAATCCGAGTCTCGTACAAATCTTGGATAACACTACCGTGGATCGTCAACCTAAATCATACTTCTTAACCAGCGATAATTGTCAAAGCGGCGAGAGCAAAAAGGTGGGCCACTTACGAGGCATCGTCGGTGGATTTACATGAAAGAAAGCCACGAAAGGATGGGAAAAGGAAAGGTTGGAAGTGAAGAAGGAGCCCACGGAAATTGCAACCGAATCAATTTGATCGCGAGTCGTTTGTATCAGGCCCAGAGTCTATTTCAACTCTAATCGCGGTTCCCTCCTCTAATGACAGTGAACACCGACGTGGCGCGTTCCTCCGTGTGTAAGTCGCGAGCGTGTTCAGCCACGGTTGCCTACCGTACTGTCGGTTAAGGTGATTCAAAGTGAGGAGAGCTGCTTTCAGTGAAGTAGACGGCAACTGATTACGCAGTTTCGAGGAAGAGAGCCGACGACTGGGTGTATCGTATATGGAAGGAAGGGTTCTCCGCTGGGACTCGAGATTATAGTTATTACTGTAATAAAGATACACGGTTTGTTTGCTCTCGAACGCGAAGGAAAAGGGGGCTTCTCATCCTCGGCAACGCTCGCCGAGAGGAATGCCGCGATTCATTCGGTCGGCTCGCGGGAATACAACCGTCCCCGACGTGTAATAAAATGTTTACACTGGCTAAACGGTTCCCTCGATTCCTGTACCATCTTACATGCGACCGCGTTTTTTACTACCTACTTTTCCTGCATTTACCTCTTCTTATATAAATTCTTTTTTCTCTTCTTCTTGCCACGGACACAGATAATTCTAAACAATGACATACTTTTTAGGCTGAGAAAGGCACTTGCCAGTTTTTACGCTTGTTCGAATCACGAGCTTACGGATTGTTAATTAATTCCGATTCTCCAGATTCAAATGCGAAATTAATCTAGGTAATCGAATCTAGAGGGTGGGAATTAATTACCGATGGAATTGCGAGAGGATATTAATTAATTGCAAAAGGATACATTGAGAAGATTACAAGAGTTTGCAGCGATTAATAATTTCTCGAAGCTACTTAATTTACTTAGTTGCTGCAAACATCCGTATCGTAAATTGACCCTTGTAAAGCTCGTTATTTAAAATAAAAGTATTATGGCTGAAGCTTTCCTATTTCCTTGATACTCCATGCAATACTTGTGTAGTTGGGATAGTAGTAATCGCTAACGAAAGATTCATCGACACCCTTGAAAAACTATCGAAGGTAGAAACGTGACAGAAGAGGGGCGGGGAACGGGGCAGGAGCTATTTCTTTCGGATGATCGTTGTCCTCTCGCGGATACGTGATTCTTCCGTGGCGAACACGGTTCTGCTTTTAGCACAGTGCCAGGTGAGAGTGCATTTTATGGACAATTAACGATCGTTCCCACGGGAACACTTTGTAGGGGATACTCGGTTTCGTCGATCCTGCGTTCCCGCTGATAAACGGATCGAACGTGACCAATTAAAGGACGCCTTGTACGAGATCAGTTTTCGTTTCGCCGTGCGCCGCGGACTTTCGAACGCAGTTTCACTCTCGAAAAACGGGTACGTTCGTGATCTCTTCGCATCCCATTTGTCGTGTCGCGAATCCCCGTTTCCTCTCGAAGTAGAATCGTTAGAGAATAATCGTTAGAATTAATTCTATTAATCACCTACTAAGTTTTGGTCATTTATAATTGTATTTCTTTCTTAATACAAGTTCAGTTAGTCGATCGAATATACGTAGAAAAAATGTAACATTTCAATCCTTCGTAGGAAAAATGTATTGTTGACGATTCGAACGAAGTTTCCATCTCGAATTTCTTCCACATGAATTTTTATTCTTATTGGAAAGAGTTTCAAGTATTCGATTTAACGTATGATTGTATAATACAGTAGAAACATTGTTAGGCATCGTAGAATCGTTCTCGAATTTTTTGATAATCTAATATGATAAAATGGCTAGGCTTGAACATAAATATCGTGGAAAAATATCCTTCCTACAACATCTTAATCACACAACGAAACCTAACCAAACTAAACGTATCTTCGAAACCGCATTCTTTAAAACGGGACCTCAATTTCAACTCTCTTATTTCCACTTCTCCAAAATTTCTTAAGTACATATACACTGTAACCGAAAAAAACCAGGTTGAAGAAGCAATTTCAAGAAATGTGTCGTACAGTGAGATACGTAGTTGTTTCACCAATCTCTACTACCCCCGATAAGATAAGACTCGCGACAGAACCACTTAACGTGACAAGCACTTTCAAACAGCGATGCACGCGCCTAATTACGCGCGAAGGAACGCGCGTTTATATGCTATCTGCGTTTCCTAGTTACGGTCGATAAAGAGGGCATTGTTCGAATCGTAGCACGATGTTCGTCGGATGAAATTAGTCTGGCCCTCGCGTGCTTCTTTAATTATCCGGCTGTTCCACGAGAATTCGTGGGGATTCTCATGGGAAACAAAAGCAGAGGCGACAGACGCACGAGAAGCCTCTAAACAGTGGCGATCGCGTTTTAATTACGCGACGCTTCATCGTAAAACTATAGGGGGGAGAATTCGCAATTCGATGAATATAGAATAAGGTGCTCAGAACGTGTAGACGACTTTTTTTGGATAAGAGTAGATTTTTTTATTTATATCGGACGAATATTTATTTTGGACATACGATTGTCGTGTAAAATTAGCTATTTAATATAAAGAAATTCAGTTACAGATTGAAGTTAAAATATGTCAACTGTACAATACAAATATGCTCTAAACCGGATTAAAATTTGTATTCGATAAAAAAAATACTGATTCAGCGGATGTGATGGATCCCGGAATATTTATTTTAGATATAGAATTGCTGGACGAAATTGGACATCAAAATGTTTTAGTATTTCGATTTAAAATATTTTCTAAGAAAATAATATTATCATATGAATTTAACTGGAGGATCTCGATCACGACTTGGCCGAATATTATTTTATGCTAAGTATCTACGATTCTGTCGTGTTTAGTCTACATCCGAGGAGTGTTGTAACAAGACAGCTATGTTATTACGAAACAAATGAAATCAGCCACGTGGAAGTTTTCACCTAGGAAAACCAATGCATGGTTACGTCTTCCCTGAATTAAAATATAGAGAAATCGACATCTTCTCACGAGAATCAGCCATTTCCCCGTTTCTCACACGCGATCCATCCTTGCTATTTCGCTACTACATAAACATCGACTTGACCATCGTACCACTCCAATCGCATTTGAATTCCATCCAAGCGACATCACCCACACCGATCGTCCCAGTCATCTCCTATCTTCTCCGGACAAAGGACACCATATACATAGTTCATCAGCCAAAAATCAAGCAAAACAAGCTCAATCCCTGAGGATTTATCCACGTGGTCGTGGGAACGGTCGGGACAGACACGATCGTGGCGCGTGGGGAACGACGTTTCCGGTCCTGGCTCGTTCGCAGAATCGGTCGCGTCGTCGAACAGCTTCGCGCGTCACTTCGTCGCCGTTGAATTATGGCCGCGACCGGGCGCAGTATAATTCGTCGAGCGTATAATATATTGCGAAAATCAAACACGTCTGACAGCCGGCTGGCTAGACAAAAGGCGCCATTGGCGAAACGTAAATCACCTTAGGAGGTGAGTCTCCTCGGGACGACGCTTCGGGGTCACATGCTGCCACCTTTCTCCCCACCCTCGTTCCTCCCCTTCTTTGCCATCGTGTCTCCCCTTTCGTCGCTCGGGTGGCTGTTGGTCCGGTACCCTGGACTTCGCGCAGCCTCCTTAAGAGGACCACACAGCGTGGTCTCGAACATGCCGAGCCATGGAAGCCCTCTGCGAGTCACCGTAGGACGTCGCGTACAAGTGTTTACGGACCGGTCTCTTCTCTCTCGTTCGAGGCCGATTTTGAGTACCTGCTAGCTACTTGCTGCTCCGAGCGCCGCGATCGTTATCTCCATCAGATTCGTGAACCACCCCTTCCACACCTGACTCTTTACCCTCCGGCTCTGGCACGCTTTTTGGTTTTACTTTCGTTGATCGAAAGGGGGGTACTGGGTAACAGGGTTGGAGAAAGGTGAATACACGAAAGGGTCTGCACGTAGACTATGGAAACGTGGAATGGTTTCATGGTGTGGGGTGAAGTGAGATCGATGTAAATTTTGTATTACGACGGGCAGACTGTTTATGTGTCTACGACATAATTTAAAGACATAAAATAAAAATTTTAGTTCTTTGCTTGTAAAAAAATATGAAATTTTTGAACAGCTGTTTATAACATTTGAAAATACTTTGTAAGATATGGTTGAATGATATTGAAACATTAAACTCTGACTTCAAAGAATTATTTCATAGTAAGACGTCGATTTGGAAGAATAGTAAGCTGCTCTCATAAGGTGTGAGTGTCAGTAAGAGAGTACCTTTGCTCTCATTTATACATAAGTATATCATCTAGGTTATAAATATGTATCAACTCTCCTGTTCTTTAAATAGATGCGCATAAATGCATAATATTAACAGCGCGGTCGACAACGTCTAAAATTTTATTCAATGTTGCCCTTTGTTTTCGCACCTGGTATCAACATACGTAACATACCAGGTATATCTTAGCTAAAATTAATGAATGGAATAGCTAGAGCCTACCTCTCAACGAACATCCACCTCCACTATCCGTAAGCACGTTCTTCTAACATTCATAGATAAACACGATCTTCATTTACTAAATACAATCAACATAAAGATAATCGACAATCTTACCAATTAATCAATCACTAATCAAAATTATTTCTCTTCTCTCGATGCGGAAATTCTCGCACCCCGAAAAATAACCTTGTAATTAGACATCCTCTTCATTTCACACATAAGTACGTCACTACGAACAAATAAAACATCCACGATTCACCCCTATTAATTTCTTCTGAATTTTCTTGGTCCAGAAATCGATGTGTCGACGATCGGTTCTTGACGCACAGAACTGTTCGGTTGGTCACGCATGTCGTGCGATCGGTTGATACGTCGCGAGTTCGACAATCGATCACAGATTCGGTAATCGATCACGGGATTGGTAATCGGTCGCGAGCACACACGTAGCCGCGAGATTCAGACGAGAGCGAGACCTCAGAACGATCGGATGCTGCCGGCAGAGAAAGAGTCACTGATGCCCGGTCCGATCGCGCGTCAAGACGTACCTACGCCGCAACAAGCCGCACGCCCCTCCTACTTGGTCATGATACTTGCGCCACATTGCCCACACCTTCCGTTTCCGAAACATCGATTTCGATTTAATGACCGGCCTGTATTTGGACTGGCAAAATGCGAGTAACTACACGTCGATTCGATTCGATTCGATTCGATTCGCAATTATCGCTGTCAGTTGAGATTTTGGGTGCTTACGTCTCGTCAGAAGATTTGAAGTTTTTAGGACAGCAATAATTTTTTATTGATTGTTACGTTGCCAAATTACTACAGTTGCGGAATTACAGCGTTGAATTTGAAAGTGTCAGAATAATTTGGATCGTTTAGAAGAGAAGTTAGAATTCATAATTCATAGGAAAAGTGTGACTCGATAAGATAAAGCAAAGAGTTAAACACGAAACAGTGCCTCGCGTGTCTAATTGGAATAATTTTTCTATAATTCAGAGATTTTCAGGTCAACAGCGCTGCCGAGTCTTTAATTACATTAGAGTACACGGATAATGCGTTGATTCCTGTGTAATTTTCAGTTTCTTTCTAATTGCTTCGGTACCGTTCACGAGAATTTTAACGTCATTTTGATATGTTAATTACCTTCCATGTAATTACAGCTGTAACCAGAAGACACTCGCATCGGCGAGGAAAGCTTCAAAGATTAGTCCCTGCTGACGTAGTCGGGTGTTAGATTTCGAATCACCACTTTTCTTACGGTACACTTATTACCTCAACCATTTATCGACAAATGAGATAGCCGTGATTTGAATTGCAAAACGTTTACATTGCCAGCAGTTCCTTTTTGCTAGTTTATCGTGATAATTATCGTCAGTGGATTTGCATAATTTAGTCGGATCTCATAGTCGAACTAGATTGTTTGACTATATTGCGTATTTGTAACATATTGAAACGTGCAATACCCTTTCCTTTTAGATTTCTTTCTTGTCATTTAAATGTCAAGTAAATACTCCACCATTAAAAATTTGTTCTTCTTATCTGTTTATCCAATTTTATTTAAAATTTTACACCGTTGAAATCCGACGAGTATTAATTTGAATTTATTAATTACGATAAATGTATGTAGTCGAGATTAATTACACGAACACTACTTCGTTCCACCGATATTATTTCGTTCCGGCATTCATGACGGCTCGAGACAGACTGAATGTAACCAAGCTCGTGGCTGTAGGTCGAAGTCTAATTAAGTGCAAATACGTAAACGAAACGGCACGTTAGACATACGTTGGTACATACTGGTAAATTAAGTATCCAGATTAAAACAAAAAATGTATCAATCAAATATCTACATACAATTACATCAGATTACTCACACATCTAAATATTTACATCTAATATACAGGAATAAAGAAACAGCAATGTTGAAGCAATGAAAATGAGTTCAAATGAAACGTATAAATAATATAAATGATTATGTATTATATCTAGCGGAGGGAACGGAATGGAACGAATCGGACAAAAAAGCTCTGGGCTATTGGAGTCGCTCAATAACGATCAATAGCGTATAATTATTTCCAGGATAGAGCGAGAACGTGAAGAAATAAACGATCGAGGAGGTGTATCCTAGCTGGTAGATTAGAAGTTTTCGACGCTGCACAGACGTTCCCGGAGGTAGAGCCATGCCTGTGGCCGCGACTTGCATACTTAATGACACGACTGGCTCCGAAGCTATTTCCTGTAATAAGGATCTTCGTCCGTCCGGCTGAATCTTCACCAATCACGGTACCACGAGATCCAAGAACTCATCATAATTCGCTAAAGTGGCTAATATTCGAGTCTTTGATGAGTTAACAACTTTTCTAACGTATTTAACAGATTCGAAGGTTCTAATTGCAATTGTTCGTTTTACGTCCCGACAGAAACGTTTCAAACGTTTTTCCTTATTCGAGCGAACAAATAACGAGACTCGATGATATAGAGGCTTGTCCTTAATGGTTTTTAAGAATTATGAGTGTGTTACTCGACTGACTTTGTCATTATTCGACGCTTATGTAACTAGATTGTGGTAGTCACTGGAATGAATTGGAATTTACCAGTAATTACTGTATTTCGCACATAGTGGCATAGACGAAGTTTTTAAAGCAACTCTGTTCGTATGTTACAAGTGATTTGATTTATAACGTTCGCTACGTTTTCCTAACCTATACCTGGAAACACCGTGTCTCCTAATTATTTTCGAACACCGTG